>NC_056757.1:15338000-15941000 GCF_018687715.1 Carya illinoinensis | reverse complement strand
TCTCTAAACCATGTTTTAAAATTAATTTCCTTTTTAATTCTTTCTCACCATTTTTATATGGACCTTAATACTTTTATTGTTGTTTCCGATCATTCTTTGAGGTGAATAGAAGATTAGACTTGATTTACCACATTTCGAAACAAGGAAAGTCATTCCAACTCCCAAGTCACCGCCGATCAGCACCTACGTGCATCTCCATGTGCGTTGCAACTCATCGGACCCCAGCCTATGCCGTTTACACTAATTTCTCAAGTGAAATCTCATCAAACGTATCCCACCCTAACCGTCTAGCTCATTTCTAGCATGGGAAGCACTGACACGAAGAGACCTGTCTTTTGTGTCGTTCTTTCAAATGTAGCCCTAGATGTGCCTTATTTAGCCTTGGTGAAACTTGTAACCGGTGTTAATGGCATTAATTAACTTACAACTGATTGCTCATGTTGAAACCATGTTTCAAGATTAATTTGCTTTTTAATTCTTTGTCACCATTTTTATATGGACATTAATACTTTTATTGTCATTTCCCATCATTCTTAGAGGAGAATAGAAGATTAGACTTGATCCACCACATTTCGAAACAAGGAAAGTCATTCCAACTCCCAAGTCACCGCCAATCGCCACCTAGGTGCACCTCCATATGCATTGCAACTAATCGGACTCTACCCTATGCCGTTTACACCATTTTCTTAAGGAAAATCTCAGCAACTGCATCCCCCCTTAACCGTCGAAACGCAGGTCTAGCATTGGATGAATTGACTCAAACAAACCCATCTTTTCCTTCAATCTTCCAATTGTAACCCACAGATGGCATGCCATTCATTTCCCACAAGCCCAAGACGTGCCGTACCCGCCTTATCTTGCCTTGGTTAAGCTTGTAACTGGAGTTAAGGTCAATTAATCAATGTACAAGTGATTAGTCATCTCTAAACCATGTTTCAAAATTAATTTCCTTTTTAATTCTTTCTCATCATTTTTATATGGACCTTAATACTTTTATTGTTGTTTCCGATCATTCTTTGAGGTGAATAGAAGATTAGACTTGATCCACCACATTTCGAAACAAGGAAAGTCATTCCAACTCCCAAGTCACTGCCAATCAGCACCTACGTGCATCTCCATGTGCGTTGCAACTCATCGGACCCCAGCCTATGCCGTTCACACTAATTTCTCAAGTGAAATCTCATCGAACGTATCCCACCCTAACCGTCTAGCTCATTTCTAGCATGGGAAGCACTGACACGAAGAGACCTGTCTTTTGTATCGTTCTTTCAAATGTAGCCCTAGATGTGCCTTATTTAGCCTTGGTGAAACTTGTAACCGGTGTTAATGGCATTAATTAACTTACAACTGATTGCTCATGTTGAAACCATGTTTCAAGATTAATTTGCTTTTTAATTCTTTGTCACCATTTTTATATGGACATTAATACTTTTATTGTTATTTCCGATCATTCTTTGAGGTGAATAGAAGATTACACTTGATCCACCACATTTCGAAACAAGGAAAGTCATTCCAACTCCCAAGTCACCGCCAATCAGCACCTACGTGCATCTCCATGTGCGTTGCAACTCATCGAACCCCAGCCTATGCCGTTCACACTAATTTCTGAAGTGAAATCTCATCAAACGTATCCCACCTTAACTGTCTACCTCATTTCTAGCATGGGAAGCACTGACACAAAGAGACCTGTCTTTTGTATCGTTCTTACAATTGTAGACCTAGATGTGCCTTATTTAGCCTTGTTGAAACTTGTAACCGGTGTTAATGGCATTAATTAACTTACAACTGATTGCTCATGTTGAAACCATGTTTCAAGATTAATTTGCTTTTTAATTCTTTGTCGCCATTTTTATATGGACATTAATACTTTTATTGTCGTTTCCCATCATTCTTAGAGGAGAATAGAAGATTAGACTTGATCCACCACATTTCGAAACAAGGAAAGTCATTCCAACTCCCAAGTCACCGCCAATCGCCACCTAGGTGCACCTCCATATGCATTGCAACTAATCGGACTCTACCCTATGCCGTTTACACCATTTTCTTAAGGAAAATCTCAGCAACTGCATCCCCCCTTAACCGTCGAAACGCAGGTCTAGCATTGGATGAATTGACTCAAACAAACCCATCTTTTCCTTCAATCTTCCAATTGTAACCCACAGATGGCATGCCATTCGTTTCGCACAAGCCCAAGACGTGCCGTACCCGCCTTATCTTGCCTTGGTTAAGCTTGTAACTGGAGTTAAGGTCAATTAATCAATGTACAAGTGATTAGTCATCTCTAAACCATGTTTTAAAATTAATTTCCTTTTTAATTCTTTCTCACCATTTTTATATGGACCTTAATACTTTTATTGTTGTTTCCGATCATTCTTTGAGGTGAATAGAAGATTAGACTTGATTTACCACATTTCGAAACAAGGAAAGTCATTCCAACTCCCAAGTCACCGCCGATCAGCACCTACGTGCATCTCCATGTGCGTTGCAACTCATCGGACCCCAGCCTATGCCGTTTACACTAATTTCTCAAGTGAAATCTCATCAAACGTATCCCACCCTAACCGTCTAGCTCATTTCTAGCATGGGAAGCACTGACACGAAGAGACCTGTCTTTTGTGTCGTTCTTTCAAATGTAGCCCTAGATGTGCCTTATTTAGCCTTGGTGAAACTTGTAACCGGTGTTAATGGCATTAATTAACTTACAACTGATTGCTCATGTTGAAACCATGTTTCAAGATTAATTTGCTTTTTAATTCTTTGTCACCATTTTTATATGGACATTAATACTTTTATTGTCATTTCCCATCATTCTTAGAGGAGAATAGAAGATTAGACTTGATCCACCACATTTCGAAACAAGGAAAGTCATTCCAACTCCCAAGTCACCGCCAATCGCCACCTAGGTGCACCTCCATATGCATTGCAACTAATCGGACTCTACCCTATGCCGTTTACACCATTTTCTTAAGGAAAATCTCAGCAACTGCATCCCCCCTTAACCGTCGAAACGCAGGTCTAGCATTGGATGAATTGACTCAAACAAACCCATCTTTTCCTTCAATCTTCCAATTGTAACCCACAGATGGCATGCCATTCATTTCCCACAAGCCCAAGACGTGCCGTACCCGCCTTATCTTGCCTTGGTTAAGCTTGTAACTGGAGTTAAGGTCAATTAATCAATGTACAAGTGATTAGTCATCTCTAAACCATGTTTCAAAATTAATTTCCTTTTTAATTCTTTCTCATCATTTTTATATGGACCTTAATACTTTTATTGTTGTTTCCGATCATTCTTTGAGGTGAATAGAAGATTAGACTTGATCCACCACATTTCGAAACAAGGAAAGTCATTCCAACTCCCAAGTCACTGCCAATCAGCACCTACGTGCATCTCCATGTGCGTTGCAACTCATCGGACCCCAGCCTATGCCGTTCACACTAATTTCTCAAGTGAAATCTCATCAAACGTATCCCACCCTAACCGTCTAGCTCATTTCTAGCATGGGAAGCACTGACACGAAGAGACCTGTCTTTTGTATCGTTCTTTCAAATGTAGCCCTAGATGTGCCTTATTTAGCCTTGGTGAAACTTGTAACCGGTGTTAATGGCATTAATTAACTTACAACTGATTGCTCATGTTGAAACCATGTTTCAAGATTAATTTGCTTTTTAATTCTTTGTCACCATTTTTATATGGACATTAATACTTTTATTGTTATTTCCGATCATTCTTTGAGGTGAATAGAAGATTACACTTGATCCACCACATTTCGAAACAAGGAAAGTCATTCCAACTCCCAAGTCACCGCCAATCAGCACCTACGTGCATCTCCATGTGCGTTGCAACTCATCGAACCCCAGCCTATGCCGTTCACACTAATTTCTGAAGTGAAATCTCATCAAACGTATCCCACCTTAACTGTCTACCTCATTTCTAGCATGGGAAGCACTGACACAAAGAGACCTGTCTTTTGTATCGTTCTTACAATTGTAGACCTAGATGTGCCTTATTTAGCCTTGTTGAAACTTGTAACCGGTGTTAATGGCATTAATTAACTTACAACTGATTGCTCATGTTGAAACCATGTTTCAAGATTAATTTGCTTTTTAATTCTTTGTCGCCATTTTTATATGGACATTAATACTTTTATTGTCGTTTCCCATCATTCTTAGAGGAGAATAGAAGATTAGACTTGATCCACCACATTTCGAAACAAGGAAAGTCATTCCAACTCCCAAGTCACCGCCAATCGCCACCTAGGTGCACCTCCATATGCATTGCAACTAATCGGACTCTACCCTATGCCGTTTACACCATTTTCTTAAGGAAAATCTCAGCAACTGCATCCCCCCTTAACCGTCGAAACGCAGGTCTAGCATTGGATGAATTGACTCAAACAAACCCATCTTTTCCTTCAATCTTCCAATTGTAACCCACAGATGGCATGCCATTCATTTCCCACAAGCCCAAGACGTGCCGTACCCGCCTTATCTTGCCTTGGTTAAGCTTGTAACTGGAGTTAAGGTCAATTAATCAATGTACAAGTGATTAGTCATCTCTAAACCATGTTTCAAAATTAATTTCCTTTTTAATTCTTTCTCACCATTTTTATATGGACCTTAATACTTTTATTGTTGTTTCCGATCATTCTTTGAGGTGAATAGAAGATTAGACTTGATTTACCACATTTCGAAACAAGGAAAGTCAGTCCAACTCCCAAGTCACCGCCGATCAGCACCTACGTGCATCTCCATGTGCGTTGCAACTCATCGGACCCCAGCCTATGCCGTTTACACTAATTTCTCAAGTGAAATCTCATCAAACGTATCCCACCCTAACCGTCTAGCTCATTTCTAGCATGGGAAGCACTGACACGAAGAGACCTGTCTTTTGTGTCGTTCTTTCAAATGTAGCCCTAGATGTGCCTTATTTAGCCTTGTTGAAACTTGTAACCGGTGTTAATGGCATTAATTAACTTACAACTGATTGCTCATGTTGAAACCATGTTTCAAGATTAATTTGCTTTTTAATTCTTTGTCACCATTTTTATATGGACATTAATACTTTTATTGTCGTTTCCCTTCATTCTTAGAGGAGAATAGAAGATTAGACTTGATCCACCACATTTCGAAACAAGGAAAGTCATTCCAACTCCCAAGTCACCGCCAATCGCCACCTAGGTGCACCTCCATATGCATTGCAACTAATCGGACTCTACCCTATGCCGTTTACACCATTTTCTTAAGGAAAATCTCTGCAACTGCATCCCCCCTTAACCGTCGAAACGCAGGTCTAGCATTGGATGAATTGACTCAAACAAACACATCTTTTCCTTCAATCTTCCAATTGTAACCCACATATGGCATGCCATTCGTTTCCCACAAGCCCAAGACGTGCCGTACCCGCCTTATCTTGCCTTGGTTAAGCTCGTAACTGGAGTTAAGGTCAATTAATCAATGTACAAGTGATTAGTCATCTCTAAACCATGTTTCAAAATTAATTTCCTTTTTAATTCTTTCTCACCATTTTTATATGGACGTTAATACTTTTATTGTTGTTTCCGATCATTCTTTGAGGTGAATAGAAGATTACACTTGATCCACCACATTTCGAAACAAGGAAAGTCATTCCAACTCCCAAGTCACCGCCAATCAGCACCTACGTGCATCTCCATGTTCGTTGCAACTCATCGGACCCCAGCCTATGCCGTTCACACTAATTTCTCAAGTGAAATCTCATAAAACCTATCCCACCTTAACCATCTACCTCATTTCCAGCATGGCAAGTACTGACACGAAGAGACCTGTCTTTTGTATCGTTGTTCCAATTGTAGACCTAGATGTGCCTTATTTAGCCTTGGTGAAACTTGTAACCGGTCTTAATGGCATTAATTAACTTACAACTGATTGCTCATGTTGAAACCATGTTTCAAGATTAATTTGCTTTTTAATTCTTTGTCACCATTTTTATGTGGACATTAATACTTTTATTGTCGTTTCCCATCATTCTTAGTGGAGAATAGAAGATTAGACTTGATCCACCACATTTCGAAACAAGGAAAGTCATTCCAACTCCCAAGTCACTGCCAATCGCCACCTAGGTGCACCTCCATATGCATTGCAACTAATCGGACTCTACCCTATGCCGTTTACACCATTTTCTTAAGGAAAATCTCAGCAACTGCATCCCCCCTTAACCGTCGAAACGCAGGTCTAGCATTGGATGAATTGACTCAAACAAACCCATCTTTTCCTTCAATCCTCCAATTGTAACCCACAGATGGCATGCCATTCGTTTCCCACAAGCCCAAGACGTGCCGTGCCGTACCCGCATTATCTTGCCTTGGTTAAGCTTGTAACTGGAGTTAAGGTCAATTAATCACTGTACAAGTGATTAGTCATCTCTAAACCATGTTTCAAAATTAATTTCCTTTTTAATTCTTTCTCACCATTTTTATATGGCCGTTAATACTTTTATTGTTGTTTCCGATCATTCTTTGAGGTGAATAGAAGATTAGACTTGAGCCACCACATTTCGAAACAAGGAAAGTCATTCCAACTCCCAAGTCAATACCAATCAGCACCTACGTGCACCTCCATGTGCGTTGCAACTCATCGGACCCCAGCCTATGCCGTTCACACTAATTTCTCAAGTGAAATCTCATCAGACGTATCCCACCCTAACCGTCTAGCTCATTTCTAGCATGGGAAGCACTGACACGAAGAGACCTGTCTTTTGTATCGTTCTTTCAAATGGAGCCCTAGATGTGCCTTATTTAGCCTTGGTGAAACTTGTAACCGGTGTTAATGGCATTAATTAACTTACAACTGATTGCTCATGTTGAAACCATGTTTCAAGATTAATTTGCTTTTTAATTCTTTGTCACCATTTTTATATGGACATTAATACTTTTATTGTTGTTTCCGATCATTCTTTGAGGTGAATAGAAGTTTAGGCTTGATCCACCACATTTCGAAACAAGGAAAGTCATTCCAACTCCCAAGTCACCGCCAATCAGGACCTACGTGCATCTCCCTGTGCGTTGCAACTCATCGGACCCCAGCCTATGCCGTTCACACTAATTTCTCAAGTGAAATCTCATCAAACGTATCCCACCTTAACCGTCTACCTCATTTCCAGCATGGCAAGCACTGACACGAAGAGACCTATCTTTTGTATCGTTGTTCCAATTGTAGACCTAGATGTGCCTTATTTAGCCTTGGTGAAACTTGTAACCGGTCTTAATGGCATTAATTAACTTACAACTGATTGCTCATGTTGAAACCATGTTTCAAGATTAATTTGCTTTTTAATTCTTTGTCACCATTTTTATATGGACATTAATACTTTTATTGTCGTTTCCCATCATTCTTAGAGGAGAATAGAAGATTAGACTTGATCCACCACATTTCGAAACAAGGAAAGTCATTCCAACTCCCAAGTCACCGCCAATCAGCACCTACGTGCATCTCCATGTGCGTTGCAACTCATCGAACCCCAGCCTATGCCGTTCACACTAATTTCTGAAGTGAAATCTCATCAAACGTATCCCACCTTAACTGTCTACCTCATTTCTAGCATGGGAAGCACTGACACAAAGAGACCTGTCTTTTGTATCGTTCTTACAATTGTAGACCTAGATGTGCCTTATTTAGCCTTGTTGAAACTTGTAACCGGTGTTAATGGCATTAATTAACTTACAACTGATTGCTCATGTTGAAACCATGTTACAAGATTAATTTGCTTTTTAATTCTTTGTCGCCATTTTTATATGGACATTAATACTTTTATTGTCGTTTCCCATCATTCTTAGAGGAGAATAGAAGATTAGACTTGATCCACCACATTTCGAAACAAGGAAAGTCATTCCAACTCCCAAGTCACCGCCAATCGCCACCTAGGTGCACCTCCATATGCATTGCAACTAATCGGACTCTACCCTATGCCGTTTACACCATTTTCTTAAGGAAAATCTCAGCAACTGCATCCCCCCTTAACCGTCGAAACGCAGGTCTAGCATTGGATGAATTGACTCAAACAAACCCATCTTTTCCTTCAATCTTCCAATTGTAACCCACAGATGGCATGCCATTCATTTCCCACAAGCCCAAGACGTGCCGTACCCGCCTTATCTTGCCTTGGTTAAGCTTGTAACTGGAGTTAAGGTCAATTAATCAATGTACAAGTGATTAGTCATCTCTAAACCATGTTTCAAAATTAATTTCCTTTTTAATTCTTTCTCACCATTTTTATATGGACCTTAATACTTTTATTGTTGTTTCCGATCATTCTTTGAGGTGAATAGAAGATTAGACTTGATTTACCACATTTCGAAACAAGGAAAGTCAGTCCAACTCCCAAGTCACCGCCGATCAGCACCTACGTGCATCTCCATGTGCGTTGCAACTCATCGGACCCCAGCCTATGCCGTTTACACTAATTTCTCAAGTGAAATCTCATCAAACGTATCCCACCCTAACCGTCTAGCTCATTTCTAGCATGGGAAGCACTGACACGAAGAGACCTGTCTTTTGTGTCGTTCTTTCAAATGTAGCCCTAGATGTGCCTTATTTAGCCTTGGTGAAACTTGTAACCGGTGTTAATGGCATTAATTAACTTACAACTGATTGCTCATGTTGAAACCATGTTTCAAGATTAATTTGCTTTTTAATTCTTTGTCACCATTTTTATATGGACATTAATACTTTTATTGTCGTTTCCCTTCATTCTTAGAGGAGAATAGAAGATTAGACTTGATCCACCACATTTCGAAACAAGGAAAGTCATTCCAACTCCCAAGTCACCGCCAATCGCCACCTAGGTGCACCTCCATATGCATTGCAACTAATCGGACTCTACCCTATGCCGTTTACACCATTTTCTTAAGGAAAATCTCTGCAACTGCATCCCCCCTTAACCGTCGAAACGCAGGTCTAGCATTGGATGAATTGACTCAAACAAACACATCTTTTCCTTCAATCTTCCAATTGTAACCCACATATGGCATGCCATTCGTTTCCCACAAGCCCAAGACGTGCCGTACCCGCCTTATCTTGCCTTGGTTAAGCTCGTAACTGGAGTTAAGGTCAATTAATCAATGTACAAGTGATTAGTCATCTCTAAACCATGTTTCAAAATTAATTTCCTTTTTAATTCTTTCTCACCATTTTTATATGGACGTTAATACTTTTATTGTTGTTTCCGATCATTCTTTGAGGTGAATAGAAGATTACACTTGATCCACCACATTTCGAAACAAGGAAAGTCATTCCAACTCCCAAGTCACCGCCAATCAGCACCTACGTGCATCTCCATGTTCGTTGCAACTCATCGGACCCCAGCCTATGCCGTTCACACTAATTTCTCAAGTGAAATCTCATAAAACCTATCCCACCTTAACCATCTACCTCATTTCCAGCATGGCAAGCACTGACACGAAGAGACCTGTCTTTTGTATCGTTGTTCCAATTGTAGACCTAGATGTGCCTTTTTTAGCCTTGGTGAAACTTGTAACCGGTCTTAATGGCATTAATTAACTTACAACTGATTGCTCATGTTGAAACCATGTTTCAAGATTAATTTGCTTTTTAATTCTTTGTCACCATTTTTATGTGGACATTAATACTTTTATTGTCGTTTCCCATCATTCTTAGTGGAGAATAGAAGATTAGACTTGATCCACCACATTTCGAAACAAGGAATGTCATTCCAACTCCCAAGTCACCGCCAATCGCCACCTAGGTGCACCTCCATATGCATTGCAACTAATCGGACTCTACCCTATGCCGTTTACACCATTTTCTTAAGGAAAATCTCAGCAACTGCATCCCCCCTTAACCGTCGAAACGCAGGTCTAGCATTGGATGAATTGACTCAAACAAACCCATCTTTTCCTTCAATCCTCCAATTGTAACCCACAGATGGCATGCCATTCGTTTCCCACAAGCCCAAGACGTGCCGTGCCGTACCCGCATTATCTTGCCTTGGTTAAGCTTGTAACTGGAGTTAAGGTCAATTAATCACTGTACAAGTGATTAGTCATCTCTAAACCATGTTTCAAAATTAATTTCCTTTTTAATTCTTTCTCACCATTTTTATATGGCCGTTAATACTTTTATTGTTGTTTCCGATCATTCTTTGAGGTGAATAGAAGATTAGACTTGAGCCACCACATTTCGAAACAAGGAAAGTCATTCCAACTCCCAAGTCAATACCAATCAGCACCTACGTGCACCTCCATGTGCGTTGCAACTCATCGGACCCCAGCCTATGCCGTTCACACTAATTTCTCAAGTGAAATCTCATCAAACGTATCCCACCCTAACCGTCTAGCTCATTTCTAGCATGGGAAGCACTGACACGAAGAGACCTGTCTTTTGTATCGTTCTTTCAAATGGAGCCCTAGATGTGCCTTATTTAGCCTTGGTGAAACTTGTAACCGGTGTTAATGGCATTAATTAACTTACAACTGATTGCTCATGTTGAAACCATGTTTCAAGATTAATTTGCTTTTTAATTCTTTGTCACCATTTTTATATGGACATTAATACTTTTATTGTTGTTTCCGATCATTCTTTGAGGTGAATAGAAGTTTAGGCTTGATCCACCACATTTCGAAACAAGGAAAGTCATTCCAACTCCCAAGTCACCGCCAATCAGGACCTACGTGCATCTCCCTGTGCGTTGCAACTCATCGGACCCCAGCCTATGCCGTTCACACTAATTTCTCAAGTGAAATCTCATCAAACGTATCCCACCTTAACCGTCTACCTCATTTCCAGCATGGCAAGCACTGACACGAAGAGACCTATCTTTTGTATCGTTGTTCCAATTGTAGACCTAGATGTGCCTTATTTAGCCTTGGTGAAACTTGTAACCGGTCTTAATGGCATTAATTAACTTACAACTGATTGCTCATGTTGAAACCATGTTTCAAGATTAATTTGCTTTTTAATTCTTTGTCACCATTTTTATATGGACATTAATACTTTTATTGTCGTTTCCCATCATTCTTAGAGGAGAATAGAAGATTAGACTTGATCCACCACATTTCGAAACAAGGAAAGTCATTCCAACTCCCAAGTCACCGCCAATCGCCACCTAGGTGCACCTCCATATGCATTGCAACTAATCGGACTCTACCCTATGCCGTTTACATCATTTTCTTAAGGAAAATCTCAGCAACTGCATCCCCCCTTAACCGTCGAAACGCAGGTCTAGCATTGGATGAATTGACTCAAACAAACCCATCTTTTCCTTCAATCCTCCAATTGTAACCCACAGATGGTATGCCATTCGTTTCCCACAAGCCCAAGACGTGCCGTGCCGTACCCGCCTTATCTTGCCTTGGTTAAGCTTGTAACTGGAGTTAAGGTCAATTAATCATTGTACAAGTGATTAGTCATCTCTAAACCATGTTTCAAAATTAATTTCCTTTTTAATTCTTTCTCACCATTTTTATATGGACCTTAATACTTTTATTGTTGTTTCCGATCATTCTTTGAGGTGAATAGAAGATTAGACTTGATTTACCACATTTCGAAACAACGAAAGTCATTCCAACTCCCAAGTCACCGCCAATCAGCACCTACGTGCATCTCCATTTGCGTTGCAACTCATCGGACCCCAGCCTATGCCGTTCACACTAATTTCTGAAGTGAAATCTCATCAAACGTATCCCACCTTAACCGTCTACCTCATTTCTAGCATGGGAAGGACTGACACAAAGAGACCTGTCTTTTGTATCGTTCTTCCAATTGTAGACCTAGATGTGCCTTATTTAGCCTTGTTGAAACTTGAAACCGGTGTTAATGGCATTAATTAACTTACAACCGATTGCTCATGTTGAAACCATGTTTCAAGATTAATTTGCTTTTTAGTTCTTTGTCACCATTTTTATATGGACATTAATACTTTTATTGTCGTTTCCCATCATTCTTAGAGGAGAATAGAAGATTAGACTTGATCCACCACATTTCGAAACAAGGAAAGTCATTCCAACTCCCAAGTCACCGCCAATCGCCACCTAGGTGCACCTCCAAATGCATTGCAACTAATCGGACTCTACCCAATGCCGTTTACACCATTTTCTTAAGTTCAATCTTCCAATTGTAACCCACAGATGGCATGCCATTCGTTTCCCACAAGCCCAAGACGTGCCGTGCCGTACCCGCCCTATCTTGCCTTGGTTAAGCTTGTAACTGGAGTTAAGGTCAATTAATCAATGTACAAGTGATTAGTCATCTCTAAACCATGTTTCAAAATTAATTTCCTTTTTAATTCTTTCTCACCATTTTTATATGGACGTTAATACTTTTATTGTTGTTTCCGATCATTCTTTGAGGTGAATAGAAGATTAGACTTGATCCACCACATTTCGAAACAAGGAAAGTCATTCCAACTCGCAAGTCACCGCCAATCAGCACCTACGTGCATCTCCATGTGCGTTGCAACTCATCGGACCCCAGCCTATGCCGTTCACACTAATTTCTCAAGTGAAATCTTATCAAACGTATCCCACCTTAACCGTCTATCTCATTTCTAGCGTGGGAAGCATTGACACGAACAGACCTGTCTTTTGTATCGTTCTTCCAATTGTAGACCTAGATGTGCGTTATTTAGCCTTGGTGAAACTTGTAACCGGTGTTAATGGCATTAATTAACTTACAACTGATTGCTCATGTTAAAACCATGTTTCAAGATTAATTTGCTTTTTAATTCTTTGTCACCATTTTTATATGGACATTAATACTTTTATTGTCGTTTCCCATCATTCTTAGAGGAGAATAGAAGATTAGACTTGATCCACCACATTTCGAAACAAGGAAAGTCATTCCAACTCCCAAGTCACCGCCAATCGCCACCTAGGTGCACCTCCATATGCATTGCAACTAATCGGACTCTACCCTATGCCGTTTACACCATTTTCTTAAGGAAAATCCCAGCAACAGCATCCCCCCTTAACCGTCGAGACGCAGGTCTAACATTGGATGAATTGACTCAAACAAACCCATCTTTTCCTTCAATCTTCCAATTGTAACCCACAGATGGCATGCCATTCGTTTCCCACAAGCCCAAGACGTGCCGTACCCGCCTTATCTTGCCTTGGTTAAGCTTGTAACTGGAGTTAAGGTCAATTAATCAATGTACAAGTGATTAGTCATCTCAAAACCCTGTTTCAAAATTAATTTCCTTTTTAATTCTTTCTCACCATTTTTATATGGACATTACTACTTTTATTGTTATTTCCGATCATTCTTTGAGGTGAATAGAAGATTAGACTTGATCCACCACATTTCGAAACAAGGAAAGTCATTCCAACTCCCAAGTCACCGCCAATCAGCACCTACGTGCATCTCCATGTGCGTTGCAACTCATCGGACCCCAGCCTATGCCGTTCACACTAATTTCTCAAGTGAAATCTCATCAAACGTATCCCACCTTAAACGTCTAGCTCATTTCTAGCATGGGAAGCACTGACACGAAGAGACCTGTCTTTTGTATCGTTCTTCCAATTGTAGACCTAGATGTGCGTTATTTAGCCTTGGTGAAACTTGTAACCGGTGTTAATGGCATTAATTAACTTACAACTGATTGCTCATGTTAAAACCATGTTTCAAGATTAATTTGCTTTTTAATTCTTTGTCACCATTTTTATATGGACATTAATACTTTTATTGTCGTTTCCCATCATTCTTAGAGGAGAATAGAAGATTAGACTTGATCCACCACATTTCGAAACAAGGAAAGTCATTCCAACTCCCAAGTCACCGCCAATCGCCACCTAGGTGCACCTCCATATGCATTGCAACTAATCGGACTCTACCCTATGCCGTTTACACCATTTTCTTAAGGAAAATCCCAGCAACAGCATCCCCCCTTAACCGTCGAGACGCAGGTCTAACATTGGATGAATTGACTCAAACAAACCCATCTTTTCCTTCAATCTTCCAATTGTAACCCACAGATGGCATGCCATTCGTTTCCCACAAGCCCAAGACGTGCCGTACCCGCCTTATCTTGCCTTGGTTAAGCTTGTAACTGGAGTTAAGGTCAATTAATCAATGTACAAGTGATTAGTCATCTCAAAACCATGTTTCAAAATTAATTTCCTTTTTAATTCTTTCTCACCATTTTTATATGGACATTACTACTTTTATTGTTATTTCCGATCATTCTTTGAGGTGAATAGAAGATTAGACTTGATCCAACACATTTCGAAACAAGGAAAGTCATTCCAACTCCCAAGTCACCGCCAATCGCCACCTAGGTGCACCTCCATATGCATTGCAACTAATCGGACTCTACCTTATGCCGTTTACATCATTTTCTTAAGGAAAATCTCAGCAACTGCATCCCCCCTTAACCGTCGAAACGCAGGTCTAGCATTGGATGAATTGACTCAAACAAACCCATCTTTTCCTTCAATCCTCCAATTGTAACCCACAGATGGCATGCCATTCGTTTCCCACAAGCCCAAGACGTGCCGTGCCGTACCCGCCTTATCTTGCCTTGGTTAAGCTTGTAACTGGAGTTAAGGTCAACTAATCATTGTACAAGTGATTAGTCATCTCTAAACCATGTTTCAAAATTAATTTCCTTTTTAATTCTTTCTCACCATTTTTATATGGACCTTAATACTTTTATTGTTGTTTCCGATCATTCTTTGAGGTGAATAGAAGATTAGACTTGATTTACCACATTTCGAAACAACGAAAGTCATTCCAACTCCCAAGTCACCGCCAATCAGCACCTACGTGCATCTCCATTTGCGTTGCAACTCATCGGACCCCAGCCTATGCCGTTCACACTAATTTCTCAAGTGAAATCTCATCAAACGTATCCCACCCTAACCGTCTAGCTCATTTCTAGCATGGGAAGCACTGACACGAAGAGACCTGTCTTTTGTATCGTTCTTTCAAATGTAGCCCTAGATGTGCCTTATTTAGCCTTGGTGAAACTTGTAACCGGTGTTAATGGCATTAATTAACTTACAACTGATTGCTCATGTTGAAACCATGTTTCAAGGTTAATTTGCTTTTTAATTCTTTGTCACCATTTTTATATTGACATTAATACTTTTATTGTTGTTTCCGATCATTCTTTGAGGTGAATAGAAGATTAGACTTGATCCACCACATTTCGAAACAAGGAAAGTCATTCCAACTCCCAAGTCACCGCCAATCAGCACCTACGTGCATCTCCATGTGCGTTGCAACTCATCGAACCCCAGCCTATGCCGTTCACACTAATTTCTGAAGTGAAATCTCATCAAACGTATCCCACCTTAACCGTCTACCTCATTTCTAGCATGGGAAGGACTGACACAAAGAGACCTGTCTTTTGTATCGTTCTTCCAATTGTAGACCTAGATGTGCCTTGTTTAGCCTTGTTGAAACTTGAAACCGGTGTTAATGGCATTAATTAACTTACAACCGATTGCTCATGTTGAAACCATGTTTCAAGATTAATTTACTTTTTAGTTCTTTGTCACCATTTTTATATGGACATTAATACTTTTATTGTCGTTTCCCATCATTCTTAGAGGAGAATAGAAGATTAGACTTGATCCACCACATTTCGAAACAAGGAAAGTCATTCCAACTCCCAAGTCACCGCCAATCGCCACCTAGGTGCACCTCCAAATGCATTGCAACTAATCGGACTCTACCCAATGCCGTTTACACCATTTTCTTAAGTTCAATCTTCCAATTGTAACCCACAGATGCATGCCATTCGTTTCCCACAAGCCCAAGACGTGCCGTGCCGTACCCGCCCTATCTTGCCTTGGTTAAGCTTGTAACTGGAGTTAAGGTCAATTAATCAATGTACAAGTGATTAGTCATCTCTAAACCATGTTTTAAAATTAATTTCCTTTTTAATTCTTTCTCACCATTTTTATATGGACGTTAATACTTTTATTGTTGTTTCCGATCATTCTTTGAGGTGAATAGAAGATTAGACTTGATCCACCACATTTCGAAACAAGGAAAGTCATTCCAACTCCCAAGTCACCGCCAATCAGCACCTACGTGCATCTCCATGTGCGTTGCAAGTCATCGGACCCCAGCCTATGCCGTTCACACTAATTTCTCAAGTGAAATCTTATCAAACGTATCCCACCTTAACCGTCTAGCTCATTTCTAGCGTGGGAAGCACTGACACGAAGAGACCTGTCTTTTGTATCGTTCTTCCAATTGTAGACCTAGATGTGCGTTATTTAGCCTTGGTGAAACTTGTAACCGGTGTTAATGGCATTAATTAACTTACAACTGATTGCTCATGTTAAAACCATGTTTCAAGATTAATTTGCTTTTTAATTCTTTGTCACCATTTTTATATGGACATTAATACTTTTATTGTCGTTTCCCATCATTCTTAGAGGAGAATAGAAGATTAGACTTGATCCACCACATTTCGAAACAAGGAAAGTCATTCCAACTCCCAAGTCACCGCCAATCGCCACCTAGGTGCACCTCCATATGCATTGCAACTAATCGGACTCTACCCTATGCCGTTTACACCATTTTCTTAAGGAAAATCCCAGCAACAGCATCCCCCCTTAACCGTCGAGACGCAGGTCTAACATTGGATGAATTGACTCAAACAAACCCATCTTTTCCTTCAATCTTCCAATTGTAACCCACAGATGGCATGCCATTCGTTTCCCACAAGCCCAAGACGTGCCGTACCCGCCTTATCTTGCCTTGGTTAAGCTTGTAACTGGAGTTAAGGTCAATTAATCAATGTACAAGTGATTAGTCATCTCAAAACCCTGTTTCAAAATTAATTTCCTTTTTAATTCTTTCTCACCATTTTTATATGGACATTACTACTTTTATTGTTATTTCCGATCATTCTTTGAGGTGAATAGAAGATTAGACTTGATCCACCACATTTCGAAACAAGGAAAGTCATTCCAACTCCCAAGTCACCGCCAATCAGCACCTACGTGCATCTCCATGTGCGTTGCAACTCATCGGACCCCAGCCTATGCCGTTCACACTAATTTCTCAAGTGAAATCTCATCAAACGTATCCCACCTTAAACGTCTAGCTCATTTCTAGCATGGGAAGCACTGACACGAAGAGACCTGTCTTTTGTATCGTTCTTCCAATTGTAGACCTAGATGTGCGTTATTTAGCCTTGGTGAAACTTGTAACCGGTGTTAATGGCATTAATTAACTTACAACTGATTGCTCATGTTAAAACCATGTTTCAAGATTAATTTGCTTTTTAATTCTTTGTCACCATTTTTATATGGACATTAATACTTTTATTGTCGTTTCCCATCATTCTTAGAGGAGAATAGAAGATTAGACTTGATCCACCACATTTCGAAACAAGGAAAGTCATTCCAACTCCCAAGTCACCGCCAATCGCCACCTAGGTGCACCTCCATATGCATTGCAACTAATCGGACTCTACCCTATGCCGTTTACACCATTTTCTTAAGGAAAATCCCAGCAACAGCATCCCCCCTTAACCGTCGAGACGCAGGTCTAACATTGGATGAATTGACTCAAACAAACCCATCTTTTCCTTCAATCTTCCAATTGTAACCCACAGATGGCATGCCATTCGTTTCCCACAAGCCCAAGACGTGCCGTACCCGCCTTATCTTGCCTTGGTTAAGCTTGTAACTGGAGTTAAGGTCAATTAATCAATGTACAAGTGATTAGTCATCTCAAAACCCTGTTTCAAAATTAATTTCCTTTTTAATTCTTTCTCACCATTTTTATATGGACATTACTACTTTTATTGTTATTTCCGATAATTCTTTGAGGTGAATAGAAGATTAGACTTAATCCACCACATTTCGAAACAAGGAAAGTCATTCCAACTCCCAAGTCACCGCCAATCAGCACCTACGTGCATCTCCATGTGCGTTGCAACTCATCGGACCCCAGCCTATGCCGTTCACACTAATTTCTCAAGTGAAATCTCATCAAACGTATCCCACCTTAAACGTCTAGCTCATTTCTAGCATGGGAAGCACTGACACGAAGAGACCTGTCTTTTGTATCATTCTTCCAATTGTAGACCTAGATGTGCGTTATTTAGCCTTGGTGAAACTTGTAACCGGTGTTAATGGCATTAATTAACTTACAACTGATTGCTCATGTTGAAACCATGTTTCAAGGTTAATTTGCTTTTTAATTCTTTGTCACCATTTTTATATGGACATTAATACTTTTATTGTTGTTTCCGATCATTCTTTGAGGTGAATAGAAGATTAGACTTGATCCACCACATTTCGAAACAAGGAAAGTCATTCCAACTCCCAAGTCACCGCCAATCAGCACCTACGTGCATCTCCATGTGCGTTGCAACTCATCGGACCCCAGCCTATGCCGTTCACACTAATTTCTCAAGTGAAATCTCATCAAACGTATCCCACCTTAAACGTCTAGCTCATTTCTAGCATGGGAAGCACTGACACGAAGAGACCTGTCTTTTGTATCGTTCTTCCAATTGTAGACCTAGATGTGCGTTATTTAGCCTTGGTGAAACTTGTAACCGGTGTTAATGGCATTAATTAACTTACAACTGATTGCTCATGTTAAAACCATGTTTCAAGATTAATTTGCTTTTTAATTCTTTGTCACCATTTTTATATGGACATTAATACTTTTATTGTCGTTTCCCATCATTCTTAGAGGAGAATAGAAGATTAGACTTGATCCACCACATTTCGAAACAAGGAAAGTCATTCCAACTCCCAAGTCACCGCCAATCGCCACCTAGGTGAACCTCCATATGCATTGCAACTAATCGGACTCTACCCTATGCCGTTTACACCATTTTCTTAAGGAAATCTCAGCAACTGCATCCCCCCTTAACCGTCGAAACGCAGGTCTAGCATTGGATGAATTGACTCAAACAAACCCATCTTTTCCTTCAATCTTCCAATTGTAACCCACAGATGGCATGCCATTCGTTTCCCACAAGCCCAAGACGTGCCGTACCCACCTTATCTTGCCTTGGTTAAGCTTGTAACTGGAGTTAAGGTCAATTAATCAATGTACAAGTGATTAGTCATCTCTAAACCATGTTTCAAAATTAATTTCCTTTTTAATTCTTTCTCACCATTTTTATATGGACCCTAATACTTTTATTGTTGTTTCCGATCATTCTTTGAGGTGAATAGAAGATTAGACTTGATTTACGACATTTTGAAACAAGGAAAGTCATTCCAACTCCCAAGTCCCCGCCAATCAGCACCTACGTGCATCTCCATATGCGTTGCAACTCGTCGGACCCCAGCCTATGCTGTTCCCACTAATTTCTCAAGTGAAATCTCATCAAACGTATCCCACCCTAACCGTCTAGCTCATTTCTAGCATGGGAAGCACTGACACGAAGAGACCTGTCTTTTATATCGTTCTTTCAAATGTAGCCCTAGATGTGCCTTATTTAGCCTTGGTGAAACTTGTAACCGGTGTTAATGGCATTAATTAACTTACAACTGATTGCTCATGTTGAAACCATGTTTCAAGGTTAATTTGCTTTTCAATTCTTTGTCACCATTTTTATATGGACATTAATACTTTTATTGTTGTTTCCGATCATTCTTTGAGGTGAATAGAAGATTAGACTTGATCCACCACATTTCGAAACAAGGAAAGTCATTCCAACTCCCAAGTCACCGCCAATCAGCACCTACGTGCATCTCCATGTGCGTTGCAACTCATCGGACCCCAGCCTATGCCGTTCACACTAATTTCTCAAGTGAAATCTCATCAAACGTATCCCACCTTAAACGTCTAGCTCATTTCTAGCATGGGAAGCACTGACACGAAGAGACCTGTCTTTTGTATCGTTCTTCCAATTGTAGACCTAGATGTGCGTTATTTAGCCTTGGTGAAACTTGCAACCGGTGTTAATGGCATTAATTAACTTACAACTGATTGCTCATGTTAAAACCATGTTTCAAGATTAATTTGCTTTTTAATTCTTTGTCACCATTTTTATATGGACATTAATACTTTTATTGTCGTTTCCCATCATTCTTAGAGGAGAATAGAAGATTAGACTTGATCCACCACATTTCGAAACAAGGAAAGTCATTCCAACTCCCAAGTCACCGCCAATCGCCACCTAGGTGAACCTCCATATGCATTGCAACTAATCGGACTCTACCCTATGCCGTTTACACCATTTTCTTAAGGAAAATCTCAGCAACTGCATCCCCCCTTAACAGTCGAAACGCAGGTCTAGCATTGGATGAATTGACTCAAACAAACCCATCTTTTCCTTCAATCTTCCAATTGTAACCCACAGATGGCATGCCATTCGTTTCCCACAAGCCCAAGACGTGCCGTACCCACCTTATCTTGCCTTGGTTAAGCTTGTAACTGGAGTTAAGGTCAATTAATCAATGTACAAGTGATGAGTCATCTCTAAACCATGTTTCAAAATTAATTTCCTTTTTAATTCTTTCTCACCATTTTTATATGGACCCTAATACTTTTATTGTTGTTTCCGATTATTCTTTGAGGTGAATAGAAGATTAGACTTGATTTACCACATTTCGAAACAAGGAAAGTCATTCCAACTCCCAAGTCCCCGCCAATCAGCACCTACGTGCATCTCCATATGCGTTGCAACTCATCGGACCCCAGCCTATGCTGTTCACACTAATTTCTCAAGTGAAATCTCATCAAACGTATCCCACCCTAACCGTCTAGCTCATTTCTAGCATGGGAAGCACTGACACGAAGAGACCTGTCTTTTGTATCGTTCTTTCAAATGTAGCCCTAGATGTGCCTTATTTAGCCTTGGTGAAACTTGTAACCGGTGTTAATGGCATTAATTAACTTACAACTGATTGCTCATGTTGAAACCATGTTTCAAGGTTAATTTGCTTTTTAATTCTTTGTCACCATTTTTATATGGACATTAATACTTTTATTGTTATTTCCGATCATTCTTTGAGGTGAATAGAAGATTAGACTTGATCCACCACATTTCGAAACAAGGAAAGTCATTCCAACTCCCAAGTCACCGCCAATCAGCACCTACGTGCATCTCCATGTGCGTTGCAACTCATCGAACCCCAGCCTATGCTGTTCACACTAATTTCTCAAGTGAAATCTCATCAAACGTATCCCACCCTAACCGTCTAGCTCATTTCTAGCATGGGAAGCACTGACACGAAGAGACCTGTCTTTTGTATCGTTCTTTCAAATGTAGCCCTAGATGTGCCTTATTTAGCCTTGGTGAAACTTGTAACCGGTGTTAATGGCATTAATTAACTTGCAACTGATTGCTCATGTTGAAACCATGTTTCAAGGTTAATTTGCTTTTTAATTCTTTGTCACCATTTTTATATGGACATTAATACTTTTATTGTTATTTCCGATCATTCTTTGAGGTGAATAGAAGATTAGACTTGATCCACCACATTTCGAAACAAGGAAAGTCATTCCAACTCCCAAGTCACCGCCAATCAGCACCTACGTGCATCTCCATGTGCGTTGCAACTCATCGGACCCCAGCCTATGCCGTTCACACTAATTTCTCAAGTGAAATCTCATCAAACGTATCCCACCTTAACCGTCTAGCTCATTTCTAGCGTGGGAAGCACTGACACGAAGAGACCTGTCTTTTGTATCGTTCTTCCAATTGTAGACCTAGATGTGCCTTATTTAGCCTTGGTGAAACTAGTAACCGGTGTTAATGGCATTAATTAACTTACAACTGATTGCTCATGTTGAAACCATGTTTCAAGATTAATTTGCTTTTTAATTCTTTGTCACCATTTTTATATGGACAGTAATACTTTTATTGTCGTTTCCCATCATTCTTAGAGGAGAATAGAAGATTAGACTTGATCCACCACATTTCGAAACAAGGAAAGTCATTCCAACTCCCAAGTCACCGCCAATCGCCACCTAGGTGAACCTCCATATGCATTGCAACTAATCGGACTCTACCCTATGCCGTTTACACCATTTTCTTAAGGAAAATCTCAGCAACAGCATCCCCCCTTAACCGTCGAGACGCAGGTCTAGCATTGGATGAATTGACTCAAACAAACCCATCTTTTCCTTCAATCTTCCAATTGTAACCCACAGATGGCATGCCATTCGTTTCCCACAAGCCCAAGACGTGCCGTACCCGCCTTATCTTGCCTTGGTTAAGCTTTTAACTGGATTTAAGGTCAATTAATCAATGTACAAGTGATTAGTCATCTCTAAACCATGTTTCAAAATTAATTTCCTTTTTAATTCTTTCTCACCATTTTTATATGGACATTACTACTTTTATTGTTGTTTCCGATCATTCTTTGAGGTGAATAGAAGATTAGACTTGATCCACCACATTTCGAAACGAGGAAAGTCATTCCAACTCCCAAGTCACCGCCAATCAGCACCTACGTGCATCTCCATGTGCGTTGCAACTCATCGGACCCCAGCCTATGCCGTTCACACTAATTTCTCAAGTGAAATCTCATCAAACGTATCCCACCTTAAACGTCTAGCTCATTTCTAGCATGGGAAGCACTGACACGAAGAGACCTGTCTT
Organism: Carya illinoinensis; assembly: GCF_018687715.1. Taxonomy (NCBI): domain Eukaryota; kingdom Viridiplantae; phylum Streptophyta; class Magnoliopsida; order Fagales; family Juglandaceae; genus Carya; species Carya illinoinensis. The sequence continues at coordinate 15,918,469 of NC_056757.1, read as the reverse complement.
TCGTATCGTTCTTCCAATTGTAGACCTAGATGTGCGTTATTTAGCCTTGGTGAAACTTGTAACCGGTGTTAATGGCATTAATTGACTTACAACTGATTGCTCATGTTAAAACCATGTTTCAAGATTAATTTGCTTTTTAATACTTTGTCACCATTTTTATATGGACATTAATACTTTTATTGTCGTTTCCCATCATTCTTAGAGGAGAATAGAAGATTAGACTTGATCCACCACATTTCGAAACAAGGAAAGTCATTCCAACTCCCAAGTCACCGCCAATCGCCACCTAGGTGAACCTCCATATGCATTGCAACTAATCGGACTCTACCCTATGCCGTTTACACCATTTTCTTAAGGAAAATCTCAGCAACAGCATCCCCCCTTAACCGTCGACACGCAGGTCTAGCATTGGATGAATTGACTCAAACAAACCCATCTTTTCCTTCAATCTTCCAATTGTAACCCACAGATGGCATGCCATTCGTTTCCCACAAGCCCAAGACGTGCCGTACCCGCCTTATCTTGCCTTGGTTAAGCTTTTAACTGGAGTTAAGGTCAATTAATCAATGTACAAGTGATTAGTCATCTCTAAACCATGTTTCAAAATTAATTTCCTTTTTAATTCTTTCTCACCATTTTTATATGGACATTACTACTTTTATTGTTGTTTCCGATCATTCTTTGAGGTGAATAGAAGATTAGACTTAATCCACCACATTTCGAAACAAGGAAAGTCATTCCAACTCCCAAGTCACCGCCAATCAGCACCTACGTGCATCTCCATGTGCGTTGCAACTCATCGGACCCCAGCCTATGCCGTTCACACTAATTTCTCAAGTGAAATCTCATCAAACGTATCCCACCTTAAACGTCTAGCTCATTTCTAGCATGGGAAGCACTGACACGAAGAGACCTGTCTTTCGTATCGTTCTTCCAATTGTAGACCTAGATGTGCGTTATTTAGCCTTGGTGAAACTTGTAACCGGTGTTAATGGCATTAATTAACTTACAACTGATTGCTCATGCTAAAACCATGTTTCAAGATTAATTTGCTTTTTAATTCTTTGTCACCATTTTTATATGGACATTAATACTTTTATTGTCGTTTCCCATCATTCTTAGAGGAGAATAGAAGATTACACTTGATCCACCACATTTCGAAACAAGGAAAGTCATTCCAACTCCCAAGTCACCGCCAATCGCCACCTAGGTGCACCTCCATATGCATTGCAACTAATCGGACTCTACCCTATGCCGTTTACACCATTTTCTTAAGGAAAATCCCAGCAACAGCATCCCCCCTTAACCGTCGAGACGCAGGTCTAACATTGGATGAATTGACTCAAACAAACCCATCTTTTCCTTCAATCTTCCAATTGTAACCCACAGATGGCATGCCATTCGTTTCCCACAAGCCCAAGAAGTGCCGTACCCGCCTTATCTTGCCTTGGTTAAGCTTGTAACTGTAGTTAAGGTCAATTAATCAATGTACAAGTGATTAGTCATCTCTAAACCATGTTTCAAAATTAATTTCCTTTTTAATTCTTTCTCACCATTTTTATATGGACATTACTACTTTTATTGTTGTTTCCGATCATTCTTTGAGGTGAATAGAAGATTAGACTTGATCCACCACATTTCGAAACAAGGAAAGTCATTCCAACTCCCAAGTCACCGCCAATCAGCACCTACGTGCATCTCCATGTGCGTTGCAACTCATCGGACCCCAGCCTATGCCGTTCACACTAATTTCTCAAGTGAAATCTCATCAAACGTATCCCACCTTAAACGTCTAGCTCATTTCTAGCATGGGAAGCACTGACACGAAGAGACCTGTCTTTTGTATCGTTCTTCCAATTGTAGACCTAGATGTGCGTTATTTAGCCTTGGTGAAACTTGTAACCGGTGTTAATGGCATTAATTAACTTACAACTGATTGCTCATGTTAAAACCATGTTTCAAGATTAATTTGCTTTTTAATTCTTTGTCACCATTTTTATATGGACATTAATACTTTTATTGTCGTTTCCCATCATTCTTAGAGGAGAATAGAAGATTAGACTTGATCCACCACATTTCGAAACAAGGAAAGTCATTCCAACTCCCAAGTCACCGCCAATCGCCACCTAGGTGAACCTCCATATGCATTGCAACTAATCGGACTCTACCCTATGCCGTTTACACCATTTTCTTAAGGAAAATCTCAGCAACAGCATCCCCCCTTAACCGTCGACACGCAGGTCTAGCATTGGATGAATTGACTCAAACAAACCCATCTTTTCCTTCAATCTTCCAATTGTAACCCACAGATGGCATGCCATTCGTTTCCCACAAGCCCAAGAAGTGCCGTACCCGCCTTATCTTGCCTTGGTTAAGCTTGTAACTGGAGTTAAGGTCAATTAATCAATGTACAAGTGATTAGTCATCTCTAAACCATGTTTCAAAATTAATTTCCTTTTTAATTCTTTCTCACCATTTTTATATGGACATTACTACTTTTATTGTTGTTTCCGATCATTCTTTGAGGTGAATAGAAGATTAGACTTGATCCACCAGATTTCGAAACAAGGAAAGTCATTCCAACTCCCAAGTCACCGCCAATCAGCACCTACGTGCATCTCCATGTGCGTTGCAACTCATCGGACCCCAGCCTATGCCGTTCACACTAATTTCTCAAGTGAAATCTCATCAAACGTATCCCACCTTAAACGTCTAGCTCATTTCTAGCATGGGAAGCACTGACACGAAGAGACCTGTCTTTTGTATCGTTCTTCCAATTGTAGACCTAGATGTGCGTTATTTAGCCTTGGTGAAACTTGTAACCGGTGTTAATGGCATTAATTAACTTACAACTGATTGCTCATGTTAAAACCATGTTTCAAGATTAATTTGCTTTTTAATTCTTTGTCACCATTTTTATATGGACATTAATACTTTTATTGTCGTTTCCCATCATTCTTAGAGGAGAATAGAAGATTAGACTTGATCCACCACATTTCGAAACAAGGAAAGTCATTCCAACTCCCAAGTCACCGCGAATCGCCACCTAGGTGAACCTCCATATGCATTGCAACTAATCGGACTCTACCCTATGCCGTTTACACCATTTTCTTAAGGAAAATCTCAGCAACAGCATCCCCCCTTAACCGTCGACACGCAGGTCTAGCATTGGATGAATTGACTCAAACAAACCCATCTTTTCCTTCAATCTTCCAATTGTAACCCACAGATGGCATGCCATTCGTTTCCCACAAGCCCAAGACGTGCCGTACCCGCCTTATCTTGCCTTGGTTAAGCTTTTAACTGGAGTTAAGGTCAATTAATCAATGTACAAGTGATTAGTCATCTCTAAACCATGTTTCAAAATTAATTTCCTTTTTAATTCTTTCTCACCATTTTTATATGGACATTACTACTTTTATTGTTGTTTCCGATCATTCTTTGAGGTGAATAGAAGATTAGACTTGATCCACCACATTTCGAAACAAGGAAAGTCATTCCAACTCCCAAGTCACCGCCAATCAGCACCTACGTGCATCTCCATGTGCGTTGCAACTCATCGGACCCCAGCCTATGCCGTTCACACTAATTTCTCAAGTGAAATCTCATCAAACGTATCCCACCTTAAACGTCTAGCTCATTTCTAGCATGGGAAGCACTGACACGAAGAGACCTGTCTTTCGTATCGTTCTTCCAATTGTAGACCTAGATGTGCGTTATTTAGCCTTGGTGAAACTTGTAACCGGTGTTAATGGCATTAATTAACTTACAACTGATTGCTCATGTTAAAACCATGTTTCAAGATTAATTTGCTTTTTAATTCTTTGTCACCATTTTTATATGGACATTAATACTTTTATTGTCGTTTCCCATCATTCTTAGAGGAGAATAGAAGATTAGACTTGATCCACCACATTTCGAAACAAGGAAAGTCATTCCAACTCCCAAGTCACCGCCAATCGCCACCTAGGTGCACCTCCATATGCATTGCAACTAATCGGACTCTACCCTATGCCGTTTACACCATTTTCTTAAGGAAAATCCCAGCAACAGCATCCCCCCTTAACCGTCGAGACGCAGGTCTAACATTGGAAGAATTGACTCAAACAAACCCATCTTTTCCTTCAATCTTCCAATTGTAACCCACAGATGGCTTGCCATTCGTTTCCCACAAGCCCAAGACGTGGCGTACCCGCCTTATCTTGCCTTGGTTAAGCTTTTAACTGGAGTTAAGGTCAATTAATCAATGTACAAGTGATTAGTCATCTCTAAACCATGTTTCAAAATTAATTTCCTTTTTAATTCTTTCTCACCATTTTTATATGGACATTACTACTTTTATTGTTGTTTCCGATCATTCTTTGAGGTGAATAGAAGATTAGACTTGATCCACCACATTTCGAAACAAGGAAAGTCATTCCAACTCCCAAGTCACCGCCAATCAGCACCTACGTGCATCTCCATGTGCGTTGCAACTCATCGGACCCCAGCCTATGCCGTTCACACTAATTTCTCAAGTGAAATCTCATCAAACGTATCCCACCTTAAACGTCTAGCTCATTTCTAGCATGGGAAGCACTGACACGAAGAGACCTGTCTTTCGTATCGTTCTTCCAATTGTAGACCTAGATGTGCCTTATTTAGCCTTGGTGAAACTTGTAACCGGTGTTAATGGCATTAATTAACTTACAACTGATTGCTCATGTTAAAACCATGTTTCAAGATTAATTTGCTTTTTAATTCTTTGTCACCATTTTTATATGGACATTAATACTTTTATTGTCGTTTCCCATCATTCTTAGAGGAGAATAGAAGATTACACTTGATCCACCACATTTCGAAACAAGGAAAGTCATTCCAACTCCCAAGTCACCGCCAATCGCCACCTAGGTGCACCTCCATATGCATTGCAACTAATCGGACTCTACCCTATGCCGTTTACACCATTTTCTTAAGGAAAATCCCAGCAACAGCATCCCCCCTTAACCGTCGAGACGCAGGTCTAACATTGGATGAATTGACTCAAACAAACCCATCTTTTCCTTCAATCTTCCAATTGTAACCCACAGATGGCATGCCATTCGTTTCCCACAAGCCCAAGAAGTGCCGTACCCGCCTTATCTTGCCTTGGTTAAGCTTGTAACTGGAGTTAAGGTCAATTAATCAATGTACAAGTGATTAGTCATCTCTAAACCATGTTTCAAAATTAATTTCCTTTTTAATTCTTTCTCACCATTTTTATATGGACATTACTAATTTTATTGTTGTTTCCGATCATTCTTTGAGGTGAATAGAAGATTAGACTTGATCCACCACATTTCGAAACAAGGAAAGTCATTCCAACTCCCAAGTCACCGCCAATCAGCACCTACGTGCATCTCCATGTGCGTTGCAACTCATCGGACCCCAGCCTATGCCGTTCACACTAATTTCTCAAGTGAAATCTCATCAAACGTATCCCACCTTAAACGTCTAGCTCATTTCTAGCATGGGAAGCACTGACACGAAGAGACCTGTCTTTTGTATCGTTCTTCCAATTGTAGACCTAGATGTGCGTTATTTAGCCTTGGTGAAACTTGTAACCGGTGTTAATGGCATTAATTAACTTACAACTGATTGCTCATGTTAAAACCATGTTTCAAGATTAATTTGCTTTTTAATTCTTTGTCACCATTTTTATATGGACATTAATACTTTTATTGTCGTTTCCCATCATTCTTAGAGGAGAATAGAAGATTAGACTTGATCCACCACATTTCGAAACAAGGAAAGTCATTCCAACTCCCAAGTCACCGCCAATCGCCACCTAGGTGAACCTCCATATGCATTGCAACTAATCGGACTCTACCCTATGCCGTTTACACCATTTTCTTAAGGAAAATCTCAGCAACAGCATCCCCCCTTAACCGTCGAGACGCAGGTCTAGCATTGGATGAATTGACTCAAACAAACCCATCTTTTCCTTCAATCTTCCAATTGTAACCCACAGATGGCATGCCATTCGTTTCCCACAAGCCCAAGACGTGCCGTACCCGCCTTATCTTGCCTTGGTTAAGCTTTTAACTGGATTTAAGGTCAATTAATCAATGTACAAGTGATTAGTCATCTCTAAACCATGTTTCAAAATTAATTTCCTTTTTAATTCTTTCTCACCATTTTTATATGGACATTACTACTTTTATTGTTGTTTCCGATCATTCTTTGAGGTGAATAGAAGATTAGACTTGATCCACCACATTTCGAAACAAGGAAAGTCATTCCAACTCCCAAGTCACCGCCAATCAGCACCTACGTGCATCTCCATGTGCGTTGCAACTCATCGGACCCCAGCCTATGCCGTTCACACTAATTTCTCAAGTGAAATCTCATCAAACGTATCCCACCTTAAACGTCTAGCTCATTTCTAGCATGGGAAGCACTGACACGAAGAGACCTGTCTTTTGTATCGTTCTTCCAATTGTAGACCTAGATGTGCGTTATTTAGCCTTGGTGAAACTTGTAACCGGTGTTAATGGCATTAATTAACTTACAACTGATTGCTCATGTTAAAACCATGTTTCAAGATTAATTTGCTTTTTAATTCTTTGTCACCATTTTTATATGGACATTAATACTTTTATTGTCGTTTCCCATCATTCTTAGAGGAGAATAGAAGATTAGACTTGATCCACCACATTTCGAAACAAGGAAAGTCATTCCAACTCCCAAGTCACCGCCAATCGCCACCTAGGTGAACCTCCATATGCATTGCAACTAATCGGACTCTACCCTATGCCGTTTACACCATTTTCTTAAGGAAAATCTCAGCAACAGCATCCCCCCTTAACCGTCGACACGCAGGTCTAGCATTGGATGAATTGACTCAAACAAACCCATCTTTTCCTTCAATCTTCCAATTGTAACCCACAGATGGCATGCCATTCGTTTCCCACAAGCCCAAGAAGTGCCGTACCCGCCTTATCTTGCCTTGGTTAAGCTTGTAACTGGAGTTAAGGTCAATTAATCAATGTACAAGTGATTAGTCATCTCTAAACCATGTTTCAAAATTAATTTCCTTTTTAATTCTTTCTCACCATTTTTATATGGACATTACTACTTTTATTGTTGTTTCCGATCATTCTTTGAGGTGAATAGAAGATTAGACTTGATCCACCAGATTTCGAAACAAGGAAAGTCATTCCAACTCCCAAGTCACCGCCAATCAGCACCTACGTGCATCTCCATGTGCGTTGCAACTCATCGGACCCCAGCCTATGCCGTTCACACTAATTTCTCAAGTGAAATCTCATCAAACGTATCCCACCTTAAACGTCTAGCTCATTTCTAGCATGGGAAGCACTGACACGAAGAGACCTGTCTTTTGTATCGTTCTTCCAATTGTAGACCTAGATGTGCGTTATTTAGCCTTGGTGAAACTTGTAACCGGTGTTAATGGCATTAATTAACTTACAACTGATTGCTCATGTTAAAACCATGTTTCAAGATTAATTTGCTTTTTAATTCTTTGTCACCATTTTTATATGGACATTAATACTTTTATTGTCGTTTCCCATCATTCTTAGAGGAGAATAGAAGATTAGACTTGATCCACCACATTTCGAAACAAGGAAAGTCATTCCAACTCCCAAGTCACCGCGAATCGCCACCTAGGTGAACCTCCATATGCATTGCAACTAATCGGACTCTACCCTATGCCGTTTACACCATTTTCTTAAGGAAAATCTCAGCAACAGCATCCCCCCTTAACCGTCGACACGCAGGTCTAGCATTGGATGAATTGACTCAAACAAACCCATCTTTTCCTTCAATCTTCCAATTGTAACCCACAGATGGCATGCCATTCGTTTCCCACAAGCCCAAGACGTGCCGTACCCGCCTTATCTTGCCTTGGTTAAGCTTTTAACTGGAGTTAAGGTCAATTAATCAATGTACAAGTGATTAGTCATCTCTAAACCATGTTTCAAAATTAATTTCCTTTTTAATTCTTTCTCACCATTTTTATATGGACATTACTACTTTTATTGTTGTTTCCGATCATTCTTTGAGGTGAATAGAAGATTAGACTTGATCCACCACATTTCGAAACAAGGAAAGTCATTCCAACTCCCAAGTCACCGCCAATCAGCACCTACGTGCATCTCCATGTGCGTTGCAACTCATCGGACCCCAGCCTATGCCGTTCACACTAATTTCTCAAGTGAAATCTCATCAAACGTATCCCACCTTAAACGTCTAGCTCATTTCTAGCATGGGAAGCACTGACACGAAGAGACCTGTCTTTCGTATCGTTCTTCCAATTGTAGACCTAGATGTGCGTTATTTAGCCTTGGTGAAACTTGTAACCGGTGTTAATGGCATTAATTAACTTACAACTGATTGCTCATGTTAAAACCATGTTTCAAGATTAATTTGCTTTTTAATTCTTTGTCACCATTTTTATATGGACATTAATACTTTTATTGTCGTTTCCCATCATTCTTAGAGGAGAATAGAAGATTAGACTTGATCCACCACATTTCGAAACAAGGAAAGTCATTCCAACTCCCAAGTCACCGCCAATCGCCACCTAGGTGCACCTCCATATGCATTGCAACTAATCGGACTCTACCCTATGCCGTTTACACCATTTTCTTAAGGAAAATCCCAGCAACAGCATCCCCCCTTAACCGTCGAGACGCAGGTCTAACATTGGAAGAATTGACTCAAACAAACCCATCTTTTCCTTCAATCTTCCAATTGTAACCCACAGATGGCTTGCCATTCGTTTCCCACAAGCCCAAGACGTGGCGTACCCGCCTTATCTTGCCTTGGTTAAGCTTTTAACTGGAGTTAAGGTCAATTAATCAATGTACAAGTGATTAGTCATCTCTAAACCATGTTTCAAAATTAATTTCCTTTTTAATTCTTTCTCACCATTTTTATATGGACATTACTACTTTTATTGTTGTTTCCGATCATTCTTTGAGGTGAATAGAAGATTAGACTTGATCCACCACATTTCGAAACAAGGAAAGTCATTCCAACTCCCAAGTCACCGCCAATCAGCACCTACGTGCATCTCCATGTGCGTTGCAACTCATCGGACCCCAGCCTATGCCGTTCACACTAATTTCTCAAGTGAAATCTCATCAAACGTATCCCACCTTAAACGTCTAGCTCATTTCTAGCATGGGAAGCACTGACACGAAGAGACCTGTCTTTCGTATCGTTCTTCCAATTGTAGACCTAGATGTGCCTTATTTAGCCTTGGTGAAACTTGTAACCGGTGTTAATGGCATTAATTAACTTACAACTGATTGCTCATGTTAAAACCATGTTTCAAGATTAATTTGCTTTTTAATTCTTTGTCACCATTTTTATATGGACATTAATACTTTTATTGTCGTTTCCCATCATTCTTAGAGGAGAATAGAAGATTACACTTGATCCACCACATTTCGAAACAAGGAAAGTCATTCCAACTCCCAAGTCACCGCCAATCGCCACCTAGGTGCACCTCCATATGCATTGCAACTAATCGGACTCTACCCTATGCCGTTTACACCATTTTCTTAAGGAAAATCCCAGCAACAGCATCCCCCCTTAACCGTCGAGACGCAGGTCTAACATTGGATGAATTGACTCAAACAAACCCATCTTTTCCTTCAATCTTCCAATTGTAACCCACAGATGGCATGCCATTCGTTTCCCACAAGCCCAAGAAGTGCCGTACCCGCCTTATCTTGCCTTGGTTAAGCTTGTAACTGGAGTTAAGGTCAATTAATCAATGTACAAGTGATTAGTCATCTCTAAACCATGTTTCAAAATTAATTTCCTTTTTAATTCTTTCTCACCATTTTTATATGGACATTACTAATTTTATTGTTGTTTCCGATCATTCTTTGAGGTGAATAGAAGATTAGACTTGATCCACCACATTTCGAAACAAGGAAAGTCATTCCAACTCCCAAGTCACCGCCAATCAGCACCTACGTGCATCTCCATGTGCGTTGCAACTCATCGGACCCCAGCCTATGCCGTTCACACTAATTTCTCAAGTGAAATCTCATCAAACGTATCCCACCTTAAACGTCTAGCTCATTTCTAGCATGGGAAGCACTGACACGAAGAGACCTGTCTTTTGTATCGTTCTTCCAATTGTAGACCTAGATGTGCGTTATTTAGCCTTGGTGAAACTTGTAACCGGTGTTAATGGCATTAATTAACTTACAACTGATTGCTCATGTTAAAACCATGTTTCAAGATTAATTTGCTTTTTAATTCTTTGTCACCATTTTTATATGGACATTAATACTTTTATTGTCGTTTCCCATCATTCTTAGAGGAGAATAGAAGATTAGACTTGATCCACCACATTTCGAAACAAGGAAAGTCATTCCAACTCCCAAGTCACCGCCAATCGCCACCTAGGTGAACCTCCATATGCATTGCAACTAATCGGACTCTACCCTATGCCGTTTACACCATTTTCTTAAGGAAAATCTCAGCAACAGCATCCCCCCTTAACCGTCGAGACGCAGGTCTAGCATTGGATGAATTGACTCAAACAAACCCATCTTTTCCTTCAATCTTCCAATTGTAACCCACAGATGGCATGCCATTCGTTTCCCACAAGCCCAAGACGTGCCGTACCCGCCTTATCTTGCCTTGGTTAAGCTTTTAACTGGATTTAAGGTCAATTAATCAATGTACAAGTGATTAGTCATCTCTAAACCATGTTTCAAAATTAATTTCCTTTTTAATTCTTTCTCACCATTTTTATATGGACATTACTACTTTTATTGTTGTTTCCGATCATTCTTTGAGGTGAATAGAAGATTAGACTTGATCCACCACATTTCGAAACAAGGAAAGTCATTCCAACTCCCAAGTCACCGCCAATCAGCACCTACGTGCATCTCCATGTGCGTTGCAACTCATCGGACCCCAGCCTATGCCGTTCACACTAATTTCTCAAGTGAAATCTCATCAAACGTATCCCACCTTAAACGTCTAGCTCATTTCTAGCATGGGAAGCACTGACACGAAGAGACCTGTCTTTCGTATCGTTCTTCCAATTGTAGACCTAGATGTGCGTTATTTAGCCTTGGTGAAACTTGTAACCGGTGTTAATGGCATTAATTGACTTACAACTGATTGCTCATGTTAAAACCATGTTTCAAGATTAATTTGCTTTTTAATTCTTTGTCACCATTTTTATATGGACATTAATACTTTTATTGTCGTTTCCCATCATTCTTAGAGGAGAATAGAAGATTAGACTTGATCCACCACATTTCGAAACAAGGAAAGTCATTCCAACTCCCAAGTCACCGCCAATCGCCACCTAGGTGAACCTCCATATGCATTGCAACTAATCGGACTCTACCCTATGCCGTTTACACCATTTTCTTAAGGAAAATCTCAGCAACAGCATCCCCCCTTAACCGTCGAGACGCAGGTCTAGCATTGGATGAATTGACTCAAACAAACCCATCTTTTCCTTCAATCTTCCAATTGTAACCCACAGATGGCATGCCATTCGTTTCCCACAAGCCCAAGACGTGCCGTACCCGCCTTATCTTGCCTTGGTTAAGCTTTTAACTGGAGTTAAGGTCAATTAATCAATGTACAAGTGATTAGTCATCTCTAAACCATGTTTCAAAATTAATTTCCTTTTTAATTCTTTCTCACCATTTTTATATGGACATTACTACTTTTATTGTTGTTTCCGATCATTCTTTGAGGTGAATAGAAGATTAGACTTGATCCACCACATTTCGAAACAAGGAAAGTCATTCCAACTCCCAAGTCACCGCCAATCAGCACCTACGTGCATCTCCATGTGCGTTGCAACTCATCGGACCCCAGCCTATGCCGTTCACACTAATTTCTCAAGTGAAATCTCATCAAACGTATCCCACCTTAAACGTCTAGCTCATTTCTAGCATGGGAAGCACTGACACGAAGAGACCTGTCTTTTGTATCGTTCTTCCAATTGTAGACCTAGATGTGCGTTATTTAGCCTTGGTGAAACTTGTAACCGGTGTTAATGGCATTAATTAACTTACAACTGATTGCTCATGTTAAAACCATGTTTCAAGATTAATTTGCTTTTTAATTCTTTGTCACCATTTTTATATGGACATTAATACTTTTATTGTCGTTTCCCATCATTCTTAGAGGAGAATAGAAGATTAGACTTGATCCACCACATTTCGAAACAAGGAAAGTCATTCCAACTCCCAAGTCACCGCCAATCGCCACCTAGGTGAACCTCCATATGCATTGCAACTAATCGGACTCTACCCTATGCCGTTTACACCATTTTCTTAAGGAAAATCTCAGCAACAGCATCCCCCCTTAACCGTCGAGACGCAGGTCTAGCATTGGATGAATTGACTCAAACAAACCCATCTTTTCCTTCAATCTTCCAATTGTAACCCACAGATGGCATGCCATTCGTTTCCCACAAGCCCAAGACGTGCCGTACCCGCCTTATCTTGCCTTGGTTAAGCTTTTAACTGGATTTAAGGTCAATTAATCAATGTACAAGTGATTAGTCATCTCTAAACCATGTTTCAAAATTAATATCCTTTTTAATTCTTTCTCACCATTTTTATATGGACCCTAATACTTTTATTGTTGTTTCCGATCATTCTTTGAGGTGAATAGAAGATTAGACTTGATTTACCATATTTCGAAACAAGGAAAGTCATTCCAACTCCCAAGTCCCCGCCAATCAGCACCTACGTGCATCTCCATATGCGTTGCAACTCCTCGGACACCAGCCTATGCTGTTCACACTAATTTCTCAAGTGAAATCTCATCAAACGTATCCCACCCTAACCGTCTAGCTCATTTCTAGCATGGGAAGCACTGACACGAAGAGACCGGTCTTTTGTATCGTTCTTTCAAATGTAGCCCTAGATGTGCCTTATTTAGCCTTGGTGAAACTTGTAACCGGTGTTAATGGCATTAATTAACTTACAACTGATTGCTCATGTTGAAACCATGTTTCAAGGTTAATTTGCTTTTTAATTCTTTGTCACCATTTTTATATGGACATTAATACTTTTATTGTTATTTCCGATCATTCTTTGAGGTGAATAGAAGATTAGACTTGATCCACCACATTTCGAAACAAGGAAAGTCATTCCAACTCCCAAGTCACCGCCAATCAGCACCTACGTGCATCTCCATGTGCGTTGCAACTCATCGAACCCCAGCCTATGCCGTTTACACTAATTTCTGAAGTGAAATCTCATCAAACGTATCCCACCTTAACCGTCTACCTCATTTATAGCATGGGAAGGACTGACACAAAGAGACCTGTCTTTTGTATCGTTCTTCCAATTGTAGACCTAGATGTGCCTTATTTAGCCTTGTTCAAACTTGTAACCGGTGTTAATGGCATTAATCAACTTACAACCGATTGCTCATGTTGAAACCATGTTTCAAGATTAATTTGCTTTTTAGTTCTTTGTCACCATTTTTATATGGACATTAATACTTTTATTGTCGTTTCCCATCATTCTTAGTGGAGAATAGAAGATTAGACTTGATCCACCACATTTCGAAACAAGGAAAGTCATTCCAACTCCCAAGTCACCGCCAATCGCCACCTAGGTGCACCTCCATATGTGTTGCAACTAATCGGACTCTACCCTATGCCGTTTACACCATTTTCTTAAGGAAAATCTCAGCAACTGCATCCCCACTTAACCATCGAAACGCAGGTCTAGCATTGGATGAATTGACTCAAACAAACCCGTCTTTTCCTTCAATATTCTGATTGTAACCCCCAGATGCCATGCCATTGTTTTCGCCCATGCCCAAGACGTCCCGTACTCCCCTTATCTTGCCTTGGTTAACCTTGTAACGGGAGTTAAGGTCAATTAATCAATGAACAAGTAATTAGTCATCTCTAAACCATGTTTCAAAATTAATTTCCTTTTTAATTCTTTCTCACCATCTTTATATGGACATTACTACTTTTATTGTTGTTTCCGATCATTCTTTGAGGTGAATAGAAGATTAGACTTGATCCACCTCATTTCGAAACAAGGAAAGTCATTCCAACTCCCAAGTCACCGCCAATCAGCACCTACGTGCATCTCCATGTGCGTTGCAACTCATCGGACCCCAGCCTATGCCGTTCACACTAATTTCTCAAGTGAAATCTCATCAAACGTATCCCACCTTAACCGTCTAGCTCATTTCTAGCGTGGGAAGCACTGACACGAAGAGACCTGTCTTTTGTATCGTTCTTCCAATTGTAGACCTAGATGTGCCTTATTTAGCCTTGGTGAAACTTGTAACCGGTGTTAATGGCATTAATTAACTTACAACTGATTGCTCATGTTGAAACCATGTTTCAAGATTAATTTGCTTTTTAATTCTTTGTCACCATTTTTATATGGACATTAATACTTTTATTGTCGTTTCCCATCATTCTTAAAGGAGAATAGAAGATTAGACTTGATCCACCACATTTCGAAACAAGGAAGGTCATTCCAACTCCCAAGTCACCGCCAATCCCCACCTAGGTGCACCTCCATATGCATTGCAACTAATCGGACTCTACCCTATGCCGTTTACACCATTTTCTTAAGGAAAATCTCAGCAACAGCATCCCCCCTTAACCGTCGAGACGCAGGTCTAGCATTGGATGAATTGACTCAAACAAACCCATCTTTTCCTTCAATCTTCCAATTGTAACCCACAGATGGCATGCCATTCGTTTCCCACAAGCCCAAGACGTGCCGTACCCGCCTTATCTTGCCTTGGTTAAGCTTTTAACTGGAGTTAAGGTCAATTAATCAATGTACAAGTGATTAGTCATCTCTAAACCATGTTTCAAAATTAATTTCCTTTTTAATTCTTTCTCACCATTTTTATATGGACATTACTACTTTTATTGTTGTTTCCGATCATTCTTTGAGGTGAATAGAAGATTAGACTTGATCCACCACATTTCGAAACAAGGAAAGTCATTCCAACTCCCAAGTCACCGCCAATCAGCACCTACGTGCATCTCCATGTGCGTTGCAACTCATCGGACCCCAGCCTATGCCGTTCACACTAATTTCTCAAGTGAAATCTCATCAAACGTATCCCACCTTAAACGTCTAGCTCATTTCTAGCATGGGAAGCACTGACACGAAGAGACCTGTCTTTCGTATTGTTCTTCCAATTGTAGACCTAGATGTGCCTTATTTAGCCTTGGTGAAACTTGTAACCGGTGTTAATGGCATTAATTAACTTACAACTGATTGCTCATGTTAAAACCATGTTTCAAGATTAATTTGCTTTTTAATTCTTTGTCACCATTTTTATATGGACATTAATACTTTTATTGTCGTTTCCCATCATTCTTAGAGGAGAATAGAAGATTGCACTTGATCCACCACATTTCGAAACAAGGAAAGTCATTCCAACTCCCAAGTCACCGCCAATCGCCACCTAGGTGCACCTCCATATGCATTGCAACTAATCGGACTCTACCCTATGCCGTTTACACCATTTTCTTAAGGAAAATCCCAGCAACAGCATCCCCCCTTAACCGTCGAGACGCAGGTCTAACATTGGATGAATTGACTCAAACAAACCCATCTTTTCCTTCAATCTTCCAATTGTAACCCACAGACGGCATGCCATTCGTTTCCCACAAGCCCAAGAAGTGTCGTACCCGCCTTATCTTGCCTTGGTTAAGCTTGTAACTGGAGTTAAGGTCAATTAATCAATGTACAAGTGATTAGTCATCTCTAAACCATGTTTCAAAATTAATTTCCTTTTTAATTCTTTCTCACCATTTTTATATGGACATTACTACTTTTATTGTTGTTTCCGATCATTCTTTGAGGTGAATAGAAGATTAGACTTGATTTACCACATTTCTTAAGGAAAATCCCAGCAACAGCATCCCCCCTTAACCGTCGAGACGCAGGTCTAACATTGGATGAATTGACTCAAACAAACCCATCTTTTCCTTCAATCTTCCAATTGTAACCCACAGATGGCATGCCATTCGTTTCCCACAAGCCCAAGACGTGCCGTACCCGCCTTATCTTGCCTTGGTTAAGCTTGTAACTGGAGTTAAGGTCAATTGATCAATGTACAACTGATTAGTCATCTCTAAACCATGTTTCAAAATTAATTTCCTTTTTAATTCTTTCTCACCATTTTTATATGGACATTACTCCTTTTATTGTTGTTTCCGATCATTCTTTGAGGTGAATAGAAGATTAGACTTGATCCACCACATTTCGAAACAAGGAAAGTCATTCCAACTCCCAAGTCATCGCCAATCAGGACCTACGTGCATCTCCATGTGCGTTGCAACTCATCGAACCCCAGCCTATGCCGTTCACACTAATTTCTGAAGTGAAATCTCATCAAACGTATCCCACCCTAACCGTCTAGCTCATTTCTAGCGTGGGAAGCATTGACACGAAGAGACCTGTCTTTTGTATCGTTCTTCCAATTGTAGACCTAGATGTGCGTTATTTAGCCTTGGTGAAACTTGTAACCGGTGTTAATGGCATTAATTAACTTACAACTGATTGCTCATGTTAAAACCATGTTTCAAGATTAATTTGCTTTTTAATTCTTTGTCACCATTTTTATATGGACATTAATACTTTTATTGTCGTTTCCCATCATTCTTAGAGGAGAATAGAAGATTAGACTTGATCCACCACATTTCGAAACAAGGAAAGTCATTCCAACTCCCAAGTCACCGCCAATCGCCACCTAGGTGCACCTCCATATGCATTGCAACTAATCGGACTCTACCCTATGCCGTTTACACCATTTTCTTAAGGAAAATCCCAGCAACGGCATCCCCCCTTAACCGTCGAGACGCAGGTCTACCATTGGATGAATTGACTCAAACAAACCCATCTTTTCCTTCAATCTTCCAATTGTAACCCACAGATGGCATGCCATTCGTTTCCCACAATCCCAAGACGTGCCGTACCCGCCTTATCTTGCCTTGGTTAAGCTTGTAACTGGAGTTAAGGTCAATTAATCAATGTACAAGTGATTAGTCATCTCTAAACCATGTTTCAAAATTAATTTCCTTTCTAATTCTTTCTCACCATTTTCATATGGACATTACTCCTTTTATTGTTGTTTCCGATCATTCTTTGAGGTGAATAGAAGATTAGACTTGATCCACCACATTTCGAAACAAGGAAAGTCATTCCAACTCCCAAGTCACCGCCAATCAGGACCTACGTGCATCTCCATGTGCGTTGCAACTCATCGAACCCCAGCCTATGCCGTTCACACTAATTTCTGAAGTGAAATCTCATCAAACGTATCCCACCTTAACCGCCTACCTCATTTATAGCATGGAAAGGACTGACACAAAGAGACCTGTCTTTTGTATCGTTCTTCCAATTGTAGACCTAGATGTGCCTTATTTAGCCTTGTTCAAACTTGTAACCGGTGTTAATGGCATTAATCAACTTACAACCGATTGCTCATGTTGAAACCATGTTTCAAGATTAATTTGCTTTTTAGTTCTTTGTCACCATTTTTATATGGACATTAATACTTTTATTGTCGTTTCCCATCATTCTTAGTGGAGAATAGAAGATTAGACTTGATCCACCACATTTCGAAACAAGGAAAGTCATTCCAACTCCCAAGTCACCGCCAATCGCCACCTAGGTGCACCTCCATATGTGTTGCAACTAATCGGACTCTACCCTATGCCGTTTACACCATTTTCTTAAGGAAAATCTCAGCAACTGCATCCCCACTTAACCATCGAAACGCAGGTCTAGCATTGGATGAATTGACTCAAACAAACCCGTCTTTTCCTTCAATATTCTGATTGTAACCCCCAGATGCCATGCCATTGTTTTCGCCCATGCCCAAGACGTCCCGTACTCCCCTTATCTTGCCTTGGTTAACCTTGTAACGGGAGTTAAGGTCAATTAATCAATGAACAAGTAATTAGTCATCTCTAAACCATGTTTCAAAATTAATTTCCTTTTTAATTCTTTCTCACCATTTTTATATGGACATTACTACTTTTATTGTTGTTTCCGATCATTCTTTGAGGTGAATAGAAGATTAGACTTGATCCACCTCATTTCGAAACAAGGAAAGTCATTCCAACTCCCAAGTCACCGCCAATCAGCACCTACGTGCATCTCCATGTGCGTTGCAACTCATCGGACCCCAGCCTATGCCGTTCACACTAATTTCTCAAGTGAAATCTCATCAAACGTATCCCACCTTAACCGTCTAGCTCATTTCTAGCGTGGGAAGCACTGACACGAAGAGACCTGTCTTTTGTATCGTTCTTCCAATTGTAGACCTAGATGTGCCTTATTTAGCCTTGGTGAAACTTGTAACCGGTGTTAATGGCAATAATTAACTTACAACTGATTGCTCATGTTGAAACCATGTTTCAAGATTAATTTGCTTTTTAATTCTTTGTCACCATTTTTATATGGACATTAATACTTTTATTGTCGTTTCCCATCATTCTTAAAGGAGAATAGAAGATTAGACTTGATCCACCACATTTCGAAACAAGGAAGGTCATTCCAACTCCCAAGTCACCGCCAATCCCCACCTAGGTGCACCTCCATATGCATTGCAACTAATCGGACTCTACCCTATGCCGTTTACACCATTTTCTTAAGGAAAATCTCAGCAACAGCATCCCCCCTTAACCGTCGAGACGCAGGTCTAGCATTGGATGAATTGACTCAAACAAACCCATCTTTTCCTTCAATCTTCCAATTGTAACCCACAGATGGCATGCCATTCGTTTCCCACAAGCCCAAGACGTGCCGTACCCGCCTTATCTTGCCTTGGTTAAGCTTTTAACTGGAGTTAAGGTCAATTAATCAATGTACAAGTGATTAGTCATCTCTAAACCATGTTTCAAAATTAATTTCCTTTTTAATTCTTTCTCACCATTTTTATATGGACATTACTACTTTTATTGTTGTTTCCGATCATTCTTTGAGGTGAATAGAAGATTAGACTTGATCCACCACATTTCGAAACAAGGAAAGTCATTCCAACTCCCAAGTCACCGCCAATCAGCACCTACGTGCATCTCCATGTGCGTTGCAACTCATCGGACCCCAGCCTATGCCGTTCACACTAATTTCTCAAGTGAAATCTCATCAAACGTATCCCACCTTAAACGTCTAGCTCATTTCTAGCATGGGAAGCACTGACACGAAGAGACCTGTCTTTCGTATTGTTCTTCCAATTGTAGACCTAGATGTGCCTTATTTAGCCTTGGTGAAACTTGTAACCGGTGTTAATGGCATTAATTAACTTACAACTGATTGCTCATGTTAAAACCATGTTTCAAGATTAATTTGCTTTTTAATTCTTTGTCACCATTTTTATATGGACATTAATACTTTTATTGTCGTTTCCCATCATTCTTAGAGGAGAATAGAAGATTGCACTTGATCCACCACATTTCGAAACAAGGAAAGTCATTCCAACTCCCAAGTCACCGCCAATCGCCACCTAGGTGCACCTCCATATGCATTGCAACTAATCGGACTCTACCCTATGCCGTTTACACCATTTTCTTAAGGAAAATCCCAGCAAAAGCATCCCCCCTTAACCGTCGAGACGCAGGTCTAACATTGGATGAATTGACTCAAACAAACCCATCTTTTCCTTCAATCTTCCAATTGTAACCCACAGACGGCATGCCATTCGTTTCCCACAAGCCCAAGAAGTGTCGTACCCGCCTTATCTTGCCTTGGTTAAGCTTGTAACTGGAGTTAAGGTCAATTAATCAATGTACAAGTGATTAGTCATCTCTAAACCATGTTTCAAAATTAATTTCCTTTTTAATTCTTTCTCACCATTTTTATATGGACATTACTACTTTTATTGTTGTTTCCGATCATTCTTTGAGGTGAATAGAAGATTAGACTTGATCCACCACATTTCGAAACAAGGAAAGTCATTCCAACTCCCAAGTCACCGCCAATCAGCACCTACGTGCATCTCCATGTGCGTTGCAACTCATCGGACCCCAGCCTATGCCGTTCACACTAATTTCTCAAGTGAAATCTCATCAAACGTATCCCACCTTAACCGTCTAGCTCATTTCTAGCGTGGGAAGCACTGACACGAAGAGACCTGTCTTTTGTATCGTTCTTCCAATTGTAGACCTAGATGTGCGTTATTTAGCCTTGGTGAAACTTGTAACCGGTGTTATTGGCATTAATTAACTTACAACTGATTGCTCATGTTAAAACCATGTTTCAAGATTAATTTGCTTTTTAATTCTTTGTCACCATTTTTATATGGACATTAATACTTTTATTGTCGTTTCCCATCATTCTTAGAGGAGAATAGAAGATTAGACTTGATCCACCACATTTCGAAACAAGGAAAGTCATTCCAACTCCCAAGTCACCGCCAATCGCCACCTAGGTGAACCTCCATATGCATTGCAACTAATCGGACTCTACCCTATGCCGTTTACACCATTTTCTTAAGGAAAATCTCAGCAACTGCATCCCCCCTTAACCGTCGATACGCAGGTCTAGCATTGGATGAATTGACTCAAACAAACCCATCTTTTCCTTCAATCTTCCAATTGTAACCCACAGATGGCATGCCATTCGTTTCCCACAAGCCCAAGACGTGCCGTACCCGCCTTATCTTGCCTTGGTTAAGCTTGTAACTGGAGTTAAGGTCAATTAATCAATGTACAAGTGATTAGTCATCTCTAAACCATGTTTCAAAATTAATTTCCTTTTTAATTCTTTCCCACCATTTTTATATGGACATTACTACTTTTATTGTTGTTTCCGATCATTCTTTGAGGTGAATAGAAGATTAGACTTGATTTACCACATTTCGAAACAAGGAAAGTCATTCCAACTCCCAAGTCACCGCCAATCAGCACCTACGTGCATCTCCATGTGCGTTGCAACTCATCGGACCCCAGCCTATGCCGTTCACACTAATTTCTCAAGTGAAATCTTATCAAACGTATCCCACCTTAACCGTCTAGCTCATTTCTAGCGTGGGAAGCACTGACACGAAGAGACCTGTCTTTTGTATCGTTCTTTCAAATGTAGCCCTAGATGTGCGTTATTTAGCCTTGGTGAAACTTGTAACCGGTGTTAATGGCAT
The DNA here is from genome assembly GCF_018687715.1 of Carya illinoinensis. NCBI lineage: Eukaryota > Viridiplantae > Streptophyta > Magnoliopsida > Fagales > Juglandaceae > Carya > Carya illinoinensis. Next base: position 15,897,343 of record NC_056757.1, on the reverse strand, counting down.
TAATTAACTTACAACTGATTGCTCATGTTAAAACCATGTTTCAAGATTAATTTGCTTTTTAATTCTTTGTCACCATTTTTATATGGACATTAATACTTTTATTGTTGTTTCCCATCATTCTTAGAGGAGAATAGAAGATTAGACTTGATCCACCACATTTCGAAATAAGGAAAGTCATTCCAACTCCCAAGTCACCGCCAATCAGGACCTACGTGCATCTCCATGTGCGTTGCAACTCATCGAACCCCAGCCTATGCCGTTCACACTAATTTCTGAAGTGAAATCTCATCAAACGTATCCCACCTTAACCGTCTACCTCATTTCTAGCATGGGAAGCACTGACACAAAGAGACCTGTCTTTTGTATCGTTCTTCCAATTGTAGACCTAGATGTGCCTTATTTAGCCTTGTTGAAACTTGTAACCGGTGTTAATGGCATTAATTAACTTACAACTGATTGCTCATGTTGAAACCATGTTTCAAGATTAATTTGCTTTTTAGTTCTTTGTCACCATTTTTATATGGACATTAATACTTTTATTGTCGTTTCCCATCATTCTTAGAGGAGAATAGAAGATTAGACTTGATCCACCACATTTCGAAACAAGGAAAGTCATTCCAACTCCCAAGTCACCGCCAATCGCCACCTAGGTGCACCTCCATATGCGTTGAAACTAATCGGACTCTACCCTATGCCGTTTACACCATTTTCTTAAGGAAAAAATCAGCAACTGCATCCCCACTTAACCATCGAAACGCAGGTCTAGCATTGGATGAATTGACTCAAACAAACCCGTCTTTTCCTTCAATCTTCTGATTGTAACCCCCAGATGCCATGCCATTGTTTTCGCCCATGCCCAAGACGTCCCGTACTCACCTTATCTTGCCTTGGTTAACCTTGTAACGGGAGTTAAGGTCAATTAAACAATGAACAAGTGATTAGTCATCTCTAAACCATGTTTCAAAATTAATTTCCTTTTTAATTCTTTCTCACCATTTTTATATGGACATTACTACTTTTATTGTTGTTTCCGATCATTCTTTGAGGTGAATAGAAGATTAGACTTGATCCACCTCATTTCGAAACAAGGAAAGTCATTCCAACTCCCAAGTCACCGCCAATCAGCACCTACGTGCATCTCCATGTGCGTTGCAACTCATCGGACCCCAGCCTATGCCGTTCACACTAATTTCTCAAGTGAAATCTCATCAAACGTATCCCACCTTAACCGTCTAGCTCATTTCTAGCGTGGGAAGCACTGACACGAAGAGACCTGTCTTTTGTATCGTTCTTCCAATTGTAGACCTAGATGTGCCTTATTTAGCCTTGGTGAAACTTGTAACCGGTGTTAATGGCAATAATTAACTTACAACTGATTGCTCATGTTGAAACCATGTTTCAAGATTAATTTGCTTTTTAATTCTTTGTCACCATTTTTATATGGACATTAATACTTTTATTGTCGTTTCCCATCATTCTTAAAGGAGAATAGAAGATTAGACTTGATCCACCACATTTCGAAACAAGGAAGGTCATTCCAACTCCCAAGTCACCGCCAATCCCCACCTAGGTGCACCTCCATATGCATTGCAACTAATCGGACTCTACCCTATGCCGTTTACACCATTTTCTTAAGGAAAATCTCAGCAACAGCATCCCCCCTTAACCGTCGAGACGCAGGTCTAGCATTGGATGAATTGACTCAAACAAACCCATCTTTTCCTTCAATCTTCCAATTGTAACCCACAGATGGCATGCCATTCGTTTCCCACAAGCCCAAGACGTGCCGTACCCGCCTTATCTTGCCTTGGTTAAGCTTTTAACTGGAGTTAAGGTCAATTAATCAATGTACAAGTGATTAGTCATCTCTAAACCATGTTTCAAAATTAATTTCCTTTTTAATTCTTTCTCACCATTTTTATATGGACATTACTACTTTTATTGTTGTTTCCGATCATTCTTTGAGGTGAATAGAAGATTAGACTTGATCCACCACATTTCGAAACAAGGAAAGTCATTCCAACTCCCAAGTCACCGCCAATCAGCACCTACGTGCATCTCCATGTGCGTTGCAACTCATCGGACCCCAGCCTATGCCGTTCACACTAATTTCTCAAGTGAAATCTCATCAAACGTATCCCACCTTAAACGTCTAGCTCATTTCTAGCATGGGAAGCACTGACACGAAGAGACCTGTCTTTCGTATTGTTCTTCCAATTGTAGACCTAGATGTGCCTTATTTAGCCTTGGTGAAACTTGTAACCGGTGTTAATGGCATTAATTAACTTACAACTGATTGCTCATGTTAAAACCATGTTTCAAGATTAATTTGCTTTTTAATTCTTTGTCACCATTTTTATATGGACATTAATACTTTTATTGTCGTTTCCCATCATTCTTAGAGGAGAATAGAAGATTGCACTTGATCCACCACATTTCGAAACAAGGAAAGTCATTCCAACTCCCAAGTCACCGCCAATCGCCACCTAGGTGCACCTCCATATGCATTGCAACTAATCGGACTCTACCCTATGCCGTTTACACCATTTTCTTAAGGAAAATCCCAGCAAAAGCATCCCCCCTTAACCGTCGAGACGCAGGTCTAACATTGGATGAATTGACTCAAACAAACCCATCTTTTCCTTCAATCTTCCAATTGTAACCCACAGACGGCATGCCATTCGTTTCCCACAAGCCCAAGAAGTGTCGTACCCGCCTTATCTTGCCTTGGTTAAGCTTGTAACTGGAGTTAAGGTCAATTAATCAATGTACAAGTGATTAGTCATCTCTAAACCATGTTTCAAAATTAATTTCCTTTTTAATTCTTTCTCACCATTTTTATATGGACATTACTACTTTTATTGTTGTTTCCGATCATTCTTTGAGGTGAATAGAAGATTAGACTTGATCCACCACATTTCGAAACAAGGAAAGTCATTCCAACTCCCAAGTCACCGCCAATCAGCACCTACGTGCATCTCCATGTGCGTTGCAACTCATCGGACCCCAGCCTATGCCGTTCACACTAATTTCTCAAGTGAAATCTCATCAAACGTATCCCACCTTAACCGTCTAGCTCATTTCTAGCGTGGGAAGCACTGACACGAAGAGACCTGTCTTTTGTATCGTTCTTCCAATTGTAGACCTAGATGTGCGTTATTTAGCCTTGGTGAAACTTGTAACCGGTGTTATTGGCATTAATTAACTTACAACTGATTGCTCATGTTAAAACCATGTTTCAAGATTAATTTGCTTTTTAATTCTTTGTCACCATTTTTATATGGACATTAATACTTTTATTGTCGTTTCCCATCATTCTTAGAGGAGAATAGAAGATTAGACTTGATCCACCACATTTCGAAACAAGGAAAGTCATTCCAACTCCCAAGTCACCGCCAATCGCCACCTAGGTGAACCTCCATATGCATTGCAACTAATCGGACTCTACCCTATGCCGTTTACACCATTTTCTTAAGGAAAATCTCAGCAACTGCATCCCCCCTTAACCGTCGATACGCAGGTCTAGCATTGGATGAATTGACTCAAACAAACCCATCTTTTCCTTCAATCTTCCAATTGTAACCCACAGATGGCATGCCATTCGTTTCCCACAAGCCCAAGACGTGCCGTACCCGCCTTATCTTGCCTTGGTTAAGCTTGTAACTGGAGTTAAGGTCAATTAATCAATGTACAAGTGATTAGTCATCTCTAAACCATGTTTCAAAATTAATTTCCTTTTTAATTCTTTCCCACCATTTTTATATGGACATTACTACTTTTATTGTTGTTTCCGATCATTCTTTGAGGTGAATAGAAGATTAGACTTGATTTACCACATTTCGAAACAAGGAAAGTCATTCCAACTCCCAAGTCACCGCCAATCAGCACCTACGTGCATCTCCATGTGCGTTGCAACTCATCGGACCCCAGCCTATGCCGTTCACACTAATTTCTCAAGTGAAATCTTATCAAACGTATCCCACCTTAACCGTCTAGCTCATTTCTAGCGTGGGAAGCACTGACACGAAGAGACCTGTCTTTTGTATCGTTCTTTCAAATGTAGCCCTAGATGTGCGTTATTTAGCCTTGGTGAAACTTGTAACCGGTGTTAATGGCATTAATTAACTTACAACTGATTGCTCATGTTAAAACCATGTTTCAAGATTAATTTGCTTTTTAATTCTTTGTCACCATTTTTATATGGACATTAATACTTTTATTGTTGTTTCCCATCATTCTTAGAGGAGAATAGAAGATTAGACTTGATCCACCACATTTCGAAATAAGGAAAGTCATTCCAACTCCCAAGTCACCGCCAATCAGGACCTACGTGCATCTCCATGTGCGTTGCAACTCATCGAACCCCAGCCTATGCCGTTCACACTAATTTCTGAAGTGAAATCTCATCAAACGTATCCCACCTTAACCGTCTACCTCATTTCTAGCATGGGAAGCACTGACACAAAGAGACCTGTCTTTTGTATCGTTCTTCCAATTGTAGACCTAGATGTGCCTTATTTAGCCTTGTTGAAACTTGTAACCGGTGTTAATGGCATTAATTAACTTACAACTGATTGCTCATGTTGAAACCATGTTTCAAGATTAATTTGCTTTTTAGTTCTTTGTCACCATTTTTATATGGACATTAATACTTTTATTGTCGTTTCCCATCATTCTTAGAGGAGAATAGAAGATTAGACTTGATCCACCACATTTCGAAACAAGGAAAGTCATTCCAACTCCCAAGTCACCGCCAATCGCCACCTAGGTGCACCTCCATATGCGTTGAAACTAATCGGACTCTACCCTATGCCGTTTACACCATTTTCTTAAGGAAAAAATCAGCAACTGCATCCCCACTTAACCATCGAAACGCAGGTCTAGCATTGGATGAATTGACTCAAACAAACCCGTCTTTTCCTTCAATCTTCTGATTGTAACCCCCAGATGCCATGCCATTGTTTTCGCCCATGCCCAAGACGTCCCGTACTCACCTTATCTTGCCTTGGTTAACCTTGTAACGGGAGTTAAGGTCAATTAAACAATGAACAAGTGATTAGTCATCTCTAAACCATGTTTCAAAATTAATTTCCTTTTTAATTCTTTCTCACCATTTTTATATGGACATTACTACTTTTATTGTTGTTTCCGATCATTCTTTGAGGTGAATAGAAGATTAGACTTGATCCACCACATTTCGAAACAAGGAAAGTCATTCCAACTCCCAAGTCACCGCCAATCAGCACCTACGTGCATCTCCATGTGCGTTGCAACTCATCGGACCCCAGCCTATGCCGTTCACACTAATTTCTCAAGTGAAATCTCATCAAACGTATCCCACCTTAACCGTCTAGCTCATTTCTAGCGTGGGAAGCACTGACACGAAGAGACCTGTCTTTTGTATCGTTCTTCCAATTGTAGACCTAGATGTGCCTTATTTAGCCTTGGTGAAACTTGTAACCGGTGTTAATGGCATTAATTAACTTACAACTGATTGCTCATGTTGAAACCATGTTTCAAGATTAATTTGCTTTTTAATTCTTTGTCACCATTTTTATATGGACATTAATACTTTTATTGTCGTTTCCCATCATTCTTAGAGGAGAATAGAAGATTAGACTTGATCCACCACATTTCGAAACAAGGAAAGTCATTCCAACTCCCAAGTCACCGCCAATCGCCACCTAGGTGCACCTCCATATGCATTGCAACTAATCGGACTCTACCCTATGCCGTTTACACCATTTTCTTAAGGAAAATCTCAGCAACAGCATCCCCCCTTAACCGTCGAGACGCAGGTCTAGCATTGGATGAATTGACTCAAACAAACCCATCTTTTCCTTCAATCTTCCAATTGTAACCCACAGATGGCATGCCATTCGTTTCCCACAAGCCCAAGACGTGCCGTACCCGCCTTATCTTGCTTTGGTTAAGCTTTTAACTGGAGTTAAGGTCAATTAATCAATGTACAAGTGATTAGTCATCTCTAAACCATGTTTCAAAATTAATTTCCTTTTTAATTCTTTCTCACCATTTTTATATGGACATTACTACTTTTATTGTTGTTTCCGATCATTCTTTGAGGTGAATAGAAGATTAGACTTGATCCACCACATTTCGAAACAAGGAAAGTCATTCCAACTCCCAAGTCACCGCCAATCAGCACCTACGTGCATCTCCATGTGCGTTGCAACTCATCGGACCCCAGCCTATGCCGTTCACACTAATTTCTCAAGTGAAATCTCATCAAACGTATCCCACCTTAACCGTCTAGCTCATTTCTAGCGCGGGAAGCACTGACACGAAGAGACCTGTCTTTTGTATCGTTCTTCCAATTGTAGACCTAGATGTGCCTTATTTAGCCTTGTTGAAACTTGTAACCGGTGTTAATGGCATTAATTAACTTACAACTGATTGCTCATGTTGAAACCATGTTTCAAGATTAATTTGCTTTTTAGTTCTTTGTCACCATTTTTATATGGACATTAATACTTTTATTGTCGTTTCCCATCATTCTTAGAGGAGAATAGAAGATTAGACTTGATCCACCACATTTCGAAACAAGGAAAGTCATTCCAACTCCCAAGTCACCGCCAATCGCCACCTAGGTGCACCTCCATATGCGTTGCAACTAATCGGACTCTACCCTATGCCGTTTACACCATTTTCTTAAGGAAAATCTCAGCAACTGCATCCCCCCTTAACCGTCGAAACGCAGGTCTAGCATTGGATGAATTGACTCAAACAAACCCATCTTTTGCTTCAATCTTCCAATTGTGACCCACAGATGGCATGCCATTCGTTTCCCACAAGCCCAAGACGTGTCGTACCCGCCTTATCTTGCCTTGGTTAAGCTTGTAACTGGAGTTAAGGTCAATTAATCAATGTACAAGTGATTAGTCATCTCTAAACCATGTTTCAAAATTAATTTCCTTTTTAATTCTTTCTCACCATTTTTATATGGACCCTAATACTTTTATTGTTGTTTCCGATCATTCTTTGAGGTGAATAGAAGATTAGACTTGATTTACCACATTTCGAAACAAGGAAAGTCATTCCAACTCCCAAATCCCCGCCAATCAGCACCTACGTGCATCTCCATATGCGTTGCAACTCATCGGACCCCAGCCTATGCCGTTCACACTAATTTCTCAAGTGAAATCTCATCAAACGTATCCCACCTTAACCGTCTAGCTCATTTCTAGCGTGGGAAGCACTGACACGAAGAGACCTGTCTTTTGTATCGTTCTTCCAATTGTAGACCTAGATGTGCCTTATTTAGCCTTGGTGAAACTTGTAACCGGTGTTAATGGCATTAATTAACTTACAACTGATTGCTCATGTTGAAACCATGTTTCAAGATTAATTTGCTTTTTAATTCTTTGTCACCATTTTTATATGGACATTAATACTTTTATTGTCGTTTCCCATCATTCTTAGAGGAGAATAGAAGATTAGACTTGATCCACCACATTTCGAAACAAGGAAAGTCATTCCAACTCCCAAGTCACCGCCAATCGCCACCTAGGTGCACCTCCATATGCATTGCAACTAATCGGACTCTACCCTATGCCGTTTACACCATTTTCTTAAGGAAAATCTCAGCAACAGCATCCCCCCTTAACCGTCGAGACGCAGGTCTAGCATTGGATGAATTGACTCAAACAAACCCATCTTTTCCTTCAATCTTCCAATTGTAACCCACATATGGCATGCCATTCGTTTCCCACAAGTCCAAGACGTGCCGTACCCGCCTTATCTTGCCTTGGTTAAGCTTTTAACTGGAGTTAAGGTCAATTAATCAATGTACAAGTGATTAGTCATCTCTAAACCATGTTTCAAAATTAATTTCCTTTTTAATTCTTTCTCACCATTTTTATATGGACATTACTACTTTTATTGTTGTTTCCGATCATTCTTTGAGGTGAATAGAAGATTAGACTTGATCCACCACATTTCGAAACAAGGAAAGTCATTCCAACTCCCAAGTCACCGCCAATCAGCACCTACGTGCATCTCCATGTGCGTTGCAACTCATCGGACCCCAGCCTATGCCGTTCACACTAATTTCTCAAGTGAAATCTCATCAAACGTATCCCACCTTAAACGTCTAGCTCATTTCTAGCATGGGAAGCACTGACACGAAGAGACCTGTCTTTTGTATCGTTCTTCCAATTCTAGACCTAGATGTGCCTTATTTAGCCTTGGTGAAACTTGTAACCGGTGTTAATGGCATTAATTAACTTACAACTGATTGCTCATGTTAAAACCATGTTTCAAGATTAATTTGCTTTTTAATTCTTTGTCACCATTTTTATATGGACATTAATACTTTTATTGTCGTTTCCCATCATTCTTAGAGGAGAATAGAAGATTAGACTTGATCCACCACATTTCGAAACAAGGAAAGTCATTCCAACTCCCAAGTCACCGCCAATCGCCACCTAGGTGCACCTCCATATGCGTTGCAACTAATCGGACTCTACCCTATGCCGTTTACACCATTTTCTTAAGGAAAATCTCAGCAACTGCATCCCCCCTTAACCGTCGAAACGCAGGTCTAGCATTGGATGAATTGACTCAAACAAACCCATCTTTTGCTTCAATCTTCCAATTGTAACCCACAGATGGCATGCCATTCGTTTCCCACAAGCCCAAGACGTGCCGTACCCGCCTTATCTTGCCTTGGTTAAGCTTGTAACTGGAGTTAAGGTCAATTAATCAATGTACAAGTGATTAGTCATCTCTAAACCATGTTTCAAAATTAATTTCCTTTTTAATTCTTTCTCACCATTTTTATATGGACCCTAATACTTTTATTGTTGTTTCCGATCATTCTTTGAGGTGAATAGAAGATTAGACTTGATTTACCACATTTCGAAACAAGGAAAGTCATTCCAACTCCCAAATCCCCGCCAATCAGCACCTACGTGCATCTCCATATGCGTTGCAACTCATCGGACCCCAGCCTATGCTGTTCACACTAATTTCTCAAGTGAAATCTCATCAAACGTATCCCACCCTAACCGTCTAGCTCATTTCTAGCATGGGAAGCACTGACACGAAGAGACCTGTCTTTTGTATCGTTCTTTCAAATGTAGCCCTAGATGTGCCTTATTTAGCCTTGGTGAAACTTGTAACCGGTGTTAATGGCAATAATTAACTTACAACTGATTGCTTATGTTGAAACCATGTTTCAAGGTTAATTTGCTTTTTAATTCTTTGTCACCATTTTTATATGGACATTAATACTTTTATTGTCGTTTCCCATCATTCTTAGAGGAGAATAGAAGATTAGACTTGATCCACCACATTTCGAAACAAGGAAAGTCATTCCAACTCCCAAGTCACCGCCAATCGCCACCTAGGTGCACCTCCATATGCGTTGCAACTAATCGGACTCTACCCTATGCCGTTTACACCATTTTCTTAAGGAAAATCTCAGCAACTGCATCCCCACTTAACCATCGAAACGCAGGTCTAGCATTGGATGAATTGACTCAAACAAACCCGTCTTTTCCTTGAATCTTCTGATTGTAACCCCCAGATGCCATGCCATTGTTTTCGCCCATGCCCAAGACGTCCCGTACTCACCTTATCTTGCCTTGGTTAACCTTGTAACGGGAGTTAAGGTCAATTAATCAATGAACAAGTGATTAGTCATCTCTAAACCATGTTTCAAAATTAATTTCCTTTTTAATTCTTTCTCACCATTTTTATATGGACATTACTACTTTTATTGTTGTTTCCGATCATTCTTTGAGGTGAATAGAAGATTAGACTTGATCCACCACATTTCGAAACAAGGAAAGTCATTCCAACTCCCAAGTCACCGCCAATCAGCACCTACGTGCATCTCCATGTGCGTTGCAACTCATCGGACCCCAGCCTATGTCGTTCACACTAATTTCTCAAGTGAAATCTCATCAAACGTATCCCACCTTAACCGTCTAGCTCATTTCTAGCGTGGGAAGCACTGACACGAAGAGACCTGTCTTTTGTATCGTTCTTCCAATTGTAGACCTAGATGTGCCTTATTTAGCCTTGGTGAAACTTGTAACCGGTGTTAATGGCATTAATTAACTTACAACTGATTGCTCATGTTGAAACCATGTTTCAAGATTAATTTGCTTTTTAATTCTTTGTCACCATTTTTATATGGACATTATTACTTTTATTGTCGTTTCCCATCATTCTTAGAGGAGAATAGAAGATTAGACTTGATCCACCACATTTCGAAACAAGGAAAGTCATTCCAACTCCCAAGTCACCGCCAATCGCCACCTAGGTGCACCTCCATATGCATTGCAACTAATCGGACTCTACCCTATGCCGTTTACACCATTTTCTTAAGGAAAATCTCAGCAACAGCATCCCCCCTTAACCGTCGAGACGCTGGTCTAGCATTGGATGAATTGACTCAAACAAACCCATCTTTTCCTTCAATCTTCCAATTGTAACCCACATATGGCATGCCATTCGTTTCCCACAAGCCCAAGACGTGCCGTACCCGCCTTATCTTGCCTTGGTTAAGCTTTTAACTGGAGTTAAGGTCAATTAATCAATGTACAAGTGATTAGTCATCTCTAAACCATGTTTCAAAGTTAATTTCCTTTTTAATTCTTTCTCACCATTTTTATATGGACATTACTACTTTTATTGTTGTTTCCGATCATTCTTTGAGGTGAATAGAAGATTAGACTTGATCCACCACATTTCGAAACAAGGAAAGTCATTCCAACTCCCAAGTCACCGCCAATCAGCACCTACGTGCATCTCCATGTGCGTTGCAACTCATCGGACCCCAGCCTATGTCGTTCACACTAATTTCTCAAGTGAAATCTCATCAAACGTATCCCACCTTAACCGTCTAGCTCATTTCTAGCGTGGGAAGCACTGACACGAAGAGACCTGTCTTTTGTATCGTTCTTCCAATTGTAGACCTAGATGTGCCTTATTTAGCCTTGGTGAAACTTGTAACCGGTGTTAATGGCATTAATTAACTTACAACTGATTGCTCATGTTGAAACCATGTTTCAAGATTAATTTGCTTTTTAATTCTTTGTCACCATTTTTATATGGACATTAATACTTTTATTGTCGTTTCCCATCATTCTTAGAGGAGAATAGAAGATTAGACTTGATCCACCACATTTCGAAACAAGGAAAGTCATTCCAACTCCCAAGTCACCGCCAATCGCCACCTAGGTGCACCTCCATATGCATTGCAACTAATCGGACTCTACCCTATGCCGTTTACACCATTTTCTTAAGGAAAATCTCAGCAACAGCATCCCCCCTTAACCGTCGAGACGCAGGTCTAGCATTGGATGAATTGACTCAAACAAACCCATCTTTTCCTTCAATCTTCCAATTGTAACCCACATATGGCATGCCATTCGTTTCCCACAAGCCCAAGACGTGCCGTACCCGCCTTATCTTGCCTTGGTTAAGCTTTTAACTGGAGTTAAGGTCAATTAATCAATGTACAAGTGATTAGTCATCTCTAAACCATGTTTCAAAATTAATTTCCTTTTTAATTCTTTCTCACCATTTTTATATGGACCTTACTACTTTTATTGTTGTTTCCGATCATTCTTTGAGGTGAATAGAAGATTAGACTTGATCCACCACATTTCGAAACAAGGAAAGTCATTCCAACTCCCAAGTCACCGCCAATCAGCACCTACGTGCATCTCCATGTGCGTTGCAACTCATCGGACCCCAGCCTATGCCGTTCACACTAATTTCTCAAGTGAAATCTCATCAAACGTATCCCACCTTAAACGTCTAGCTCATTTCTAGCATGGGAAGCACTGACACAAAGAGACCTGTCTTTTGTATCGTTCTTCCAATTGTAGACCTAGATGTGCCTTATTTAGCCTTGTTGAAACTTGTAACCGGTGTTAATGGCATTAATTAACTTACAACTGATTGCTCATGTTGAAACCATGTTTCAAGATTAATTTGCTTTTTAATTCTTTGTCACCATTTTTATATGGACATTAATACTTTTATTGTCGTTTCCCATCATTCTTAGAGGAGAATAGAAGATTAGACTTGATCCACCACATTTCGAAACAAGGAAAGTCATTCCAACTCCCAAGTCACCGCCAATCGCCACCTAGGTGCACCTCCATATGCGTTGCAACTAATCGGACTCTACCCTATGCCGTTTACACCATTTTCTTAAGGAAAATCTCAGCAACTGCATCCCCCCTTAACCGTCGAAACGCAGGTCTAGCATTGGATGAATTGACTCAAACAAACCCATCTTTTCCTTCAATCTTCCAATTGTAACCCACAGATGGCATGCCATTCGTTTCCCACAAGCCCAACACGTGCCGTACCCGCCTTATCTTGCCTTGGTTAAGCTTGTAACTGGAGTTAAGGTCAATTAATCAATGTACAAGTGATTAGTCATCTCTAAACCATGTTTCAAAATTAATTTCCTTTTTAATTCTTTCTCACCAGTTTTATATGGACATTACTACTTTTATTGTTGTTTCCGATCATTCTTTGAGGTGAATAGAAGATTAGACTTGATTTACCACATTTCGAAACAAGGAAAGTCATTCCAACTCCCAAATCCCCGCCAATCAGCACCTACGTGCATCTCCATATGCGTTGCAACTCATCGGACCCCAGCCTATGCCGTTCACACTAATTTCTGAAGTGAAATCTCATCAAACGTATCCCACCTTAACCGTCTACCTCATTTCTAGCATGGGAAGCACTGACACGAAGAGACCTGTCTTTTGTATCGTTCTTCCAATTGTAGACCTAGATGTGCCTTATTTAGCCTTGTTGAAACTTGTAACCGGTGTTAATGGCATTAATTAACTTACAACTGATTGCTCATGTTGAAACCATGTTTCAAGATTAATTTGCTTTTTAGTTCTTTGTCACCATTTTTATATGGACATTAATACTTTTATTGTCGTTTCCCATCATTCTTAGAGGAGAATAGAAGATTAGACTTGATCCACCACATTTCGAAACAAGGAAAGTCATTCCAACTCCCAAGTCACCGCCAATCGCCACCTAGGTGCACCTCCATATGCGTTGCAACTAATCGGACTCTACCCTATGCCGTTTACACCATTTTCTTAAGGAAAATCTCAGCAACTGCATCGCCCCTTAACCGTCGAAACGCAGGTCTAGCATTGGATGAATTGACTCAAACAAACCCATCTTTTCCTTCAATCTTCCAATTGTAACCCACAGATGGCATGCCATTCGTTTCCCACAAGCCCAAGACGTGCCATACCCGCCTTATCTTGCCTTGGTTAAGCTTGTAACTGGAGTTAAGGTCAATTAATCAATGTACAAGTGATTAGTCATCTCTAAACCATGTTTCAAAATTAATTTCCTTTTTAATTCTTTCTCACCATTTTTAAATGGACCCTAATACTTTTATTGTTGTTTCCGATCATTCTTTGAGGTGAATAGAAGATTAGACTTGATTTACCACATTTCGAAACAAGGAAAGTCATTCCAACTCCCAAATCCCCGCCAATCAGCACCTACGTGCATCTCCATATGCGTTGCAACTCATCGGACCCCAGCCTATGCTGTTCACACTAATTTCTCAAGTGAAATCTCATCAAACGTATCCCACCCTAACCGTCTAGCTCATTTCTAGCATGGGAAGCACTGACACGAAGAGACCTGTCTTTTGTATCGTTCTTTCAAATGTAGCCCTAGATGTGCCTTATTTAGCCTTGGTGAAACTTGTAACCGGTGTTAATGGCATTAATTAACTTACAACTGATTGCTGATGTTGAAACCATGTTTCAAGGTTAATTTGCTTTTTAATTCTTTGTCACCATTTTTATATGGACATTAATACTTTTATTGTCGTTTCCCATCATTCTTAGAGGAGAATAGAAGATTAGACTTGATCCACCACATTTCGAAACAAGGAAAGTCATTCCAACTCCCAAGTCACCGCCAATCGCCACCTAGGTGCACCTCCATATGCGTTGCAACTAATCGGACTCTACCCTATGCCGTTTACACCATTTTCTTAAGGAAAATCTCAGCAACTGCATCCCCACTTAACCGTCGAGACGCAGGTCTAGCATTGGATGAATTGACTCAAACAAACCCGTCTTTTCCTTCAATCTTCTGATTGTAACCCCCAGATGCCATGCCATTGTTTTCGCCCATGCCCAAGACGTCCCGTACTCACCTTATCTTGCCTTGGTTAACCTTGTAACGGGAGTTAAGGTCAATTAATCAATGAACAAGTGATTAGTCATCTCTAAACCATGTTTCAAAATTAATTTCCTTTTTAATTCTTTCTCACCATTTTTATATGGACATTACTACTTTTATTGTTGTTTCCGATCATTCTTTGAGGTGAATAGAAGATTAGACTTGATCCACCACATTTCGAAACAAGGAAAGTCATTCCAACTCCCAAGTCACCGCCAATCAGCACCTACGTGCATCTCCATGTGCGTTGCAACTCATCGGACCCCAGCCTATGTCGTTCACACTAATTTCTCAAGTGAAATCTCATCAAACGTATCCCACCTTAACCGTCTAGCTCATTTCTAGCGTGGGAAGCACTGACACGAAGAGACGTGTCTTTTGTATCGTTCTTCCAATTGTAGACCTAGATGTGCCTTATTTAGCCTTGGTGAAACTTGTAACCGGTGTGAATGGCATTAATTAACTTACAACTGATTGCTCATGTTGAAACCATGTTTCAAGATTAATTTGCTTTTTAATTCTTTGTCACCATTTTTATATGGACATTATTACTTTTATTGTCGTTTCCCATCATTCTTAGAGGAGAATAGAAGATTAGACTTGATCCACCACATTTCGAAACAAGGAAAGTCATTCCAACTCCCAGGTCACCGCCAATCGCCACCTAGGTGCACCTCCATATGCATTGCAACTAATCGGACTCTACCCTATGCCGTTTACACCATTTTCTTAAGGAAAATCTCAGCAACAGCATCCCCCCTTAACCGTCGAGACGCAGGTCTAGCATTGGATGAATTGACTCAAACAAACCCATCTTTTCCTTCAATCTTCCAATTGTAACCCACATATGGCATGCCATTCGTTTCCCACAAGCCCAAGACGTGCCGTACCCGCCTTATCTTGCCTTGGTTAAGCTTTTAACTGGAGTTAAGGTCAATTAATCAATGTACAAGTGATTAGTCATCTCTAAACCATGTTTCAAAATTAATTTCCTTTTTAATTCTTTCTCACCATTTTTATATGGACATTACTACTTTTATTGTGTTTTCCGATCATTCTTTGAGGTGAATAGAAGATTAGACTTGATCCACCACATTTCGAAACAAGGAAAGTCATTCCAACTCCCAAGTCACCGCCAATCAGCACCTACGTGCATCTCCATGTGCGTTGCAACTCATCGGACCCCAGCCTATGCCGTTCACACTAATTTCTCAAGTGAAATCTCATCAAACGTATCCCACCTTAAACGTCTAGCTCATTTCTAGCATGGGAAGCACTGACACGAAGAGACCTGTCTTTTGTATCGTTCTTCCAATTGTAGACCTAGATGTGCCTTATTTAGCCTTGGTGAAACTTGTAACCGGTGTTAATGGCATTAATTAACTTACAACTGATTGCTCATGTTAAAACCATGTTTCAAGATTAATTTGCTTTTTAATTCTTTGTCACCATTTTTATATGGACATTAATACTTTTATTGTCGTTTCCCATCATTCTTAGAGGAGAATAGAAGATTAGACTTGATCCACCACATTTCGAAACAAGGAAAGTCATTCCAACTCCCAAGTCACTGCCAATCGCCACCTAGGTGCACCTCCATATGCATTGCAACTAATCGGACTCTACCCTATGCCGTTTACACCATTTTCTTAAGGAAAATCCCAGCAACAGCATCCCCCCTTAACCGTCGAGACGCAGGTCTAACATTGGATGAATTGACTCAAACAAACCCATCTTTTCCTTCAATCTTCCGATTGTAACCCACAGATGGCATGCCATTCGTTTCCCACAAGCCCAAGACGTGCCGTACCCGCCTTATCTTGCCTTGGTTAAGCTTGTAACTGGAGTTAAGGTCAATTAATCAATGTACAAGTGATTAGTCATCTCTAAACCATGTTTCAAAATTAATTTCCTTTTTAATTCTTTCTCACCAGTTTTATATGGACATTACTACTTTTATTGTTGTTTCCGATCATTCTTTGAGGTGAATAGAAGATTAGACTTGATCCACCACATTTCGAAACAAGGAAAGTCATTCCAACTCCCAAGTCACCGCCAATCACCACCTACATGCATCTCCATGTGCGTTGCAACTCATCGGACCCCAGCCTATGCCGTTCACACTAATTTCTCAAGTGAAATCTCATCAAACGTATCCCACCTTAAACGTCTAGCTCATTTCTAGCATGGGAAGCACTGACACGAAGAGACCTGTCTTTTGTATCGTTCTTCCAATTATAGACCTAGATGTGCCTTATTTAGCCTTGGTGAAACTTGTAACCGGTGTTAATGGCATTAATTAACTTACAACTGATTGCTCATTTTAAAACCATGTTTCAAGATTAATTTGCTTTTTAATTCTTCGTCACCATTTCTATATGGACATTAATACTTTTATTGTCGTTTCCCATCATTCTTAGAGGAGAATAGAAGATTAGACTTGATCCACCACATTTCGAAACAAGGAAAGTCATTCCAACTCCCAAGTCACCGCCAATCGCCACCTAGGTGAACCTCCATATGCATTGCAACTAATCGGACTCAACCCTATGCCGTTTACACCAATTTCTTAAGGAAAATCTCAGCAACTGCATCCCCCCTTAACCGTCGAAACGCAGGTCTAGCATTGGATGAATTGACTCAAACAAACCCATCTTTTCCTTCAATCTTCCAATTGTAACCCACAGATGGCATGCCATTCGTTTCCCACAAGCCCAAGACGTGCCGTACCCGCCTGATCTTGCCTTGGTTAAGCTTGTAAATGGAGTTAAGGTCAATTAATCAATGTACAAGTGATTAGTCATCTCTAAACCATGTTTCAAAATTAATTTCCTTTTTAATTCTTTCTCACCATTTTTATATGGACATTACTACTTTTATTGTTGTTTCCGATCATTCTTTGAGGTGAATAGAAGATTAGACTTGATCCACCACATTTCGAAACAAGGAAAGTCATTCCAACTCCCAAGTCACCGCCAATCAGCACCTACGTGCATCTCCATGTGCGTTGCAACTCATCGGACCCCAGCCTATGCCGTTCACACTAATTTCTCAAGTGAAATCTCATCAAACGTATCCCACCTTAAACGTCTAGCTCATTTCTAGCATGGGAAGCACCGACACGAAGAGACCTGTCTTTTGTATCGTTCTTCCAATTGTAGACCTAGATGTGCCTTATTTAGCCTTGGTGAAACTTGTAACCGGTGTTAATGGCATTAATTAACTTACAACTGATTGCTCATGTTAAAACCATGTTTCAAGAGTAATTTGCTTTTTAATTCTTTGTCACCATTTTTATATGGACATTAATACTTTTATTGTCGTTTCCCATCATTCTTAGAGGAGAATAGAAGATTAGACTTGATCCACCACATTTCGAAACCAGGAAAGTCATTCCAACTCCCAAGTCACCGCCAATCGCCACCTAGGTGAACCTCCATATGCATTGCAACTAATCGGACTCTACCCTATGCCGTTTACACCATTTTCTTAAGGAAAATCTCAGCAACTGCATCCCCCCTAAACCGTCGAAACGCAGGTCTAGCATTGGATGAATTGACTCAAACAAACCCATCTTTTCCTTCAATCTTCCAATTGTAACCCACAGATGGCATGCCATTCGTTTCCCACAAGCCCA
The DNA here is from genome assembly GCF_018687715.1 of Carya illinoinensis. NCBI lineage: Eukaryota > Viridiplantae > Streptophyta > Magnoliopsida > Fagales > Juglandaceae > Carya > Carya illinoinensis. The sequence continues at coordinate 15,879,486 of NC_056757.1, read as the reverse complement.
AGACGTGCCGTACCCGCGTTATCTTGCCTTGGTTAAGCTTGTAACTGGAGTTAAGGTCAATTAATCAATGTACAAGTGATTAGTCATCTCTAAACCATGTTTCAAAATTAATTTCCTTTTTAATTCTTTCTCACCATTTTTATATGGACCCTAATACTTTTATTGTTGTTTCCGATCATTCTTTGAGGTGAATAGAAGATTAGACTTGATCCACCACATTTCGAAACAAGGAAAGTCATTCCAACTCCCAAGTCACCGCCAATCAGCACCTACGTGCATCTCCATGTGCGTTGCAACTCATCGGACCCCAGCCTATGCCGTTCACACTAATTTCTCAAGTGAAATCTCATCAAACGTATCCCACCTTAACCGTCTAGCTCATTTCTAGCGTGGGAAGCACTGACACGAAGAGACCTGTCTTTTGTATCGTTCTTCCAATTGTAGACCTAGATGTGCCTTATTTAGCCTTGGTGAAACTTGTAACTGGTGTTAATGGCATTAATTAACTTACAACTGATTGCTCATGTTGAAACCATGTTTCAAGATTAATTTGCTTTTTAATTCTTTGTCACCATTTTTATATGGACATTAATACTTTTATTGTCGTTTCCCATCATTCTTAGAGGAGAATAGAAGATTAGACTTGATCCACCACATTTCGAAACAAGGAAAGTCATTCCAACTCCCAAGTCACCGCCAATCGCCACCTAGGTGCACCTCCATATGCATTGCAACTAATCGCACTCTACCCTATGCCGTTTACACCATTTTCTTAAGGAAAATCCCAGCAACAGCATCCCCCCTTAACCGTCGAGACGCAGGTCTAACATTGGATGAATTGACTCAAACAAACCCATCTTTTCCTTCAATCTTCCAATTGTAACCCACAGATGGCATGCCATTCGTTTCCCACAAGCCCAAGACGTGCCGTACCCGCCTTATCTTGCCTTGGTTAAGCTTGTAACTGGAGTTAAGGTCAATTAATCAATGTACAAGTGATTAGTCATCTCTAAACCATGTTTCAAAATTAATTTCCTTTTTAATTCTTTCTCACCATTTTTATATGAACCTTAGTACTTTTATTGTTGTTTCCGATCATTCTTTGAGGTGAATAGAAGATTAGACTTGATCCACCACATTTCGAAAAAGGAAAGTCATTCCAACTCCAAAGTCACCGCCAATCGCCACCTAGGTGCACCTCCATATGCGTTGCAACTAATCGGACTCTACCCTATGCCGTTTACACCATTTTCTTAAGGAAAATCTCAGCAACTGCATCCCCACTAAACCATCGAAACGCAGGTCTAGCATTGGATGAATTGACTCAAACAAACCCGTCTTTTCCTTCAATCTTCTGATTGTAACCCCCAGATGCCATGCCATTGTTTTCGCCCATGCCCAAGACGTCCCGTACTCACCTTATCTTGCCTTGGTTAACCTTGTAACTGGCGTTAAGGTCAATTAATCAATGAACAAGTGATGAGTCATCTCTAAACCATGTTTCAAAATTAATTTCCTTTTTAATTCTTTCTCACCATTTTTATATGGACATTACTACTTTTATTGTTGTTTCCGATCATTCTTTGAGGTGAATAGAAGATTAGACTTGATCCACCACATTTCGAAACAAGGAAAGTCATTCCAACTCCCAAGTCACAGCCAATCAGCACCTACGTGCATCTCCATGTGCGTTGCAACTCATCGGACCCCAGCCTATGCCGTTCACACTAATTTCTCAAGTGAAATCTCATCAAACGTATCCCACCTTAAACGTCTAGCTCATTTCTAGCATGGGAAGCACTGACACGAAGAGACCTGTCTTTTGTATCGTTCTTCCAATTGTAGACGTAGATGTGCCTTATTTAGCCTTGGTGAAACTTGTAACCGGTGTTAATGGCATTAATTAGCTTACAACTGATTGCTCATGTTAAAACCATGTTTCAAGATTAATTTGCTTTTTAATTCTTTGTCACCATTTTTATATGGACATTAATACATTTATTGTTGTTTACGATCATTCTTTGAGGAGAATAGAAGATTAGACTTCATCCACCACATTTCGAAACAAGGAAAGTCATTCCAACTCCCAAGTCACCGCCAATCGCCACCTAGGTGAACCTCCATATGCATTGGAACTAATCGGACTCTACCCTATGCCGTTTACACCATTTTGTTAAGGAAAATCTCAGCAACTGCATCCCCCCTTAACCGTCGAAACGCAGGTCTAGAATTGGATGAATTGACTCAAACAAACCCATCTTTTCCTTCAATCTTCCAATTGTAACCCACAGATGGCATGCCATTCGTTTCCCACAAGCCCAAGACGTGCCGTACCCGCCTTATCTTGCCTTGGTTAAGCTTGTAACTGGAGTTAAGGTCAATTAATCAATGTACAAGTGATTAGTCATCTCTAAACCATGTTTCAAAATTAATTTCCTTTTTAATTCTTTCTCACCATTTTTATATGGACCTTAATACTTTTATTGTTGTTTCCGATCATTCTTTGAGGTGAATAGAAGATTAGACTTGATTTACCACATTTCGAAACAAGGAAAGTCATTCCAACTCCCAAGTGACCGCCAATCAGCACCTATGTGCATCTCCATGTGCGTTGCAACTCATCGAACCCCAGCCTATGCTGTTCACACTAATTTCTCAAGTGAAATCTCATCAAACGTATCCCACCCTAACCGTCTAGCTCATTTCTAGCATGGGAAGCACTGACACGAAGAGACCTGTCCTTTGTATCGTTCTTTCAAATGTAGCCCTAGATGTGCCTTATTTAGCCTTCGTGAAACTTGTAATCGGTGTTAATGGCATTAATTAACTTACAACTGATTGCTCATGTTGAAACCATGTTTCAAGGTTAATTTGCTTTTTAATTCTTTGTCACCATTTTTATATGGACATTAATACTTTTATTGTTGTTTACGATCATTCTTTGAGGTGAATAGAAGATTAGACTTGATCCACCACATTTCGAAACAAGGAAAGTCATTCCAACTCCCAAGTCACCGCCAATCAGCACCTACGTGCATCTCCATGTGTGTTGCAACTCATCGGACCCCAGCCTATGTCGTTCACACTAATTTCTCAAGTGAAATCTCATCAAACGTATCCCACCTTAACCGTCTAGCTCATTTCTAGCGTGGGAAGCACTGACACGAAGAGACCTGTCTTTTGTATCGTTCTTCCAATTGTAGACCTAGATGTGCCTTATTTAGCCTTGTTGAAACTTGTAACCGGTGTTAATGGCATTAATTAACTTACAACTGATTGCTCATGTTGAAACCATGTTTCAAGATTAATTTGCTTTTTAGTTCTTTGTCACCATTTTTATATGGACATTAATACTTTTATTGTCGTTTCCCATCATTGTTAGAGGAGAATAGAAGATTAGACTTGATCCACCACATTTCGAAACAAGGAAAGTCATTCCAACTCCCAAGTCACCGCCAATCGCCACCTAGGTACACCTCCATATGCGTTGCAACTAATCGGACTCTACCCTATGCCGTTTACACCATTTTCTTAAGGAAAATCTCAGCAACTGCATCCCCACTTAACCATCGAAACGCAGGTCTAGCATTGGATGAATTGACTCAAACAAACCCGTCTTTTCCTTCAATCTTCTGATTGTAACCCCCAGATGCCATGCCATTGTTTTCGCCCATGCCCAAGACGTCCCGTACTCACCTTATCTTGCCTTGGTTAACCTTGTAACGGGAGTTAAGGTCAATTTATCAATGTACAAGTGATTAGTCATCTCTAAACCATGTTTCAAAATTAATTTCCTTTTTAATTCTTTCTCACCATTTTTATATGGACATTACTACTTTTATTGTTGTTTTCGATCATTCTTTGAGGTGAATAGAAGATTAGACTCGATCCACCACATTTCGAAACAAGGAAAGTCATTCCAACTCCCAAGTCACCGCCAATCAGCACCTACGTGCATCTCCATGTGCGTTGCAACTCATCGGACCCCAGCCTATGCCGTTCACACTAATTTCTCGAGTGAAATCTCATCAAACGTATCCCAACTTAAGCGTCTAGCTCATTTCTAGCATGGGAAGCACTGACACGAAGAGACCTGTCTTTTGTATCGTTCTTCCAATTGTAGACCTAGATGTGCCTTATTTAGCCTTGGTGAAACTTGTAACCGGTGTTAATGGCATTAATTAACTTACAACTGATTGCTCATGTTAAAACCATGTTTCAAGATTAATTTGCTTTTTAATTCTTTGTCACCATTTTTATATGGACATTAATACTTTTATTGTCGTTTCCCATCATTCTTAGAGGAGAATAGAATATTAGACTTGATCCACCACATTTCGAAACAAGGAAAGTCATTCCAACTCCCAAGTCACCGCCAATCAGCACCTACGTGCATCTCCATGTGCGTTGCAACTCATCGGACCCCAGCCTATGTCGTTCACACTAATTTCTCAAGTGAAATCTCATCAAACGTATCCCACCTTAACCGTCTACCTCATTTCTAGCGTGGCAAGCACTGACACGAAGAGACCTGTCTTTTGTATCGTTCTTCCAATTGTAGACCTAGATGTGCCTTATTTAGCCTTGTTGAAACTTGTAACCGGTGTTAATGGCATTAATTAACTTACAACTGATTGCTCATGTTGAAACCATGTTTCAAGATTAATTTGCTTTTTAATTCTTTGTCACCATTTTTATATGGACATTAATACTTTTGTTGTCGTTTCCCATGATTCTTAGAGGAGAATAGAAGATTAGATTTGATCCACCACATTTCGAAACAAGGAAAGTCATTGCAACTCCCAAGTCACCGCCAATCGCCACCTAGGTGCACCTCCATATGCATTGCAACTAATCGGACTCTACCCTATGCCGTTTACACCATTTTTTCTTAAGGAAAATCTCAGCAACAGCATCCCCCCTTAACCGTCGAGACGCAGGTCTAGCATTGGATGAATTGACTCAAACAAACCCATCTTTTCCTTCAATCTTCCAATTGTAACCCACAGAAGGCATGCCATTCGTTTCCCACAAGCCCAAGACGTGCTGTACCCGCCTTATCTTGCCTTGGTTAAGCTTGTAACTGGAGTTAAGGTCAATTAATCAATGTACAAGTGATTAGTCATCTCTAAACCATGTTTCAAAATTAATTTCCTTTTTAATTCTTTCTCACCATTTTTATATGGACATTACTACTTTTATTGTTGTTTCCGATCATTCTTTGAGGTGAATAGAAGATTAGACTTGATCCAGCACATTTCGAAACAAGGAAAGTCATTCCAACTCCCAAGTCACCGCCAATCAGCACCTACGTGCATCTCCATGTGCGTTGCAACTCATCGGACCCCAGCCTATGCCGTTCACACTAATTCCTCAAGTGAAATCTCATCAAACGTATCCCACCTTAAAGGTCTAGCTCATTTCTAGCATGGGAAGCACTGACACGAAGAGACCTGTCTTTTGTATCGTTCTTTCAAATGTAGCCCTAGATGTGCCTTATTTAGCCTTGGTGAAACTTGTAACCGGTGTTAATGGCATTAATTAACTTACAACTGATTGCTCATGTTGAAACCATGTCTCAAGGTTAATTTGCTTTTTAATTCTTTGTCACCATTTTTATATGGACATTAATACTTTTATTGTTGTTTCTGATCATTCTTTGAGGAGAATAGAAGATTAGACTTGATCCACCACATTTCGAAACAAGGAAAGTCATTCCAACTCCCAAGTCACCGCCAATCACCACTTAGGTGCATCTCCATGTGCGTTGCAACTAATCGGACCCCAGCCTATGCCGTTCACACTAATTTCTCGAGTCAAATCTCACCAATGCATCCCACCTTAACCGTCTAGCTCATTTCTAGCATGGGATGAACTGACACGAAGAGACCTGTCTTTTGTATCGTTCTTCCAATTGTAGCCCTAGATGTGCCTTATCTAGCCTTGGTGAAACTTGTAACCAGTGTTAAGGGCATTAATTAACTTATAACCGATCACTCAAGTCGAAACCATGTTTCAAGATTAATTTGCTTTTTAATTCTTTGTCACCATTTTTATATGGACATTAGTACTTTTATTGTTGTTTCCCATCATTCTCGGGGGAAATTAACAATTAGACTTGATTCACCAGCTTTCAAAACAAGGAGAGCCATTCCAACGCCCAAGTCACCGCCAATCGCCACCTAGGTGGACCTCCATATGCATTGCAACTAATCGAACTCTACCCAATGTCGTTTACGCCATTTTCTCAAGGGAAATCTCAGCAACTACATCCCCCCCTTAACTGTCAAAACTCAGGTCTAGCACTGGACGAATTGACTCAAACAAACCCATCTTTTCCTCCAATCTTCCAATTGTAACTTACAGATGGCATGCCATTGGTTACCCACAAGCCCAAGACGTGTCGTACCCGCCTTATCTGGCCTTGGTTAAGCTTGTAACCGGAGTTAAGGTCAATTAATAAACTTACAAGTGATTAGTCATATCTAAACCACGTTTCAAACTTAATTTCATTTTTGATTGTTTGTCACCATTTTTGTATAGACATTAATACTGTTATTGTTGTTTCCCATCATTCATACAGGAGAATAGAAGATTAGACTTGATCCACCACATTTCGAAACAAGGAAAGTCATTCCAACTCCCAAGTCACCGCCAATCACCACCTAGGTGCATCTCCATGTGCGTTGCAACTAATCGGACCCTAGCCTATGCCGTTCACACTAATTTCTAGAGTCAAATCTCACCAATGCATCCCACCTTAACCGTCTAGCTCATTTCTAGCATGGGATGAACTGACACGGTGAGACCTGTCTTTTGTATCGTTCTTCCAATTGTAGCCCTAGATGTGCCTTATCTAGCCTTGGTGAAACTTGTAACCAGTGTTAAGGGCATTAATTAACTTATAACCGATTACTCATGTCGAAACCATGTTTCAAGCTTAATTTGCTTTTTAATTCTTTGTCTCCATTTTTATATGGACATTAGTACTTTTATTGTTGTTTCCCATCATTCTCTGGGTAAATTAGAAATTAGACTTGATTCACCAGCTTTCAAAACAAGGAAAGCCATTCCATCGCCCAAGTCAGCGCCAATCGCCACCTAGGTGCACCTCCATGTGCATTGCAACTAATCGAACTCTACCCTATGCCGTTTACACCATTTTCACAAGTGAAATCTCAGCAACTACATCCCCCCCTTAACCGTCGAAACTCTGGTCTAGCATTGGACGAATTGACTCAAACAAACCCGTCTTTTCCTTCAATCTTCTGATTGTAACCCCCAGATGCCATGCCATTGTTTTCCCCCATGCCCAAGACGTCCCGTACTCACCTTATCTTGCCTTGGTTAACCTTGTAAGGGGAGTTAAGGTCAAGTAATCAACTTACAAGTGATTAGTCATGTCTAAACCATGCTTCAAACTTAATTTCATTTTTAATTGTTTGTCACCATTTTTATATAGACATTAATACAGTTATTGTTGTTTCCCATCATTCATAGAGGAGAATAGAAGATTAGACTTGATCAACCACATTTCGAAACAAGGAAAGTCATTCCAACTCCCAAGTCACCGCCAAACACAACCTAGGTGCATCTCCATCTGCGTTGCAACTAATCGGACCCCAGCCTATGCCGTTCACACTAATTTCCCGAGTCAAATCTCACCAATGCATCCCACCTTAACCGTCTAGCTCATTTCTAGCATGGGATGAACTGACACGAAGAGACCTGTCTTTTGTATCGTTCTTCCAATTGTAGCCCTAGATGTGCCTTATCTAGCCTTGGTGAAACTTGTAACCAGTGTTAAGGGCATTAATTAACTTATAACCGATCACTCATGTCGAAACCATGTTTCAAGATTAATTTGCTTTTTAATTCTTTGTCACCATTTTTATATGGACATTAGTACTTTTTTTGTTGTTTCCCATCATTCTCGGGGGAAATTAGCAATTAGACTTGATTCACCAGCTTTCAAAACAAGGAGAGCCATTCCAACGCCCAAGTCACCGCCAATCGCCACCTAGGTGGACCTCCATATGCATTGCAACTAATCGAACTCTACCCAATGCCGTTTACGCCATTTTCTCAAGGGAAATCTCAGCAACTACATCCCCCCTTAACTGTCGAAACTCAGGTCTAGCACTGGACGAATTGACTCAAACAAACCCATCTTTTCCTCCAATCTTCCAATTGTAACTTACAGATGGCATGCCATTGGTTTCCCACAAGCCCAAGACGTGTCGTACCCGCCTTATCTGGCCTTGGTTAAGCTTGTAACCGGAGTTAAGGTCAATTAATAAACTTACAAGTGATTAGTCATATCTAAACCACGTTTCAAACTTATTTTCATTTTTAATTCTTTCTCACCATTTTTATATGGACATTAATACTTTTATTGTCGTTTCCCATCATTCTTGGAGGAGAATAGAAGATTAGAAATGAACCACCACATTTCGAAACAAGGAAAGTCATTCCAACTCCCTAGTCACCGCCAATCGCCACCTAGGTGCACCTGCATATGCATTGCAACTAATCGGACTCTACCCTATGCCGTTTACACCATTTTCTCAAGAGAAATCTCAGCAACTTCATCCCCCCCTTAACCGTCGAAACTCAGGTCTAGAATTGGACGAATTGACTCACACAAACCCATCTTTTCCTTCAATCTTCCAATTGTAACCCACAGATGGCATGCCGTTGGTTTCCCACAATCCCAAGATGTGTCGTACCTGCCTTATCTTGCCTTGGTTAAGCTTGTAACGGGAGTTAAGGTCAAGTAATCAACTTACAAGTGATTAGTCATCTCTAAACCATGTTTCAAACTTAATTTCATTTTTAATTCTTTCTCACCATTTTGATATGGGCGTTAGTACTTTTATAGTCGTTTCCCGTCATTCTTAGAGGAGAATAGAAGATTAGACTTGATCCGCCACATTTCGAAACAAGGAAAGTCATTCCAACTCCCAAGTCACCGCCAATCAGCACCTACGTGCATCTCCATGTGCGTTGCAACTCATCGGACCCCAGCCTATGCCGTTCACACTAATTTCTCAAGTGAAATCTCATCAAACGTATCCCACCCTAACCGTCTACCTCATTTCTAGCATGGGAAGCACTGACACGAAGAGACCTGCCTTTTGTATCGTTCTTTCAATTGTAGCCCTAGATGTGCCTTATCTAGCCTTGGTGAAACTTGTAATCGGTGGTGTTAAGGGCATTAATTAACTTACAACCTATTACTCATGTCGAAACCATGTTTCAAGCTTAATTTACTTTTTAATTCTTTGTCACCATTTTTAAAAGGACATTAATACTTTTATTGTTGTTTCCCATCATTCTCTGGGTAAATTAGAAGATTAGACTTGATTCACCAGCTTTCAAAAGAAGGAAAGGCATTCCAACGCCCAAGTCACCGCCAATCGCCACCTAGTTGCACCTCCATGTGCATTGCAACTAATCGAACTCTACCCTATGCCGTTTACGCCATTTTCTCAAGGGAAATCTCTGCAACTACATCCCCCCCTTAACCGTCGAAACTCAGGTCTAGCATTGGACGAATTCACTCAAACAAACCCGTCTTTTCCTTCAATCTTCTGATTGTAACCCCCAGATGCCATGCCATTGTTTTCGCCCATGCCCAAGACGTCCCGTACTCACCTTATCTTGCCTTGGTTAACCTTGTAACGGGAGTGAAGGTCAAGTAATCAACTTACAAGTGATTAGTCATCTCTAAACCATGCTTCAAACTTAATTTCATTTTTAATTGTTTGTCACCATTTTTGTATAGACATTAATACTGTTATTGTTGTTTCCCATCATTCATACAGGAGAATAGAAGATTAGACTTGATCCACCACATTTCGAAACAAGGAAAGTCATTCCAACTCCCAAGTCACCGCCAATCACCACTTAGGTGCATCTCCATGTGCGTTGCAACTAATCGGACCCCAGCCTATGCCGTTCACACTAATTTCTCGAGTCAAATCTCACCAATGCATCCCACCTTAACCGTCTAGCTCATTTCTAGCATGGGATGAACTGACACGAAGAGACCTGTCTTTTGTATCGTTCTTCCAATTGTAGCCCTAGATGTGCCTTATCTAGCCTTGGTGAAACTTGTAACCAGTGTTAAGGGCATTAATTAACTTATAACCGATCACTCAAGTCGAAACCATGTTTCAAGATTAATTTGCTTTTTAATTCTTTGTCACCATTTTTATATGGACATTAGTACTTTTATTGTTGTTTCCCATCATTCTCGGGGGAAATTAACAATTAGACTTGATTCACCAGCTTTCAAAACAAGGAGAGCCATTCCAACGCCCAAGTCACCGCCAATCGCCACCTAGGTGGACCTCCATATGCATTGCAACTAATCGAACTCTACCCAATGCCGTTTACGCCATGTTCTCAAGGGAAATCTCAGCAACTACATCCCCCCCTTAACTGTCAAAACTCAGGTCTAGCACTGGACGAATTGACTCAAACAAACCCATCTTTTCCTCCAATCTTCCAATTGTAACTTACAGATGGCATGCCATTAGTTACCCACAAGCCCAAGACGTGTCGTACCCGCCTTATCTGGCCTTGGTTAAGCTTGTAACCGGAGTTAAGGTCAATTAATAAACTTACAAGTGATTAGTCATATCTAAACCACGTTTCAAACTTATTTTCATTTTTGATTGTTTGTCACCATTTTTGTATAGACATTAATACTGTTATTGTTGTTTCCCATCATTCATACAGGAGAATAGAAGATTAGACTTGATCCACCACATTTCGAAACAAGGAAAGTCATTCCAACTCCCAAGTCACCGCCAATCACCACCTAGGTGCATCTCCATGTGCGTTGCAACTAATCGGACCCTAGCCTATGCCGTTCACACTAATTTCTCGAGTCAAATCTCACCAATGCATCCCACCTTAACCGTCTAGCTCATTTCTAGCATGGGATGAACTGACACGGTGAGACCTGTCTTTTGTATCGTTCTTCCAATTGTAGCCCTAGATGTGCCTTATCTAGCCTTGGTGAAACTTGTAACCAGTGTTAAGGGCATTAATTAACTTATAACCGATTACTCATGTCGAAACCATGTTTCAAGCTTAATTTGCTTTTTAATTCTTTGTCTCCATTTTTATATGGACATTAGTACTTTTATTGTTGTTTCCCATCATTCTCTGGGTAAATTAGAAATTAGACTTGATTCACCAGCTTTCAAAACAAGGAAAGCCATTCCATCGCCCAAGTCACCGCCAATCGCCACCTAGGTGCACCTCCATGTGCATTGCAACTAATCGAACTCTACCCTATGCCGTTTACACCATTTTCACAAGTGAAATCTCAGCAACTACATCCCCCCCTTAACCGTCGAAACTCAGGTCTAGCATTGGACGAATTGACTCAAACAAACCCGTCTTTTCCTTCAATCTTCTGATTGTAACCCCCAGATGCCATGCCATTGTTTTCCCCCATGCCCAAGACGTCCCGTACTCACCTTATCTTGCCTTGGTTAACCTTGTAAGGGGAGTTAAGGTCAAGTAATCAACTTACAAGTGATTAGTCATGTCTAAACCATGCTTCAAACTTAATTTCATTTTTAATTGTTTGTCACCATTTTTATATAGACATTAATACAGTTATTGTTGTTTCCCATCATTCATAGAGGAGAATAGAAGATTAGACTTGATCAACCACATTTCGAAACAAGGAAAGTCATTCCAACTCCCAAGTCACCGCCAAACACAACCTAGGTGCATCTCCATCTGCGTTGCAACTAATCGGACCCCAGCCTATGCCGTTCACACTAATTTCCCGAGTCAAATCTCACCAATGCATCCCACCTTAACCGTCTAGCTCATTTCTAGCATGGGATGACCTGACACGAAGAGACCTGTCTTTTGTATCGTTCTTCCAATTGTAGCCCTAGATGTGCCTTATCTAGCCTTGGTGAAACTTGTAACCAGTGTTAAGGGCATTAATTAACTTATAACCGATTACTCATGTCGAAACCATGTTTCAAGCTTAATTTGCTTTTTAATTCTTTGTCTCCATTTTTATATGGACATTAGTACTTTTATTGTTGTTTCCCATCATTCTCTGGGTAAATTAGAAATTAGACTTGATTCACCAGCTTTCAAAACAAGGAAAGCCATTCCATCGCCCAAGTCACCGCCAATCGCCACCTAGGTGCACCTCCATGTGCATTGCAACTAATCGAACTCTACCCTATGCCGTTTACACCATTTTCACAAGTGAAATCTCAGCAACTACATCCCCCCCTTAACCGTCGAAACTCAGGTCTAGCATTGGACGAATTGACTCAAACAAACCCGTCTTTTCCTTCAATCTTCTGATTGTAACCCCCAGATGCCATTCCATTGTTTTCCCCCATGCCCAAGACGTCCCGTACTCACCTTATCTTGCCTTGGTTAACCTTGTAAGGGGAGTTAAGGTCAAGTAATCAACTTACAAGTGATTAGTCATGTCTAAACCATGCTTCAAACTTAATTTCATTTTTAATTGTTTGTCACCATTTTTATATAGACATTAATACAGTTATTGTTGTTTCCCATCATTCATAGAGGAGAATAGAAGATTAGACTTGATCAACCACATTTCGAAACAAGGAAAGTCATTCCAACTCCCAAGTCACCGCCAAACACAACCTAGGTGCATCTCCATCTGCGTTGCAACTAATCGGACCCCAGCCTATGCCGTTCACACTAATTTCCCGAGTCAAATCTCACCAATGCATCCCACCTTAACCGTCTAGCTCATTTCTAGCATGGGATGAACTGACACGAAGAGACCTGTCTTTTGTATCGTTCTTCCAATTGTAGCCCTAGATGTGCCTTATCTAGCCTTGGTGAAACTTGTAACCAGTGTTAAGGGCATTAATTAACTTATAACCGATCACTCATGTCGAAACCATGTTTCAAGATTAATTTGCTTTTTAATTCTTTGTCACCATTTTTATATGGACATTAGTACTTTTTTTGTTGTTTCCCATCATTCTCGGGGGAAATTAGCAATTAGACTTGATTCACCAGCTTTCAAAACAAGGAGAGCCATTCCAACGCCCAAGTCACCGCCAATCGCCACCTAGGTGGACCTCCATATGCATTGCAACTAATCGAACTCTACCCAATGCCGTTTACGCCATTTTCTCAAGGGAAATCTCAGCAACTACATCTCCCCCTTAACTGTCGAAACTCAGGTCTAGCACTGGACGAATTGACTCAAACAAACCCATCTTTTCCTCCAATCTTCCAATTGTAACTTACAGATGGCATGCCATTGGTTTCCCACAAGCCCAAGACGTGTCGTACCCGCCTTATCTGGCCTTGGTTAAGCTTGTAACCGGAGTTAAGGTCAATTAATAAACTTACAAGTGATTAGTCATATCTAAACCACGTTTCAAACTTATTTTCATTTTTAATTCTTTCTCACCATTTTTATATGGACATTAATACTTTTATTGTCGTTTCCCATCATTCTTGGAGGAGAATAGAAGATTAGAAATGAACCACCACATTTCGAAACAAGGAAAGTCATTCCAACTCCCTAGTCACCGCCAATCGCCACCTAGGTGCACCTCCATATGCATTGCAACTAATCGGACTCTACCCTATGCCGTTTACACCATTTTCTCAAGAGAAATCTCAGCAACTTCATCCCCCCCTTAACCGTCGAAACTCAGGTCTAGAATTGGACGAATTGACTCACACAAACCCATCTTTTCCTTCAATCTTCCAATTGTAACCCACAGATGGCATGCCGTTGGTTTCCCACAATCCCAAGATGTGTCGTACCTGCCTTATCTTGCCTTGGTTAAGCTTGTAACGGGAGTTAAGGTCAAGTAATCAACTTACAAGTGATTAGTCATCTCTAAACCATGTTTCAAACTTAATTTCATTTTTAATTCTTTCTCACCATTTTGATATGGGCGTTAGTACTTTTATAGTCGTTTCCCGTCATTCTTAGAGGAGAATAGAAGATTAGACTTGATCCGCCACATTTCGAAACAAGGAAAGTCATTCCAACTCCCAAGTCACCGCCAATCAGCACCTACGTGCATCTCCATGTGCGTTGCAACTCATCGGACCCCAGCCTATGCCGTTCACACTAATTTCTCAAGTGAAATCTCATCAAACGTATCCCACCCTAACCGTCTACCTCATTTCTAGCATGGGAAGCACTGACACGAAGAGACCTGCCTTTTGTATCGTTCTTTCAATTGTAGCCCTAGATGTGCCTTATCTAGCCTTGGTGAAACTTGTAATCGGTGGTGTTAAGGGCATTAATTAACTTACAACCTATTACTCATGTCGAAACCATGTTTCAAGCTTAATTTACTTTTTAATTCTTTGTCACCATTTTTAAAAGGACATTAATACTTTTATTGTTGTTTCCCATCATTCTCTGGGTAAATTAGAAGATTAGACTTGATTCACCAGCTTTCAAAAGAAGGAAAGGCATTCCAACGCCCAAGTCACCGCCAATCGCCACCTAGTTGCACCTCCATGTGCATTGCAACTAATCGAACTCTACCCTATGCCGTTTACGCCATTTTCTCAAGGGAAATCTCTGCAACTACATCCCCCCCTTAACCGTCGAAACTCAGGTCTAGCATTGGACGAATTGACTCAAACAAATCCGTCTTTTCCTTCAATCTTCTGATTGTAACCCCCAGATGCCATGCCATTGTTTTCGCCCATGCCCAAGACGTCCCGTACTCACCTTATCTTGCCTTGGTTAACCTTGTAACGGGAGTGAAGGTCAAGTAATCAACTTACAAGTGATTAGTCATCTCTAAACCATGCTTCAAACTTAATTTCATTTTTAATTGTTTGTCACCATTTTTGTATAGACATTAATACTGTTATTGTTGTTTCCCATCATTCATACAGGAGAATAGAAGATTAGACTTGATCCACCACATTTCGAAACAAGGAAAGTCATTCCAACTCCCAAGTCACCGCCAATCACCACTTAGGTGCATCTCCATGTGCGTTGCAACTAATCGGACCCCAGCCTATGCCGTTCACACTAATTTCTCGAGTCAAATCTCACCAATGCATCCCACCTTAACCGTCTAGCTCATTTCTAGCATGGGATGAACTGACACGATGAGACCTGTCTTTTGTTTCGTTCTTCCAATTGTAGCCCTAGATGTGCCTTATCTAACCTTGGTGAAACTTGTAACCAGTGTTAAGGGCATTAATTAACTTATAACCGATTACTCATGTCGAAACTATGTTTCAAGCTTAATTTGCTTTTTAATTCTTTGTCTCCATTTTTATATGGACATTAGTACTTTTATTGTTGTTTCCCATCATTCTCTGGGTAAATTAGAAATTAGACTTGATTCACCAGCTTTCAAAATAAGGAAAGCCATTCCATCGCCCAAGTCACCGCCAATCGCCACCTAGGTGCACCTCCATGTGCATTGCAACTAATCGAACTCTACCCTATGCCGTTTACACCATTTTCACAAGTGAAATCTCATCAACTACATCCCCCCCTTAACCGTTGAAACTCAGGTCTAGCATTGGACGAATTGACTCAAACAAACCCGTCTTTTCCTTCAATCTTCTGATTGTAACCCCCAGATGCCATGCCATTGTTTTCCCCCATGCCCAAGACGTCCCGTACTCACCTTATCTTGCCTTGGTTAACCTTGTAAGGGGAGTTAAGGTCAAGTAATCAACTTACAAGTGATTAGTCATGTCTAAACCATGCTTCAAACTTAATTTCATTTTTAATTGTTTGTCACCATTTTTATATAGACATTAATACAGTTATTGTTGTTTCCCATGATTCATAGAGGAGAATAGAAGATTAGACTTGATCAACCACATTTCGAAACAAGGAAAGTCATTCCAACTCCCAAGTCACCGCCAAACACAACCTAGGTGCATCTCCATCTGCGTTGCAACTAATCGGACCCCAGCCTATGCCGTTCACACTAATTTCCCGAGTCAAATCTCACCAATGCATCCCACCTTAACCGTCTAGCTCATTTCTAGCATGGGATGAACTGACACGAAGAGACCTGTCTTTTGTATCGTTCTTCCAATTGTAGCCCTAGATGTGCCTTATCTAGCCTTGGTGAAACTTGTAACCAGTGTTAAGGGCATTAATTAACTTATAACCGATCACTCATGTCGAAACCATGTTTCAAGATTAATTTGCTTTTTAATTCTTTGTCACCATTTTTATATGGACATTAGTACTTTTATTGTTGTTTCCCATCATTCTCGGGGGAAATTAGCAATTAGACTTGATTCACCAGCTTTCAAAACAAGGAGAGCCATTCCAACGCCCAAGTCACCGCCAATCGCCACCTAGGTGGACCTCCATATGCATTGCAACTAATCGAACTCTACCCAATTCCGTTTACGCCATTTTCTCAAGGGAAATCTCAACAACTACATCCCCCCCTTAACTGTCGAAACTCAGGTCTAGCACTGGACGAATTGACTCAAACAAACCCATCTTTTCCTCCAATCTTCCAATTGTAACTTACAGATGGCATGCCATTGGTTTCCCACAAGCCCAAGACGTGTCGTACCCGCCTTATCTGGCCTTGGTTAAGCTTGTAACCGGAGTTAAGGTCAATTAATAAACTTACAAGTGATTAGTCATATCTAAACCACGTTTCAAACTTATTTTCATTTTTAATTCTTTCTCACCATTTTTATATGGACATTAATACTTTTATTGTCGTTTCCCATCATTCTTGGAGGAGAATAGAAGATTAGAAATGAACCACCACATTTCGAAACAAGGAAAGTCATTCTAACTCCCAAGTCACCGCCAATCGCCACCTAGGTGCACCTCCATATGCATTGCAACTAATCGGACTCTACCCTATGCCGTTTACACCATTTTCTCAAGAGAAATCTCAGCAACTTCATCCCCCCCTTAACCGTCGAAACTCAGGTCTAGAATTGGACGAATTGACTCACACAAACCCATCTTTTCCTTCAATCTTCCAATTGTAACCCACAGATGGCATGCCGTTGGTTTCCCACAATCCCAAGATGTGTCGTACCTGCCTTATCTTGCCTTGGTTAAGCTTGTAACGGGAGTTAAGGTCAAGTAATCAACTTACAAGTGATTAGTCATCTCTAAACCATGTTTCAAACTTAATTTCATTTTTAATTCTTTCTCACCATTTTGATATGGGCGTTAGTACTTTTATAGTCGTTTCCCGTCATTCTTAGAGGAGAATAGAAGATTAGACTTGATCCGCCACATTTCGAAACAAGGAAAGTCATTCCAACTCCCAAGTCACCGCCAATCAGCACCTACGTGCATCTCCATGTGCGTTGCAACTCATCGGACCCCAGCCTATGCCGTTCACACTAATTTCTCAAGTGAAATCTCATCAAACGTATCCCACCTTAACCGTCTACCTCATTTCTAGCATGGGAAGCACTGACACGAAGAGACCTGCCTTTTGTATCGTTCTTTCAATTGTAGCCCTAGATGTGCCTTATCTAGCCTTGGTGAAACTTGTAATCGGTGGTGTTAAGGGCATTAATTAACTTACAACCTATTACTCATGTCGAAACCATGTTTCAAGCTTAATTTACTTTTTAATTCTTTGTCACCATTTTTAAAAGGACATTAATACTTTTATTGTTGTTTCCCATCATTCTCTGGGTAAATTAGAAGATTAGACTTGATTCACCAGCTTTCAAAAGAAGGAAAGGCATTCCAACGCCCAAGTCACCGCCAATCGGCACCTAGTTGCACCTCCATGTGTATTGCAACTAATCGAACTCTACCCTATGCCGTTTACGCCATTTTCTCAAGGGAAATCTCTGCAACTACATCCCCCCCTTAACCGTCGAAACTCAGGTCTAGCATTGGACGAATTGACTCAAACAAACCCGTCTTTTCCTTCAATCTTCTGATTGTAACCCCCAGATGCCATGCCATTGTTTTCGCCCATGCCCAAGACGTCCCGTACTCACCTTATCATGCCTTGGTTAACCTTGTAACGGGAGTGAAGGTCAAGTAATCAACTTACAAGTGATTAGTCATCTCTAAACCATGCTTCAAACTTAATTTCATTTTTAATTGTTTGTCACCATTTTTGTATAGACATTAATACTGTTATTGTTGTTTCCCATCATTCATACAGGAGAATAGAAGATTAGACTTGATCCACCACATTTCGAAACAAGGAAAGTCATTCCAACTCCCAAGTCACCGCCAATCACCACTTAGGTGCATCTCCATGTGCGTTGCAACTAATCGGACCCCAGCCTATGCCGTTCACACTAATTTCTCGAGTCAAATCTCACCAATGCATCCCACCTTAACCGTCTAGCTCATTTCTAGCATGGGATGAACTGACACGATGAGACCTGTCTTTTGTATCGTTCTTCCAATTGTAGCCCTAGATGTGCCTTATCTAGCCTTGGTGAAACTTGTAACAAGTGTTAAGGGCATTAATTAACTTATAACCGATGACTCATGTCGAAACCATGTTTCAAGCTTAATTTGCTTTTTAATTCTTTGTCTCCATTTTTATATGGACATTAGTACTTTTATTGTTGTTTCCCATCATTCTCTGGGTAAATTAGAAATTAGACTTGATTCACCAGCTTTCAAAACAAGGAAAGCCATTCCATCGCCCAAGTCACCGCCAATCGCCACCTAGGTGCACCTCCATGTGCATTGCAACTAATCGAACTCTACCCTATGCCGTTTACACCATTTTCACAAGTGAAATCTCATCAACTACATCCCCCCCTTAACCGTCGAAACTCAGGTCTAGCATTGGACGAATTGACTCAAACAAACCCGTCTTTTCCTTCAATCTTCTGATTGTAACCCCCAGATGCCATGCCATTGTTTTCCCCCATGCCCAAGACGTCCCGTACTCACCTTATCTTGCCTTGGTTAACCTTGTAAGGGGAGTTAAGGTCAAGTAATCAACTTACAAGTGATTAGTCATGTCTAAACCATGCTTCAAACTTAATTTCATTTTTAATTGTTTGTCACCATTTTTATATAGACATTAATACAGTTATTGTTGTTTCCCATCATTCATAGAGGAGAATAGAAGATTAGACTTGATCAACCACATTTCGAAACAAGGAAAGTCATTCCAACTCCCAAGTCACCGCCAAACACAACCTAGGTGCATCTCCATCTGCGTTGCAACTAATCGGACCCCAGCCTATGCCGTTCACACTAATTTCCCGAGTCAAATCTCACCAATGCATCCCACCTTAACCGTCTAGCTCATTTCTAGCATGGGATGAACTGACACGAAGAGACCTGTCTTTTGTATCGTTCTTCCAATTGTAGCCCTAGATGTGCCTTATCTAGCCTTGGTGAAACTTGTAACCAGTGTTAAGGGCATTAATTAACTTATAACCGATCACTCATGTCGAAACCATGTTTCAAGATTAATTTGCTTTTTAATTCTTTGTCACCATTTTTATATGGACATTAGTACTTTTTTTGTTGTTTCCCATCATTCTCAGGGGAAATTAGCAATTAGACTTGATTCACCAGCTTTCAAAACAAGGAGAGCCATTCCAACGCCCAAGTCACCGCCAATCGCCACCTAGGTGGACCTCCATATGCATTGCAACTAATCGAACTCTACCCAATGCCGTTTACGCCATTTTCTCAAGGGAAATCTCAACAACTACATCCCCCCCTTAACTGTCGAAACTCAGGTCTAGCACTGGACGAATTGACTCAAACAAACCCATCTTTTCCTCCAATCTTCCAATTGTAACTTACAGATGGCATGCCATTGGTTTCCCACAAGCCCAAGACGTGTCGTACCCGCCTTATCTGGCCTTGGTTAAGCTTGTAACCGGAGTTAAGGTCAATTAATAAACTTACAAGTGATTAGTCATATCTAAACCACGTTTCAAACTTATTTTCATTTTTAATTCTTTCTCACCATTTTTATATGGACATTAATACTTTTATTGTCGTTTCCCATCATTCTTGGAGGAGAATAGAAGATTAGAAATGAACCACCACATTTCGAAACAAGGAAAGTCATTCTAACTCCCAAGTCACCGCCAATCGCCACCTAGGTGCACCTCCATATGCATTGCGACTAATCGGACTCTACCCTATGCCGTTTACACCATTTTCTCAAGAGAAATCTCAGCAACTTCATCCCCCCCTTAACCGTCGAAACTCAGGTCTAGAATTGGACGAATTGACTCACACAAACCCATCTTTTCCTTCAATCTTCCAATTGTAACCCACAGATGGCATGCCGTTGGTTTCCCACAATCCCAAGATGTGTCGTACCTGCCTTATCTTGCCTTGGTTAAGCTTGTAACGGGAGTTAAGGTCAAGTAATCAACTTACAAGTGATTAGTCATCTCTAAACCATGTTTCAAACTTAATTTCATTTTTAATTCTTTCTCACCATTTTGATATGGGCGTTAGTACTTTTATAGTCGTTTCCCGTCATTCTTAGAGGAGAATAGAAGATTAGACTTGATCCGCCACATTTCGAAACAAGGAAAGTCATTCCAACTCCCAAGTCACCGCCAATCAGCACCTACGTGCATCTCCATGTGCGTTGCAACTCATCGGACCCCAGCCTATGCCGTTCACACTAATTTCTCAAGTGAAATCTCATCAAACGTATCCCACCTTAACCGTCTACCTCATTTCTAGCATGGGAAGCACTGACACGAAGAGACCTGCCTTTTGTATCGTTCTTTCAATTGTAGCCCTAGATGTGCCTTATCTAGCCTTGGTGAAACTTGTAATCGGTGGTGTTAAGGGCATTAATTAACTTACAACCTATTACTCATGTCGAAACCATGTTTCAAGCTTAATTTACTTTTTAATTCTTTGTCACCATTTTTAAAAGGACATTAATACTTTTATTGTTGTTTCCCATCATTCTCTGGGTAAATTAGAAGATTAGACTTGATTCACCAGCTTTCAAAAGAAGGAAAGGCATTCCAACGCCCAAGTCACCGCCAATCGGCACCTAGTTGCACCTCCATGTGCATTGCAACTAATCGAACTCTACCCTATGCCGTTTACGCCATTTTCTCAAGGGAAATCTCTGCAACTACATCCCCCCCTTAACCGTCGAAACTCAGGTCTAGCATTGGACGAATTGACTCAAACAAACCCGTCTTTTCCTTCAATCTTCTGATTGTAACCCCCAGATGCCATGCCATTGTTTTCGCCCATGCCCAAGACGTCCCGTACTCACCTTATCTTGCCTTGGTTAACCTTGTAACGGGAGTGAAGGTCAAGTAATCAACTTACAAGTGATTAGTCATGTCTAAACCATGCTTCAAACTTAATTTCATTTTTAATTGTTTGTCACCATTTTTATATAGACATTAATACAGTTATTGTTGTTTCCCATCATTCATAGAGGAGAATAGAAGATTAGACTTGATCAACCACATTTCGAAACAAGGAAAGTCATTCCAACTCCCAAGTCACCGCCAAACACAACCTAGGTGCATCTCCATCTGCGTTGCAACTAATCGGACCCCAGCCTATGCCGTTCACACTAATTTCCCGAGTCAAATCTCACCAATGCATCCCACCTTAACCGTCTAGCTCATTTCTAGCATGGGATGAACTGACACGAAGAGACCTGTCTTTTGTATCGTTCTTCCAATTGTAGCCCTAGATGTGCCTTATCTAGCCTTGGTGAAACTTGTAACCAGTGTTAAGGGCATTAATTAACTTATAACCGATCACTCATGTCGAAACCATGTTTCAAGATTAATTTGCTTTTTAATTCTTTGTCACCATTTTTATATGGACATTAGTACTTTTTTTTGTTGTTTCCCATCATTCTCGGGGGAAATTAGCAATTAGACTTGATTCACCAGCTTTCAAAACAAGGAGAGCCATTCCAACGCCCAAGTCACCGCCAATCGCCACCTAGGTGGACCTCCATATGCATTGCAACTAATCGAACTCTACCCAATGCCGTTTACGCCATTTTCTCAAGGGAAATCTCAACAACTACATCCCCCCCTTAACTGTCGAAACTCAGGTCTAGCACTGGACGAATTGACTCAAACAAACCCATCTTTTCCTCCAATCTTCCAATTGTAACTTACAGATGGCATGCCATTGGTTTCCCACAAGCCCAAGACGTGTCGTACCCGCCTTATCTGGCCTTGGTTAAGCTTGTAACCGGAGTTAAGGTCAATTAATAAACTTACAAGTGATTAGTCATATCTAAACCACGTTTCAAACTTATTTTCATTTTTAATTCTTTCTCACCATTTTTATATGGACATTAATACTTTTATTGTCGTTTCCCATCATTCTTGGAGGAGAATAGAAGATTAGAAATGAACCACCACATTTCGAAACAAGGAAAGTCATTCTAACGCCCAAGTCACCGCCAATCGCCACCTAGGTGCACCTCCATATGCATTGCAACTAATCGGACTCTACCCTATGCCGTTTACACCATTTTCTCAAGAGAAATCTCAGCAACTTCATCCCCCCCTTAACCGTCGAAACTCAGGTCTAGAATTGGACGAATTGACTCACACAAACCCATCTTTTCCTTCAATCTTCCAATTGTAACCCACAGATGGCATGCCGTTGGTTTCCCACAATCCCAAGATGTGTCGTACCTGCCTTATCTTGCCTTGGTTAAGCTTGTAACGGGAGTTAAGGTCAAGT
Organism: Carya illinoinensis; assembly: GCF_018687715.1. NCBI lineage: Eukaryota > Viridiplantae > Streptophyta > Magnoliopsida > Fagales > Juglandaceae > Carya > Carya illinoinensis. The sequence goes on along the minus strand of NC_056757.1, from coordinate 15,856,808 downwards.
AATCAACTTACAAGTGATTAGTCATCTCTAAACCATGTTTCAAACTTAATTTCATTTTTAATTCTTTCTCACCATTTTGATATGGGCGTTAGTACTTTTATAGTCGTTTCCCGTCATTCTTAGAGGAGAATAGAAGATTAGACTTGATCCGCCACATTTCGAAACAAGGAAAGTCATTCCAACTCCCAGGTCACCGCCAATCAGCACCTACGTGCATCTCCATGTGCGTTGCAACTCATCGGACCCCAGCCTATGCCGTTCACACTAATTTCTCAAGTGAAATCTCATCAAACGTATCCCACCTTAACCGTCTACCTCATTTCTAGCATGGGAAGCACTGACACGAAGAGACCTGCCTTTTGTATCGTTCTTTCAATTGTAGCCCTAGATTTGCCTTATCTAGCCTTGGTGAAACTTGTAATCGGTGGTGTTAAGGGCATTAATTAACTTACAACCTATTACTCATGTCGAAACCATGTTTCAAGCTTAATTTACTTTTTAATTCTTTGTCACCATTTTTAAAAGGACATTAATACTTTTATTGTTGTTTCCCATCATTCTCTGGGTAAATTAGAAGATTAGACTTGATTCACCAGCTTTCAAAAGAAGGAAAGGCATTCCAACGCCCAAGTCACCGCCAATCGCCACCTAGTTGCACCTCCATGTGCATTGCAACTAATCGAACTCTACCCTATGCCGTTTACGCCATTTTCTCAAGGGAAATCTCTGCAACTACATCCCCCCCTTAACCGTCGAAACTCAGGTCTAGCATTGGACGAATTGACTCAAACAAACCCGTCTTTTCCTTCAATCTTCTGATTGTAACCCCCAGATGCCATGCCATTGTTTTCGCCCATGCCCAAGACGTCCCGTACTCACCTTATCTTGCCTTGGTTAACCTTGTAACGGGAGTGAAGGTCAAGTAATCAACTTACAAGTGATTAGTCATCTCTAAACCATGCTTCAAACTTAATTTCATTTTTAATTGTTTGTCACCATTTTTGTATAGACATTAATACTGTTATTGTTGTTTCCCATCATTCATACAGGAGAATAGAATATTAGACTTGATCCACCACATTTCGAAACAAGGAAAGTCATTCCAACTCCCAAGTCACCGCCAATCACCACTTAGGTGCATCTCCATGTGCGTTGCAACTAATCGGACCCCAGCCTATGCCGTTCACACTAATTTCTCGAGTCAAATCTCACCAATGCATCCCACCTTAACCGTCTAGCTCATTTCTAGCATGGGATGAACTGACACGATGAGACCTGTCTTTTGTATCGTTCTTCCAATTGCAGCCCTAGATGTGCCTTATCTAGCCTTGGTGAAACTTGTAACAAGTGTTAAGGGCATTAATTAACTTATAACCGATTACTCATGTCGAAACCATGTTTCAAGCTTAATTTGCTTTTTAATTCTTTGTCTCCATTTTTATATGGACATTAGTACTTTTATTGTTGTTTCCCATCATTCTCTGGGTAAATTAGAAATTAGACTTGATTCACCAGCTTTCAAAACAAGGAAAGCCATTCCATCGCCCAAGTCACCGCCAATCGCCACCTAGGTGCACCTCCATGTGCATTGCAACTAATCGAACTCTACCCTATGCCGTTTACACCATTTTCACAAGTGAAATCTCATCAACTACATCCCCCCCTTAACCGTCGAAACTCAGGTCTAGCATTGGACGAATTGACTCAAACAAACCCGTCTTTTCCTTCAATCTTCTGATTGTAACCCCCAGATGCCATGCCATTGTTTTCCCCCATGCCCAAGACGTCCCGTACTCACCTTATCTTGCCTTGGTTAACCTTGTAAGGGGAGTTAAGGTCAAGTAATCAACTTACAAGTGATTAGTCATGTCTAAACCATGCTTCAAACTTAATTTCATTTTAAATTGTTTGTCACCATTTTTATATAGACATTAATACAGTTATTGTTGTTTCCCATCATTCATAGAGGAGAATAGAAGATTAGACTTGATCAACCACATTTCGAAACAAGGAAAGTCATTCCAACTCCCTAGTCACCGCCAAACACAACCTAGGTGCATCTCCATCTGCGTTGCAACTAATCGGACCCCAGCCTATGCCGTTCACACTAATTTCCCGAGTCAAATCTCACCAATGCATCCCACCTTAACCGTCTAGCTCATTTCTAGCATGGGATGAACTGACACGAAGAGACCTGTCTTTTGTATCGTTCTTCCAATTGTAGCCCGAGATGTGCCTTATCTAGCCTTGGTGAACCTTGTAACCAGTGTTAAGGGCATTAATTAACTTATAACCGATCACTCATGTCGAAACCATGTTTCAAGATTAATTTGCTTTTTAATTCTTTGTCACCATTTTTATATGGACATTAGTACTTTTATTGTTGTTTCCCATCATTCTCGGGGGAAATTAGCAATTAGACTTGATTCACCAGCTTTCAAAACAAGGAGAGCCATTCCAATGCCCAAGTCACCGCCAATCGCCACCTAGGTGGACCTCCATATGCATTGCAACTAATCGAACTCTACCCAATGCCGTTTACGCCATTTTCTCAAGGGAAATCTCAACAACTACATCCCCCCCTTAACTGTCGAAACTCAGGTCTAGCACTGGACGAATTGACTCAAACAAACCCATCTTTTCCTCCAATCTTCCAATTGTAACTTACATATGGCATGCCATTGGTTTCCCACATGCCCAAGACGTGTCGTACCCGCCTTATCTGGCCTTGGTTAAGCTTGTAACCGGAGTTAAGGTCAATTAATAGACTTACAAGTGATTAGTCATATCTAAACCACGTTTCAAACTTATTTTCATTTTTAATTCTTTCTCACCATTTTTATATGGACATTAATACTTTTATTGTCATTTCATATCATTCTTGGAGGAGAATAGAAGATTAGAAATGAACCACCACATTTCGAAACAAGGAAAGTCATTCCAACTCCCAAGTCACCGCCAATCGCCACCTAGGTGCACCTCCATATGCATTGCAACTAATCGGACTCTACCCTATGCCGTTTACACCATTTTCTCAAGAGAAATCTCAGCAACTTCATCCCCCCCTTAACCGTCGAAACTCAGGTCTAGAATTGGACGAATTGACTCACACAAACCCATCTTTTCCTTCAATCTTCCAATTGTAACCCACAGATGGCATGCCGTTGGTTTCCCACAATCCCAAGATGTGTCGTATCTGCCTTATCTTGCCTTGGTTAAGCTTGTAACGGGAGTTAAGTTCAAGTAATCAACTTACAAGTGATTAGTCATCTCTAAACCATGTTTCAAACTTAATTTCATTTTTAATTCTTTCTCACCATTTTGATATGGGCGTTAGTACTTTTATAGTCGTTTCCCGTCATTCTTAGAGGAGAATAGAAGATTAGACTTGATCCGCCACATTTCGAAACAAGGAAAGTCATTCCAACTCCCAGGTCACCGCCAATCAGCACCTACGTGCATCTCCATGTGCGTTGCAACTCATCGGACCCCAGCCTATGCCGTTCACACTAATTTCTCAAGTGAAATCTCATCAAACGTATCCCACCTTAACCGTCTACCTCATTTCTAGCATGGGAAGCACTGACACGAAGAGACCTGCCTTTTGTATCGTTCTTTCAATTGTAGCCCTAGATGTGCCTTATCTAGCCTTGGTGAAACTTGTAATCGGTGGTGTTAAGGGCATTAATTAACTTACAACCTATTACTCATGTCGAAACCATGTTTCAAGCTTAATTTACTTTTTAATTCTTTGTCACCATTTTTAAAAGGACATTAATACTTTTATTGTTGTTTCCTATCATTCCATGGGTAAATTAGAAGATTAGACTTGATTCACCAGCTTTCAAAAGAAGGAAAGGCATTCCAACGCCCAAGTCACCGCCAATCGCCACCTAGTTGCACCTCCATGTGCATTGCAACTAATCGAACTCTACCCTATGCCGTTTACGCCATTTTCTCAAGGGAAATCTCTGCAACTACATCCCCCCCTTAACCGTCGAAGCTCAGGTCTAGCATTGGACGAATTGACTCAAACAAACCCGTCTTTTCCTTCAATCTTCTGATTGTAACCCCCAGATGCCATGCCATTGTTTTCGCCCATGCCCAAGACGTCCCGTACTCACCTTATCTTGCCTTGGTTAACCTTGTAACGGGAGTGAAGGTCAAGTAATCAACTTACAAGTGATTAGTCATCTCTAAACCATGCTTCAAACTTAATTTCATTTTTAATTGTTTGTCAGCATTTTTATATAGACATTAATACTGTTATTGTTGTTTCCCATCATTCATAGAGGAGAATAGAAGATTAGACTTGATCCACCACATTTCGAAACAAGGAAAGTCATTCCAACTCCCAAGTCACCGCCAATCACCACCTAGGTGCATCTCCATGTGCGTTGCAACTAATCGGACCCCAGCCTATGCCGTTCACACTAATTTCTTGAGTCAAATCTCACCAATGCATCCCACCTTAACCGTCTAGCTCATTTCTAGCATGGGATGAACTGACACGATGAGACCTGTCTTTTGTATCGTTCTTCCAATTGTAGCCCTAGATGTGCCTTATCTAGCCTTGGTGAAACTTGTAACCAGTGTTAAGGGCATTAATTAACTTACAACCTATTACTCATGTCGAAACCATGTTTCAAGCTTAATTTACTTTTTAATTCTTTGTCACCATTTTTAAAAGGACATTAATACTTTTATTGTTGTTTCCCATCATTCTCTGGGTAAATTAGAAGATTAGACTTGATTCACCAGCTTTCAAAACAAGGAAAGCCATTCCAACGCCCAAGTCACCGCCAATCGCCACCTAGGTGCACCTCCATGTGCATTGCAACTAATCGAACTCTACCCTATGCCGTTTACACCATTTTCACAAGTGAAATCTCAGCAACTACATCCCCCCCTTAACCGTCGAAACTCAGGTCTAGCATTGGACGAATTGACTCAAACAAACCCGTCTTTTCCTTCAATCTTCTGATTGTAACCCCCAGATGCCATGCCATTGTTTTCCCCCATGCCCAAGACGTCCCGTACTCACCTTATCTTGCCTTGGTTAACCTTGTAAGGGGAGTTAAGGTCAAGTAATCAACTTACAAGTGATTAGTCATGTCTAAACCATGCTTCAAACTTAATTTCATTTTTAATTGTTTGTCACCATTTTTATATAGACATTAATACAGTTATTGTTGTTTCCCATCATTCATAGAGGAGAATAGAAGATTAGACTTGATCAACCACATTTCGAAACAAGGAAAGTCATTCCAACTCCCAAGTCACCGCCAAACACAACCTAGGTGCATCTCCATGTGCGTTGCAACTAATCGGACCCCAGCCTATGCCGTTCACACTAATTTCCCGAGTCCATTCTCACCAATGCATCCCACCTTAACCGTCTAGCTCATTTCTAGCATGGGATGAACTGACACGAAGAGACCTGTCTTTTGTATCGTTCTTCCAATTGTAGCCCTAGATGTGCCTTATCTAGCCTTGGTGAAACTTGTAACCAGTGTTAAGGGCATTAATTAACTTATAACCGATTACTCATGTCGAAACCATGTTTCAAGCTTAATTTGCTTTTTAATTCTTTGTCTCCATTTTTATATGGACATTAGTACTTTTATTGTTGTTTCCCATCATTCTCTGGGTAAATTAGAAATTAGACTTGATTCACCAGCTTTCAAAACAAGGAAAGCCATTCCAACGCCCAAGTCACCGCCAATCGCCACCTAGGTGCACCTCCATGTGCATTGCAACTAAACGAACTCTACCCTATGCCGTTTACACCATTTTCACAAGTGAAATCTCAGCAACTACATCCCCCCCTTAACCGTCGAAACTCAGGTCTAGCATTGGACGAATTGACTCAAACAAACCCGTCTTTTCCTTCAATCTTCTGATTGTAACCCCCAGATGCCATGCCATTGTTTTCCCCCATGCCCAAGACGTCCCGTACTCACCTTATCTTGCCTTGGTTAACCTTGTAAGGGGAGTTAAGGTCAAGTAATCAACTTACAAGTGATTAGTCATGCCTAAACCATGCTTCAAACTTAATTTCATTTTTAATTGTTTGTCACCATTTTTATATAGACCATTAATACAGTTATTGTTGTTTCCCATCATTCATAGAGGAGAATAGAAGATTAGACTTGATCAACCACATTTCGAAACAAGGAAAGTCATTCCAACTCCCAAGTCACCGCCAAACACAACCTAGGTGCATCTCCATGTGCGTTGCAACTAATCGGACCCCAGCCTATGCCGTTCACACTAATTTCCCGAGTCAAATCTCACCAATGCATCCCACCTTAACCGTCTAGCTCATTTCTAGCATGGGATGAACTGACACGAAGAGACCTGTCTTTTGTATCGTTCTTCCAATTGTAGCCCTAGATGTGCCTTATCTAGCCTTGGTGAAACTTGTAACCAGTGTTAAGGGCATTAATTAACTTATAACCGATCACTCATGTCGAAACCATGTTTCAAGCTTAATTTGCTTTCTAATTCTTTGTCACCATTTTTATATGGACATTAGTACTTTTATTGTTGTTTCCCATCATTCTCGGGGGAAATTAGCAATTAGACTTGATTCACCAGCTTTCAAAACAAGGAGAGCCATTCCAACGCCCAAGTCACCGCCAATCGCCACCTAGGTGGACCTCCATATGCATTGCAACTAATCGAACTCTACCCAATGCCGTTTACGCCATTTTCTCAAGGGAAATCTCAGCAACTACATCCCCCCCTTAACTGTCGAAACTCAGGTCTAGCACTGGACGAATTGACTCAAACAAACCCATCTTTTCCTCCAATCTTCCAATTGTAACTTACAGATGGCATGCCATTGGTTTCCCACAAGCCCAAGACGTGTCGTACCCGCCTTATCTGGCCTTGGTTAAGCTTGTAACCGGAGTTAAGGTCAATTAATAAACTTACAAGTGATTAGTCATATCTAAACCACGTTTCAAACTTATTTTCATTTTTAATTCTTTCTCACCATTTTTATATGGACATTAATACTTTTATTGTCGTTTCCCATCATTCTTGGAGGAGAATAGAAGATTAGAAATGAACCACCACATTTCGAAACAAGGAAAGTCATTCCAACTCCCAATTCACCGCCAATCGCCACCTAGGTGCACCTCCATATGCATTGCAACTAATCGGACTCTACCCTATGCCGTTTACACCATTTTCTCAAGAGAAATCTCAGCAACTTCATCCCCCCCTTAACCGTCGAAACTCAGATCTAGAATTGGACGAATTGACTCACACAAACCCATCTTTTCCTTCAATCTTCCAATTGTAACCCACAGATGGCATGCCGTTGGTTTCCCACAATCCCAAGATGTGTCGTACCTGCCTTATCTTGCCTTGGTTAAGCTTGTAACGGGAGTTAAGGTCAAGTAATCAACTTACAAGTGATTAGTCATCTCTAAACCATGTTTGAAACTTAATGTCATTTTTAATTCTTTCTCACCATTTTGATATGGGCGTTAGTACTTTTATAGTCGTTTCCCGTCATTCTTAGAGGAGAATAGAAGATTAGACTTGATCCGCCAAATTTCGAAACAAGGAAAGTCATTCCAACTCCCAAGTCACCGCCAATCAGCAACTACGTGCATCTCCATGTGCGTTGCACCTCATCGGACCCCAGCCTATGCCGTTCACACTAATTTCTCAAGTGAAATCTCATCAAACGTATCCCACCTTAACCGTCTACCTCATTTCTAGCATGGGAAGCACTGACACGAAGAGACCTGCCTTTTGTATCGTTCTTTCAATTGTAGCCCTAGATGTGCCTTATCTAGCCTTGGTGAAACTTGTAATCGGTGGTGTTAAGGGCATTAATTAACTTACAACCTATTACTCATGTCGAAACCATGTTTCAAGCTTAATTTACTTTTTAATTCTTTGTCACCATTTTTAAAAGGACATTAATACTTTTATTGTTGTTTCCCATCATTCTCTGGGTAAATTAGAAGATTAGACTTGATTCACCAGCTTTCAAAAGAAGGAAAGGCATTCCAACGCCCAAGTCACCGCCAATCGCCACCTAGTTGCACCTCCATGTGCATTGCAACTAATCGAACTCTACCCTATGCCGTTTACGCCATTTTCTCAAGGGAAATCTCTGCAACTACATCCCCCCCTTAACCGTCGAAACTCAGGTCTAGCATTGGACGAATTGACTCAAACAAACCCGTCTTTTCCTTCAATCTTCTGATTGTAACCCCCAGATGCCATGCCATTGTTTTCGCCCATGCCCAAGACGTCCCGTACTCACCTTATCTTGCCTTGGTTAACCTTGTAACGGGAGTGAAGGTCAAGTAATCAACTTACAAGTGATTAGTCATCTCTAAACCATGCTTCAAACTTAATTTCATTTTTAATTGTTTGTCACCATTTTTGTATAGACATTAATACTGTTATTGTTGTTTCCCATCATTCATACAGGAGAATAGAATATTAGACTTGATCCACCACATTTCGAAACAAGGAAAGTCATTCCAACTCCCAAGTCACCGCCAATCACCACTTAGGTGCATCTCCATGTGCGTTGCAACTAATCGGACCCCAGCCTATGCCGTTCACACTAATTTCTCGAGTCAAATCTCACCAATGCATCCCACCTTAACCGTCTAGCTCATTTCTAGCATGGGATGAACTGACACGATGAGACCTGTCTTTTGTATCGTTCTTCCAATTGCAGCCCTAGATGTGCCTTATCTAGCCTTGGTGAAACTTGTAACAAGTGTTAAGGGCATTAATTAACTTATAACCGATTACTCATGTCGAAACCATGTTTCAAGCTTAATTTGCTTTTTAATTCTTTGTCTCCATTTTTATATGGACATTAGTACTTTTATTGTTGTTTCCCATCATTCTCTGGGTAAATTAGAAATTAGACTTGATTCACCAGCTTTCAAAACAAGGAAAGCCATTCCATCGCCCAAGTCACCGCCAATCGCCACCTAGGTGCACCTCCATGTGCATTGCAACTAATCGAACTCTACCCTATGCCGTTTACACCATTTTCACAAGTGAAATCTCATCAACTACATCCCCCCCTTAACCGTCGAAACTCAGGTCTAGCATTGGACGAATTGACTCAAACAAACCCGTCTTTTCCTTCAATCTTCTGATTGTAACCCCCAGATGCCATGCCATTGTTTTCCCCCATGCCCAAGACGTCCCGTACTCACCTTATCTTGCCTTGGTTAACCTTGTAAGGGGAGTTAAGGTCAAGTAATCAACTTACAAGTGATTAGTCATGTCTAAACCATGCTTCAAACTTAATTTCATTTTAAATTGTTTGTCACCATTTTTATATAGACATTAATACAGTTATTGTTGTTTCCCATCATTCATAGAGGAGAATAGAAGATTAGACTTGATCAACCACATTTCGAAACAAGGAAAGTCATTCCAACTCCCTAGTCACCGCCAAACACAACCTAGGTGCATCTCCATCTGCGTTGCAACTAATCGGACCCCAGCCTATGCCGTTCACACTAATTTCCCGAGTCAAATCTCACCAATGCATCCCACCTTAACCGTCTAGCTCATTTCTAGCATGGGATGAACTGACACGAAGAGACCTGTCTTTTGTATCGTTCTTCCAATTGTAGCCCGAGATGTGCCTTATCTAGCCTTGGTGAACCTTGTAACCAGTGTTAAGGGCATTAATTAACTTATAACCGATCACTCATGTCGAAACCATGTTTCAAGATTAATTTGCTTTTTAATTCTTTGTCACCATTTTTATATGGACATTAGTACTTTTATTGTTGTTTCCCATCATTCTCGGGGGAAATTAGCAATTAGACTTGATTCACCAGCTTTCAAAACAAGGAGAGCCATTCCAATGCCCAAGTCACCGCCAATCGCCACCTAGGTGGACCTCCATATGCATTGCAACTAATCGAACTCTACCCAATGCCGTTTACGCCATTTTCTCAAGGGAAATCTCAACAACTACATCCCCCCCTTAACTGTCGAAACTCAGGTCTAGCACTGGACGAATTGACTCAAACAAACCCATCTTTTCCTCCAATCTTCCAATTGTAACTTACATATGGCATGCCATTGGTTTCCCACATGCCCAAGACGTGTCGTACCCGCCTTATCTGGCCTTGGTTAAGCTTGTAACCGGAGTTAAGGTCAATTAATAGACTTACAAGTGATTAGTCATATCTAAACCACGTTTCAAACTTATTTTCATTTTTAATTCTTTCTCACCATTTTTATATGGACATTAATACTTTTATTGTCATTTCCCATCATTCTTGGAGGAGAATAGAAGATTAGAAATGAACCACCACATTTCGAAACAAGGAAAGTCATTCCAACTCCCAAGTCACCGCCAATCGCCACCTAGGTGGACCTCCATATGCATTGCAACTAATCGAACTCTACCCAATGCCGTTTACGCCATTTTCTCAAGGGAAATCTCAACAACTACATCCCCCCCTTAACTGTCGAAACTCAGGTCTAGCACTGGACGAATTGACTCAAACAAACCCATCTTTTCCTCCAATCTTCCAATTGTAACTTACATATGGCATGCCATTGGTTTCCCACATGCCCAAGACGTGTCGTACCCGCCTTATCTGGCCTTGGTTAAGCTTGTAACCGGAGTTAAGGTCAATTAATCAACTTACAAGTGATTAGTCATCTCTAAACCATGTTTCAAACTTAATTTCATTTTTAATTCTTTCTCACCATTTTGATATGGGCGTTAGTACTTTTATAGTCGTTTCCCGTCATTCTTAGAGGAGAATAGAAGATTAGACTTGATCCGCCACATTTCGAAACAAGGAAAGTCATTCCAACTCCCAGGTCACCGCCAATCAGCACCTACGTGCATCTCCATGTGCGTTGCAACTCATCGGACCCCAGCCTATGCCGTTCACACTAATTTCTCAAGTGAAATCTCATCAAACGTATCCCACCTTAACCGTCTACCTCATTTCTAGCATGGGAAGCACTGACACGAAGAGACCTGCCTTTTGTATCGTTCTTTCAATTGTAGCCCTAGATGTGCCTTATCTAGCCTTGGTGAAACTTGTAATCGGTGGTGTTAAGGGCATTAATTAACTTACAACCTATTACTCATGTCGAAACCATGTTTCAAGCTTAATTTACTTTTTAATTCTTTGTCACCATTTTTAAAAGGACATTAATACTTTTATTGTTGTTTCCTATCATTCCATGGGTAAATTAGAAGATTAGACTTGATTCACCAGCTTTCAAAAGAAGGAAAGGCATTCCAACGCCCAAGTCACCGCCAATCGCCACCTAGTTGCACCTCCATGTGCATTGCAACTAATCGAACTCTACCCTATGCCGTTTACGCCATTTTCTCAAGGGAAATCTCTGCAACTACATCCCCCCCTTAACCGTCGAAGCTCAGGTCTAGCATTGGACGAATTGACTCAAACAAACCCGTCTTTTCCTTCAATCTTCTGATTGTAACCCCCAGATGCCATGCCATTGTTTTCGCCCATGCCCAAGACGTCCCGTACTCACCTTATCTTGCCTTGGTTAACCTTGTAACGGGAGTGAAGGTCAAGTAATCAACTTACAAGTGATTAGTCATCTCTAAACCATGCTTCAAACTTAATTTCATTTTTAATTGTTTGTCAGCATTTTTATATAGACATTAATACTGTTATTGTTGTTTCCCATCATTCATAGAGGAGAATAGAAGATTAGACTTGATCCACCACATTTCGAAACAAGGAAAGTCATTCCAACTCCCAAGTCACCGCCAATCACCACCTAGGTGCATCTCCATGTGCGTTGCAACTAATCGGACCCCAGCCTATGCCGTTCACACTAATTTCTTGAGTCAAATCTCACCAATGCATCCCACCTTAACCGTCTAGCTCATTTCTAGCATGGGATGAACTGACACGATGAGACCTGTCTTTTGTATCGTTCTTCCAATTGTAGCCCTAGATGTGCCTTATCTAGCCTTGGTGAAACTTGTAACCAGTGTTAAGGGCATTAATTAACTTACAACCTATTACTCATGTCGAAACCATGTTTCAAGCTTAATTTACTTTTTAATTCTTTGTCACCATTTTTAAAAGGACATTAATACTTTTATTGTTGTTTCCCATCATTCTCTGGGTAAATTAGAAGATTAGACTTGATTCACCAGCTTTCAAAACAAGGAAAGCCATTCCAACGCCCAAGTCACCGCCAATCGCCACCTAGGTGCACCTCCATGTGCATTGCAACTAATCGAACTCTACCCTATGCCGTTTACACCATTTTCACAAGTGAAATCTCAGCAACTACATCCCCCCCTTAACCGTCGAAACTCAGGTCTAGCATTGGACGAATTGACTCAAACAAACCCGTCTTTTCCTTCAATCTTCTGATTGTAACCCCCAGATGCCATGCCATTGTTTTCCCCCATGCCCAAGACGTCCCGTACTCACCTTATCTTGCCTTGGTTAACCTTGTAAGGGGAGTTAAGGTCAAGTAATCAACTTACAAGTGATTAGTCATGTCTAAACCATGCTTCAAACTTAATTTCATTTTTAATTGTTTGTCACCATTTTTATATAGACATTAATACAGTTATTGTTGTTTCCCATCATTCATAGAGGAGAATAGAAGATTAGACTTGATCAACCACATTTCGAAACAAGGAAAGTCATTCCAACTCCCAAGTCACCGCCAAACACAACCTAGGTGCATCTCCATGTGCGTTGCAACTAATCGGACCCCAGCCTATGCCGTTCACACTAATTTCCCGAGTCCATTCTCACCAATGCATCCCACCTTAACCGTCTAGCTCATTTCTAGCATGGGATGAACTGACACGAAGAGACCTGTCTTTTGTATCGTTCTTCCAATTGTAGCCCTAGATGTGCCTTATCTAGCCTTGGTGAAACTTGTAACCAGTGTTAAGGGCATTAATTAACTTATAACCGATTACTCATGTCGAAACCATGTTTCAAGCTTAATTTGCTTTTTAATTCTTTGTCTCCATTTTTATATGGACATTAGTACTTTTATTGTTGTTTCCCATCATTCTCTGGGTAAATTAGAAATTAGACTTGATTCACCAGCTTTCAAAACAAGGAAAGCCATTCCAACGCCCAAGTCACCGCCAATCGCCACCTAGGTGCACCTCCATGTGCATTGCAACTAAACGAACTCTACCCTATGCCGTTTACACCATTTTCACAAGTGAAATCTCAGCAACTACATCCCCCCCTTAACCGTCGAAACTCAGGTCTAGCATTGGACGAATTGACTCAAACAAACCCGTCTTTTCCTTCAATCTTCTGATTGTAACCCCCAGATGCCATGCCATTGTTTTCCCCCATGCCCAAGACGTCCCGTACTCACCTTATCTTGCCTTGGTTAACCTTGTAAGGGGAGTTAAGGTCAAGTAATCAACTTACAAGTGATTAGTCATGCCTAAACCATGCTTCAAACTTAATTTCATTTTTAATTGTTTGTCACCATTTTTATATAGACCATTAATACAGTTATTGTTGTTTCCCATCATTCATAGAGGAGAATAGAAGATTAGACTTGATCAACCACATTTCGAAACAAGGAAAGTCATTCCAACTCCCAAGTCACCGCCAAACACAACCTAGGTGCATCTCCATGTGCGTTGCAACTAATCGGACCCCAGCCTATGCCGTTCACACTAATTTCCCGAGTCAAATCTCACCAATGCATCCCACCTTAACCGTCTAGCTCATTTCTAGCATGGGATGAACTGACACGAAGAGACCTGTCTTTTGTATCGTTCTTCCAATTGTAGCCCTAGATGTGCCTTATCTAGCCTTGGTGAAACTTGTAACCAGTGTTAAGGGCATTAATTAACTTATAACCGATCACTCATGTCGAAACCATGTTTCAAGCTTAATTTGCTTTCTAATTCTTTGTCACCATTTTTATATGGACATTAGTACTTTTATTGTTGTTTCCCATCATTCTCGGGGGAAATTAGCAATTAGACTTGATTCACCAGCTTTCAAAACAAGGAGAGCCATTCCAACGCCCAAGTCACCGCCAATCGCCACCTAGGTGGACCTCCATATGCATTGCAACTAATCGAACTCTACCCAATGCCGTTTACGCCATTTTCTCAAGGGAAATCTCAGCAACTACATCCCCCCCTTAACTGTCGAAACTCAGGTCTAGCACTGGACGAATTGACTCAAACAAACCCATCTTTTCCTCCAATCTTCCAATTGTAACTTACAGATGGCATGCCATTGGTTTCCCACAAGCCCAAGACGTGTCGTACCCGCCTTATCTGGCCTTGGTTAAGCTTGTAACCGGAGTTAAGGTCAATTAATAAACTTACAAGTGATTAGTCATATCTAAACCACGTTTCAAACTTATTTTCATTTTTAATTCTTTCTCACCATTTTTATATGGACATTAATACTTTTATTGTCGTTTCCCATCATTCTTGGAGGAGAATAGAAGATTAGAAATGAACCACCACATTTCGAAACAAGGAAAGTCATTCCAACTCCCAATTCACCGCCAATCGCCACCTAGGTGCACCTCCATATGCATTGCAACTAATCGGACTCTACCCTATGCCGTTTACACCATTTTCTCAAGAGAAATCTCAGCAACTTCATCCCCCCCTTAACCGTCGAAACTCAGATCTAGAATTGGACGAATTGACTCACACAAACCCATCTTTTCCTTCAATCTTCCAATTGTAACCCACAGATGGCATGCCGTTGGTTTCCCACAATCCCAAGATGTGTCGTACCTGCCTTATCTTGCCTTGGTTAAGCTTGTAACGGGAGTTAAGGTCAAGTAATCAACTTACAAGTGATTAGTCATCTCTAAACCATGTTTGAAACTTAATGTCATTTTTAATTCTTTCTCACCATTTTGATATGGGCGTTAGTACTTTTATAGTCGTTTCCCGTCATTCTTAGAGGAGAATAGAAGATTAGACTTGATCCGCCAAATTTCGAAACAAGGAAAGTCATTCCAACTCCCAAGTCACCGCCAATCAGCAACTACGTGCATCTCCATGTGCGTTGCACCTCATCGGACCCCAGCCTATGCCGTTCACACTAATTTCTCAAGTGAAATCTCATCAAACGTATCCCACCTTAACCGTCTACCTCATTTCTAGCATGGGAAGCACTGACACGAAGAGACCTGCCTTTTGTATCGTTCTTTCAATTGTAGCCCTAGATGTGCCTTATCTAGCCTTGGTGAAACTTGTAATCGGTGGTGTTAAGGGCATTAATTAACTTACAACCTATTACTCATGTCGAAACCATGTTTCAAGCTTAATTTACTTTTTAATTCTTTGTCACCATTTTTAAAAGGACATTAATACTTTTATTGTTGTTTCCCATCATTCTCTGGGTAAATTAGAAGATTAGACTTGATTCACCAGCTTTCAAAAGAAGGAAAGGCATTCCAACGCCCAAGTCACCGCCAATCGCCACCTAGTTGCACCTCCATGTGCATTGCAACTAATCGAACTCTACCCTATGCCGTTTACGCCATTTTCTCAAGGGAAATCTCTGCAACTACATCCCCCCCTTAACCGTCGAAACTCAGGTCTAGCATTGGACGAATTGACTCAAACAAACCCGTCTTTTCCTTCAATCTTCTGATTGTAACCCCCAGATGCCATGCCATTGTTTTCGCCCATGCCCAAGACGTCCCGTACTCACCTTATCTTGCCTTGGTTAACCTTGTAACGGGAGTGAAGGTCAAGTAATCAACTTACAAGTGATTAGTCATCTCTAAACCATGCTTCAAACTTAATTTCATTTTTAATTGTTTGTCAGCATTTTTATATAGACATTAATACTGTTATTGTTGTTTCCCATCATTCATAGAGGAGAATAGAAGATTAGACTTGATCCACCACATTTCGAAACAAGGAAAGTCATTCCAACTTCTAAGTCACCGCCAATCACCACCTAGGTGCATCTCCATGTTCGTTGCAACTAATCGGACCCCAGCCTATGCCGTTCACACTAATTTCTCGAGTCAAATCTCACCAATGCATCCCACCTTAACCGTCTAGCTCATTTCTAGCATGGGATGAACTGACACGATGAGACCTGTCTTTTGTATCGTTCTTCCAATTGTAGTCCTAGATGTGCCTTATCTAGCCTTGGTGAAACTTGTAACCAGTGTTAAGGGCATTAATTAACTTATAACCGATTACTCATGTCGAAACCATGTTTCAAGCTTAATTTGCTTTTTAATTCTTTGTCACCATTTTTATATGGACATTAGTACTTTTACTGTTGTTTCCCATCATTCTCTGGGTAAATTAGAAATTAGACTTGATTCACCAGCTTTCAAAACAAGGAAAGCCATTCCAACGCCCAAGTCACCGCCAATCGCCACCTAGGTGCACCTCTATGTGCATTGCAATTAATCGAACTCTACCCTATGCCGTTTACACCATTTTCACAAGTGAAATCTCAGCAACTACATCCCCCCCTTAACCGTCGAAACTCAGGTCTAGCATTGGACGAATTGACTCAAACAAACCCGTCTTTTCCTTCAATCTTCTGATTGTAACCCCCAGATGCCATGCCATTGTTTTCCCCCATGCCCAAGACGTCCCGTACTCACCTTATCTTGCCTTGGTTAACCTTGTAAGGGGAGTTAAGGTCAAGTAATCAACTTACAAGTGATTAGTCATGCCTAAACCATGCTTCAAACTTAATTTCATTTTTAATTGTTTGTCACCATTTTTATATAGACCATTAATACAGTTATTGTTGTTTCCCATCATTCATAGAGGAGAATAGAAGATTAGACTTGATAAACCACATTTCGAAACAAGGAAAGTCATTCCAACTCCCAAGTCACCGCCAAACACAACCTAGGTGCATCTCCATGTGCGTTGCAACTAATCGGACCCCAGCCTATGCCGTTCACACTAATTTCCCGAGTCAAATCTCACCAATGCATCCCACCTTAACCGTCTAGCTCATTTCTAGCATGGGATGAACTGACACGTAGAGACCTGTCTTTTGTATCGTTCTTCCAATTGTAGCCCTAGATGTGCCTTATCTAGCCTTGGTGAAACTTGTAACCAGTGTTAAGGGCATTAATTAACTTATAACCGATCACTCATGTCGAAACCATGTTTCAAGCTTAATTTGCCTTCTAATTCTTTGTCACCATTTTTATATGGACATTAGTACTTTTATTGTTGTTTCCCATCATTCTCGGGGGAAATTAGCAATTAGACTTGATTCACCAGCTTTCAAAACAAGGAGAGCCATTCCAACGCCCAAGTCACCGCCAATCGCCACCTAGGTGGACCTCCATATGCATTGCAACTAATCGAACTCTACCCAATGCCGTTTACGCCATTTTCTCAAGGGAAATCTCAGCAACTACATCCCCCCCTTAACTGTCGAAACTCAGGTCTAGCACTGGACGAATTGACTCAAACAAACCCATCTTTTCCTCCAATCTTCCAATTGTCACTTACAGATGGCATGCCATTGGTTTCCCACAAGCCCAAGACGTGTCGTACCCGCCTTATCTGGCCTTGGTTAAGCTTGTAACCGGAGTTAAGGTCAATTAATAAACTTACAAGTGATTAGTCATATCTAAACCACGTTTCAAACTTATTTTCATTTTTAATTCTTTCTCACCATTTTTATATGGACATTAATACTTTTATTGTCGTTTCGCATCATTCTTGGAGGAGAATAGAAGATTAGAAATGAACCACCACATTTCGAAACAAGGAAAATCATTCCAACTCCCAAGTCACCGCCAATCGCCACCTAGGTGCACCTCCATATGCATTGCAACTAATCGGACTCTACCCTATGCCGTTTACACCATTTTCTCAAGAGAAATCTCAGGAACTTCATCCCCCCCTTAACCGTCGAAACTCAGGTCTAGAATTGGACGAATTGACTCACACAAACCCATCTTTTCCTTCAATCTTTCAATTGTAACCCACAGATGGCATGCCGTTGGTTTCCCACAATCCCAAGATGTGTCGTACCTGCCTTATCTTGCCTTGGTTAAGCTTGTAACGGGAGTTAAGGTCAAGTAATCAACTTACAAGTGATTAGTCATCTCTAAACCATGTTTCAAACTTAATTTCATTTTTAATTCTTTCTCACCATTTTGATATGGGCGTTAGTACTTTTATAGTCGTTTCCCGTCATTCTTAGAGGAGAATAGAAGATTAGACTTGATCCGCCACATTTCGAAACAAGGAAAGTCATTCCAACTCCCAAGTCACCGCCAATCAGCACCTACGTGCATCTCCATGTGCGTTGCAACTCATCGGACCCCAGCCTATGCCGTTCACACTAATTTCTCAAGTGAAATCTCATCAAACGTATCCCACCTTAACCGTCTACCTCATTTCTACCATGGGAAGCACTGACACGAAGAGACCTGCCTTTTGTATCGTTCTTTCAATTGTAGCCCTAGATGTGCCTTATCTAGCCTTGGTGAAACTTGTAATCGGTGGTGTTAAGGGCATTAATTAACTTACAACCTATTACTCATGTCGAAACCATGTTTCAAGCTTAATTTACTTTTTAATTCTTTGTCACCATTTTTAAAAGGACATTAATACTTTTATTGTTGTTTCCCATCATTCTCTGGGTAAATTAGAAAATTAGACTTGATTCACCAGCTTTCAAAAGAAGGAAAGGCATTCCAACGCCCAAGTCACCGCCAATCGCCACCTAGTTGCACCTCCATGTGCATTGCAACTAATCGAACTCTACCCTATGCCGTTTACGCCATTTTCTCAAGGGAAATCTCTGCAACTACATCCCCCCCTTAATCGTCGAAGCTCAGGTCTAGCATTGGACGAATTGACTCAAACAAACCCGTCTTTTCCTTCAATCTTCTGATTGTAACCCCCAGATGCCATGCCATTGTTTTCGCCCATGCCCAAGACGTCCCGTACTCACCTTATCTTGCCTTGGTTAACCTTGTAACGGGAGTGAAGGTCAAGTAATCAACTTACAAGTGATTAGTCATCTCTAAACCATGCTTCAAACTTAATTTCATTTTTAATTGTTTGTCAGCATTTTTATATAGACATTAATACTGTTATTGTTGTTTCCCATCATTCATAGAGGAGAATTGAAGATTAGACTTGATCCACCACATTTCGAAACAAGGAAAGTCATTCCAACTCCCAAGTCACCGCCAATCACCACCTAGGTGCATCTCCATATGCGTTGCAACTAATCGGACCCCAGCCTATGCCGTTCACACTAATTTCTCGAGTCAAATCTCACCAATGCATCCCACCTTAACCGTCTAGCTCATTTCTAGCATGGGATGAACTGACACGATGAGACCTGTCTTTTGTATCGTTCTTCCAATTGTAGTCCTAGATGTGCCTTATCTAGCCTTGGTGAAACTTGTAACCAGTGTTAAGGGCATTAATTAACTTATAACCGATTACTCATGTCGAAACCATGTTTCAAGCTTAATTTGCTTTTTAATTCTTTGTCACCATTTTTATATGGACATTAGTACTTTTACTGTTGTTTCCCATCATTCTCTGGGTAAATTAGAAATTAGACTTGATTCACCAGCTTTCAAAACAAGGAAAGCCATTCCAACGCCCAAGTCACCGCCAATCGCCACCTAGGTGCACCTCCATGTGCATTGCAATTAATCGAACTCTACCCTATGCCGTTTACACCATTTTCACAAGTGAAATCTCAGCAACTACATCCCCCCCTTAACCGTCGAAACTCAGGTCTAGCATTGGACGAATTGACTCAAACAAACCCGTCTTTTCCTTCAATCTTCTGATTGTAACCCCCAGATGCCATGCCATTGTTTTCCCCCATGCCCAAGACGTCCCGTACTCACCTTATCTTGCCTTGGTTAACCTTGTAAGGGGAGTTAAGGTCAAGTAATCAACTTACAAGTGATTAGTCATGCCTAAACCATGCTTCAAACTTAATTTCATTTTTAATTGTTTGTCACCATTTTTATATAGACCATTAATACAGTTATTGTTGTTTCCCATCATTCATAGAGGAGAATAGAAGATTAGACTTGATCAACCACATTTCGAAACAAGGAAAGTCATTCCAACTCCCAAGTCACCGCCAAACACAACCTAGGTGCATCTCCATGTGCGTTGCAACTAATCGGACCCCAGCCTATGCCGTTCACACTAATTTCCCGAGTCAAATCTCACCAATGCATCCCACCTTAACCGTCTAGCTCATTTCTAGCATGGGATGAACTGACACGTAGAGACCTGTCTTTTGTATCGTTCTTCCAATTGTAGCCCTAGATGTGCCTTATCTAGCCTTGGTGAAACTTGTAACCAGTGTTAAGGGCATTAATTAACTTATAACCGATCACTCATGTCGAAACCATGTTTCAAGCTTAATTTGCTTTCTAATTCTTTGTCACCATTTTTATATGGACATTAGTACTTTTATTGTTGTTTCCCATCATTCTCGGGGGAAATTAGCAATTAGACTTGATTCACCAGCTTTCAAAACAAGGAGAGCCATTCCAACGCCCAAGTCACCGCCAATCGCCACCTAGGTGGACCTCCATATGCATTGCAACTAATCGAACTCTACCCAATGCCGTTTACGCCATTTTCTCAAGGGAAATCTCAGCAACTACATCTCCCCCTTAACTGTCGAAACTCAGGTCTAGCACTGGACGAATTGACTCAAACAAACCCATCTTTTCCTCCAATCTTCCAATTGTAACTTACAGATGGCATGCCATTGGTTTCCCACAAGCCCAAGACGTGTCGTACCCGCCTTATCTGGCCTTGGTTAAGCTTGTAACCGGAGTTAAGGTCAATTAATAAACTTACAAGTGATTAGTCATATCTAAACCACGTTTCAAACTTATTTTCATTTTTAATTCTTTCTCACCATTTTTATATGGACATTAATACTTTTATTGTCGTTTCGCATCATTCTTGGAGGAGAATAGAAGATTAGAAATGAACCACCACATTTCGAAACAAGGAAAATCATTCCAACTCCCAAGTCACCGCCAATCGCCACCTAGGTGCACCTCCATATGCATTGCAACTAATCGGACTCTACCCTATGCCGTTTACACCATTTTCTCAAGAGAAATCTCAGGAACTTCATCCCCCCCTTAACCGTCGAAACTCAGGTCTAGAATTGGACGAATTGACTCACACAAACCCATCTTTTCCTTCAATCTTTCAATTGTAACCCACAGATGGCATGCCGTTGGTTTCCCACAATCCCAAGATGTGTCGTACCTGCCTTATCTTGCCTTGGTTAAGCTTGTAACGGGAGTTAAGGTCAAGTAATCAACTTACAAGTGATTAGTCATCTCTAAACCATGTTTCAAACTTAATTTCATTTTTAATTCTTTCTCACCATTTTGATATGGGCGTTAGTACTTTTATAGTCGTTTCCCGTCATTCTTAGAGGAGAATAGAAGATTAGACTTGATCCGCCACATTTCGAAACAAGGAAAGTCATTCCAACTCCCAAGTCACCGCCAATCAGCACCTACGTGCATCTCCATGTGCGTTGCAACTCATCGGACCCCAGCCTATGCCGTTCACACTAATTTCTCAAGTGAAATCTCATCAAACGTATCCCACCTTAACCGTCTACCTCATTTCTAGCATGGGAAGCACTGACACGAAGAGACCTGCCTTTTGTATCGTTCTTTCAATTGTAGCCCTAGATGTGCCTTATCTAGCCTTGGTGAAACTTGTAATCGGTGGTGTTAAGGGCATTAATTAACTTACAACCTATTACTCATGTCGAAACCATGTTTCAAGCTTAATTTACTTTTTAATTCTTTGTCACCATTTTTAAAAGGACATTAATACTTTTATTGTTGTTTCCCATCATTCTCTGGGTAAATTAGAAAATTAGACTTGATTCACCAGCTTTCAAAAGAAGGAAAGGCATTCCAACGCCCAAGTCACCGCCAATCGCCACCTAGTTGCACCTCCATGTGCATCGCAACTAATCGAACTCTACCCTATGCCGTTTACGCCATTTTCTCAAGGGAAATCTCTGCAACTACATCCCCCCCTTAATCGTCGAAGCTCAGGTCTAGCATTGGACGAATTGACTCAAACAAACCCGTCTTTTCCTTCAATCTTCTGATTGTAACCCCCAGATGCCATGCCATTGTTTTCGCCCATGCCCAAGACGTCCCGTACTCACCTTATCTTGCCTTGGTTAACCTTGTAACGGGAGTGAAGGTCAAGTAATCAACTTACAAGTGATTAGTCATCTCTAAACCATGCTTCAAACTTAATTTCATTTTTAATTGTTTGTCAGCATTTTTATATAGACATTAATACTGTTATTGTTGTTTCCCATCATTCATAGAGGAGAATTGAAGATTAGACTTGATCCACCACATTTCGAAACAAGGAAAGTCATTCCAACTCCCAAGTCACCGCCAATCACCACCTAGGTGCATCTCCATATGCGTTGCAACTAATCGGACCCCAGCCTATGCCGTTCACACTAATTTCTCGAGTCAAATCTCACCAATGCATCCCACCTTAACCGTCTAGCTCATTTCTACCATGGGATGAACTGACACGATGAGACCTGTCTTTTGTATCGTTCTTCCAATTGTAGCCCTAGATGTGCCTTATCTAGCCTTGGTGAAACTTGTAATCAGTGTTAAGGGCATTAATTAACTTATAACCGATTACTCATGTCGAAACCATGTTTCAAGCTTAATTTGCTTTTTAATTCTTTGTCTCCATTTTTATATGGACATTAGTACTTTTATTGTTGTTTCCCATCATTCTCTGGGTAAATTAGAAATTAGACTTGATTCACCAGCTTTCAAAACAAGGAAAGCCATTCCAACGCCCAAGTCACCGCCAATCGCCACCTAGGTGCACCTCCATGTGCATTGCAACTAATCGAACTCTACCCTATGCCGTTTACACCATTTTCACAAGTGAAATCTCAGCAACTACATCCCCCCCTTAACCGTCGAAACTCAGGTCTAGCATTGGACGAATTGACTCAAACAAACCCGTCTTTTCCTTCAATCTTATGATTGTAACCCCCAGATGCCATGCCATTGTTTTCCCCCATGCCCAAGACGTCCCGTACTCACCTTATCTTGCCTTGGTTAACCTTGTAAGGGGAGTTAAGGTCAAGTAATCAACTTACAAGTGATTAGTCATGCCTAAACCATGCTTCAAACTTAATTTCATTTTTAATTGTTTGTCACCATTTTTATATAGACATTAATACAGTTATTGTTGTTTCCCATCATTCATAGAGGAGAATAGAAGATTAGACTTGATCAACCACATTTCGAAACAAGGAAAGTCATTCCAACTCCCAAGTCACCGCCAAACACAACCTAGGTGCATCTCCATGTGCGTTGCAACTAATCGGACCCCAGCCTATGCCGTTCACACTAATTTCCTGAGTCAAATCTCACCAATGCATCCCACCTTAACCGTCTAGCTCATTTCTAGCATGGGATGAACTGACACGAAGAGACCTGTCTTTTGTATCGTTCTTCCAATTGTAGCCCTAGATGTGCCTTATCTAGCCTTGGTGAAACTTGTAACCAGTGTTAAGGGCATTAATTAACTTATAACCGATCACTCATGTCGAAACCATGTTTCAAGCTTAATTTGCTTTCTAATTCTTTGTCACCATTTTTATATGGACATTAGTACTTTTATTGTTGTTTCCCATCATTCTCGGGGGAAATTAGCAATTAGACTTGATTCACCAGCTTTCAAAACAAGGAGAGCCATTCCAACGCCCAAGTCACCGCCAATCGCCACCTAGGTGGACCTCCATATGCATTGCAACTAATCGAACTCAACCCAATGCCGTTTACGCCATTTTCTCAAGGGAAATCTCAGCAACTACATCCCCCCCTTAACTGTCAAAACTCAGGTCTAGCACTGGACGAATTGACTCAAACAAACCCATCTTTTCCTCCAATCTTCCAATTGTAACTTACAGATGGCATGCCATTGGTTTCCCACAAGCCCAAGACGTGTCGTACCCGCCTTATCTGGCCTTGGTTAAGCTTGTAACTGGAGTTAAGGTCAATTAATAAACTTACAAGTGATTAGTCATATCTAAACCACGTTTCAAACTTATTTTCATTTTTAATTCTTTCTCACCATTTTTATATGGACATTAATACTTTTATTGTCGTTTCCCATCATTCTTGGAGGAGAATAGAAGATTAGAAATGAACCACCACATTTCGAAACAAGGAAAATCATTCCAACTCCCAAGTCACCGCCAATCGCCACCTAGGTGCACCTCCATATGCATTGCAACTAATCGGACTCTACCCTATGCCGTTTACACCATTTTCTCAAGAGAAATCTCAGGAACTTCATCCCCCCCTTAACCGTCGAAACTCAGGTCTAGAATTGGACGAATTGACTCACACAAACCCATCTTTTCCTTCAATCTTTCAATTGTAACCCACAGATGGCATGCCGTTGGTTTCCCACAATCCCAAGATGTGTCGTACCTGCCTTATCTTGCCTTGGTTAAGCTTGTAACGGGAGTTAAGGTCAAGTAATCAACTTACAAGTGATTAGTCATCTCTAAACCATGTTTCAAACTTAATTTCATTTTTAATTCTTTCTCACCATTTTGATATGGGCGTTAGTACTTTTATAGTCGTTTCCCGTCATTCTTAGAGGAGAATAGAAGATTAGACTTGATCCGCCACATTTCGAAACAAGGAAAGTCATTCCAACTCCCAAGTCACCGCCAATCAGCACCTACGTGCATCTCCATGTGCGTTGCAACTCATCGGACCCCAGCCTATGCCGTTCACACTAATTTCTCAAGTGAAATCTCATCAAACGTATCCCACCTTAACCGTCTACCTCATTTCTAGCATGGGAAGCACTGACACGAAGAGACCTGCCTTTTGTATCGTTCTTTCAATTGTAGCCCTAGATGTGCCTTATCTAGCCTTGGTGAAACTTGTAATCGGTGGTGTTAAGGGCATTAATTAACTTACAACCTATTACTCATGTCGAAACCATGTTTCAAGCTTAATTTACTTTTTAATTCTTTGTCACCATTTTTAAAAGGACATTAATACTTTTCTTGTTGTTTCCCATCATTCTCTGGGTAAATTAGAAAATTAGACTTGATTCACCAGCTTTCAAAAGAAGGAAAGGCATTCCAACGCCCAAGTCACCGCCAATCGCCACCTAGTTGCACCTCCATGTGCATCGCAACTAATCGAACTCTACCCTATGCCGTTTACGCCATTTTCTCAAGGGAAATCTCTGCAACTACATCCCCCCCTTAATCGTCGAAGCTCAGGTCTAGCATTGGACGAATTGACTCAAACAAACCCGTCTTTTCCTTCAATCTTCTGATTGTAACCCCCAGATGCCATGCCATTGTTTTCGCCCATGCCCAAGACGTCCCGTACTCACCTTATCTTGCCTTGGTTAACCTTGTAACGGGAGTGAAGGTCAAGTAATCAACTTACAAGTGATTAGTCATCTCTAAACCATGCTTCAAACTTAATTTCATTTTTAATTGTTTGTCAGCATTTTTATATAGACATTAATACTGTTATTGTTGTTTCCCATCATTCATAGAGGAGAATTGAAGATTAGACTTGATCCACCACATTTCGAAACAAGGAAAGTCATTCCAACTCCCAAGTCACCGCCAATCACCACCTAGGTGCATCTCCATATGCGTTGCAACTAATCGGACCCCAGCCTATGCCGTTCACACTAATTTCTCGAGTCAAATCTCACCAATGCATCCCACCTTAACCGTCTAGCTCATTTCTACCATGGGATGAACTGACACGATGAGACCTGTCTTTTGTATCGTTCTTCCAATTGTAGCCCTAGATGTGCCTTATCTAGCCTTGGTGAAACTTGTAATCAGTGTTAAGGGCATTAATTAACTTATAACCGATTACTCATGTCGAAACCATGTTTCAAGCTTAATTTGCTTTTTAATTCTTTGTCTCCATTTTTATATGGACATTAGTACTTTTATTGTTGTTTCCCATCATTCTCTGGGTAAATTAGAAATTAGACTTGATTCACCAGCTTTCAAAACAAGGAAAGCCATTCCAACGCCCAAGTCACCGCCAATCGCCACCTAGGTGCACCTCCATGTGCATTGCAACTAATCGAACTCTACCCTATGCCGTTTACACCATTTTCACAAGAGAAATCTCAGGAACTTCATCCCCCCCTTAACCGTCGAAACTCAGGTCTAGAATTGGACGAATTGACTCACACAAACCCATCTTTTCCTTCAATCTTTCAATTGTAACCCACAGATGGCATGCCGTTGGTTTCCCACAATCCCAAGATGTGTCGTACCTGCCTTATCTTGCCTTGGTTAAGCTTGTAACGGGAGTTAAGGTCAAGTAATCAACTTACAAGTGATTAGTCATCTCTAAACCATGTTTCAAACTTAATTTCATTTTTAATTCTTTCTCACCATTTTGATATGGGCGTTAGTACTTTTATAGTCGTTTCCCGTCATTCTTAGAGGAGAATAGAAGATTAGACTTGATCCGCCACATTTCGAAACAAGGAAAGTCATTCCAACTCCCAAGTCACCGCCAATCAGCACCTACGTGCATCTCCATGTGCGTTGCAACTCATCGGACCCCAGCCTATGCCGTTCACACTAATTTCTCAAGTGAAATCTCATCAAACGTATCCCACCTTAACCGTCTACCTCATTTCTAGCATGGGAAGCACTGACACGAAGAGACCTGCCTTTTGTATCGTTCTTTCAATTGTAGCCCTAGATGTGCCTTATCTAGCCTTGGTGAAACTTGTAATCGGTGGTGTTAAGGGCATTAATTAACTTACAACCTATTACTCATGTCGAAACCATGTTTCAAGCTTAATTTACTTTTTAATTCTTTGTCACCATTTTTAAAAGGACATTAATACTTTTATTGTTGTTTCCCATCATTCTCTGGGTAAATTAGAAGATTAGACTTGATTCACCAGCTTTCAAAAGAAGGAAAGGCATTCCAACGCCCAAGTCACCGCCAATCGCCACCTAGTTGCACCTCCATGTGCATTGCAACTAATCGAACTCTACCCTATGCCGTTTACGCCATTTTCTCAAGGGAAATCTCTGCAACTACATCCCCCCCTTAATCGTCGAAGCTCAGGTCTAGCATTGGACGAATTGACTCAAACAAACCCGTCTTTTCCTTCAATCTTCTGATTGTAATCCCCAGATGCCATGCCATTGTTTTCGCCCATGCCCAAGACGTCCCGTACTCACGTTATCTTGCCTTGGTTAACCTTGTAACGGGAGTTAAGGTCAAGTAATCAACTTACAAGTGATTAGTCATCTCTAAACCATGTTTCAAACTTAATTTCATTTTTAATTCTTTCTCACCATTTTGATATGAGCGTTAGTACTTTTATAGTCGTTTCCCGTCATTCTTAGAGGAGAATAGAAGATTAGACTTGATCGACCACATTTCGAAACAAGGAAAGTCATTCCAACTCCCAAGTCACCGCCAATCACCACCTAGATGCATCTCCATGTGCGGTGCAACTAATCGGACCCCAGCCTATGCCGTTCACACTAATTTCTCGAGTCAAATCTCACCAATGAATCCCACCTTAACCGTCTAGCTCATTTCTAGCATGGGATGAACTGACACAATGAGACCTGTCTTTTGTATCGTTCTTCCAATTGTAGCCCTAGATGTGCCTTATCTAGCCTTGGTGAAACTTGTAACCAGTGTTAAGGGCATTAATTAACTTATAACCGATTACTCATGTCGAAACCATGTTTCAAGCTTAATTTGCTTTTTAATTCTTTGTCTCCATTTCTATATGGACATTAGTACTTTTATTGTTGTTTCCCATCATTCTCTGGGTAAATTAGAAATTAGACTTGATTCACCAGCTTTCAAAACAAGGAAAGCCATTCCAACGCCCAAGTCACCGCCAATCGCCACCTAGGTGCACCTCCATGTGCATTGCAACTAATCGAACTCTACCCTATGCCGTTTACACCATTTTCACAAGTGAAATCTCAGCAACTACATCCCCCCCTTAACCGTCGAAACTCAGGTCTAGCATTGGACGAATTGACTCAAACAAACCCGTCTTTTCCTTCAATCTTCTGATTGTAACCCCCAGATGCCATGCCATTGTTTTCCCCCATGCCCAAGACGTCCCGTACTCACCTTATCTTGCCTTGGTTAACCTTGTAACGGGAGTGAAGGTCAAGTAATCAACTTACAAGTGATTAGTCATCTCTAAACCATGCTTCAAACTTAATTTCATTTTTAATTGTTTGTCACCATTTTTATATAGACATTAATAATGTTATTGTTGTTTCCCATCATTCATAGAGGAGAATAGAAGATTAGACTTGATCCACCACATTTCGAAACAAGGAAAGTCATTCCAACTCCCAAGTCACCGCCAATCACCACCTAGGTGCATCTCCATGTGCGTTGCAACTAATCGGACCCCAGCCTATGCCGTTCACACTAATTTCTCGAGTCAAATCTCACCAATGCATCCCACCTTAACCGTCTAGCTCATTTCTAGCATGGGATGAACTGACACGATGAGACCTGTCTTTTGTATCGTTCTTCCAATTGTAGCCCTAGATGTGCCTTATCTAGCCTTGGTGAAACTTGTAACCAGTGTTAAGGGCATTAATTAACTTATAACCGATCACTCATGTCGAAACCATGTTTCAAGCTTAATTTGCTTTCTAATTCTTTGTCACCATTTTTATATGGACATTAGTACTTTTATTGTTGTTTCCCATCATTCTCTGGGTAAATTAGAAATTAGACTTGATTCACCAGCTTTCAAAACAAGGAAAGCCATTCCAACGCCCAAGTCACCGCCAATCGCCACCTAGCTGCACCTCCATGTGCATTGCAACTAATCGAACTCTACCCTATGCCGTTTACACCATTTTCACAAGTGAAATCTCAGCAACTACATCCCCCCCTTAACCGTCGAAACTCAGGTCTAGCATTGGACGAATTGACTCAAACAAACCCGTCTTTTCCTTCAATCTTCTGATTGTAACCCCCAGATGCCATGCCATTGTTTTCCCCCATGCCCAAGACGTTCCGTACTCACCTTATCTTGCCTTGGTTAACCTTGTAAGGGGAGTTAAGGTCAAGTAATCAACTTACAAGTGATTAGTCATGTCTAAACCATGCTTCAAACTTAATTTCATTTTCAATTGTTTGTCACCATTTTTATATAGACATTAATACAGTTATTGTTGTTTCCCATCATTCATAGAGGAGAATAGAAGATTAGACTTGATCAACCACATTTCGAAACAAGGAAAGTCATTCCAACTCCCAAGTCACCGCCAAACACCACCTAGGTGCATCTCCATGTGCGTTGCAACTAATCGGACCCCAGGCTATGCCGTTCACACTAATTTCTCGAGTCAAATCTCACCAATGCATCCCACCTTAACCGTCTAGCTCATTTCTAGCATGGGATGAACTGACACGAAGAGACCTGTCTTTTGTATCGTTCTTCCAATTGTAGCCCTAGATGTGCCTTATCTAGCCTTGGTGAAACTTGTAACCAGTGTTAAGGGCATTAATTAACTTATAACCGATCACTCATGTCGAAACCATGTTTCAAGCTTAATTTGCTTTCTAATTCTTTGTCACCATTTTTATATGGACATTAGTACTTTTATTGTTGTTTCCCATCATTCTCGGGGGAAATTAGCAATTAGACTTGATTCACCAGCTTTCAAAACAAGGAAAGCCATTCCAACGCCCAAGTCACCGCCAATCGCCACCTAGTTGCACCTCCATATGCATTGCAACTAATCGAACTCTACCCAATGTCGTTTACGCCATTTTCTCAAGGGAAATCTCAGCAACTACATCCCCCCCTTAACTGTCGAAACTCAGGTCTAGCACTGGACGAATTGACTCAAACAAACCCATCTTTTCCTCCAATCTTCCAATTGTAACTTACAGATGGCATGCCATTGGTTTCCCACAAGCCCAAGACGTGTCGTACCCGCCTTATCTGGCCTTGGTTAAGCTTGTAACCGGAGTTAAGGTCAATTAATAAACTTACAAGTGATTAGTCATATCTAAACCACGTTTCAAACTTATTTTCATTTTTAATTCTTTCTCACCATTTTTATATGGACATTAATACTTTTATTGTCGTTTCCCATCATTCTTGGAGGAGAATAGAAGATTAGAAATGAACCACCACATTTCGAAACAAGGAAAGTCATTCCAACTCCCAAGTCACCGCCAATCGCCACATAGGTGCACCTCCATATGCATTGCAACTAATCGGACTCTACCCTATGCCGTTTACACCATTTTCTCAAGAGAAATCTCAGCAACTTCATCCCCCCCTTAACCGTCGAAACTCAGGTCTAGAATTGGACGAATTGACTCACACAAACCCATCTTTTCCTTCAATCTTCCAATTGTAACCCACAGATGGCATGCCGTTGGTTTCCCACAATCCCAAGATGTGTCGTACCTCCTTATCTTGCCTTGGTTAAGCTTGTAACGGGAGTTAAGGTCAAGTAATCAACTTACAAGTGATTAGTCATCTCTAAACCATGTTTCAAACTTAATTTCATTTTTAATTCTTTCTCACCATTTTGATATGGGCGTTAGTACTTTTATAGTCGTTTCCCGTCATTCTTAGAGGAGAATAGAAGATTAGACTTGATCCGCCACATTTCGAAACAAGGAAAGTCATTCCAACTCCCAAGTCACCGCCAATCACCACCTAGGTGCATCTCCATGTGCGTTGCAACTAATCGGACCCCAGCCTATGCCGTTCACACTAATTTCTCGAGTCAAATCTCACCAATGAATCCCACCTTAACCGTCTAGCTCATTTCTAGCATGGGATGAACTGACACAATGAGACCTGTCTTTTGTATCGTTCTTCCAATTGTAGCCCTAGATGTGCCTTATCTAGCCTTGGTGAAACTTGTAACCAGTGTTAAGGGCATTAATTAACTTATAACCGATTACTCATGTCGAAACCATGTTTCAAGCTTAATTTGCTTTTTAATTCTTTGTCACCATTTTTATATGGACATTAGTACTTTTATTGTTGTTTCCCATCATTCTCTGGGTAAATTAGAAATTAGACTTGATTCACCAGCTTTCAAAACAAGGAAAGCCATTCCAACGCCCAAGTCACCGCCAATCGCCACCTAGGTGCAC
The DNA here is from genome assembly GCF_018687715.1 of Carya illinoinensis. Classification (NCBI taxonomy): domain Eukaryota; kingdom Viridiplantae; phylum Streptophyta; class Magnoliopsida; order Fagales; family Juglandaceae; genus Carya; species Carya illinoinensis. Next base: position 15,825,590 of record NC_056757.1, on the reverse strand, counting down.
CTCCATGTGCATTGCAACTAATCGAACTCTACCCTATGCCGTTTACACCATTTTCACAAGTGAAATCTCAGCAACTACATCCCCCCCTTAACCGTCGAAACTCAGGTCTAGCATTGGACGAATTGACTCAAACAAACCCGTCTTTTCCTTCAATCTTCTGATTGTAACCCCCAGATGCCATGCCATTGTTTTCGCCCATGCCCAAGACGTCCCGTACTCACCTTATCTTGCCTTGGTTAACCTTGTAACGGGAGTGAAGGTCAAGTAATCAACTTACAAGTGATTAGTCATCTCTAAACCATGCTTCAAACTTAATTTCATTTTTAATTGTTTGTCACCATTTTTATATAGACATTAATACTGTTATTGTTGTTTCCCATCATTCATAGAGGAGAATAGAAGATTAGACTTGATCCGCCACATTTCGAAACAAGGAAAGTCATTCCAACTCCCAAGTCACCGCCAATCACCACCTAGGTGCATCTCCATGTGCGTTTCAACTAATCGGACCCCAGCCTATGCCGTTCACACTAATTTCTCGAGTCAAATCTCACCAATGCATCCCACCTTAACCGTCTAGCTCATTTCTAGCATGGGATGAACTGACACGAAGAGACCTGTCTTTTGTATCGTTCTTCCAATTGTAGCCCTAGATGTGCCTTATCTAGCCTTGGTGAAACTTGTAACCAGTGTTAAGGGCATTAATTAACTTATAACCGATCACTCATGTCGAAACCATGTTTCAAGCTTAATTTGCTTTCTAATTCTTTGTCACCATTTTTATATGGACATTAGTACTTTTATTGTTGTTTCCCATCATTCTCGGGGTAAATTAGCAATTAGACTTGATTCACCAGCTTTCAAAACAAGGAAAGCCATTCCAACGCCCAAGTCACCGCCAATCGCCACCTAGTTGCACCTCCATATGCATTGCAACTAATCGAACTCTACCCAATGTCGTTTATGCCATTTTCTCAAGGGAAATCTCAGCAACAACATCCCCCCCTTAACTGTCGAAACTCAGGTCTAGCACTGGACGAATTGACTCAAACAAACCCATCTTTTCCTCCAATCTTCCAATTGTAACTTACAGATGGCATGCCATTGGTTTCCCACAAGCCCAAGACGTGTCGTACCCGCCTTATCTGGCCTTGGTTAAGCTTGTAACCGGAGTTAAGGTCAATTAATAAACTTACAAGTGATTAGTCATATCTAAACCACGTTTCAAACTTATTTTCATTTTTAATTCTTTCTCACCATTTTTATATGGACATTAATACTTTTATTGTCGTTTCCCATCATTCTTGGAGGAGAATAGAAGATTAGAAATGAACCACCACATTTCGAAACAAGGAAAGTCATTCCAACTCCCAAGTCACCGCCAATCGCCACATAGGTGCACCTCCATATGCATTGCAACTAATCGGACTCTACCCTATGCCGTTTACACCATTTTCTCAAGAGAAATCTCAGCAACTTCATCCCCCCCTTAACCGTCGAAACTCAGGTCTAGAATTGGACGAATTGACTCACACAAACCCATCTTTTCCTTCAATCTTCCAATTGTAACCCACAGATGGCATGCCGTTGGTTTCCCACAATCCCAAGATGTGTCGTACCTGCCTTATCTTGCCTTGGTTAAGCTTGTAACGGGAGTTAAGGTCAAGTAATCAACTTACAAGTGATTAGTCATCTCTAAACCATGTTTCAAACTTAATTTCATTTTTAATTCTTTCTCACCATTTTGATATGGGCGTTAGTACTTTTATAGTCGTTTCCCGTCATTCTTAGAGGAGAATAGAAGATTAGACTTGATCCACCACATTTCGAAACAAGGAAAGTCATTCCAACTCCCAAGTCACCGCCAATCGCCACATAGGTGCACCTCCATATGCATTGCAACTAATCGGACTCTACCCTATGCCGTTTACACCATTTTCTCAAGAGAAATCTCAGCAACTTCATCCCCCCCTTAACCGTCGAAACTCAGGTCTAGAATTGGACGAATTGACTCACACAAACCCATCTTTTCCTTCAATCTTCCAATTGTAACCCACAGATGGCATGCCGTTGGTTTCCCACAATCCCAAGATGTGTCGTACCTGCCTTATCTTGCCTTGGTTAAGCTTGTAACGGGAGTTAAGGTCAAGTAATCAACTTACAAGTGATTAGTCATCTCTAAACCAAGTTTCAAACTTAATTTCATTTTTAATTCTTTCTCACCATTTTGATATGGGCGTTAGTACTTTTATAGTCGTTTCCCGTCATTCTTAGAGGAGAATAGAAGATTAGACTTGATCCACCACATTTCGAAACAAGGAAAGTCATTCCAACTCCCAAGTCACCGCCAATCACCACCTAGGTGCATCTCCATGTGCGTTGCAACTAATCGGACCCCAGCCTATGCCGTTCACACTAATTTCTCGAGTCAAATCTCACCAATGAATCCCACCTTAACCGTCTAGCTCATTTCTAGCATGGGATGAACTGACACAATGAGACCTGTCTTTTGTATCGTTCTTCCAATTGTAGCCCTAGATGTGCCTTATCTAGCCTTGGTGAAACTTGTAACCAGTGTTAAGGGCATTAATTAACTTATAACCGATTACTCATGTCGAAACCATGTTTCAAGCTTAATTTGCTTTTTAATTCTTTGTCTCCATTTTTATATGGACATTAGTACTTTTATTGTTGTTTCCCATCATTCTCTGGGTAAATTAGAAATTAGACTTGATTCACCAGCTTTCAAAACAAGGAAAGCCATTCCAACGCCCAAGTCACCGCCAATCGCCACCTAGGTGCACCTCCATGTGCATTGCAACTAATCGAACTCTACCCTATGCCGTTTACACCATTTTCACAAGTGAAATCTCAGCAACTACATCCCCCCCTTAACCGTCGAAACTCAGGTCTAGCATTGGACGAATTGACTCAAACAAACCCGTCTTTTCCTTCAATCTTCTGATTGTAACCCCCAGATGCCATGCCATTGTTTTCGCCCATGCCCAAGACGTCCCGTACTCACCTTATCTTGCCTTGGTTAACCTTGTAACGGGAGTGAAGGTCAAGTAATCAACTTACAAGTGATTAGTCATCTCTAAACCATGCTTCAAACTTAATTTCATTTTTAATTGTTTGTCACCATTTTTATATAGACATTAATACTGTTATTGTTGTTTCCCATCATTCATAGAGGAGAATAGAAGATTAGACTTGATCCGCCACATTTCGAAACAAGGAAAGTCATTCCAACTCCCAAGTCACCGCCAATCACCACCTAGGTGCATCTCCATGTGCGTTGCAACTAATCGGACCCCAGCCTATGCCGTTCACACTAATTTCTCGAGTCAAATCTCACCAATGCATCCCACCTTAACCGTCTAGCTCATTTCTAGCATGGGATGAACTGACACGAAGAGACCTGTCTTTTGTATCGTTCTTCCAATTGTAGCCCTAGATGTGCCTTATCTAGCCTTGGTGAAACTTGTAACCAGTGTTAAGGGCATTAATTAACTTATAACCGATCACTCATGTCGAAACCATGTTTCAAGCTTAATTTGCTTTCTAATTCTTTGTCACCATTTTTATATGGACATTAGTACTTTTATTGTTGTTTCCCATCATTCTCGGGGGAAATTAGCAATTAGACTTGATTCACCAGCTTTCAAAACAAGGAAAGCCATTCCAACGCCCAAGTCACCGCCAATCGCCACCTAGTTGCACCTCCATATGCATTGCAACTAATCGAACTCTACCCAATGTCGTTTACGCCATTTTCTCAGGGGAAATCTCAGCAACTACATCCCCCCCTTAACTGTCGAAACTCAGGTCTAGCACTGGACGAATTGACTCAAACAAACCCATCTTTTCCTCCAATCTTCCAATTGTAACTTACAGATGGCATGCCATTGGTTTCCCACAAGCCCAAGACGTGTCGTACCCGCCTTATCTGGCCTTGGTTAAGCTTGTAACCGGAGTTAAGGTCAATTAATAAACTTACAAGTGATTAGTCATATCTAAACCACGTTTCAAACTTATTTTCATTTTTAATTCTTTCTCACCATTTTTATATGGACATTAATACTTTTATTGTCGTTTCCCATCATTCTTGGAGGAGAATAGAAGATTAGAAATGAACCACCACATTTCGAAACAAGGAAAGTCATTCCAACTCCCAAGTCACCGCCAATCGCCACATAGGTGCACCTCCATATGCATTGCAACTAATCGGACTCTACCCTATGCCGTTTACACCATTTTCTCAAGAGAAATCTCAGGAACTTCATCCCCCCCTTAACCGTCGAAACTCAGGTCTAGAATTGGACGAATTGACTCACACAAACCCATCTTTTCCTTCAATCTTCCAATTGTAACCCACAGATGGCATGCCGTTGGTTTCCCACAATCCCAAGATGTGTCGTACCTGCCTTATCTTGCCTTGGTTAAGCTTGTAACGGGAGTTAAGGTCAAGTAATCAACTTACAAGTGATTAGTCATCTCTAAACCATGTTTCAAACTTAATTTCATTTTTAATTCTTTCTCACCATTTTGATATGAGCGTTAGTACTTTTATAGTCGTTTCCCGTCATTCTTAGAGGAGAATAGAAGATTAGACTTGATCGACCACATTTCGAAACAAGGAAAGTCATTCCAACTCCCAAGTCACCGCCAATCACCACCTAGATGCATCTCCATGTGCGGTGCAACTAATCGGACCCCAGCCTATGCCGTTCACACTAATTTCTCGAGTCAAATCTCACCAATGAATCCCACCTTAACCGTCTAGCTCATTTCTAGCATGGGATGAACTGACACAATGAGACCTGTCTTTTGTATCGTTCTTCCAATTGTAGCCCTAGATGTGCCTTATCTAGCCTTGGTGAAACTTGTAACCAGTGTTAAGGGCATTAATTAACTTATAACCGATTACTCATGTCGAAACCATGTTTCAAGCTTAATTTGCTTTTTAATTCTTTGTCTCCATTTTTATATGGACATTAGTACTTTTATTGTTGTTTCCCATCATTCTCTGGGTAAATTAGAAATTAGACTTGATTCACCAGCTTTCAAAACAAGGAAAGCCATTCCAACGCCCAAGTCACCGCCAATCGCCACCTAGGTGCACCTCCATGTGCATTGCAACTAATCGAACTCTACCCTATGCCGTTTACACCATTTTCACAAGTGAAATCTCAGCAACTACATCCCCCCCTTAACCGTCGAAACTCAGGTCTAGCATTGGACGAATTGACTCAAACAAACCCGTCTTTTCCTTCAATCTTCTGATTTTAACCCCCAGATGCCATGCCATTGTTTTCGCCCATGCCCAAGACGTCCCGTACTCACCTTATCTTGCCTTGGTTAACCTTGTAACGGGAGTGAAGGTCAAGTAATCAACTTACAAGTGATTAGTCATCTCTAAACCATGCTTCAAACTTAATTTCATTTTTAATTGTTTGTCACCATTTTTATATAGACATTAATAATGTTATTGTTGTTTCCCATCATTCATAGAGGAGAATAGAAGATTAGACTTGATCCACCACATTTCGAAACAAGGAAAGTCATTCCAACTCCCAAGTCACCGCCAATCACCACCTAGGTGCATCTCCATGTGCGTTGCAATTAATCGGACCCCAGCCTATGCCGTTCACACTAATTTCTCGAGTCAAATCTCACCAATGCATCCCACCTTAACCGTCTAGCTCATTTCTAGCATGGGATGAACTGACACGATGAGACCTGTCTTTTGTATCGTTCCTCCAATTGTAGCCCTAGATGTGCCTTATCTAGCCTTGGTGAAACTTGTAACCAGTGTTAAGGGCATTAATTAACTTATAACAGATTACTCATGTCGAAACCATGTTTCAAGCTTAAATTGCTTTTTAATTCTTTGTCTCCATTTTTATATGGACATTAGTACTTTTATTGTTGTTTCCCATCATTCTCTGGGTAAATTAGAAATTAGACTTGATTCACCAGCTTTCAAAACAAGGAAAGCCATTCCAACGCCCAAGTCACCGCCAATCGCCACCTAGCTGCACCTCCATGTGCATTGCAACTAATCGAACTCTACCCTATGCCGTTTACACCATTTTCACAAGTGAAATCTCAGCAACTACATCCCCCCCTTAACCGTCGAAACTCAGGTCTAGCATTGGACGAATTGACTCAAACAAACCCGTCTTTTCCTTCAATCTTCTGATTGTAACCCCCAGATGCCATGCCATTGTTTTCCCCCATGCCCAAGACGTTCCGTACTCACCTTATCTTGCCTTGGTTAACCTTGTAAGGGGAGTTAAGGTCAAGTAATCAACTTACAAGTGATTAGTCATGTCTAAACCATGCTTCAAACTTAATTTCATTTTCAATTGTTTGTCACCATTTTTATATAGACATTAATACAGTTATTGTTGTTTCCCATCATTCATAGAGGAGAATAGAAGATTAGACTTGATCAACCACATTTCGAAACAAGGAAAGTCATTCCAACTCCCAAGTCACCGCCAAACACCACCTAGGTGCATCTCCATGTGCGTTGCAACTAATCGGACCCCAGCCTATGCCGTTCACACTAATTTCTCGAGTCAAATCTCACCAATGCATCCCACCTTAACCGTCTAGCTCATTTCTAGCATGGGATGAACTGACACGAAGAGACCTGTCTTTTGTATCGTTCTTCCAATTGTAGCCCTAGATGTGCCTTATCTAGCCTTGGTGAAACTTGTAACCAGTGTTAAGGGCATTAATTAACTTATAACCGATCACTCATGTCGAAACCATGTTTCAAGCTTAATTTGCTTTCTAATTCTTTGTCACCATTTTTATATGGACATTAGTACTTTTATTGTTGTTTCCCATCATTCTCGGGGGAAATTAGCAATTAGACTTGATTCACCAGCTTTCAAAACAAGGAAAGCCATTCCAACGCCCAAGTCACCGCCAATCGCCACCTAGTTGCACCTCCATATGCATTGCAACTAATCGAACTCTACCCAATGTCGTTTACGCCATTTTCTCAAGGGAAATCTCAGCAACTACATCCCCCCCTTAACTGTCGAAACTCAGGTCTAGCACTGGACGAATTGACTCAAACAAACCCATCTTTTCCTCCAATCTTCCAATTGTAACTTACAGATGGCATGCCATTGGTTTCCCACAAGCCCAAGACGTGTCGTACCCGCCTTATCTGGCCTTGGTTAAGCTTGTAACCGGAGTTAAGGTCAATTAATAAACTTACAAGTGATTAGTCATATCTAAACCACGTTTCAAACTTATTTTCATTTTTAATTCTTTCTCACCATTTTTATATGGACATTAATACTTTTATTGTCGTTTCCCATCATTCTTGGAGGAGAATAGAAGATTAGAAATGAACCACCACATTTCGAAACAAGGAAAGTCATTCCAACTCCCAAGTCACCGCCAATCGCCACATAGGTGCACCTCCATATGCATTGCAACTAATCGGACTCTACCCTATGCCGTTTACACCATTTTCTCAAGAGAAATCTCAGCAACTTCATCCCCCCCTTAACCGTCGAAACTCAGGTCTAGAATTGGACGAATTGACTCACACAAACCCATCTTTTCCTTCAATCTTCCAATTGTAACCCACAGATGGCATGCCGTTGGTTTCCCACAATCCCAAGATGTGTCGTACCTCCTTATCTTGCCTTGGTTAAGCTTGTAACGGGAGTTAAGGTCAAGTAATCAACTTACAAGTGATTAGTCATCTCTAAACCATGTTTCAAACTTAATTTCATTTTTAATTCTTTCTCACCATTTTGATATGGGCGTTAGTACTTTTATAGTCGTTTCCCGTCATTCTTAGAGGAGAATAGAAGATTAGACTTGATCCGCCACATTTCGAAACAAGGAAAGTCATTCCAACTCCCAAGTCACCGCCAATCACCACCTAGGTGCATCTCCATGTGCGTTGCAACTAATCGGACCCCAGCCTATGCCGTTCACACTAATTTCTCGAGTCAAATCTCACCAATGAATCCCACCTTAACCGTCTAGCTCATTTCTAGCATGGGATGAACTGACACAATGAGACCTGTCTTTTGTATCGTTCTTCCAATTGTAGCCCTAGATGTGCCTTATCTAGCCTTGGTGAAACTTGTAACCAGTGTTAAGGGCATTAATTAACTTATAACCGATTACTCATGTCGAAACCATGTTTCAAGCTTAATTTGCTTTTTAATTCTTTGTCACCATTTTTATATGGACATTAGTACTTTTATTGTTGTTTCCCATCATTCTCTGGGTAAATTAGAAATTAGACTTGATTCACCAGCTTTCAAAACAAGGAAAGCCATTCCAACGCCCAAGTCACCGCCAATCGCCACCTAGGTGCACCTCCATGTGCATTGCAACTAATCGAACTCTACCCTATGCCGTTTACACCATTTTCACAAGTGAAATCTCAGCAACTACATCCCCCCCTTAACCGTCGAAACTCAGGTCTAGCATTGGACGAATTGACTCAAACAAACCCGTCTTTTCCTTCAATCTTCTGATTGTAACCCCCAGATGCCATGCCATTGTTTTCGCCCATGCCCAAGACGTCCCGTACTCACCTTATCTTGCCTTGGTTAACCTTGTAACGGGAGTGAAGGTCAAGTAATCAACTTACAAGTGATTAGTCATCTCTAAACCATGCTTCAAACTTAATTTCATTTTTAATTGTTTGTCACCATTTTTATATAGACATTAATACTGTTATTGTTGTTTCCCATCATTCATAGAGGAGAATAGAAGATTAGACTTGATCCGCCACATTTCGAAACAAGGAAAGTCATTCCAACTCCCAAGTCACCGCCAATCACCACCTAGGTGCATCTCCATGTGCGTTTCAACTAATCGGACCCCAGCCTATGCCGTTCACACTAATTTCTCGAGTCAAATCTCACCAATGCATCCCACCTTAACCGTCTAGCTCATTTCTAGCATGGGATGAACTGACACGAAGAGACCTGTCTTTTGTATCGTTCTTCCAATTGTAGCCCTAGATGTGCCTTATCTAGCCTTGGTGAAACTTGTAACCAGTGTTAAGGGCATTAATTAACTTATAACCGATCACTCATGTCGAAACCATGTTTCAAGCTTAATTTGCTTTCTAATTCTTTGTCACCATTTTTATATGGACATTAGTACTTTTATTGTTGTTTCCCATCATTCTCGGGGTAAATTAGCAATTAGACTTGATTCACCAGCTTTCAAAACAAGGAAAGCCATTCCAACGCCCAAGTCACCGCCAATCGCCACCTAGTTGCACCTCCATATGCATTGCAACTAATCGAACTCTACCCAATGTCGTTTATGCCATTTTCTCAAGGGAAATCTCAGCAACAACATCCCCCCCTTAACTGTCGAAACTCAGGTCTAGCACTGGACGAATTGACTCAAACAAACCCATCTTTTCCTCCAATCTTCCAATTGTAACTTACAGATGGCATGCCATTGGTTTCCCACAAGCCCAAGACGTGTCGTACCCGCCTTATCTGGCCTTGGTTAAGCTTGTAACCGGAGTTAAGGTCAATTAATAAACTTACAAGTGATTAGTCATATCTAAACCACGTTTCAAACTTATTTTCATTTTTAATTCTTTCTCACCATTTTTATATGGACATTAATACTTTTATTGTCGTTTCCCATCATTCTTGGAGGAGAATAGAAGATTAGAAATGAACCACCACATTTCGAAACAAGGAAAGTCATTCCAACTCCCAAGTCACCGCCAATCGCCACATAGGTGCACCTCCATATGCATTGCAACTAATCGGACTCTACCCTATGCCGTTTACACCATTTTCTCAAGAGAAATCTCAGCAACTTCATCCCCCCCTTAACCGTCGAAACTCAGGTCTAGAATTGGACGAATTGACTCACACAAACCCATCTTTTCCTTCAATCTTCCAATTGTAACCCACAGATGGCATGCCGTTGGTTTCCCACAATCCCAAGATGTGTCGTACCTGCCTTATCTTGCCTTGGTTAAGCTTGTAACGGGAGTTAAGGTCAAGTAATCAACTTACAAGTGATTAGTCATCTCTAAACCATGTTTCAAACTTAATTTCATTTTTAATTCTTTCTCACCATTTTGATATGGGCGTTAGTACTTTTATAGTCGTTTCCCGTCATTCTTAGAGGAGAATAGAAGATTAGACTTGATCCACCACATTTCGAAACAAGGAAAGTCATTCCAACTCCCAAGTCACCGCCAATCGCCACATAGGTGCACCTCCATATGCATTGCAACTAATCGGACTCTACCCTATGCCGTTTACACCATTTTCTCAAGAGAAATCTCAGCAACTTCATCCCCCCCTTAACCGTCGAAACTCAGGTCTAGAATTGGACGAATTGACTCACACAAACCCATCTTTTCCTTCAATCTTCCAATTGTAACCCACAGATGGCATGCCGTTGGTTTCCCACAATCCCAAGATGTGTCGTACCTGCCTTATCTTGCCTTGGTTAAGCTTGTAACGGGAGTTAAGGTCAAGTAATCAACTTACAAGTGATTAGTCATCTCTAAACCATGTTTCAAACTTAATTTCATTTTTAATTCTTTCTCACCATTTTGATATGGGCGTTAGTACTTTTATAGTCGTTTCCCGTCATTCTTAGAGGAGAATAGAAGATTAGACTTGATCCACCACATTTCGAAACAAGGAAAGTCATTCCAACTCCCAAGTCACCGCCAATCACCACCTAGGTGCATCTCCATGTGCGTTGCAACTAATCGGACCCCAGCCTATGCCGTTCACACTAATTTCTCGAGTCAAATCTCACCAATGAATCCCACCTTAACCGTCTAGCTCATTTCTAGCATGGGATGAACTGACACAATGAGACCTGTCTTTTGTATCGTTCTTCCAATTGTAGCCCTAGATGTGCCTTATCTAGCCTTGGTGAAACTTGTAACCAGTGTTAAGGGCATTAATTAACTTATAACCGATTACTCATGTCGAAACCATGTTTCAAGCTTAATTTGCTTTTTAATTCTTTGTCTCCATTTTTATATGGACATTAGTACTTTTATTGTTGTTTCCCATCATTCTCTGGGTAAATTAGAAATTAGACTTGATTCACCAGCTTTCAAAACAAGGAAAGCCATTCCAACGCCCAAGTCACCGCCAATCGCCACCTAGGTGCACCTCCATGTGCATTGCAACTAATCGAACTCTACCCTATGCCGTTTACACCATTTTCACAAGTGAAATCTCAGCAACTACATCCCCCCCTTAACCGTCGAAACTCAGGTCTAGCATTGGACGAATTGACTCAAACAAACCCGTCTTTTCCTTCAATCTTCTGATTGTAACCCCCAGATGCCATGCCATTGTTTTCGCCCATGCCCAAGACGTCCCGTACTCACCTTATCTTGCCTTGGTTAACCTTGTAACGGGAGTGAAGGTCAAGTAATCAACTTACAAGTGATTAGTCATCTCTAAACCATGCTTCAAACTTAATTTCATTTTTAATTGTTTGTCACCATTTTTATATAGACATTAATACTGTTATTGTTGTTTCCCATCATTCATAGAGGAGAATAGAAGATTAGACTTGATCCGCCACATTTCGAAACAAGGAAAGTCATTCCAACTCCCAAGTCACCGCCAATCACCACCTAGGTGCATCTCCATGTGCGTTGCAACTAATCGGACCCCAGCCTATGCCGTTCACACTAATTTCTCGAGTCAAATCTCACCAATGCATCCCACCTTAACCGTCTAGCTCATTTCTAGCATGGGATGAACTGACACGAAGAGACCTGTCTTTTGTATCGTTCTTCCAATTGTAGCCCTAGATGTGCCTTATCTAGCCTTGGTGAAACTTGTAACCAGTGTTAAGGGCATTAATTAACTTATAACCGATCACTCATGTCGAAACCATGTTTCAAGCTTAATTTGCTTTCTAATTCTTTGTCACCATTTTTATATGGACATTAGTACTTTTATTGTTGTTTCCCATCATTCTCGGGGGAAATTAGCAATTAGACTTGATTCACCAGCTTTCAAAACAAGGAAAGCCATTCCAACGCCCAAGTCACCGCCAATCGCCACCTAGTTGCACCTCCATATGCATTGCAACTAATCGAACTCTACCCAATGTCGTTTACGCCATTTTCTCAAGGGAAATCTCAGCAACTACATCCCCCCCTTAACTGTCGAAACTCAGGTCTAGCACTGGACGAATTGACTCAAACAAACCCATCTTTTCCTCCAATCTTCCAATTGTAACTTACAGATGGCATGCCATTGGTTTCCCACAAGCCCAAGACGTGTCGTACCCGCCTTATCTGGCCTTGGTTAAGCTTGTAACCGGAGTTAAGGTCAATTAATAAACTTACAAGTGATTAGTCATATCTAAACCACGTTTCAAACTTATTTTCATTCTTAATTCTTTCTCACCATTTTTATATGGACATTAATACTTTTATTGTCGTTTCCCATCATTCTTGGAGGAGAATAGAAGATTAGAAATGAACCACCACATTTCGAAACAAGGAAAGTCATTCCAACTCCCAAGTCACCGCCAATCGCCACATAGGTGCACCTCCATATGCATTGCAACTAATCGGACTCTACCCTATGCCGTTTACACCATTTTCTCAAGAGAAATCTCAGCAACTTCATCCCCCCCTTAACCGTCGAAACTCAGGTCTAGAATTGGACGAATTGACTCACACAAACCCATCTTTTCCTTCAATCTTCCAATTGTAACCCACAGATGGCATGCCGTTGGTTTCCCACAATCCCAAGATGTGTCGTACCTGCCTTATCTTGCCTTGGTTAAGCTTGTAACGGGAGTTAAGGTCAAGTAATCAAATTACAAGTGATTAGTCATCTCTAAACCATGTTTCAAACTTAATTTCATTTTTAATTCTTTCTCACCATTTTGATATGGGCGTTAGTACTTTTATAGTCGTTTCCCGTCATTCTTAGAGGAGAATAGAAGAAGATTAGACTTGATCGACCACATTTCGAAACAAGGAAAGTCATTCCAACTCCCAAGTCACCGCCAATCACCACCTAGGTGCATCTCCATGTGCGTTGCAACTAATCGGACCCCAGCCTATGCCGTTCACACTAATTTCTCGAGTCAAATCTCACCAATGAATCCCACCTTAACCGTCTAGCTCATTTCTAGCATGGGATGAACTGACACAATGAGACCTGTCTTTTGTATCGTTCTTCCAATTGTAGCCCTAGATGTGCCTTATCTAGCCTTGGTGAAACTTATAACCAGTGTTAAGGGCATTAATTAACTTATAACCGATTACTCATGTCGAAACCATGTTTCAAGCTTAATTTGCTTTTTAATTCTTTGTCTCCATTTTTATATGGACATTAGTACTTTTATTGTTGTTTCCCATCATTCTCTGGGTAAATTAGAAATTAGACTTGATTCACCAGCTTTCAAAACAAGGAAAGCCATTCCAACGCCCAAGTCACCGCCAATCGCCACCTAGGTGCACCTCCATGTGCATTGCAACTAATCGAACTCTACCCTATGCCGTTTACACCATTTTCACAAGTGAAATCTCAGCAACTACATCCCCCCCTTAACCGTCGAAACTCAGGTCTAGCATTGGACGAATTGACTCAAACAAACCCGTCTTTTCCTTCAATCTTCTGATTGTAACCCCCAGATGCCATGCCATTGTTTTCCCCCATGCCCAAGACGTCCCGTACTCACCTTATCTTGCCTTGGTTAACCTTGTAAGGGGAGTTAAGGTCAAGTAATCAACTTACAAGTGATTAGTCATGTCTAAACCATGCTTCAAACTTAATTTCATTTTTAATTCTTTGTCACCATTTTTATATAGACATTAATACAGTTATTGTTGTTTCCCATCATTCATAGAGGAGAATAGAAGATTAGACTTGATCAACCACATTTCGAAACAAGGAAAGTCATTCCAACTCCCAAATCACCGCCAAACACAACCTAGGTGCATCTCCATGTGCGTTGCAACTAATCGGACCCCAGCCTATGCCGTTCACACTAATTTCCCGAGTCCATTCTCACCAATGCATCCCACCTTAACCGTCTAGCTCATTTCTAGCATGGGATGAACTGACACGAAGAGACCTGTCTTTTGTATCGTTCTTCCAATTGTAGCCCTAGATGTGCCTTATCTAGCCTTGGTGAAACTTGTAACCAGTGTTAAGGGCATTAATTAACTTATAACCGATCACTCATGTCGAAACCATGTTTCAAGCTTAATTTGCTTTTTAATTCTTTGTCACCATTTTTATATGGACATTAGTACTTTTATTGTTGTTTCCCATCATTCTCGGGGGAAATTAGCAATTAGACTTGATTCACCAGCTTTCAAAACAAGGAAAGCCATTCCAACGCCCAAGTCACCGCCAATCGCCACCTAGGTGGACCTCCATATGCATTGCAACTAATCGAACTCTACCCAATGCCGTTTACGCCATTTTCTCAAGCGAAATCTCAGCAACTACATCCCCCCCTTAACTGTCGAAGCTCAGGTCTAGCACTGGACGAATTGACTCAAACAAACCCATCTTTTCCTCCAATCTTCCAATTGTAACTTACAGATGGCATGCCATTGGTTTCCCGCAAGCCCAAGACGTGTCGTACCTGCCTTATCTGGCCTTGGTTAAGCTTGTAACCGGAGTTAAGGTCAATTAATAAACTTACAAGTGATTAGTCATATCTAAACCACGTTTCAAACTTATTTTCATTTTTAATTCTTTCTCACCATTTTTATATGGACATTAATACTTTTATTGTCGTTTCCCATCATTCTTGGAGGAGAATAGAAGATTAGAAATGAACCACCACATTTCGAAACAAGGAAAGGCATTCCAACTCCCAAGTCACCGCCAATCGCCACCTAGGTGCACCTCCATATGCATTGCAACTAATCGGACTCTACCCTATGCCGTTTACACCATTTTCTCAAGAGAAATCTCAGCAACTTCATCCCCCCCTTAACCGTCGAAACTCAGGTCTAGAATTGGACGAATTGACTCACACAAACCCATCTTTTCCGTCAATCTTCCAATTGTAACCCACAGATGGCATGCCGTTGGTTTCCCACAATCCCAAGATGTGTCGTACTTGCCTTATCTTGTCTTGGTTAAGCTTGTAACGGGAGTTAAGGTCAAGTAATCAACTTACAAGTGATTAGTTATCTCTAAACCATGTTTCAAACTTAATTTCATTTTTAATTCTTTCTCACCATTTTGATATGGGCGTTAGTACTTTTATAATCGTTTCCCGTCATTCTTAGAGGAGAATAGAAGATTAGACTTGATCCACCACATTTCGAAACAAGGAAAGTCATTCCAACTCCCAAGTCACCGCCAATCAGCACCTACGTGCATCTCCATGTGCGTTCCAACTCATCGGACCCCAGCCTATGCCGTTCACACTAATTTCTCAAGTGAAATCTCATCAAACGTATCCCACCTTAACCGTCTACCTCATTTCTAGCATGGGAAGCACTGACACGAAGAGACCTGCCTTTTGTATCGTTCTTTCAATTGTAGCCCTAGATGTGCCTTATCTAGCCTTGGTGAAACTTGTAATCGGTGGTGTTAAGGGCATTAATTAACTTACAACCCATTACTCATGTCGAAACCATGTTTCAAGCTTAATTTACTTTTTAATTCTTTGTCACCATTTTTAAAAGGACATTAATACTTTTATTGTTGTTTCCCATCATTCTCTGGGTAAATTAGAAGATTAGACTTGATTCACCAGCTTTCAAAAGAAGGAAAGGCATTCCAACGCCCAAGTCACCGCCAATCGCCACCTAGTTGCACCTCCATGTGCATTGCAACTAATCGAACTCTACCCTATGCCGTTTACGCCATTTTCTCAAGGGAAATCTCTGCAACTACATCCCCCCCTTAACCGTCGAAACTCAGGTCTAGCATTGGACGAATTGACTCAAACAAACCCGTCTTTTCCTTCAATCTTCTGATTGTAACCCCCAGATGCCATGCCATTGTTTTCGCCCATGCCCAAGACGTCCCGTACTCACCTTATCTTGCCTTGGTTAACCTTGTAACGGGAGTGAAGGTCAAGTAATCAACTTACAAGTGATTAGTCATCTCTAAACCATGCTTCAAACTTAATTTCATTTTTAATTGTTTGTCACCATTTTTATATAGACATTAATACTGTTATTGTTGTTTCCCATCATTCATAGAGGAGAATAGAAGATTAGACTTGATCCACCACATTTCGAAACAAGGAAAGTCATTCCAACTCCCAAGTCACCGCCAATCACCACCTAGGAGCATCTCCATGTGCGTTGCAACTAATCGGACCCCAGCCTATGCCGTTCACACTAATTTCTCGAGTCAAATCTCACCAATGCATCCCACCTTAACCGTCTAGCTCATTTCTAGCATGGGATGAACTGACACGATGAGACCTGTCTTTTGTATCGTTCTTCCAATTGTAGCCCTAGATGTGCCTTATCTAGCCTTGGTGAAACTTGTAACCAGTGTTAAGGGCATTAATTAACTTATAACCGATTACTCATGTCGAAACCATGTTTCAAGCTTAATTTGCTTTTTAATTCTTTGTCTCCATTTTTATATGAACATTAGTACTTTTATTGTTGTTTCCCATCATTCTCTGGGTAAATTAGAAATTAGACTTGATTCACTAGCTTTCAAAAGAAGGAAAGCCATTCCAACGCCCAAGTCACCGCCAATCGCCACCTAGGTGCACCACCATGTGCATTGCAACTAATCGAACTCTACCCTATGCCGTTTACACCATTTTCACAAGTGAAATCTCAGCAACTACATCCCCCCCTTAACCGTCGAAACTCAGGTCTAGCATTGGACGAATTGACTCAAACAAACCCGTCTTTTCCTTCAATCTTCTGATTGTAACCCCCAGATGCCATGCCATTGTTTTCCCCCATGCCCAAGACGTTCCGTACTCACCTTATCTTGCCTTGGTTAACCTTGTAAGGGGAGTTAAGGTCAAGTAATCAACTTACAAGTGATTAGTCATGTCTAAACCATGCTTCAAACTTAATTTCATTTTTAATTGTTTGTCACCATTTTTATATAGACATTAATATAGTTATTGTTGTTTCCCATCATTCATAGAGGAGAATAGAAGATTAGACTTGATCAACCACATTTCGAAACAAGGAAAGTCATTCCAACTTCCAAGTCACCGCCAAACACAACCTAGTTGCACCTCCATGTGCATTGCAACTAATCGAACTCTACCCTATGCTGTTTACGCCATTTTCTCAAGGGAAATCTCTGCAACTACATCCCCCCCTTAACCGTCGAAACTCAGGTCTAGCATTGGACGAATTGACTCAAACAAACCCGTCTTTTCCCCCAATCTTCCAATTGTAACTTACAGATGGCATGCCGTTGGTTTCCCACAATCCCAAGATGTGTCGTACCTGCCTTGTCTTGCCTTGGTTAAGCTTGTAACGGGAGTTAAGGTCAAGTAATCAACTTACAAGTGATTAGTCATGTCTAAACCATGCTTCAAACTTAATTTCATTTTTAATTGTTTGTCACCATTTTTATATAGACATTAATACAGTTATTGTTGTTTCCCATCATTCATAGAGGAGAATAGAAGATTAGACTTGATCAACCACATTTCGAAACAAGGAAAGTCATTCCAACTCCCAAGTCACCGCCATACACAACCTAGGTGCATCTCCATGTGCGTTGCAACTAATCGGACCCCAGCCTATGCCGTTCACCCTAATTTCCCGAGTCCATTCTCACCAATGCATCCCATCATTCTCTGGGTAAATTAGCAATTAGACTTGATTCACCAGCTTTCAAAACAAGGAGAGCCATTCCAACGCCCAAGTCACCGCCAATCGCCACCTAGGTGGACCTCCATATGCATTGCAACTAATCGAACTCTACCCAATGCCGTTTACGCCATTTTCTCAAGGGAAATCTCAGCAACTACATCCCCCCCTTAACTGTCGAAACTCAGGTCTAGCACTGGACGAATTGACTCAAACAAACCCAACTTTTCCTCCAATCTTCCAATTGTAACTTACAAATGGCATGCCATTGGTTTCCCACAAGCCCAAGACGTGTCGTACCCGCCTTATCTGGCCTTGGTTAAGCTTGTAACCGGAGTTAAGGTCAATTAATAAACTTACAAGTGATTAGTCATATCTAAACCACGTTTCAAACGTATCCCACCTTAACCGTCTACCTCATTTCTAGCATGGGAAGCACTGACACGAAGAGACCTGTCTTTTGTATCGTTCTTCCAATTGTAGCCCTAGATGTGCCTTATCTAGTCTTGGTGAAACTTGTAACCAGTGTTAAGGGCATTAATTAACTTATAACCGATTACTCATGTCGAAACCATGTTTCAAGCTTAATTTGCTTTTTAATTCTTTGTCTCCTTTTTTATATGGACATTAGTACTTTTATTGTTGTTTCCCATCATTCTCTGGGTAAATTAGAAATTAGACTTGATTCACCAGCTTTCAAAACAAGGAAAGCCATTCCAACGCCCAAGTCACCGCCAATCGCCACCTAGGTGCACCTCCATGTGCATTGCAACTAATCGAACTCTACCCTATGCCGTTTACACCATTTTCACAAGTGAAATCTCAGCAACTACATCCCCCCCTTAACCGTCGAAACTCAGGTCTAGCATTGTACGAATTGACTCAAACAAACCCGTCTTTTCCTTCAATCTTCTGATTGTAACCCCCAGATGCCATGCCATTGTTTTCCCCCATGCCAAAGACGTCCCGTCCTCACCTTATCTTGCCTTGGTTAACCTTGTAAGGGGAGTTAAGGTCAAGTAATCAACTTACAAGTGATTAGTCATGTCTAAACCATGCTTCAAACTTAATTTCATTTTTAATTGTTTGTCACCATTTTTATATAGACATTAATACAGTTATTGTTGTTTCCCATCATTCATAGAGGAGAATAGAAGATTAGACTTGATCAACCACATTTCGAAACAAGGAAAGTCATTCCAACTCCCAAGTCACCGCCAATCACCACCTAGGTGCATCTCCATGTGCGTTGCAACTAATCGGACCCCAGCCTATGCCGTTCACACTAATTTCTCGAGTCAAATCTCACCAATGCATCCCACCTTAACCGTCTAGCTCATTTCTAGCATGGGATGAACTGACACGATGAGACCTGTCTTTTGTATCGTTCTTCCAATTGTAGCCCTAGATGTGCCTTATCTAGCCTTGGTGAAACTTGTAACCAGTGTTAAGGGCATTAATTAACTTATAACCGATTACTCATGTCGAAACCATGTTTCAAGCTTAATTTGCTTTTTAATTCTTTGTCTCCATTTTTATATGGACATTAGTACTTTTATTGTTGTTTCCCATCATTCTCTGGGTAAATTAGAAATTAGACTTGATTCACCAGCTTTCAAAACAAGGAAAGCCATTCCAACGCCCAAGTCACCGCCAATCGCCACCTAGGTGCACCTCCATGTGCATTGCAACTAATCGAACTCTACCCTATGCTGTTTACACCATTTTCACATGTGAAATCTCAGCAACTACATCCCCCCCTTAACCGTCGAAACTCAGGTCTAGCATTTTACGAATTGACTCAAACAAACCCGTCTTTTCCTTCAATCTTCTGATTGTAACCCCCAGATGCCATGCCATTGTTTTCCCCCATGCCCAAGACGTCCCGTACTCACCTTATCTTGCCTTGGTTAACCTTGTAAGGGGAGTTAAGGTCAAGTAATCAACTTACAAGTGATTAGTCATGTCTAAACCATGCTTCAAACTTAATTTCATTTTTAATTGTTTGTCACCATTTTTATATAGACATTAATACAGTTATTGTTGTTTCCCATCATTCATAGAGGAGAATAGAAGATTAGACTTGATCAACCGTATTTCGAAACAAGGAAAGTCATTCCAACTCCCAAGTCACCGCCAAACACAACCTAGGAGCATCTCCATGTGCGTTGCAGCTAATCGGACCCCAGCCTATGCCGTTCACACTAATTTCCCGAGTCCATTCTCACCAATGCATCCCACCTTAACCGTCTAGCTCATTTCTAGCATGGGATGAACTGACACGAAGAGACCTGTCTTTTGTATCGTTCTTCCAATTGTAGCCCTAGATGTGCCTTATCTAGCCTTGGGGAAACTTGTAACCAGTGTTAAGGGCATTAATTAACTTATAACCGATCACTCATGTCGAAACCATGTTTCAAGCTTAATTTGCTTTCTAATTCTTTGTCACCATTTTTATATGGACATTAGTACTTTTATTGTTGTTTCCCATCATTCTCGGGGGAAATTAGCAATTAGACTTGATTCACCAGCTTTCAAAACAAGGAAAGCCATTCCAACGCCCAAGTCACCGCCAATCGCCACCTAGGTGGACCTCCATATGCATTGCAACTAATCGAACTCTACCCAATGCCGTTTACGCCATTTTCTCAAGGGAAATCTCAGCAACTACATCCCCCCCTTAACTGTCGAAACTCAGGTCTAGCACTGGACGAATTGACTCAAACAAACCCATCTTTTCCCCCAATCTTCCAATTGTAACTTACAGATGGCATGCCATTGGTTTCCCACAAGCCCAAGACGTGTCGTACCCGCCTTATCTGGCCTTGGTTAAGCTTGTAACCGGAGTTAAGGTCAATTAATAAACTTACAAGTGATTTGTCATATCTAAACCACGTTTCAAACTTATTTTCATTTTTAATTCTTTCTCACCATTTTTATATGGACATTAATACTTTTATTGTCGTTTCCCATCATTCTTGGAGGAGAATAGAAGATTAGAAATGAACCACCACATTTCGAAACAAGGAAAGTCATTCCAACTCCCAAGTCACCGCCAATCGCCACCTAGTTGCACCTCCATGTGCATTGCAACTAATCGAACTCTACCCTATGCCGTTTACGCCATTTTCTCAAGGGAAATCTCTGCAACTACATCCCCCCCATAACCGTCGAAACTCAGGTCTAGCATTGGACGAATTGACTCAAACAAACCCGTCTTTTCCTTCAATCTTCTGATTGTAACCCCCAGATGCCATGCCATTGTTTTCGCCCATGCCCAAGACGTCCCGTACTCACCTTATCTTGCCTTGGTTAACCTTGTAACGGGAGTGAAGGTCAAGTAATCAACTTACAAGTGATTAGTCATGTCTAAACCATGCTTCAAACTTAATTTCATTTTTAATTGTTTGTCACCATTTTTATATAGACATTAATACAGTTATTGTTGTTTCCCATCATTCATAGAGGAGAATAGAAGATTAGACTTGATCAACCACATTTCGAAACAAGGAAAGTCATTCCAACTCCCAAGTCACCGCCATACACAACCTAGGTGCATCTCCATGTGCGTTGCAACTAATCGGACCCCAGCCTATGCCGTTCACCCTAATTTCCCGAGTCCATTCTCACCAATGCATCCCATCATTCTCTGGGTAAATTAGCAATTAGACTTGATTCACCAGCTTTCAAAACAAGGAGAGCCATTCCAACGCCCAAGTCACCGCCAATCGCCACCTAGGTGGACCTCCATATGCATTGCAACTAATCGAACTCTACCCAATGCCGTTTACGCCATTTTCTCAAGGGAAATCTCAGCAACTACATCCCCCCCTTAACTGTCGAAACTCAGGTCTAGCACTGGACGAATTGACTCAAACAAACCCAACTTTTCCTCCAATCTTCCAATTGTAACTTACAAATGGCATGCCATTGGTTTCCCACAAGCCCAAGACGTGTCGTACCCGCCTTATCTGGCCTTGGTTAAGCTTGTAACCGGAGTTAAGGTCAATTAATAAACTTACAAGTGATTAGTCATATCTAAACCACGTTTCAAACGTATCCCACCTTAACCGTCTACCTCATTTCTAGCATGGGAAGCACTGACACGAAGAGACCTGTCTTTTGTATCGTTCTTCCAATTGTAGCCCTAGATGTGCCTTATCTAGTCTTGGTGAAACTTGTAACCAGTGTTAAGGGCATTAATTAACTTATAACCGATTACTCATGTCGAAACCATGTTTCAAGCTTAATTTGCTTTTTAATTCTTTGTCTCCTTTTTTATATGGACATTAGTACTTTTATTGTTGTTTCCCATCATTCTCTGGGTAAATTAGAAATTAGACTTGATTCACCAGCTTTCAAAACAAGGAAAGCCATTCCAACGCCCAAGTCACCGCCAATCGCCACCTAGGTGCACCTCCATGTGCATTGCAACTAATCGAACTCTACCCTATGCCGTTTACACCATTTTCACAAGTGAAATCTCAGCAACTACATCCCCCCCTTAACCGTCGAAACTCAGGTCTAGCATTGTACGAATTGACTCAAACAAACCCGTCTTTTCCTTCAATCTTCTGATTGTAACCCCCAGATGCCATGCCATTGTTTTCCCCCATGCCAAAGACGTCCCGTCCTCACCTTATCTTGCCTTGGTTAACCTTGTAAGGGGAGTTAAGGTCAAGTAATCAACTTACAAGTGATTAGTCATGTCTAAACCATGCTTCAAACTTAATTTCATTTTTAATTGTTTGTCACCATTTTTATATAGACATTAATACAGTTATTGTTGTTTCCCATCATTCATAGAGGAGAATAGAAGATTAGACTTGATCAACCACATTTCGAAACAAGGAAAGTCATTCCAACTCCCAAGTCACCGCCAATCACCACCTAGGTGCATCTCCATGTGCGTTGCAACTAATCGGACCCCAGCCTATGCCGTTCACACTAATTTCTCGAGTCAAATCTCACCAATGCATCCCACCTTAACCGTCTAGCTCATTTCTAGCATGGGATGAACTGACACGATGAGACCTGTCTTTTGTATCGTTCTTCCAATTGTAGCCCTAGATGTGCCTTATCTAGCCTTGGTGAAACTTGTAACCAGTGTTAAGGGCATTAATTAACTTATAACCGATTACTCATGTCGAAACCATGTTTCAAGCTTAATTTGCTTTTTAATTCTTTGTCTCCATTTTTATATGGACATTAGTACTTTTATTGTTGTTTCCCATCATTCTCTGGGTAAATTAGAAATTAGACTTGATTCACCAGCTTTCAAAACAAGGAAAGCCATTCCAACGCCCAAGTCACCGCCAATCGCCACCTAGGTGCACCTCCATGTGCATTGCAACTAATCGAACTCTACCCTATGCTGTTTACACCATTTTCACATGTGAAATCTCAGCAACTACATCCCCCCCTTAACCGTCGAAACTCAGGTCTAGCATTTTACGAATTGACTCAAACAAACCCGTCTTTTCCTTCAATCTTCTGATTGTAACCCCCAGATGCCATGCCATTGTTTTCCCCCATGCCCAAGACGTCCCGTACTCACCTTATCTTGCCTTGGTTAACCTTGTAAGGGGAGTTAAGGTCAAGTAATCAACTTACAAGTGATTAGTCATGTCTAAACCATGCTTCAAACTTAATTTCATTTTTAATTGTTTGTCACCATTTTTATATAGACATTAATACAGTTATTGTTGTTTCCCATCATTCATAGAGGAGAATAGAAGATTAGACTTGATCAACCGTATTTCGAAACAAGGAAAGTCATTCCAACTCCCAAGTCACCGCCAAACACAACCTAGGAGCATCTCCATGTGCGTTGCAGCTAATCGGACCCCAGCCTATGCCGTTCACACTAATTTCCCGAGTCCATTCTCACCAATGCATCCCACCTTAACCGTCTAGCTCATTTCTAGCATGGGATGAACTGACACGAAGAGACCTGTCTTTTGTATCGTTCTTCCAATTGTAGCCCTAGATGTGCCTTATCTAGCCTTGGGGAAACTTGTAACCAGTGTTAAGGGCATTAATTAACTTATAACCGATCACTCATGTCGAAACCATGTTTCAAGCTTAATTTGCTTTCTAATTCTTTGTCACCATTTTTATATGGACATTAGTACTTTTATTGTTGTTTCCCATCATTCTCGGGGGAAATTAGCAATTAGACTTGATTCACCAGCTTTCAAAACAAGGAAAGCCATTCCAACGCCCAAGTCACCGCCAATCGCCACCTAGGTGGACCTCCATATGCATTGCAACTAATCGAACTCTACCCAATGCCGTTTACGCCATTTTCTCAAGGGAAATCTCAGCAACTACATCCCCCCCTTAACTGTCGAAACTCAGGTCTAGCACTGGACGAATTGACTCAAACAAACCCATCTTTTCCCCCAATCTTCCAATTGTAACTTACAGATGGCATGCCATTGGTTTCCCACAAGCCCAAGACGTGTCGTACCCGCCTTATCTGGCCTTGGTTAAGCTTGTAACCGGAGTTAAGGTCAATTAATAAACTTACAAGTGATTTGTCATATCTAAACCACGTTTCAAACTTATTTTCATTTTTAATTCTTTCTCACCATTTTTATATGGACATTAATACTTTTATTGTCGTTTCCCATCATTCTTGGAGGAGAATAGAAGATTAGAAATGAACCACCACATTTCGAAACAAGGAAAGTCATTCCAACTCCCAAGTCACCGCCAATCGCCACCTAGTTGCACCTCCATGTGCATTGCAACTAATCGAACTCTACCCTATGCCGTTTACGCCATTTTCTCAAGGGAAATCTCTGCAACTACATCCCCCCCATAACCGTCGAAACTCAGGTCTAGCATTGGACGAATTGACTCAAACAAACCCGTCTTTTCCTTCAATCTTCTGATTGTAACCCCCAGATGCCATGCCATTGTTTTCGCCCATGCCCAAGACGTCCCGTACTCACCTTATCTTGCCTTGGTTAACCTTGTAACGGGAGTGAAGGTCAAGTAATCAACTTACAAGTGATTAGTCATGTCTAAACCATGCTTCAAACTTAATTTCATTTTTAATTGTTTGTCACCATTTTTATATAGACATTAATACAGTTATTGTTGTTTCCCATCATTCATAGAGGAGAATAGAAGATTAGACTTGATCAACCACATTTCAAAACAAGGAAAGTCATTCCAACTCCCAAGTCACCGCCATACACAACCTAGGTGCATCTCCATGTGCGTTGCAACTAATCGGACCCCAGCCTATGCCGTTCACCCTAATTTCCCGAGTCCATTCTCACCAATGCATCCCATCATTCTCTGGGTAAATTAGCAATTAGACTTGATTCACCAGCTTTCAAAACAAGGAGAGCCATTCCAACGCCCAAGTCACCGCCAATCGCCACCTAGGTGGACCTCCATATGCATTGCAACTAATCGAACTCTACCCAATGCCGTTTACGCCATTTTCTCAAGGGAAATCTCAGCAACTACATCCCCCCCTTAACTGTCGAAACTCAGGTCTAGCACTGGACGAATTGACTCAAACAAACCCAACTTTTCCTCCAATCTTCCAATTGTAACTTACAAATGGCATGCCATTGGTTTCCCACAAGCCCAAGACGTGTCGTACCCGCCTTATCTGGCCTTGGTTAAGCTTGTAACCGGAGTTAAGGTCAATTAATAAACTTACAAGTGATTAGTCATATCTAAACCACGTTTCAAACGTATCCCACCTTAACCGTCTACCTCATTTCTAGCATGGGAAGCACTGACACGAAGAGACCTGTCTTTTGTATCGTTCTTCCAATTGTAGCCCTAGATGTGCCTTATCTAGTCTTGGTGAAACTTGTAACCAGTGTTAAGGGCATTAATTAACTTATAACCGATTACTCATGTCGAAACCATGTTTCAAGCTTAATTTGCTTTTTAATTCTTTGTCTCCTTTTTTATATGGACATTAGTACTTTTATTGTTGTTTCCCATCATTCTCTGGGTAAATTAGAAATTAGACTTGATTCACCAGCTTTCAAAACAAGGAAAGCCATTCCAACGCCCAAGTCACCGCCAATCGCCACCTAGGTGCACCTCCATGTGCATTGCAACTAATCGAACTCTACCCTATGCCGTTTACACCATTTTCACAAGTGAAATCTCAGCAACTACATCCCCCCCTTAACCGTCGAAACTCAGGTCTAGCATTGTACGAATTGACTCAAACAAACCCGTCTTTTCCTTCAATCTTCTGATTGTAACCCCCAGATGCCATGCCATTGTTTTCCCCCATGCCAAAGACGTCCCGTCCTCACCTTATCTTGCCTTGGTTAACCTTGTAACGGGAGTGAAGGTCAAGTAATCAACTTACAAGTGATTAGTCATGTCTAAACCATGCTTCAAACTTAATTTCATTTTTAATTGTTTGTCACCATTTTTATATAGACATTAATACAGTTATTGTTGTTTCCCATCATTCATAGAGGAGAATAGAAGATTAGACTTGATCAACCACATTTCGAAACAAGGAAAGTCATCCCAACTCCCAAGTCACCGCCAAACACAACCTAGGTGCATCTCCATGTGCGTTGCAACTAATCGGACCCCAGCCTATGCCGTTCACACTAATTTCCCGAGTCCATTCTCACCAATGCATCCCACCTTAATCGTCTAGCTCATTTCTAGCATGGGATGAACTGACACGAAGAGACCTGTCTTTTGTATCGTTCTTCCAATTGTAGCCCTAGATGTGCCTTATCTAGCCTTGGTGAAACTTGTAACCAGTGTTAAGGGCATTAATTAACTTATAACCGATCACTCATGTCGAAACCATGTTTCAAGCTTATTTTGCTTTTTAATTCTTTGTCACCATTTTTATATGGACATTAGTACTTTTATTGTTGTTTCCCATCATTCTCGGTGGAAATTAGCAATTAGACTTGATTCACCAGCTTTCAAAACAAGGAAAGCCATTCCAACGCCCAAGTCACCGCCAATCGTCACCTAGGTGGACCTCCATATGCATTGCAACTAATCGAACTCTACCCAATGCCGTTTACGCCATTTTCTCAAGGGAAATCTCAGCAACTACATCCCCCCCTTAACTGTCGAAACTCAGGTCTAGCACTGGACGAATTGACTCAAATAAACCCATCTTTTCCTCCAATCTTCCAATTGTAACTTACAGATGGCATGCCATTGGTTTCCCACAAGCCCAAGACGTGTCGTACCCGCCTTATCTGGCCTTGGTTAAGCTTGTAACCGGAGTTAAGGTCAATTAATAAACTTACAAGTGATTAGTCATATCTAAACCACGTTTCAAACTTATTTTCATTTTTAATTCTTTCTCACCATTTTTATATGGACATTAATACTTTTATTGTCGTTTCCCATCATTCTTGGAGGAGAATAGAAGATTAGAAATGAACCACCACATTTCGAAACAAGGAAAGTCATTCCAACTCCCAAGTCACCGCCAATCGCCACCTAGGTGCACCTCCATATGCATTGCAACTAATCGGATTCTACCCTATGCCGTTTACACCATTTTCTCAAGAGAAATCTCAGCAACTTCATCCCCCCTTAACCGTCGAAACTCAGGTCTAGAATTGGACGAATTGACTCACACAAACCCATCTTTTCCTTCAATCTTCCAATTGTAACCCACAGATGGCATGCCGTTGGTTTCCCACAATCCCAAGATGTGTTGTACCTGCCTTATCTTGCCTTGGTTAAGCTTGTAACGGGAGTTAAGGTCAAGTAATCAACTTACAAGTGATTAGTCATCTCTAAACCATGTTTCAAACTTAATTTCATTTTTAATTCTTTCTCACCGTTTTGATATGGGCGTTAGTACTTTTATAGTCGTTTCCCGTCATTCTTAGAGGAGAATAGAAGATTAGACTTGATCCGCCACATTTCGAAACAAGGAAAGTCATTCCAACTCCCAAGTCACCGCCAATCAGCACCTACGTGCATCTCCATGTGCGTTGCAACCCATCGGACCCCAGCCTATGCCGTTCACACTAATTTCTCAAGTGAAATCTCATCAAACGTATCCCACCTTAACCGTCTACCTCATTTCTAGCATGGGAAGCACTGACACGAGGAGACCTGTCTTTTGTATCGTTCTTCCAATTGTAGCCCTAGATGTGCCTTATCTAGCCTTGGTGAAACTTGTAACCAGTGTTAAGGGCATTAATTAACTTATAACCGATCACTCATGTCGAAACCATGTTTCAAGCTTAATTTACTTTTTAATTCTTTGTCACCATTTTTAAAAGGACATTAGTACTTTTATTGTTGTTTCCCATCATTCTCGGGGGAAATTAGCAATTAGACTTGATTCACCAGCTTTCAAAACAAGGAAAGCCATTCCAACGCCCAAGTCACCGCCAATCGCCACCTAGGTGCACCACCATGTGCATTGCAACTAATCGAACTCTACCCTATGCCGTTTACACCATTTTCACAAGTGAAATCTCAGCAACTACATCCCCCCCTTAACCGTCGAAACTCAGGTCTAGCATTGTACGAATTGACTCAAACAAAATCGTCTTTTCCTTCAATCTTCTGATTGTAACCCCCAGATGCCATGCCATTGTTTTCCCCCATGCCCAAGACGTCCCGTACTCACCTTATCTTGCCTTGGTTAACCTTGTAACGGGAGTGAAGGTCCAGTAATCAACTTACAAGTGATTAGTCATCTCTAAACCATGCTTCAAACTTAATTTCATTTTTAATTGTTTGTCACCATTTTTATATAGACATTAATACAGTTATTGTTGTTTCCCATCATTCATAGAGGAGAATAGAAGATTAGACTTGATCCACCACATTTCGAAACAAGGAAAGTCATTCCAACTCCCAAGTCACCGCCAATCACCACCTAGGTGCATCTCCATGTGCGTTGCAACTAATCGGACCCCAGCCTATGCCGTTCACACTAATTTCTCAAGTGAAATCTCATCAAACGTATCCCACCTTAAACGTCTACCTCATTTCTAGCATGGGAAGCACTGACACGAAGAGACCTGCCTTTTGTATCGTTCTTTCAATTGTAGCCCTAGATGTGCCTTATCTAGCCTTGGTGAAACTTGTAATCGGTGGTGTTAAGGGCATTAATTAACTTACAACCTATTACTCATGTCGAAACCATGTTTCAAGCTTAATTTACTTTTTAATTTTTGTCACCATTTTTAAAAGGACATTAATACTTTTATTGGTGTTTCCCATCATTCTCTGGGTAAATTAGAAGATTAGACTTGATTCACCAGTTTTCAAAAGAAGGAAAGGCATTCCAACGCCCAAGTCACCGCCAATCGCCACCTAGTTGCACCTCCATGTGCATTGCAACTAATCGAACTCTACCCTATGCCGTTTACGCCATTTTCTCAAGGGAAATCTCTGCAACTACATCCCCCCCTTAACCGTCGAAACTCAGGTCTAGCATTGGACGAATTGACTCAAACAAACCCGTCTTTTCCTTCAATCTTCTGATTGTAACCCCCAGATGCCATGCCATTGTTTTCCCCCATGCCCAAGACGTCCCGTACTCACCTTATCTTGCCTTGGTTAACCTTGTAACGGGAGTGAAGGTCCAGTAATCAACTTACAAGTGATTAGTCATCTCTAAACCATGCTTCAAACTTAATTTCATTTTTAATTGTTTGTCACCATTTTTATATAGACATTAATACAGTTATTGTTGTTTCCCATCATTCATAGAGGAGAATAGAAGATTAGACTTGATCAACCACATTTCGAAACAAGGAAAGTCATTCCAACTCCCAAGTCACCGCCAATCACCACCTAGGTGCATCTCCATGTGCGTTGCAGCTAATCGGACCCCAGCCTATGCCGTTCACACTAATTTCTCGAGTCAAATCTCACCAATGCATCCCACCTTAACCGTCTAGCTCATTTCTAGCATGGGATGAACTGACACGATGAGACCTGTCTTTTGTATCGTTCTTCCAATTGTAGCCCTAGATGTGCCTTATCTAGCCTTGGTGAAACTTGTAACCAGTGTTAAGGGCATTAATTAACTTATAACCGATTACTCATGTCGAAACCATGTTTCAAGCTTAATTTGCTTTTTAATTCTTTGTCTCCATTTTTATATGGACATTAGTACTTTTATTGTTGTTTCCCATCATTCTCTGGGTAAATTAGAAATTAGACTTGATTCACCAGCTTTCAAAACAAGGAAAGCCATTCCAACGCCCAAGTCACCGCCAATCGCCACCTAGGTGCACCTCCATGTGCATTGCAACTAATCGAACTCTACCCTATGCTGTTTACACCATTTTCACATGTGAAATCTCAGCAACTACATCCCCCCCTTAACCGTCGAAACTCAGGTCTAGCATTTTACGAATTGACTCAAACAAACCCGTCTTTTCCTTCAATCTTCTGATTGTAACCCCCAGATGCCATGCCATTGTTTTCCCCCATGCCCAAGACGTCCCGTACTCACCTTATCTTGCCTTGGTTAACCTTGTAAGGGGAGTTAAGGTCAAGTAATCAACTTACAAGTGATTAGTCATGTCTAAACCATGCTTCAAACTTAATTTCATTTTTAATTGTTTGTCACCATTTTTATATAGACATTAATACAGTTATTGTTGTTTCCCATCATTCATAGAGGAGAATAGAAGATTAGACTTGATCAACCGTATTTCGAAACAAGGAAAGTCATTCCAACTCCCAAGTCACCGCCAAACACAACCTAGGAGCATCTCCATGTGCGTTGCAGCTAATCGGACCCCAGCCTATGCCGTTCACACTAATTTCCCGAGTCCATTCTCACCAATGCATCCCACCTTAACCGTCTAGCTCATTTCTAGCATGGGATGAACTGACACGAAGAGACCTGTCTTTTGTATCGTTCTTCCAATTGTAGCCCTAGATGTGCCTTATCTAGCCTTGGGGAAACTTGTAACCAGTGTTAAGGGCATTAATTAACTTATAACCGATCACTCATGTCGAAACCATGTTTCAAGCTTAATTTGCTTTCTAATTCTTTGTCACCATTTTTATATGGACATTAGTACTTTTATTGTTGTTTCCCATCATTCTCGGGGGAAATTAGCAATTAGACTTGATTCACCAGCTTTCAAAACAAGGAAAGCCATTCCAACGCCCAAGTCACCGCCAATCGCCACCTAGGTGGACCTCCATATGCATTGCAACTAATCGAACTCTACCCAATGCCGTTTACGCCATTTTCTCAAGGGAAATCTCAGCAACTACATCCCCCCCTTAACTGTCGAAACTCAGGTCTAGCACTGGACGAATTGACTCAAACAAACCCATCTTTTCCCCCAATCTTCCAATTGTAACTTACAGATGGCATGCCATTGGTTTCCCACAAGCCCAAGACGTGTCGTACCCGCCTTATCTGGCCTTGGTTAAGCTTGTAACCGGAGTTAAGGTCAATTAATAAACTTACAAGTGATTTGTCATATCTAAACCACGTTTCAAACTTATTTTCATTTTTAATTCTTTCTCACCATTTTTATATGGACATTAATACTTTTATTGTCGTTTCCCATCATTCTTGGAGGAGAATAGAAGATTAGAAATGAACCACCACATTTCGAAACAAGGAAAGTCATTCCAACTCCCAAGTCACCGCCAATCGCCACCTAGTTGCACCTCCATGTGCATTGCAACTAATCGAACTCTACCCTATGCCGTTTACGCCATTTTCTCAAGGGAAATCTCTGCAACTACATCCCCCCCATAACCGTCGAAACTCAGGTCTAGCATTGGACGAATTGACTCAAACAAACCCGTCTTTTCCTTCAATCTTCTGATTGTAACCCCCAGATGCCATGCCATTGTTTTCGCCCATGCCCAAGACGTCCCGTACTCACCTTATCTTGCCTTGGTTAACCTTGTAACGGGAGTGAAGGTCAAGTAATCAACTTACAAGTGATTAGTCATGTCTAAACCATGCTTCAAACTTAATTTCATTTTTAATTGTTTGTCACCATTTTTATATAGACATTAATACAGTTATTGTTGTTTCCCATCATTCATAGAGGAGAATAGAAGATTAGACTTGATCAACCACATTTCGAAACAAGGAAAGTCATTCCAACTCCCAAGTCACCGCCATACACAACCTAGGTGCATCTCCATGTGCGTTGCAACTAATCGGACCCCAGCCTATGCCGTTCACCCTAATTTCCCGAGTCCATTCTCACCAATGCATCCCATCATTCTCTGGGTAAATTAGCAATTAGACTTGATTCACCAGCTTTCAAAACAAGGAGAGCCATTCCAACGCCCAAGTCACCGCCAATCGCCACCTAGGTGGACCTCCATATGCATTGCAACTAATCGAACTCTACCCAATGCCGTTTACGCCATTTTCTCAAGGGAAATCTCAGCAACTACATCCCCCCCTTAACTGTCGAAACTCAGGTCTAGCACTGGACGAATTGACTCAAACAAACCCAACTTTTCCTCCAATCTTCCAATTGTAACTTACAAATGGCATGCCATTGGTTTCCCACAAGCCCAAGACGTGTCGTACCCGCCTTATCTGGCCTTGGTTAAGCTTGTAACCGGAGTTAAGGTCAATTAATAAACTTACAAGTGATTAGTCATATCTAAACCACGTTTCAAACGTATCCCACCTTAACCGTCTACCTCATTTCTAGCATGGGAAGCACTGACACGAAGAGACCTGTCTTTTGTATCGTTCTTCCAATTGTAGCCCTAGATGTGCCTTATCTAGTCTTGGTGAAACTTGTAACCAGTGTTAAGGGCATTAATTAACTTATAACCGATTACTCATGTCGAAACCATGTTTCAAGCTTAATTTGCTTTTTAATTCTTTGTCTCCTTTTTTATATGGACATTAGTACTTTTATTGTTGTTTCCCATCATTCTCTGGGTAAATTAGAAATTAGACTTGATTCACCAGCTTTCAAAACAAGGAAAGCCATTCCAACGCCCAAGTCACCGCCAATCGCCACCTAGGTGCACCTCCATGTGCATTGCAACTAATCGAACTCTACCCTATGCCGTTTACACCATTTTCACAAGTGAAATCTCAGCAACTACATCCCCCCCTTAACCGTCGAAACTCAGGTCTAGCATTGTACGAATTGACTCAAACAAACCCGTCTTTTCCTTCAATCTTCTGATTGTAACCCCCAGATGCCATGCCATTGTTTTCCCCCATGCCAAAGACGTCCCGTCCTCACCTTATCTTGCCTTGGTTAACCTTGTAAGGGGAGTTAAGGTCAAGTAATCAACTTACAAGTGATTAGTCATGTCTAAACCATGCTTCAAACTTAATTTCATTTTTAATTGTTTGTCACCATTTTTATATAGACATTAATACAGTTATTGTTGTTTCCCATCATTCATAGAGGAGAATAGAAGATTAGACTTGATCAACCACATTTCGAAACAAGGAAAGTCATTCCAACTCCCAAGTCACCGCCAATCACCACCTAGGTGCATCTCCATGTGCGTTGCAACTAATCGGACCCCAGCCTATGCCGTTCACACTAATTTCTCGAGTCAAATCTCACCAATGCATCCCACCT
The DNA here is from genome assembly GCF_018687715.1 of Carya illinoinensis. Lineage (NCBI taxonomy): Eukaryota > Viridiplantae > Streptophyta > Magnoliopsida > Fagales > Juglandaceae > Carya > Carya illinoinensis. Next base: position 15,792,230 of record NC_056757.1, on the reverse strand, counting down.
TAACCGTCTAGCTCATTTCTAGCATGGGATGAACTGACACGATGAGACCTGTCTTTTGTATCGTTCTTCCAATTGTAGCCCTAGATGTGCCTTATCTAGCCTTGGTGAAACTTGTAACCAGTGTTAAGGGCATTAATTAACTTATAACCGATTACTCATGTCGAAACCATGTTTCAAGCTTAATTTGCTTTTTAATTCTTTGTCTCCATTTTTATATGGACATTAGTACTTTTATTGTTGTTTCCCATCATTCTCTGGGTAAATTAGAAATTAGACTTGATTCACCAGCTTTCAAAACAAGGAAAGCCATTCCAACGCCCAAGTCACCGCCAATCGCCACCTAGGTGCACCTCCATGTGCATTGCAACTAATCGAACTCTACCCTATGCTGTTTACACCATTTTCACATGTGAAATCTCAGCAACTACATCCCCCCCTTAACCGTCGAAACTCAGGTCTAGCATTTTACGAATTGACTCAAACAAACCCGTCTTTTCCTTCAATCTTCTGATTGTAACCCCCAGATGCCATGCCATTGTTTTCCCCCATGCCCAAGACGTCCCGTACTCACCTTATCTTGCCTTGGTTAACCTTGTAAGGGGAGTTAAGGTCAAGTAATCAACTTACAAGTGATTAGTCATGTCTAAACCATGCTTCAAACTTAATTTCATTTTTAATTGTTTGTCACCATTTTTATATAGACATTAATACAGTTATTGTTGTTTCCCATCATTCATAGAGGAGAATAGAAGATTAGACTTGATCAACCGTATTTCGAAACAAGGAAAGTCATTCCAACTCCCAAGTCACCGCCAAACACAACCTAGGAGCATCTCCATGTGCGTTGCAGCTAATCGGACCCCAGCCTATGCCGTTCACACTAATTTCCCGAGTCCATTCTCACCAATGCATCCCACCTTAACCGTCTAGCTCATTTCTAGCATGGGATGAACTGACACGAAGAGACCTGTCTTTTGTATCGTTCTTCCAATTGTAGCCCTAGATGTGCCTTATCTAGCCTTGGGGAAACTTGTAACCAGTGTTAAGGGCATTAATTAACTTATAACCGATCACTCATGTCGAAACCATGTTTCAAGCTTAATTTGCTTTCTAATTCTTTGTCACCATTTTTATATGGACATTAGTACTTTTATTGTTGTTTCCCATCATTCTCGGGGGAAATTAGCAATTAGACTTGATTCACCAGCTTTCAAAACAAGGAAAGCCATTCCAACGCCCAAGTCACCGCCAATCGCCACCTAGGTGGACCTCCATATGCATTGCAACTAATCGAACTCTACCCAATGCCGTTTACGCCATTTTCTCAAGGGAAATCTCAGCAACTACATCCCCCCCTTAACTGTCGAAACTCAGGTCTAGCACTGGACGAATTGACTCAAACAAACCCATCTTTTCCCCCAATCTTCCAATTGTAACTTACAGATGGCATGCCATTGGTTTCCCACAAGCCCAAGACGTGTCGTACCCGCCTTATCTGGCCTTGGTTAAGCTTGTAACCGGAGTTAAGGTCAATTAATAAACTTACAAGTGATTTGTCATATCTAAACCACGTTTCAAACTTATTTTCATTTTTAATTCTTTCTCACCATTTTTATATGGACATTAATACTTTTATTGTCGTTTCCCATCATTCTTGGAGGAGAATAGAAGATTAGAAATGAACCACCACATTTCGAAACAAGGAAAGTCATTCCAACTCCCAAGTCACCGCCAATCGCCACCTAGTTGCACCTCCATGTGCATTGCAACTAATCGAACTCTACCCTATGCCGTTTACGCCATTTTCTCAAGGGAAATCTCTGCAACTACATCCCCCCCATAACCGTCGAAACTCAGGTCTAGCATTGGACGAATTGACTCAAACAAACCCGTCTTTTCCTTCAATCTTCTGATTGTAACCCCCAGATGCCATGCCATTGTTTTCGCCCATGCCCAAGACGTCCCGTACTCACCTTATCTTGCCTTGGTTAACCTTGTAACGGGAGTGAAGGTCAAGTAATCAACTTACAAGTGATTAGTCATGTCTAAACCATGCTTCAAACTTAATTTCATTTTTAATTGTTTGTCACCATTTTTATATAGACATTAATACAGTTATTGTTGTTTCCCATCATTCATAGAGGAGAATAGAAGATTAGACTTGATCAACCACATTTCAAAACAAGGAAAGTCATTCCAACTCCCAAGTCACCGCCATACACAACCTAGGTGCATCTCCATGTGCGTTGCAACTAATCGGACCCCAGCCTATGCCGTTCACCCTAATTTCCCGAGTCCATTCTCACCAATGCATCCCATCATTCTCTGGGTAAATTAGCAATTAGACTTGATTCACCAGCTTTCAAAACAAGGAGAGCCATTCCAACGCCCAAGTCACCGCCAATCGCCACCTAGGTGGACCTCCATATGCATTGCAACTAATCGAACTCTACCCAATGCCGTTTACGCCATTTTCTCAAGGGAAATCTCAGCAACTACATCCCCCCCTTAACTGTCGAAACTCAGGTCTAGCACTGGACGAATTGACTCAAACAAACCCAACTTTTCCTCCAATCTTCCAATTGTAACTTACAAATGGCATGCCATTGGTTTCCCACAAGCCCAAGACGTGTCGTACCCGCCTTATCTGGCCTTGGTTAAGCTTGTAACCGGAGTTAAGGTCAATTAATAAACTTACAAGTGATTAGTCATATCTAAACCACGTTTCAAACGTATCCCACCTTAACCGTCTACCTCATTTCTAGCATGGGAAGCACTGACACGAAGAGACCTGTCTTTTGTATCGTTCTTCCAATTGTAGCCCTAGATGTGCCTTATCTAGTCTTGGTGAAACTTGTAACCAGTGTTAAGGGCATTAATTAACTTATAACCGATTACTCATGTCGAAACCATGTTTCAAGCTTAATTTGCTTTTTAATTCTTTGTCTCCTTTTTTATATGGACATTAGTACTTTTATTGTTGTTTCCCATCATTCTCTGGGTAAATTAGAAATTAGACTTGATTCACCAGCTTTCAAAACAAGGAAAGCCATTCCAACGCCCAAGTCACCGCCAATCGCCACCTAGGTGCACCTCCATGTGCATTGCAACTAATCGAACTCTACCCTATGCCGTTTACACCATTTTCACAAGTGAAATCTCAGCAACTACATCCCCCCCTTAACCGTCGAAACTCAGGTCTAGCATTGTACGAATTGACTCAAACAAACCCGTCTTTTCCTTCAATCTTCTGATTGTAACCCCCAGATGCCATGCCATTGTTTTCCCCCATGCCAAAGACGTCCCGTCCTCACCTTATCTTGCCTTGGTTAACCTTGTAACGGGAGTGAAGGTCAAGTAATCAACTTACAAGTGATTAGTCATGTCTAAACCATGCTTCAAACTTAATTTCATTTTTAATTGTTTGTCACCATTTTTATATAGACATTAATACAGTTATTGTTGTTTCCCATCATTCATAGAGGAGAATAGAAGATTAGACTTGATCAACCACATTTCGAAACAAGGAAAGTCATCCCAACTCCCAAGTCACCGCCAAACACAACCTAGGTGCATCTCCATGTGCGTTGCAACTAATCGGACCCCAGCCTATGCCGTTCACACTAATTTCCCGAGTCCATTCTCACCAATGCATCCCACCTTAATCGTCTAGCTCATTTCTAGCATGGGATGAACTGACACGAAGAGACCTGTCTTTTGTATCGTTCTTCCAATTGTAGCCCTAGATGTGCCTTATCTAGCCTTGGTGAAACTTGTAACCAGTGTTAAGGGCATTAATTAACTTATAACCGATCACTCATGTCGAAACCATGTTTCAAGCTTATTTTGCTTTTTAATTCTTTGTCACCATTTTTATATGGACATTAGTACTTTTATTGTTGTTTCCCATCATTCTCGGTGGAAATTAGCAATTAGACTTGATTCACCAGCTTTCAAAACAAGGAAAGCCATTCCAACGCCCAAGTCACCGCCAATCGTCACCTAGGTGGACCTCCATATGCATTGCAACTAATCGAACTCTACCCAATGCCGTTTACGCCATTTTCTCAAGGGAAATCTCAGCAACTACATCCCCCCCTTAACTGTCGAAACTCAGGTCTAGCACTGGACGAATTGACTCAAATAAACCCATCTTTTCCTCCAATCTTCCAATTGTAACTTACAGATGGCATGCCATTGGTTTCCCACAAGCCCAAGACGTGTCGTACCCGCCTTATCTGGCCTTGGTTAAGCTTGTAACCGGAGTTAAGGTCAATTAATAAACTTACAAGTGATTAGTCATATCTAAACCACGTTTCAAACTTATTTTCATTTTTAATTCTTTCTCACCATTTTTATATGGACATTAATACTTTTATTGTCGTTTCCCATCATTCTTGGAGGAGAATAGAAGATTAGAAATGAACCACCACATTTCGAAACAAGGAAAGTCATTCCAACTCCCAAGTCACCGCCAATCGCCACCTAGGTGCACCTCCATATGCATTGCAACTAATCGGATTCTACCCTATGCCGTTTACACCATTTTCTCAAGAGAAATCTCAGCAACTTCATCCCCCCTTAACCGTCGAAACTCAGGTCTAGAATTGGACGAATTGACTCACACAAACCCATCTTTTCCTTCAATCTTCCAATTGTAACCCACAGATGGCATGCCGTTGGTTTCCCACAATCCCAAGATGTGTTGTACCTGCCTTATCTTGCCTTGGTTAAGCTTGTAACGGGAGTTAAGGTCAAGTAATCAACTTACAAGTGATTAGTCATCTCTAAACCATGTTTCAAACTTAATTTCATTTTTAATTCTTTCTCACCGTTTTGATATGGGCGTTAGTACTTTTATAGTCGTTTCCCGTCATTCTTAGAGGAGAATAGAAGATTAGACTTGATCCGCCACATTTCGAAACAAGGAAAGTCATTCCAACTCCCAAGTCACCGCCAATCAGCACCTACGTGCATCTCCATGTGCGTTGCAACCCATCGGACCCCAGCCTATGCCGTTCACACTAATTTCTCAAGTGAAATCTCATCAAACGTATCCCACCTTAACCGTCTACCTCATTTCTAGCATGGGAAGCACTGACACGAGGAGACCTGTCTTTTGTATCGTTCTTCCAATTGTAGCCCTAGATGTGCCTTATCTAGCCTTGGTGAAACTTGTAACCAGTGTTAAGGGCATTAATTAACTTATAACCGATCACTCATGTCGAAACCATGTTTCAAGCTTAATTTACTTTTTAATTCTTTGTCACCATTTTTAAAAGGACATTAGTACTTTTATTGTTGTTTCCCATCATTCTCGGGGGAAATTAGCAATTAGACTTGATTCACCAGCTTTCAAAACAAGGAAAGCCATTCCAACGCCCAAGTCACCGCCAATCGCCACCTAGGTGCACCACCATGTGCATTGCAACTAATCGAACTCTACCCTATGCCGTTTACACCATTTTCACAAGTGAAATCTCAGCAACTACATCCCCCCCTTAACCGTCGAAACTCAGGTCTAGCATTGTACGAATTGACTCAAACAAAATCGTCTTTTCCTTCAATCTTCTGATTGTAACCCCCAGATGCCATGCCATTGTTTTCCCCCATGCCCAAGACGTCCCGTACTCACCTTATCTTGCCTTGGTTAACCTTGTAACGGGAGTGAAGGTCCAGTAATCAACTTACAAGTGATTAGTCATCTCTAAACCATGCTTCAAACTTAATTTCATTTTTAATTGTTTGTCACCATTTTTATATAGACATTAATACAGTTATTGTTGTTTCCCATCATTCATAGAGGAGAATAGAAGATTAGACTTGATCCACCACATTTCGAAACAAGGAAAGTCATTCCAACTCCCAAGTCACCGCCAATCACCACCTAGGTGCATCTCCATGTGCGTTGCAACTAATCGGACCCCAGCCTATGCCGTTCACACTAATTTCTCAAGTGAAATCTCATCAAACGTATCCCACCTTAAACGTCTACCTCATTTCTAGCATGGGAAGCACTGACACGAAGAGACCTGCCTTTTGTATCGTTCTTTCAATTGTAGCCCTAGATGTGCCTTATCTAGCCTTGGTGAAACTTGTAATCGGTGGTGTTAAGGGCATTAATTAACTTACAACCTATTACTCATGTCGAAACCATGTTTCAAGCTTAATTTACTTTTTAATTTTTGTCACCATTTTTAAAAGGACATTAATACTTTTATTGGTGTTTCCCATCATTCTCTGGGTAAATTAGAAGATTAGACTTGATTCACCAGTTTTCAAAAGAAGGAAAGGCATTCCAACGCCCAAGTCACCGCCAATCGCCACCTAGTTGCACCTCCATGTGCATTGCAACTAATCGAACTCTACCCTATGCCGTTTACGCCATTTTCTCAAGGGAAATCTCTGCAACTACATCCCCCCCTTAACCGTCGAAACTCAGGTCTAGCATTGGACGAATTGACTCAAACAAACCCGTCTTTTCCTTCAATCTTCTGATTGTAACCCCCAGATGCCATGCCATTGTTTTCGCCCATGCCCAAGACGTCCCGTACTCACCTTATCTTGCCTTGGTTAACCTTGTAACGGGAGTGAAGGTCAAGTAATCAACTTACAAGTGATTAGTCATCTCTAAACCATGCTTCAAACTTAATTTCATTTTTAATTGTTTGTCACCATTTTTATATAGACATTAATACTGTTATTGTTGTTTCCCATCATTCATAGAGGAGAATAGAAGATTAGACTTGATCCACCACATTTCGAAACAAGGAAAGTCATTCCAACTCCCAAGTCACCGCCAATCACCACCTAGGTGCATCTCCATGTGCGTTGCAACTAATCGGACCCCAGCCTATGCCGTTCACACTAATTTCTCGAGTCAAATCTCACCAATGCATCCCACCTTAACCGTCTAGCTCATTTCTAGCATGGGATGAACTGACACGATGAGACCTGTCTTTTGTATCGTTCTTCCAATTGTAGCCCTAGATGTGCCTTATCTAGCCTTGGTGAAACTTGTAACCAGTGTTAAGGGCATTAATTAACTTATAACCGATTACTCATGTCGAAACCATGTTTCAAGCTTAATTTGCTTTTTAATTCTTTGTCTCCATTTTTATATGGACATTAGTACTTTTATTGTTGTTTCCCATCATTCTCTGGGTAAATTAGAAATTAGACTTGATTCACCAGCTTTCAAAACAAGGAAAGCCATTCCAACGCCCAAGTCACCGCCAATCGCCACCTAGGTGCACCTCCATGTGCATTGCAACTAATCGAACTCTACCCTATGCCGTTTACACCATTTTCACAAGTGAAATCTCAGCAACTACATCCCCCCCTTAACCGTCGAAACTCAGGTCTAGCATTGGACGAATTGACTCAAACAAACCCGTCTTTTCCTTCAATCTTCTGATTGTAACCCCCAGATGCCATGCCATTGTTTTCCCCCATGCCCAAGACGTCCCGTACTCACCTTATCTTGCCTTGGTTAACCTTGTAAGGGGAGTTAAGGTCAAGTAATCAACTTACAAGTGATTAGTCATGTCTAAACCATGCTTCAAACTTAATTTCATTTTTAATTGTTTGTCACCATTTTTATATAGACATTAATACAGTTATTGTTGTTTCCCATCATTCATAGAGGAGAATAGAAGATTAGACTTGATCAACCACATTTCGAAACAAGGAAAGTCATTCCAACTCCCAAGTCACCGCCAAACACAACCTAGGTGCATCTCCATGTGCGTTGCAACTAATCGGACCCCAGCCTATGCCGTTCACACTAATTTCCCGAGTCCATTCTCACCAATGCATCCCACCTTAACCGTCTAGCTCATTTCTAGCATGGGATGAACTGACACGAAGAGACCTGTCTTTTGTATCGTTCTTCCAATTGTAGCCCTAGATGTGCCTTATCTAGCCTTGGTGAAACTTATAACCAGTGTTAAGGGCATTAATTAACTTATAACCGATCACTCATGTCGAAACCATGTTTCAAGCTTAATTTGCTTTCTAATTCTTTGTCACCATTTTTATATGGACATTAGTACTTTTATTGTTGTTTCCCATCATTCTCGGGGGAAATTAGCAATTAGACTTGATTCACCAGCTTTCAAAACAAGGAAAGCCATTCCAACGCCCAAGTCACCGCCAATCGCCACCTAGGTGCACCTCCATATGCATTGCAACTAATCGGACTCTACCCTATGCCGTTTACACCATTTTCTCAAGAGAAATCTCAGCAACTTCATCCCCCCCTTAACCGTCGAAACTCAGGTCTAGAATTGGACGAATTGACTCACACAAACCCATCATTTCCTTCAATCTTCCAATTGTAACCCACAGATGGCATGCCGTTGGTTTCCCACAATCCCAAGATGTGTCGTACCTGCCTTATCTTGCCTTGGTTAAGCTTGTAACGGGAGTTAAGGTCAAGTAATCAACTTACAAGTGATTAGTCATCTCTAAACCATGTTTCAAACTTAATTTCATTTTTAATTCTTTCTCACCATTTTGATATGGGCGTTAGTACTTTTATAGTCGTTTCCCGTCATTCTTAGAGGAGAATAGAAGATTAGACTTGATCCGCCACATTTCGAAACAAGGAAAGTCATTCCAACTCCCAAGTCACCGCCAATCAGCACCTACGTGCATCTCCATGTGCGTTGCAACTCATCGAACCCCAGCCTATGCCGTTCACACTAATTTCTCAAGTGCAATCTCATCAAACGTATCCCACCTTAACCGTCTACCTCATTTCTAGCATGGGAAGCACTGACACGAAGAGACCTGCCTTTTGTATCGTTCTTTCAATTGTAGCCCTAGATGTGCCTTATCTAGCCTTGGTGAAACTTGTAATCGGTGGTGTTAAGGGCATTAATTAACTTACAACCTATTACTCATGTCGAAACCATGTTTCAAGCTTAATTTACTTTTTAATTCTTTGTCACCATTTTTAAAAGGACATTAATACTTTTATTGCTGTTTCCCATCATTCTCTGGGTAAATTAGAAGATTAGACTTGATTCACCAGCTTTCAAAAGAAGGAAAGGCATTCCAACGCCCAAGTCACCGCCAATCGCCACCTAGTTGCACCTCCATGTGCATTGCAACCAATCGCCACCTATGCCGTTTACGCCATTTTCTCAAGGGAAATCTCTGCAAATACATTCCCCCTTAACCGTCGAAACTCATGTCTAGCATTAGACGAATTGACTCAAACAAACCCGTCTTTTCCTTCAATCTTCTGATTGTAACCCACAGATGCCATGCCATTGTTTTCCCCCATGCCCAAGACGTCCCGTACTCACCTTATCTTGCCTTGGTTAACCTTGTAAGGGGAGTTAAGGTCAAGTAATCAACTTACAAGTGATTAGTCATGTCTAAACCATGCTTCAAACTTAATTTCATTTTTAATTGTTTGTCACCATTTTTATATAGACATTAATACAGTTATTGTTGTTTCCCATCATTCATAGAGGAGAATAGAAGATTAGACTTGATCAACCACATTTCGAAACAAGGAAAGTCATTCCAACTCCCAAGTCACCGCCAAACACAACCTAGGTGCATCTCCATGTGCGTTGCAACTAATCGGACCCCAGCCTATGCCGTTCACACTAATTTCCCGAGTCCATTCTCACCAATGCATCCCACCTTAACCGTCTAGCTCATTTCTAGCATGGGATGAACTGACACGAAGAGACCTGTCTTTTGTATCGTTCTTCCAATTGTAGCCCTAGATGTGCCTTATCTTGGTGAAACTTGTAACCAGTGTTAAGGGCATTAATTAACTTATAACCGATCACTCATGTCGAAACCATGTTTCAAGCTTAATTTGCTTTCTAATTCTTTGTCACCATTTTTATATGGACATTAGTACTTTTATTGTTGTTTCCCATCATTCTCGGGGGAAATTAGCAATTAGACTTGATTCACCAGCTTTCAAAACAAGGAAAGCCATTCCAACGCCCAAGTCACCGCCAATCGCCACCTAGGTGGACCTCCATATGCATTGCAACTAATCGAACTCTACCCAATGCCGTTTACGCCATTTTCTCAAGGGAAATCTCAGCAACTACATCCCCCCCTTAACTGTCGAAACTCAGGTCTAGCACTGGACGAATTGACTCAAACAAACCCATCTTTTCCTCCAATCTTCCAATTGTAACTTACAGATGGCATGCCATTGGTTTCCCACAAGCCCAAGACGTGTCGTACCCGCCTTATCTGGCCTTGGTTAAGCTTGTAACCGGAGTTAAGGTCAATTAATAAACTTACAAGTGATTAGTCATATCTAAACCACGTTTCAAACTTATTTTCATTTTTAATTCTTTCTCACCAGTTTTATATGGACATTAATACTTTTATTGTCGTTTCCCATCATTCTTGGAGGAGAATAGAAGATTAGAAAAGAACCACCACATTTCGAAACAAGGAAAGTCATTCCAACTCCCAAGTCACCGCCAATCGCCACCTAGGTGCACCTCCATATGCATTGCAACTAATCGGACTCTACCCTATGCCGTTTACACCATTTTCTCAAGAGAAATCTCAGCAACTTCATCCCCCCCTTAACCGTCGAAACTCAGGTCTAGAATTGGACGAATTGACTCACACAAACCCATCATTTCCTTCAATCTTCCAATTGTAACCCACAGATGGCATGCCGTTGGTTTCCCACAATCCCAAGATGTGTCGTACCTGCCTTATCTTGCCTTGGTTAAGCTTGTAACGGGAGTTAAGGTCAAGTAATCAACTTACAAGTGATTAGTCATCTCTAAACCATGTTTCAAACTTAATTTCATTTTTAATTCTTTCTCACCATTTTGATATGGGCGTTAGTACTTTTATAGTCGTTTCCCGTCATTCTTAGAGGAGAATAGAAGATTAGACTTGATCCGCCACATTTCGAAACAAGGAAAGTCATTCCAACTCCCAAGTCACCGCCAATCAGCACCTACGTGCATCTCCATGTGCGTTGCAACTCATCGGACCCCAGCCTATGCCGTTCACACTAATTTCTCAAGTGAAATCTCATCAAACGTATCCCACCTTAACCGTCTACCTCATTTCTAGCATGGGAAGCACTGACACGAAGAGACCTGCCTTTTGTATCGTTCTTTCAATTGTAGCCCTAGATGTGCCTTATCTAGCCTTGGTGAAACTTGTAATCGGTGGTGTTAAGGGCATTAATTAACTTACAACCTATTACTCATGTCGAAACCATGTTTCAAGCTTAATTTACTTTTTAATTCTTTGTCACCATTTTTAAAAGGACATTAATACTTTTATTGTTGTTTCCCATCATTCTCTGGGTAAATTAGAAGATTAGACTTGATTCACCAGCTTTCAAAAGAAGGAAAGGCATTCCAACGCCCAAGTCACCGCCAATCGCCACCTAGTTGCACCTCCATGTGCATTGCAACTAATCGAACTCTACCCTATGCCGTTTACGCCATTTTCTCAAGGGAAATCTCTGCAAATACATCCCCCCTTAACCGTCGAAACTCATGTCTAGCATTAGACGAATTGACTCAAACAAACCCGTCTTTTCCTTCAATCTTCTGATTGTAACCCCCAGATGCCATGCCATTGTTTTCGCCCATGCCCAAGACGTCCCGTACTCACCTTATCTTGCCTTCGTTAACCTTGTAACGGGAGTGAAGGTCAAGTAATCAACTTACAAGTGATTAGTCATGTCTAAACCATGCTTCAAACTTAATTTCATTTTTAATTGTTTGTCACTATTTTTATATAGACATTAATACAGTTATTGTTGTTTCCCATCATTCATAGAGGAGAATAGAAGATTAGACTTGATCAACCACATTTCGAAACAAGGAAAGTCATTCCAACTCGCAAGTCACCGCCAAACACAACCTAGGTGCATCTCCATGTGCGTTGCAACTAATCGGACCCCAGCCTATGCCGTTCACACTAATTTCCCGAGTCCATTCTCCCCAATGCATCCCACCTTAACCGTCTAGCTCATTTCTAGCATGGGATGAACTGACACGAAGAGACCTGTCTTTTGTATCGTTCTTCCAATTGTAGCCCTAGATGTGCCTTATCTAGCCTTGGTGAAACTTGTAACCAGTGTTAAGGGCATTAATTAACTTTTATAACCGATCACTCATGTCGAAACCATGTTTCAAGCTTAATTTGCTATTTAATTCTTTGTCACCATTTTTATATGGACATTAGTACTTTTATTGTTGTTTCCAATCATTCTCGGGGGAAATTAGCAATTAGACTTGATTCACCAGCTTTCAAAACAAGGAAAGCCATTCCAACGCCCAAGTCACCGCCAATCGCCACCTAGGTGGACCTCCATATGCATTGCAACTAATCGAACTCTACCCAATGCCGTTTACGCCATTTTCTCAAGGGAAATCTCAGCAACTACATCCCCCCCTTAACTGTCGAAACTCAGGTCTAGCACTGGACGAATTGACTCAAACAAACCCCTCTTTTCCTCCAATCTTCCAATTGTAACTTACAGATGGCATGCCATTGGTTTCCCACAAGCCCAAGACGTGTCGTACCCGCCTTATCTGGCCTTGGTTAAGCTTGTAACCGGAGTTAAGGTTAATTAATAAACTTACAAGTGATTAGTCATATCTACACCACGTTTCAAACTTATTTTCATTTTTTATTCTTTCTCACCATTTTTATATGGACATTAATACTTTTATTGTCGTTTCCCATCATTCTTGGAGGAGAATAGAAGATTAGAAATGAACCACCACATTTCGAAACAAGGAAAGTCATTCCAACTCCCAAGTCACCGTCAATCGCCACCTAGGTGCACCTCCATATGCATTGCAACTAATCGGACTCTACCCTATGCCGTTTACACCATTTTCTCAAGAGAGATCTCAGCAACTTCATCCCCCCCTTAACCGTCGAAACTCAGGTCTAGAATTGGACGAATTGACTCACACAAACCCATCTTTTCCTTCAATCTTCCAATTGTAACCCACAGATGGCATGCCGTTGGTTTCCCACAATCCCAAGATGTGTCGTACCTGCCTTATCTTGCCTTGGTTAAGCTTGTAACGGGAGTTAAGGTCAAGTAATCAACTTACAAGTGATTAGTCATCTCTAAACCATGTTTCAAACTTAATTTCATTTTTAATTCTTTCTCACCATTTTGATATGGGCGTTAGTACTTTTATAGTCGTTTCCCGTCATTCTTAGAGGAGAATAGAAGATTAGACTTGATCCGCCACATTTCGAAACAAGGAAAGTCATTCCAACTCCCAAGTCACCGCCAATCAGCACCTACGTGCATCTCCATTTGCGTTGCAACTCATCGGACCCCAGCCTATGCCGTTCACACTAATTTCTCAAGTGAAATCTCATCAAACGTATCCCACCTTAACCGTCTAGCTCATTTCTAGCATGGGATGAACTGACACGAAGAGACCTGTCTTTTGTATCGTTCTTTCAATTGTAGCCCTAGATGTGCCTTATCTAGCCTTGGTGAAACTTGTAATTGGTGGTGTTAAGGGCATTAATTAACTTACAACCTATTACTCATGTCGAAACCATGTTTCAAGCTTAATTTACTTTTTAATTCTTTGTCACCATTTTTAAAAGGACATTAATACTTTTATTGTTGTTTCCCATCATTCTCTGGGTAAATTAGAAGATTAGACTTGATTCACCAGGTTTCAAAAGAAGGAAAGGCATTCCAACGCCCAAGTCACCGCCAATCGCCACCTAGTTGCACCTCCATGTGCATTGCAACTAATCGAACTCTACCCTATGCCGTTTACGCCATTTTCTCAAAGGAAATCTCTGCAACTACATCCCCCCCTTAACCGTCGAAACTCAGGTCTAGCATTGGACGAATTGACTCAAACAAACCCGTCTTTTCCTTCAATCTTCTGATTGTAACCTTCAATCTTCTGATTGTAACCCCCAGATGCCATGCCATTGTTTTCGCCCATGCCCAAGACGTCCCGTACTCACCTTATCTTGCCTTGGTTAACCTTGTAACGGGAGTGAAGGTCAAGTAATCAACTTACAAGTGATTAGTCATGTCTAAACCATGCTTCAAACTTAATTTCATTTTTAATTGTTTGTCACCATTTTTATATAGACATTAATACAGTTATTGTTGTTTCCCATCATTCATAGAGGAGAATAGAAGATTAGACTTGATCAACCACATTTCGAAATAAGGAAAGTCATTCCAACTCCCAAGTCACCGCCAAACACAACCTAGGTGCATCTCCATGTGCGTTGCAACTAATCGGACCCCAGCCTATGCCGTTCACACTAATTTCCCGAGTCCATTCTCACCAATGCATCCCACCTTAACCGTCTAGCTCATTTCTAGCATGGGATGAACTGACACGAAGAGACCTGTCTTTTGTATCGTTCTTCCAATTGTAGCCCTAGATGTGCCTTATCTAGCCTTGGTGAAACTTGTAACCAGTGTTAAGGGCATTAATTAACTTATAACCGATCACTCATGTCGAAACCATGTTTCAAGCTTAATTTGCTTTTTAATTCTTTGTCACCATTTTTATATGGACATTAGTACTTTTATTGTTGTTTCCCATCATTCTCGGGGGAAATTAGCAATTAGACTTGATTCACCAGCTTTCAAAACAAGGAAAGCCATTCCAACGCCCAAGTCACCGCCAATCGCCACCTAGGTGGACCTCCATATGCATTGCAACTAATCGAACTCTACCCAATGCCGTTTACGCCATTTTCTCAAGGGAAATCTCAGCAACTACATCCCCCCCTTAACTGTCGAAACTCAGGTCTAGCACTGGACGAATTGACTCAAACAAACCCATCTTTTCCTCCAATCTTCCAATTGTAACTTACAGATGGCATGCCATTGGTTTCCCACAAGCCCAAGACGTGTCGTACCCGCCTTATCTGGCCTTGGTTAAGCTTGTAACCGGAGTTAAGGTCAATTAATAAACTTACAAGTGATTAGTCATATCTAAACCACGTTTCAAACTTATTTTCATTTTTAATTCTTTCTCACCATTTTTATATGGGCGTTAGTACTTTTATAGTCGTTTCCCGTCATTCTTAGAGGAGAATAGAAGATTAGACTTGATCCACCACATTTCGAAACAAGGAAAGTCATTCCAACTCCCAAGTCACCGCCAATCAGCACCTACGTGCATCTCCATGTGCGTTGCAACTCATCGGACCCCAGCCTATGCCGTTCACACTAATTTCTCAAGTGAAATCTCATCAAACGTATCCCACCTTAACCGTCTACCTCATTTCTAGCATGGGAAGCACTGACACGAAGAGACCTGCCTTTTGTATCGTTCTTTCAATTGTAGCCCTAGATGTGCCTTATCTAGCCTTGGTGAAACTTGTAATCGGTGGTGTTAAGGGCATTAATTAACTTACAACCTATTACTCATGTCGAAACCATGTTTCAAGCTTAATTTACTTTTTAATTCTTTGTCACCGTTTTTAAAAGGACATTAATACTTTTATTGTTGTTTCCCATCATTCTCTGGGTAAATTAGAATATTAGACTTGATTCACCAGCTTTCAAAAGAAGGAAAGGCATTCCAACGCCCAAGTCACCGCCAATCGCCACCTAGTTGCACCTCCATGTGCATTGCAACTAATCGAACTCTACCCTATGCCGTTTACGCCATTTTCTCAAGGGAAATCTCTGCAACTACATCCCCCCCTTAACCGTCGAAACTCAGGTCTAGCATTGGACGAATTGACTCAAACAAACCCGTCTTTTCCTTCAATCTTCTGATTGTAACCCCCAGATGCCATGCCATTGTTTTCGCCCATGCCCAAGACGTCCCGTACTCACCTTATCTTGCCTTGGTTAACCTTGTAACGGGAGTGAAGGTCAAGTAATCAACTTACAAGTGATTAGTCATGTCTAAACCATGCTTCAAACTTAATTTCATTTTTAAGTTTGAAGCATGGTTTAGATGAAGTGGATCAAAACTGGTTCTCATTCTTTCAAGCCCATCATGTGTGTTGGGCTCTTGCTAGTTTCATCCCAATTGGATTGCACCAATTCTTGCATTGCTCCCTTAATCTTCGTGGCTCTTAATGTTGTAATTGATCCTTAAGACTTGGTCCACCTTGGGGCCCATCATTCCCCCTCTCCTCAAAAGGATTCGACCTCGAATCTCTACCTGGATCAAAGGGAAAAAGATCAGTAACAATGAAGATAGCAAACACGTGATACATACCTGGAAGATCCACTAGGTATGAAATATCATTAATTTTATCAAGAATTTGGAAATGTCCATCCAAGCTACTTCTGTCATCCACAAACAAAAGTATTATAGTTAAATGAGTAAGTGGATTAAAATCATAAACAACTTTAAAAGGAGAATATGAAGTAGTAGTATGCAACGTCCTATTATATGCAAACTCTTTAAATGGCAAACAATCCTCCCAAGTTTTTAAATTCTTATGAAGAACAGTGCATAAGAGCTGGGTATTAGAAACAATCCTCCTAGGTACACCATGAAGTCGCACTATCCCCCTGAAAAATAAGTTAGCTATGTTTGTGGTATCATCAATTTTATGACATGGAATGAAATGTGACATTTTATTAAATCTATGCACAACCACAAAAATAGAATCACTACCACTTTTAGTTGTACGTAGCCCCAAAACAAAGTCCATAGATATGCCTACCAATGGTTTACTAGGAACGGGTAAGGGTGTATACAACCTATGTGGCAAAACCTTAGACATGGCCTTCCTA
Organism: Carya illinoinensis; assembly: GCF_018687715.1. Classification (NCBI taxonomy): domain Eukaryota; kingdom Viridiplantae; phylum Streptophyta; class Magnoliopsida; order Fagales; family Juglandaceae; genus Carya; species Carya illinoinensis. Next base: position 15,775,489 of record NC_056757.1, on the reverse strand, counting down.
CATGTAATGCACATGCCACAAATGCAATTGACGTCTCTTTTCATTTTAGGCCAAAAGAAATGTTCATCCAACAATTCAATGAATGGCAAATGATACTCCCACAAACGTTCATGAAACACATCTAAGGTTTTCTTTGTACCAAAATGACCATTCCAATTATATGCAAATTCAATGAATGGTAAGTAGTACTCCCACCAATGGTCATCCAACACGTCTAAAATCCTCTTTATATCAAAATTTCCCAACAGACCACATCCATGCACAAGCAACTCACGCATAAGACTAGTAGGCACACAAAATCTTTTCTCTCTAAACAAGTACCAATCTAGTCTATATAAATGAGAAAACGATGCTTTCTTACGTACTCCATACACACTAGTCATGCCATCATCATTAACAAACAAGTTCTTATCATATTTAAGTCTCAATAACTTTGCATCTATAATGATGACAAGGACGTACCTTATTGCATAAGTATCAACCACAAAATTTTCTTTACCTTGTGTGTACTTAGTTACATAAGGAAATGTCTCAATGAGTTGCACCCACTTGTCATGCATTCTATTCAACTTACAGTGTCCTTTCAAGTGCGTCAAGGACTCATGTTCTTCAAAGAAAGGTCGAATAGGGATTGTCGCACTTGGTATAAAATCAATGTAATGCTCCATCTCTCTAATAGATGACAATCCACTAAACACTCCGCTAGGAATTACGACCTTATATCTCTGCAACAAAGAGATAACAATACTAGGCAAAGATTCATTAAATCCGTTAGTAGTAAAATTCGCCTTAGCATAAAAACTCACTTCTCTCTTTACTTTTCTCTCACTTTCTTCACTCCAGCTTTTCTTTTCACTCTCATTTTTCTTTTCACTCTCTTTTTTTCTTTCACTCTCTTTTTCCTTTTCACTCTCTTTTTCCTTTTCACTCTCTCTCTTTGCTTCAGTCTCATTTTTCTTTTCACTCTCTATTTTTTCTTCACCCTCTTTTTCCTTTTCACTCTCTTTTTTCTTTTCACTCTCTCTCTTTGCTTCAGTCTCTTTATTCTTTTCACTCTCTATTTTTTCATCACTCTCTTTTTCCTTTTCACTCTCTTTTTTCTTTTCACTCTCTCTCTTTGCTTCAGTCTCTTTATTCTTTTCACTCTCAATTTTTTCTTCACTCTCTTTGTTCTTTTCACTCTCTCCTTCTCTTGAGGTTTTGGCCTCACTATTTCTTTTTTGATCAACCTCACCTTTCAACTTCAGTTGGTCCTCATGGACCTGTGTCGGAGTTAAAGCAGCAAGTTTGATTCTTTTTCCATCCTTTTCAAAACTGTACATGTTTCTAAACCCATCATAGATCACTCTCCTATCACACTGCCACGGCCTCCCCAACAAAATATGGCCAGCATGCATAAGCACAACATCACAAAGTACATCATCCTTGTACCTCCCAATTGAAAAAGAAACTAGCACTTGCTTATTTATCCTAACCTCCCCACAATCATTCAACCACTGCAACTTGTATGGTCTAGGGTGTTTCAAAGTAGGTAGATTCAATTTCTCAACTAAAGTAGTGCTAGCAACATTAGTACAACTCCCTCCATCAATAATCATACTACATACCTTGTTGTTGATGTGGCATCTAGTACGAAAAATGTTCTCTCTTTGCTGCTCTATACCATCCATCTTAAATTCTGTATTGGGAGCACGCCTAACAAGAGACTCGCCATACTTTTCATTCTTATTGTACCTATTCTTAATACTAGGCTCACATCTCCTCCTATCTCTCCCACTTTGCAAATTTGTAATCAATGCACCTTGTTGTTCCATCTTATCCATCACTTCCCCCAACTTCAAATTTAACCTTTCAAACTTTTGTTGCATTGACTGCAACAAAAAGAATGAATTGTCTGACATCCCCTTTGGTTATGAGTCACTTTAATGAGACATTGTATGTGCTGCACAAAAAAGAATGTTAGTGGAAAAAGACCTCACACGCTCTCCCTCACGTGTTTACACTCAAATAATGGCGCTCCACTCGTGTTTCACTCTTAATTGGCTTTTTCCCGATAATGATCTCACACTCTCTTGCCTTTTACCTCAAGAGTTTTCCCACTCAAGTTCTTTCAAAACTAATTAAACTAAATCAAGGCAATACAACCTTGTTTTATCCCAACTAATAATTAGATCCAAGAAACAAGAACAAGAGAAACACGGAATGAATAAAATGACAAGGGAATCAAGGAAATTATACGAATGGAAGAGTGACTGTAACACAATATACCAACTAGAAAGAGGTAACAAGAGGTAATTCAGCCCCTTTAAGGACAAGACCCAATCAACAAATTTCTTTCTTTCTCTTTTATTGTAACTATATAGCAACCACTGAATATGCTACCTCTACTTTCCTTCTCTCTCCCTTTTTTTTTTTGAAATTTTTTTTTTTTCGAATTTTTTTTTCTTTTCCTTTCTTTTCTTTTCTTTTCTATTCCTTTCTTTTCTTTTCCTTTCTTTTCTTTTTCTTTTCTTTTCTCAAAAATTCAACCACAAACAGGAATATTCAATTGTGATAATCAAGCAATTGAATTCAAACACATACAAATTGGCAAGGAAATAGAAGGAAATCAATGAAACCCTAGATGGTGCAAATTTTGGCAGCCCTAGGAAAAACGAATTTTTGTGCTTTTTTTTTTTTTTTTTTGGGCAATTCTAGAACATTGAAGCCCTAGAATTAACAATACAATAAATAAAAAGATAGAATCAGACCTGATTGGAAACCTGGCTCTGATACCAAATGATGTGAACCCCAATCGACTCGCTTTGAGACCCAACAACAATATTGGAAAAACAAACCCAAGAACGCCAAACTCAAGTCTATGGATGGAGAATTTAGACCCGTTGAGAACTCGTTTCAAGAACCTAGATTATATCAAAATCTAGACCCGTTGAAATCCCGTCTCAAGAACCCAAATTACGAGGAGGAACGCCACAAAGGTTGTGATTTACCTTTGATAAGTTCAAGAGTTCAATTAAGAACAAGAGGAGAAAACTCACTCACAATTAAAATTCGAAATAAAATAATGTCTTACCTCTCAAATGAGGCTACAAGTGCCTTAAATAAACAATTCCCAAAACCCTAAAGGAATAGTGCCGCGGGTACTGTAGCGTGAACAGTGCCGCGCTACAGTAACTTCTAAAACCCTAGTTCACATAAATAAATAACTTTCCGAATATGCCATTGGCCAAAATACAAGGCCTTCCCAAAAACCCTAGTTCATTAGAAATAAGACATATGGGCTAGACATCTCCCAAGCCCAATTATTCTAGAATAATTCCTTTGACTAATAAAATAAGTCATTTCAATGAAATAAATAAGTCCATGGTCTTTAATAACAATCGGCTCAAGTCGTGTCTTCCATAGCTTGGATGAAGTGGATCAAAACTGGTTCTCATTCTTTCAAGCCCATCATGTGTGTTGGGCTCTTGCTAGTTTCATCCCAATTGGATTGCACCAATTCTTGCATTGCTCCCTTAATCTTCGTGGCTCTTAATGTTGTAATTGATCCTTAAGACTTGGTCCACCTTGGGGCCCATCAGCTCATGTTGAAACCATGTTTCAAGATTAATTTGCTCTTTAATTCTTTGTCACCATTTTTATATGGACATTAATACTTTTATTGTCGTTTCCCATCATTCTTAGAGGAGAATAGAAGATTAGACTTGATCCACCACATTTCGAAACAAGGAAAGTCATTCCAACTCCCAAGTCACCGCCAATCGCCACCTAGGTGCACCTCCATGTGCATTGCAACTAATCGGACTCTACCCTATGCCGTTTACACCATATTCTCAAGGGAAATCTCAGCAACTGCATCCCCACTTAACCGTCGAAACGCAGGTCTAGCATTAGACGAATTGACTGAAATAAACCCATCTTTTCCTTCAATCTTCCAATTGTAACCCACAGATGGCATGCCATTCGTTTCCCACAAGCCCAAGACGTGCCGTACCCGCCTTATCTTGCCTTGGTTAAGCTTGTAACTGGAGTTAAGGTCAAATAATCAACGTACAAGTGATTAGTCATCTCTAAACCATGTTTCAAAATTAATTTCCTTTTTAATTCTTTCTCACCATTTTTATACGGACATTAATACTTTTATTGTTGTTTCCTATCATTCTTAGAGATGAATAGAAGATTAGACTTGATCCACCACATTTCGAAACAAGGAAAGTCATTCCAACTCCCAAGTCACCGCCAATCAGCACCTACGTGCATCTCCATGTGCGTTGCAACTCATCGGAGCCCAGCCTATGCCGTTCACACTAATTTCTCAAGTGAAATCTCATCAAACGTATCCCACCTTAACCGTCTAGCTCATTTCTAGCATGGGAAGCACTGACACGAAGAGACCTGTCTTTTGTATCGTTCTTCCAATTGTAGACCTAGATGTGCCTTATTTAGCCTTGGTGAAACTTGTAACCGGTATTAACGGCATTAATTAACTTACAACTGATTGCTCATGTTGAAACCATGTTTCAAGATTAATTTGCTTTTTAATTCTTTGTCACCATTTTTATATGGACATTAATACTTTTATTGTGGTTTCCTATCATTCTTAGAGGTGAATAGAAGATTAGACTTGATCCACCACATTTCGAAACAAGGAAAGTCATTCCAACTCCCAAGTCACCGCCAATCAGCACCTACGTGCATCTCCATGTGCGTTGCAACTCATCGGACCCCAGCCTATGCCGTTCACACTAATTTCTCAAGTGAAATCTCATCAAACGTATCCCACCTTAACCGTCTAGCTCATTTCTAGCATGGGAAGCACTGACACGAAGAGACCTGTCTTTTGTATCGTTCTTCCAATTGTAGACCTAGATGTGCCTTATTTAGCCTTGGTGAAACTTGTAACCGGTGTTAACGGCATTAATTAACTTACAACTGATTGCTCATGTTGAAACCATGTTTCAAGATTAATTTGCTTTTTAATTCTTTGTCACCATTTTTATATGGACATTAATACTTTTATTGTCATTTCCCATCATTCTTAGAGGAGAATAGAAGATTAGACTTGATCCACCACATTTCGAAACAAGGAAAGTCATTCCAACTCCCAAGTCACCGCCAATCGCCACCTAGGTGCACCTCCATGTACATTGCAACTAATCGGACTCTACCCTATGCCGTTTACAACATTTTCTCAAGGAAAATTTCAGTACCTGCATCCCCCCTTAACCGTCGAAACTCAGGTCTAGCATTGGACGAATTAACTCAAACAAACCCATCTTTTCCTCTAATCTTCCAATTGTAACCTACAGATGGCTTGCCATTGGTTTCCCACAAGCCCAAGACGTGTCGTACCCGCCTTATCTGGCCTTGGTTAAGCTTGTAACGGCAGTTAAGGTGAAGTAATAAACTTACAAGTGATTAGTCATATCTAAACCACGTTTCAAACTTAATTTCATTTTTAATTCTTTCTCACCATTTTTATATGGACATTAATACTTTTATTGTCGTTTCCCATCATTCTTAGAGGAGAATAGAAGAGTAGAATTGATGCACCACATTTCGAAACAAGAAAAGTCATTCCAACTCCCAAGTCACCGCCAATCGCCACCTAGGTGCACCTCCATATGCAATGCAACTAATCAGACTCTACCCTATGTCGTTTACACCATTTTCTCAAGTGAAATCTCGGCAACTGCATTCCCCCCTTAACCGTTGAAACTCAGGTCTTGCATTGGACGAATTGACTCACACAAACCCATCTTTTCCTTCAATCTTCCAATTGTAACCCACAGATGCCATGCCATTGGTTTCCCACAAGCCCAAGATGTGTCGTACCCGCCTTATCTTGCCTTGGTTAAGCTTGTAACGGGAGTTAAGGTCAAGTAACCAACTTACAAGTGACTAGTCATCTCTAAACCATGTGTCAAACTTAATTTCTTTTTTAATTCTTTCTCAACATTTTTATATGGACGTTAATACTTTTATTATCGTTTCCCATCATTCTTAGAGGAGAATAGAAGATTAGACTTGATCCACCACATTTCGAAACAAGGAAAGTCATTCCAACTCCCAAGTCACCGCTAATCGCCACCTAGGTGCACCTCCATGTGCATTGCAACTAAGCGAACTCTACCCTATGCCGTTTACGCCATTTTCTCAAGGGAAATCTCAGCAACTCCATCCCCCCCTTAATCTTCGAAACTCAAGTCTAGCATTGGACGAATTGACTCAAATAAACACATCTTTTCCTTCAATCTTCCAATTGTAACCCAGAGATGGCATGCCATTGGTTTCCCACCAGCCCAAGACGTGCCGTACCCGCCTTATCTTGCCTTCGTTAAACTTGTAACCGGAGTTAAGGTCAATTAATCAACGTACAAGTGATTAGTCATATCTAAACCACGTTTCACACTTAATTTCATTTTTAATTCTTTGTCACCACTTTCATATGGGCGTTAAAACTTTTATTGTTGTTTCCGACCATTCTTAAAGGAGAATAAAAGATTAGACATGATCCACCACATTTCGAAACAAGGAAAGTCATTCCAACTCCGAAGTCACCGCCAATCGCCACCTAGGTGCACCTCCATATGCATTGCAACTAATCGGAATCTACCGTATGCCGTTTACACCATTTTCTCAAGGGAAATCTCAGCAACAGCATCCCCCCTTAACCGTCGAAACTAAGGTCTAGCATTGGACGGATTGACTGAAACAAACCCATCTTTTCCTTGAATCTTTCAATTTTAACCCTCAGATGGCATGCCATTGGTTTCCAACAAGCCCAAGACGTGCCGTACCCGCCTTATCTTGCCTTGGTTAAACTTGTAACCGGAGTTGAGGTCAATTAATCAACGTACAAGTGATTAGTCATCTCTAAACCATGTTTCAAAATTAATTTGCTTTTTAATTCTTTCTCACCATTTTTTTGTGGACATTAATACTTTTACTGTTGTTTCCCATCATTTTAGAGGAGAATAGAAGATTAGACTTGATCCACCACATTTCGAAACAAGGAAAGTCATTCCAACTCCCAAGTCACCGCCAATGACCACTTACGTGCATCTCCATGTGCGTTGCAACTAATCGGACCCCAGCCTATGTCGTTCACTCTAATTTCACAAGTGAAATCTCATCAAATGTATCGCACCTTAACCGTCTAGCTCATTTCTAGCATGGGAAGAACTGACATGAAGAGACCTGTCTTTTGTATCGTTCATCCGATTGTAGCCCTAGATGTGCCTTATCTAGCCTTGGTAAAACTTGTAACCGGTGTTATGGGTATTAATTCACTTACAACCGATTAGTCATCCCTAAACCATGTTTCAAAATTAATTTCCTTTTTAATTCTTACTCACCATTTTTATATGGACATTAATACTTTTATTGTCGTTTCCCATCATTCTTAGAGGAGAATAGAAGATTGGACTTGATCCACCATATTTCGAAACAAGGAAAGTCATTCCAACTCCCAAGTCACCGCCAATCGCCACCTAGGTGCACCTCCATATGCATTACAACTAATCGGACTCTACCCTATGCCGTTTACACCATTTTCTGAAGGGAAATCTCAGCAACTGTATCCCCCCTGAACCGTCGAAACTCAGGTCTAGCATTGGACGAAAAGACTCAAACAAACCCATCTTTTCCTTCAATCTTCCAATTGTAACCCACAGATGCCATGCCATTGGTTTCCCACAAGCCCAAGATGTGTCGTACCCGCCTTATCTTGCCTTGGCTAAGCTTGTAACGGGAGTTAAGGTCAAGTAATCAACTTACAAGTGATTAGTCATCTCTAAACCATGTGTTAAACTTAATTTCATTTTTAATTCTTTCTCACCATTTTTATATGGACGTTAATAATTTTATTGTCGTTTCCCATCATTCTTAGAGGAGAATAGAAGATTAGACTTGATCCACCACATTTCGAAACAAGGAAATTCCTTCCAACTCCCAAGTCACCGCCAATCGCCCCCTAGGTGCACCTCCATGTGCATTGCAACTAATCGGATTCTACCCTATGCCGTTTACACCATTTTCTCAAGGGAAATCTCAGCAACTGCATCCCCCCCTTAACCGTCGAAACTTAGGTCTAGCATTGGACGAATTGACTCAAACAAACCCATCTTTTCCTTCAATCTTCCGAATTGTAACCCATAAATGCAATGCCATTGTTTTCCCCCAGGCCCAAGACGTCCCGTACTCACCTTATCTTGCCTTGGTTATGCCTGTAACGGGAGTTAAGGTCAATTAATCAACTTAAAAGTGATTAGTCATCTCTAAACCATGTTTCAAACTTAATTTCGTTTTTAATTCTTTCTCACCATTTTTATATGGACGTTAATACTTTTATTGTCGTTTGCCTCATTCTTAGAGGAGAATAGAAGATTAGACATGATCCACCACATTTCGAAACAAGGAAAGTCATTCCAACTCCCAAGTTACCGCCAATCGCCACCTAGGTGCACCTCCAAATGCATTGCAACTAATCGGACTCTACGCTATGCAGTTTACACCATTTTCTCAAGGGAAATCTCAGCAACTGCATCCCCCCTTAACCGTCGAAACTCAGGTCTAGCAATGGATGAATTGACTCAAACAAACCCATCTTTTCCTTCAATCTTCCAATTGTAACCCACGTATGGCATGCCATTGTTTTCCCACAAGCCCAAGATGTGCCGTACCCGCCTTATCTTGCCTTGGTTAAACTTGTAACCGGAGTTAAGGTCAATTAATCAACGTACAAGTGATTAGTCATCTCTAAACCATGTTTCAAACTTAATTTCATTTTTAATTCTTTCTCACCATTTTTATATGGACATTAATACTTTTACTGTTGTTTCCCATCATTCTTAGAGGAGAATATTAGATTAGACTTGATCCACCACATTTTGAAACAAGGAAAGTCATTCCAACTGCCAAGTCACCGGCAATCAGCACCTACGTGCATCTCCATGTGCGTTGCAACTAATCGGTCCCCAGCCTATGCCTTCACACTAATTTCTCAAGTGAAATCTCATCAAACGTATCCCACCTTAACCGTCTAGCTCATTTCTAGCATGGGAAGAACTGACACGAAGAGACCTGTCTTTTGTATCGTTCTTCCAATTGTAGCCCTAGATGTGCGTTATTTAGCCTTGGTGGAACTTGTAACCGGTGTTAACGGCATTAATTAACTTACAACCGATTACTCATGTCTAAACCATGTTTCAAGATTAATTTGCTTTTTAATTCTTTGTCACCATTTTTATATGGACGTTAATACTTTTACTGTTATTTCCCATCATTCTCTAGGTAAATTAGAAGATTAGACTTGATTCACCAGCTTTCAAAACAAGAAAAGCCATTCCAACGCCCAAGTCACCGCCAAACGCCACCTAGGTGCATTGCAACTAATCAGACTGTACCCTATGCCGTTTACACCATTTTCTCAAGGGAAATCTCAGCAACTGCATCGCCCCTTAACCGTCAAAACTCAGGTCTAGCATTGGACAAATTGACTCAAACGAACCCATCTTTTCCTTCAATCTTCCAATTGTAACCCACAGATGGCTTGCCATTGGTTTCCCACAAGCCCAAGATGTGTCGTACCCGCCTTATCTTGCTTGGTTAAGCTTGTAACGAGAGTTAAGGTCAAGTAATCAACTTACAAGTGATTAGTCATCTCTAAACCATGTTTCAAACTTAATTTCATTTTTAATTCTTTCTCACCATTTTTATATGGACATTAATACTTTTATTGTCGTTTCCCATCATTCTTAGAGGAGAATAGAAGATTAGACTTGATCCACCACATTTCGAAACAAGGTAATGGGCCCCAAAGCGGATCAAGTCTTAAGGATCAATTACAAGATTAAGAGCCACGAAGATCAAGAGAGCAATGCAAGAATTGGTGCAATCCAATTGGGATCAAGCTAGCAAGAGCCCAACACTCATGACGGGTTTGAAAGAAGGAGAACCAGTTTTGCTCCACCTGATCCAAGCTATAAAAGACACGACTTGAGCCTATTGTTATGGAAGGCCATGGGTTTATTTATTTCGTTAAAAGGGCTTAATTTATTAGTCAAATGAATTAATCAAGAATAATTGGGCTTCGGGGATGTCCAGCCCACACGTCTTATTTCTAATGAACTAGGGTTTTGAGGAAGGCATTGTATTTTGGCCAAGGGTTTATTTGGAAAGTTATAATTTTATGTCTCACTAGGGTTTCAGAAGTTACTGTAATGCGGCGTATGACACTATTCACGCTACAGTACCCAAGGCATTGTTTACTTAGGGTTTTTAGGGATTGTCTATTTAAACCACTTGTAATCTCATTTGAGAGGCAGAATATATGGAATTGTCATTGAGAGTTGAGTTATCTCCTCTTGTTCTTCTTGAACTTCTGAACTTATCAAGGGTAAATCAAAACCTTTGTGGCGTTCTTCCTTTGTAATCTAGGTTCTTGAGACGGGTTCTTCAATGGGTCTAGATTTTGATATAATCTAGGTTCTTTGAACAAGTTCTCATCGGGTCTAGATTCTCCATCCATATACCTGAGTTTGGCTTTCTTGGGGTTGTTTTTCCAGTATTGTTGTTGGGTCTCAAAGCAAGTGTATTGGGGTTCACATCATTTGGTAATCAGAGTAAGGTTTCCAATCAGTTGTAATTCTATCTTTTATCTATTGCATCTTTAATTCTATGGTTTCATTGTTCTAGGGTTGCAAAAAAAAGTGTAGAAATTCGTTTTTCCTAGGGTTGCCAGATTACTCTATCATTTTGGTTTCATGTTTATCAACATTAGGTGGCTAAATTGCTTGTTTGTGGGCTGCCAAAATTTGCAGCATCTATAGGGTTGGAAATTTCTGGGTTTCTTGCATCTTCAAGTTTCTCAATTCCTTGGAGTGTCACTTCATTGGTTCTGTTCTATTTCCTTGCAAATTTTTATGTGTTTGAATTCGATTGTTTGATTGTTACAATTGAATATTGCTGTTTGTGATTGAATCGGTGAGAAAAGAAAAGAAAAGAAAGGAAAAGAAAAGAAAAAAAATTCCAAAAGAAAAATGTTTAGGAATCCGAATTTTTTATTATTGAGTCTTGTCCTTAAAGGGGCTGAGTTACCCGTTGTTGCTTCATTCTAGTTGTTACCTTGTTTTGTGATTACTCTTTCCGTCATATAAATACCTTGAGTCTCGTGTCATTTTGTTTCCTCCGTGTTTTTGTTTCCTTAGACCTAATTACTAGTTGGAATGAAACAAGGTTGTATTGTCTTGATTAAGTTCAATTAGTTCTTCAAAAAAACCTTGAGTGGAAAAAATCTTGAGGTAAAAGGCAAGAGAGTGTGAGATCATTATCGGAAAAGCCAATTAAGAGTTAAACACGAGTGGAGTGCCATTATTCGAGTGTAAACACGTAAGGGAGCGTGTGAGGTCTTCTTTTCCTCTAACATTCTTTTCTTGTGCAGAGCATATGATGTCTCATAAAAATGACTCATCACCAAAGGGGATGGTAGATAATTCATTTTTTGTGTTGCAGTCCATGCAACACAAGTTTGAAAGGTTAAATTTGAAGTTGGGGGAGGTGAGGGATAAGATGGAACAACAAGGTGCATTGATTAGAAATTTGCAAAGTAAGAGAGATAGGAGGAGACGTGAGCCTAGTATGGAGAATAGGCACAATAAGAATGAGGAGTATGGCGAGTCTCTTGTTGTTAGGCGTGCTCCCAATACAGAATTTAAGATGGATGATATAAAGCAGCAAAGAGAAAATATTTTTCATACTAGATGCCATATCAACAACAAGGTATGTAGTATGATAATTGATGGGGGAAGTTGTACTAATGTTGCTAGCAGTACTTTAGTTGAGAAATTGAATTTACCTACCTTGAAACACCCTAGACCATACAAGTTGCAGTGGTTGAATGATTGTGGGGAGGTTAGGGTAAATAAGTAAGTGCTAGTTTCTTTTTCAATTGGGAAGTACAAGGATCAGGTGCTTTGTGATGTAGTGCCTATATATGCTGGCCATATTTTGTTGGGGAGGCCGTGGCAATGTGATAGGAGAGTGATCCATGATGGATTTAGGAACGTGTACAGTTTTAAAAATGATGGAAAAATAATCAAACTTGCTCCTTTAACTCCAACACAGGTCCATGAGGACCAACTCAAGTTGAAAAGTGAGGTTGATCAAAAAAGAAATAGTAAAAGCTTGGTTGAGGAACAAAGAAATTGTGAAACCTCAAGAAAAATAAAGAATGAGTTGAAAAACAATTGTGAAGCTGAGAGTTCAAAAAAAGATGTTGAAAAAGGGATTGAAAGAAATGAAAGTGTAAAGGAAAAAGAGAGTGAAAGAAATGAGGATGAGGTTGAAACCACAAGAAAAAAAGAGGGTGAAAATAAAGATCAGAGTGAAGAAAGTGAGAGAAAAACAAAGAGAGAAGTGAGTTTTTATGCTAAGTCAAATTTTAATACTAACGGACTTAACAAATCTTTGCCTAGTGTTGTTATCTCTTTGTTGCAGGGATATGAGGTCATGATTCCTAGCGGTGTGTTTAGTGGATTGCCACCTATTAGAGAGATAGAGCAATACATTGATCTTGTGCCAGGTGTGACAATCCCTAACCGACCTTTATTTGAAGAGCATAGGTCATTGACGCACTTGAAGGGACAAGTTAAGTTGGATAGAATGCATGCCAAGTGGGTTCAATTCATTGAGACATTTCCTCATGTAATTCAGTACACATATGGTAAGAGAAATCTTGTATTTGAAGCATTATCAAGAAGGTATGTCCTTGTTTTTATTTTGGATGCAAAGTTATTGAGATTTCATTATGATAAGAACTTGTTTGTTAATGATGATGATGGCTTGACTAGTGTGTATGGAGTATGTGAGAAAGCATCGTTTTCTCATTTATACAGACTAGATTGGTACTTGTTTAGAGAGAAAAGACTTTGTGTGCCTACTAATCTTATGCGTGAGTTGCTTGTGCATGAATGTGGCCTGTTGAGAAATTTTGATATAAAGAGGACTTTAGACGTATTGCATGACCATTGGTGGGAGTACTACTTGTCATTCATTAAATTTGCATATAGTTGGAGTGGTCACTTTAGTATAAAAAATATTTTAGGCATATTGCATGAATATTGGTGGGAGTATTGTTTCCCATTCATTGAGTTTGCATATAGTTGGAGTGGTCACTTTGGTGTAAAGAAAAGTTTACATGTATTACATGAAAACTTTTGGGATTATAGTTTGCTATTCATTGAGATCACATATAATTGGAATGGTCATTTTGGTGTAAGGAAGACTTTAGACGTGTTTCATGAACGTTTGTGGGAGTATCATTTTCCATTTATTGAATTGTTACATGAACGTTTGTGGGAGTATCATTTTCCAATTATTGAATTGTTACATGAACGTTTACGAGAGTATCATTTGTCATTTATAGAGTTTGCATATGATAGGATCATCCATACTGATAGTTCATATTGTCCTTTTAAAATTATTTATGGTTTTAATCCATTTATTTCTTTTGATTTAATGCATTTACCTGTTGATGACAGAAGTAGCTCGCATAGACATTTCCAAATTCTTGATAAAGTTAATGATACTTCATATCTAGTGGATCTTCCAGGTAAGTATCATGTGTTTACTATTTTCAATGTTACTGATTTTTTTCCCTTTGATCGAGGTGGAGATTCGAGGTCGAATCCTTTTGAGGAGAGGGGGAATGATGGGCCACAAGGCGGACCAAGTCTTAAGGATCAATTACAAGATTAAGAGCCACGAAGATCAAGAGAGCAATCCAATAATTGGTGCAATCCAATTGGGATCAAGCTAGCAAGAGCCCAACACTCATGACGGGTTTGAAAGAAGGAGAACCAGTTTTGCTCCACTTGATCCAAGCTATAAAAGACACGACTTGGGCCTATTGTTATGGAAGGCCATGGGTTTATTTATTTCGTTAAAAGGGCTTAATTTATTAGTCAAATGAATTAATCAAGAATAATTGGGCTTCGGGGATGTCCAGCCCACACGTCTTATTTCTAAGGAACTAGGATTTTGGGGAAGGCCTTGTATTTTGGCCAAGGGTTTATTTGGAAAGTTATAATTTTATGTCTCACTAGGGTTTCAAAAGTTACTGTAGCGTGGCGTATGGCACTATTCACGCTACAGTACCCAAGACATTGTTTACTTAGGGTTTTCAGGGATTGTCTATTTAAACCACTTGTAATCTCATTTGAGAGGTAGAATATATGGAATTGTCATTGAGAGTTGAGTTATCTCCTCTTGTTCTTCTTGAACTTCTGAACTTATCAAGGGTAAATCAACACCTTTGTGGCGTTCTTCCGTTGTAATTTAGGTTCTTGAGACGGGTTCTTCAATGGGTCTAGATTTTGATATAATCTAGCTTCTTTGAACAAGTTCTCATCGGGTCTAGATTCTCCATCCATATACCTGAGTTTGGCTTTCTTGGGATTGTTTTTCCAGTATTGTTGTTGGGTCTCAAAGCAAGTCTATTGGGGTTCACATCACAAGGAAAGTCATTCCAACTCCCAAGTCACCGCCAATCGCCACCTAGGTGCACCTCCATGCGCATTGGAACTAATCGGACTCTACCCTATGCCGTTTACACCATTTTCCCAAGAGAAATCTCAGCAACTGCATCCCCCCTTAACCGTCGAAACTCAGCTCTAGCATTGGACGAATTGACTCAAACAAACCCATCTTTTCCATCAATCTTCCAATTGTAACCCACAGATACCATGCCATTGGTTTCCCACAAGCCCAAGACGTGTCGTACCCGCCTTATCTTGCCTTGGTTAAGCTTGTAACGGGAGTTAAGGTCAAGTAATCAACTTACAAGTGATTAGTCATCTCTAAACCATGCTTCAAACTTAATTTCATTTTTAATTCTTTCTCGCCATTTTTTTATGGACATTAAAACTTTTATGGTCGTTTCCCATCATTCTTAGAGGAGAATAGAAGATTAGACTTGATCCACCACATTTCAAAACAAGGAAAGTCATTCCAACTCCCAAGTCACTGCCAATTGCCACCTAGGTGCACCTCCATATGCATTGCAACTAATCAGACTCTACCCTATGCCGTTTACACCATTTTCTCAAGGAAAATCTCAGCAACTGCATCCCCCCTTAACCGTCGAAAAGCAGGTCTAGCATTGGACGAAATGACTCAAACAAACCCATCTTTTCCTTCAATCTTCCAATTGTAACCCACAGATGGCATGCCATTGGTTTCCCACAAGCCCAAGACGTGCCGTACCCGCCTTATCTTGCCTTGGTTAAGCTTGTAACTGGGGTTAAGGTCAATTAATCAACGTACAAGTGATTAGTCATCTCTAAACCATGTTTCAAAATTAATTTCCTTTTTAATTCTTTCTCACCATTTTTATATGGACATTAATACTTTTATTGTTGTTTCCCATTATTCTTAGAGGAGAATAGAAGATTAGACTTGATCTTTCACATTTCGAAACAAGGAAAGTCATTCCAACTCCCAAGTCACCGCCAATCAGCACCTACGTGCATCTCCATGTGCGTTGTAACTAATCGGACCCCAGCCTATGCAGTTCACACTAATTTCTCAAGTGAAATCTCATCAAATGTATGCCACCCTAACCGTCTAGCTCATTTCAAGCATGGGAAGAACTGACACGAAGAGACCTGCCTTTTGTATCGTTCTTCCAATTGTAGCCCTAGATGTGACTTATTTAGTCTTGGTGAAACTTGTAACCAGTGTTAACGGTATTAATTAACTTACAACCGATTACTCATGTTTAAACAATGTTTCAAGATTAATTTGCTTTTTAATTCTTTGTCACTATTTTTATATGTTCTTCCATATTTCAAAACATGGAGGTGCACCTAGGTGGGGATTGGCGGTGACTTGGGCGTTGGAATGGCTTTCCTTGTTTTGGAAGCCGGTGAATCAAGTCTAATTTCTAAATTACCCAGAGAATGATGGTAAACAACAATAAAAGTGTTAATGTCCATATAAAAATGGTGACGAAGAATTAAAAATGAAATTAAGCTTGAAACATGGTTTAGACATGAGTAATCGGTTGTAAGTTAATTAATGCCGTTATCACCGGTTACAAGTTTCACCACGGCTAGGTAAGGCACATCTAGGGCTACAATTGGAAGAACGATACAAAAGACAGGTCTCTTCGTGTCCGTTCATCCCAATGCTAGAAATGAGCTAGATAGTTCAGGTGGGATGCATTTGATGAGATTTCACTTGAGAAATTAGAGTGAACGGCATAGGCTGGGGTTTGATTAGTTGCAACGCACATGGAGATGCACGTAGGTGCTGATTGGCGGTGACTTGGGAGTTGGAATGACTTTCCTTGTTTCGAAATGTGGTGGATCAAGTCTAATCTTCTATTCTCCTCTAAGAATGATGGGAAACGACAATAAAAGTATTAATGCCCATATAAAAATGGTGACAAAGAATTAAAAAGGGAATTAATTTTGAAACATGGTTTAGAGATGACTAATCACATGTACGTTGATTAATTGACCTTACCTCCTGTTACAAGCTTAACCAAGGCAAGATAAAGAGAGTACGGGACGTCTTGGGCTTGGGGGAAAACAATGGCATTGCATCTGTGGGTTACAATCGGAAGATTGAAGGAAAAGATGGATTTGTTTGATTCAATTCGTCGAATGCTAGACCTGAGTTTAGACGGTTAAGGGGGGGGATGTAGTTCCTGAGATTTCCCTTGAGAAAATAGGGTAAACGGCACAGGGTAGAGTTCGATTAGCTACAATGCACATGGAGGTGCACCTAGGTGGTGATTAGCGGTAACTTGGGGGCGTTGGTATGGCTTCCCTTGTTTTCAAAACTGGTGAATCAAGTCTAATTTCTAATTTACCCAAAGAATGATGGGAAACAATAATAAAAGTATTAATGTCCATATAAAAATGGTGACAAAGAATTAAAAAGCATATTAAGCTTGAAACATGGTTTCGACATGAGTAATCGGTTGTAAGTTAATTAATGCCCTTAACACTGGTTACAAGTTTCACCAAGGCTAGATAAGGCACATCTAGGGCTACAATTGACAGAACGATACAAATGACAGGTCTCTTCGTGTCAGTTCCTCCCATGCTAGAAATGAGCTAGACGGTTAAGGTGATGGGCCCCAAGGCGGACTAAGTCTTAAGGATCAATTGCAAGATTAAGAGCCACGAAGATGAAGGGAGCAATACAAGAATTGATGCAATCCAATTGGGATTAAGCTAGCCAGAGCCCAACACTCATGATGGGCTTGAAAGAAGGAGAACCAGTTTTGATCCACTTGATCCAAGCTATGGAAGACACGACTTGTGCTTATTGTTATTGAACGCCATGGACTTAGATTTCATTAAAAGGGCTTATTTTATTAGTCAAATGAATTAATCAAGAATAATTGGGCTTGGGGGATGTCCAGCCCACATGTCTTATTTCTAATGAACTAGGGTTTGGGGAAGGTCTTGTATTTTGGCCAAGGGTTTATTTGGAAAGTTATAATTTTATGTCTTACTAGGGTTTCAGAAGTTACTGTAGAGCGGCGTATGGCACTGTTCACGCTACAGTACCCGACGCATTGTTTACTTAGGGTTTTTGGAGATTGTCTATTTAAACCAATTGTAACCTCATTTGAGAGGCAGACTATATGGAATTGTGATTGAGAGTTGAGTGATCTCCTCTTGTTCTTCTTGAACTTCTGAACTTATCAAGGGTAAATCAAAACTTTTGTGGCGTTCTTCCTTTGTAATCTAGGTTCTTGAGACGGGTTCTTCAATGGGTCTAGATTTTGATGTAATCTAGGTTCTTTGAACGAGTTCTCATCGGGTCTAGATTCTCCATCCATATACCTGAGTTTGGCTTTCTTGGGGTTGTTTTTCCAGTATTGTTGTTGGGTCTCAAAGCAAGTGTATTGGGGTTCACATCATTTGGTAATCAGAGCAAGGTTTCCAATCAGGTGTAATTCTATGATGATCTCAAAGCAACAAGGTATGTAGTATGATAATTGATGGGGGAAGTTGTACAAATGTTGCTAGCACTACTTTAGTTGAGAAATTGAATTTACCTACCTGGAAACACCCTAGACCATACAAGTTGCAGTGGTTGAATGATTGTGGGGAGGTTAAGGTAAATAAGCAAGTGCTAGTTTCTTTTTCAATTGGAAAGTACAAGGATGAGGTGCTTTGTGATGTAGTGCCTATGCATGCTGGCCATATTTTGTTGGGAAGGCTGTGGCAATGTGATAGAAGAGTGATCCATGATGGGTTTAGGAACATGTACAGTTTTGAAAATGATGTAAAAACAATCAAACTTGCTCATTTAACTCCAACACAGGTCCATGAGGACCAACTCAAGTTGAAAAGTGAGGTTGATCAAAAAAGAAAGAGTAAAAGTGAGGTTGGGGAAGAAAGAAATAGTGAAACCTCAAGAAAAAGAGAGAATGAGATGAAAAATAATTGTGAGGCAGAGAGTTCAAAAAAAGATGTTGAACAAGGGATTGAAAGAAAGGAGAGTATAAAGGAAAAAGAGAGTGAAAGAAATGAGAGTGATGTTAAAACCACAAGAAAAAAAGAGAGTGAAAAGAAAGATGAGAGCGAAGAAAGTGAGAAAAACAAAGAGAGAAGTGAGTTTTTATGCTATGGCAAATTTATTATAACGGACTTAACAAATCTTTGCCTAGTGTTGTTATCTCTTTGTTGCAAGGATATGAGGTCATGATTTCTAGCGGTGTGTTTAGTGGATTGCCACCTATTAGAGAGATAGAGCAATACATTGATCTTGTGCCAGGTGTGACAATCCCTAACCGACCTCTATTTGAAGAGCATAAGTCCTTGACGCACTTGAAGGGACAAGTTAAGTTGGATAGAATGCATGCCAAGTGGGTTCAATTCATTGAGACCTTTTCTCATGTAATTCAGAACACATATGGTAAGAGAAATCTTGTATTTGAAGTATTATCAAGAAGGTATGTCCTTGTCTTCATTTTGGATGCAAAGTTATTGAGATTTCAATATGATAAGAACTTGTTTGTTAATGATGATGGCTTGGCTAGTGTGTATGGAGTACGTGAGAAAGCATCGTTTTCTCATTTATATAGACTAGATTGGTACTTGTTTAGAGATAAAAGACTTTGTGTGCCTACTAGTCTTATGCGTGAGTTGCTTGTGCATGGATGTGGTATGTTGAGAAATTTTGATCTAAAGAGGACTTTAGTCGTGTTGCATGACCATTGGTGGGAGTACTACTTGCCATTCATTAAGTTTGCATATAGTTGGGGTGGTCACTTTGGTATAAAGAATATTTTAGGCATATTGTATGAATATTGGTGGGAGTATTGTTTCCCATTCATTGAGTTTGCATATAGTTGGAGTGGTCACTTTGGTGTAAAGAAGAGTTTACGTGTATTATATGAAAACTTTTGGGAGTATGGTTTGCCATTCATTGAGATCGCATAAATTGGAATGGTCATTTTGGTGTGAGGAAGACTTTAGATGTGTTTCATGAACGTTTGTGGGAGTATCATTTTCCATTTATTGAATTGTTACATGAACGTTTGTGGGAGTATCATTTTCCAATTATTGAATTGTTATATGAACGTTTGCGAGAGTATCATTTGTCATTTATAGAGTTTGCATATAATAAAATCATGCATACTGCTACTTCATATTGTCATTTTCAAATAATTTATGGTTTTAATCCATTTATTTCTTTTGATTTAATGCATTTCCCTGTTGATGACAGAAGTAGCTTGGATGGACATTTCCAAATTCTTGATAAAGTTAGTGATACTTCATATCTAGTGGATCTTCCAGGTAAGTATTATGTGTTTGCTATTTTCAATGATACTGATTTTTTTCCCTATGATCCAGGTGGAGATTCGAGGTCTAATCCTTTTGAAGAGAGGGGGAATAATGGGCCCCAAGGCGGACCAAGTCTTAAGGATCAATTGCAAGATTAAGAGCCACGAAGATGAAGGGAGCAATACAAGAATTGGTGCAATCCAATTGGGATTAAGTTAGCAAGAGCCCAACACTCATGATGGGCTTGAAAGAAGGAGAACCAGTTTTGATCCACTTGATCCAAGCTATGGAAGACACGACTTGTGCTTATTGTTATTGAACGCCATGGACTTAGATTCCATTAAAATGGCTTATTTTATTAGTCGAATGAATTAATCAAGAATAATTGGGCTTGGGGGATGTCTAGCCCACATGTCTTATTTCTAATGAACTAGGGTTTGGGGAAGGTCTTGTATTTTGGCCAAGGGTTTATTTGGAAAGTTATAATTTTATGTCTTACTAGGGTTTCAGAAGTTACTGTAGCGCGGCGTATGGCACTGTTCGCGCTGCAGTACTCGACGCATTGTTTACTTAGGGTTTTTGGAGATTGTCTATTTAAACCAATTGTAACCTCTTTTGAGAGGCAGACTATATGGAATTGTGATTGAGAGTTGAGTGATCTCCTATTGTTCTTCTTGAACTTCTGAACTTATCAAGGGTAAATCAAAACCTTTGTGGCGTTCTTCCTTTGTAATCTAGGTTCTTGAGACGGGTTCTTCAATGAGTCTAGATTTTGATATAATCTAGGTTCTTTGAACGAGTTCTCATCGGGTCTAGATTCTCAATCCATATACCTGAGTTTGGCTTTCTTGGGTTGTTTTTCCAGTATTGTTGTTGGGTCTCAAAGCAAGTCTATTGGGGTTCACATCATTTGGTAATCAGAGCAAGGTTTCCAATCAGGTGTAATTCTATCTTTTGGTAATCAGCGCAAGGTAATCAGAGCAAGGTTCCCATCTCCTCTAAGAATGATGGGAAACAACAATAAAAGTATTAATGTCCATATAAAAATGGTGACAAAGAATTAAAAAGCAGATTAAGCTTGAAACATGGTTTCGACATGAGTAATCAGCTGTAAGTTAATTAATGCCCTTAACACCGGTTACAAGTTTCACCAAGGCTAGATAAGGCACATCTAGGGCTACAATTGGAAGAACGATACAAAAGACAGGTCTTTTCGTGTCAGTTCCTCCCATGCTAGAAATGAGCTAGAGGGTTAAGGTGGAATACATTTGATGAGATTTCACTTGAGAAATTAGTGTGAACGGCATAGGCCGGGGTCCGATTAGTTGCAACGCACATGGAGATGCAGGTAGGTGCTGATTGTTGGTGACTTGGGAGTTGGAATGACTTTCCTTGTTTCGAAATGTGGTGGATCAAGTCTAATATTCTATTCTCCTCTAAGAATGATGGAAAATAACAATAAAAGTATTAATGTCCATATAAAAATGGTGAGAAAGAATTAAAAAGGAAATTAATTTTAAAACATGTTTTAGATATGACCAATCACTTGTACGTTGATTAATTGACCTTAACTCTGTTTACAAGCTTAACCAAGGCAAGATAAGGCGGCTACGGCACGTCTTGGCCTTGTGGGAAACCAATGGCATGCCATCTATGGGTTACAATTGGAAGATTGAAGGAAAATATGGGTTTGTTTGAGTCAATTCGTCCAATACTAGACCTGAGTTTCGACGGTTAAAGAGGGATGCAGTTGCTGAGATTTCCCTTGAGAAAATGGTGTAAACGGCATAGGGTAGAGTCCGATTAGTTGCAATGCACATGGAGGTTCACCTAGGTGGCAATTGGCGGTGACTTGGGAGTTGGAATGACTTTCCTTGTTTCGAAATGTGGTAGATCAAGTGTACTCTTCTATTCTCCTCTAAGAATGACGGGAAACAATAATAAAAGTATCAATGTCCATATAAAAATGGTGACAAAGAATTAAGAATGAAATTAAATTAGAAACATGGTTTAGAGATGACTAATCTCTTGTAAGTTGATTAATTGACCTTAACTCCCGTTACAAACTTAACCAAGGCAAGATAAAGAGAGTACAGGACGTCTTGGGCTTGGGGGAAAACAATGGCATGGCATTTGTGGGTTACAATCGGAAGATTGAAGGAAAAGATGGGTTTGTTTTAGTCAATTCGACCAATGCTAGACCTGAGTTTCGATGGTTAAGGGGGGGATGGAGTTGCTGAGATTTGCCTGGAGAAAAGGGCGTAAACGGCATAGGGTAAAGTTCGCTTAGTTGCAATGCACACGGAGGTGCACCTAGGTGGGGATTGGCTGTGACTTGGGCGTTGGAATGGCTTTCCTTGTTTTGAAAGCTGGTGAATCAAGTCTAATCTTCTAATTTACCCAGAGAATGATGGGAAACAACAATAAAAGTATTAATGTCCATATAAAAAAGTTGACAAAGAATTAAAAAGCAAATTAAGCTTGAAACATGGTTTCGACATCAGTAATCGGTTGGAAGTTAATTAATGCCCTTAACACCGGTTACAAGTTTCACCAAGGCTAGATAAGGCACGTCTAGGGCTACAATTGGAAGAACGATACAAAAGACAGGTCTCTTCATGTTAGTTCTTCCCGTGCTAGAAATGAGCTAGACGGTTAAGGTGGGATACATTTGATGAAATTTCACATGAGAAATTAGTGTAAACGGCATAGGCTGGGGTCCGATTAGTTGCAATGTACATGGAGGTGCACCTAGGTGGCGATTGGCGGTGACTAGGGAATTGGAATGACTTTCCTTGTTTCGAAATGTGATGAATCAAGGCTAATCTTCTATTCTCCTCTAAGAATGATGGGAAATAGCAATAAAATCATTAATGTCCATATAAAAAAGGTGACAAAGAATTAAAAATGAAATTAAGTTTGAAACATGGTTTAGAGATGACTAATCACTTGTAAGTTGATTAATTGACCTTAACTCCCGTTACAAGCTTAACCAAGGCAAGATAAGGTGAGTACGGGACGCCTTGGGCTTGGGGGAAAACAATGGCATGGCATCTGTGGGTTACAATCGGAAGATTGAAGGAAAAGATGGGTTTGTTTGAGTCAATTCGTCCAATGCTAGACCTGAGTTTCGACGATTAAGGGGGGGATGTAGTTGCTGAGATTTCCCTCGAGAAAATGGCGTAAACGGCATAGGGTAGAGTTCGCTTAGTTGCAATGCACACGGAGCTGCACCTAGGTGGCGATTATCGGTGACTTGGGCGTTGGAATGCCTTTCCCTGTTTTGAAAGCTGGTAAATCAAGTCTAATCTGCTATTCTCCTCTAAGAATGATGGGAAACAACAATAAAAGTATTAATTGTCCATATAAAAATGGTGACAAAGAATTAAAAAGCAGATTAAGTTTGAAACATGGTTTCGACATGAGTAATCGGTTGTAAGTTAATTAATGTCCTTAACACCGGTTACAAGATTCACCAAGGCTAGATAAGGGACATCTAGGGCTACAATTGGAAGAATGATACAAAAGACAGGTCTTTTCGTGTCAGTTCTTCCCGTGCTAGAAATGAGCTAGGCGGTTAAGGTGGGATACATTTGATGAGATTTCACATGAGAAATAAGTGTGAACGGCATAGGCTGGGGTCCGATTAGTTGCAATGTACATGGAGGTGCACCTAGGTGGCGATTGGCGGTGACTAGGGAATTGGAATGACTTTCCTTGTTTCGAAATGTGATGGATCAAGTCTAATCTTCTATTCTCCACTAAGAATGATGGGAAATAACAATAAAAGTATTAATGTCCAAATAAAAAAGGTGACAAAGAATTAAAAATGAAATTAAGTTTGAAACATGGTTTAGAGATGACTAATCACTTGTAAGTTGATTGATTGACCTTAACGCCCGTTACAACCTTAACCAAGGCCAGATACGGTGAGTACGGGACGTCTTGCGCTCGGGGGAAAACAATGGCATGGCATCTGTGGGTTACAATCGGAAGATTGTAGGAAAAGATGGGTTTGTTTGAGTCAATTCGTCTAATGCTAGACCTGAGTTTCGACGGTTAAGGGGGGGATGTAGTTGCTGAGATTTCCCTTGAGAAAATGGCGTAAACGGCATAGGGTAGAGTTCGCTTAGTTGCAATGCACACGGAGGTGCACCTAGGTGGCGATTGTCGGTGACTTGGGCGTTGGAATGCCTTTCCCTGTTTTGAAAGATGGTAAATCAAGTCTAATCTGCTATTCTCCTCTAAGAATGATGGGAAACAACAATAAAAGTATTAATGTCCATATAAAAATGGTGACAAAGAATTAAAAAGCAGATTAAGCTTGAAACATGGTTTCGACATGAGTAATCGGTTCTAAGTTAATTAATTAAAACCCTTAACACCGGTTACAAGATTCACCAAGGCTAGATAAGGCACATCTAGGGCTACAATTGGAAGAATGATACAAAAGACAGGTCTCTTCGTGTCAGTTCATCCTATGCTAGAAATGAGCTAGACGATTAAGGTGGGATGCATTTGATGAGATTGCACTTGAGAAGTTAGTGTGAACGGCATAGGCTGGGGTCCGATTAGCTGCAATGCACATGGAGGTGCACCTAGGTGGGGATTGGCGGTGACTTGGGAGTTAGAATGACTCTGCTTGTTTCAAAATGTGGTGGATCAAGTCTAATCTTCTATTCTCCTCTAAGAATGACAAGAAACGACAATAAAAGTATTAATGTCCATATAAAATGGCGACAAAGAATTAAAAACGAAATTAAGTTTGAAACATGGTTTAGAGATGACTAATCACTTGTAAGTTGATTGATTGACCTTAACGCCCGTTACAACCTTAACCAAGGCCAGATACGGTGAGTACGGGACGTCTTGGGCTTGGGGGAAAACAATGGCATGGCATCTGTGGGTTAGAATTGGAAGATTGTAGGAAAAGATGGGTTTGTTTGAGCCAATTCGTCTAATGCTAGACCTGAGTTTCGACGGTTAAGGGGGGGATGTAGTTGCTGAGATTTCCCTTGAGAAAATGGCGTAAACGGCATAAGGTAGAGTTCGATTAGTTGCAATGCACATGGAGGTGCATCTAGGTGGGGATTGGCGGTGACTTGGGCGTTGGAATGGCTTTCCTTGTTTTGACAGCTGGTGAATCAAGTCTAATCTTTTAATTTACCCAGAGAATGATGGAAAACAACAATAAAATTATTAATGTCCATAAAAAAATGGTGCGAAAGAATTAAAAAGCAGATTAAGCTTGAAACATGATTTCGACATGAGTAATCGGTTGTAAGTTAACTAAAGCCCTTAACACTGGTTACAAGATTCACCAAGGCTAGATAAGGCACATCTAGGGCTACAATTGGAAGAATGATACAAAAGACAGGTCTTTTCGTGTCAGTTCTTCCCGTGCTAGAAATGAGCTAGGCAGTTAAGGTGGGATACATTTGATGAAATTTCACATGAGAAATTAGTGTAAACGGCATAGGCTGGGGTCCGATTAGTTGCAATGTACATGGAGGTGCACCTAGGTGGCGATTGGCGGTGACTAGGGAATTGGAATGACTTTCCTTGTTTCGAAATGTGATGGATCAAGTCTAATCTTCTATTCTCCGCTAAGAATGATGGGAAATAACAATAAAAGTATTAATGTCCAAATAAAAAAGGTGACAAAGAATTAAAAATGAAATTAAGTTTGAAACATGGTTTAGAGATGAGTAATCACTTATAAGTTGATTTATTGACCTTAACTCCAGTTACAAGCTTAACCAAGGCAAGATAAGTTGAGTACGGGACGCCTTGGGCTTTGGGGAAAACAATGGCATGGCATCTGTGGGTTACAATCGGAAGATTGCAGGAAAAGATGGGTTTGTTTGAGTCAATTCGTCCAATGCTAGACCTGAGTTTCGACGGTTAAGGGGGGATGCAGTTGCTGAGAATTCCCTTGAGAAAATGGTGTAAACGGCATAGGGTAGAGTCCCATTAGCTGCAATGCACATGGAGGTGCACCTAGGTGGGGATTGGCGGTGACTTGGGAGTTAGAATGACTCTCCTTGTTTCAAAATGTGGTGGATCAAGTCTAATCTTCTATTCTCCCCTAAGAATGACAAGAAACGACAATAAAAGTATTAATGCCCATATAAAATGGCGACAAAGAATTAAAAATGAAATTAAGTTTGAAACATGGTTTAGAGATGACTAATCACTTGTAAGTTGATTGATTGACCTTAACGCCCGTTACAACCTTAACCAAGGCCAGATACGGTGAGTACGGGACGTCGTGCGCTCGGGGGAAAACAATGGCATGGCATCTGTGGGTTACAATCGGAAGATTGTAGGAAAAGATGGGTTTGTTTGAGTCAATTCGTCTAATGCTAGACCTGAGTTTCGACGGTTAAGGGGGGGATGTAGTTGCTGAGATTTCCCTTGAGAAAATGGCATAAACGGCACAGGGTAGAGTTCGCTTAGTTGCAATGCACACGGAGGTGCACCTAGGTGGCGATTGTCGGTGACTTGGGCGTTGGAATCCCTTTCCCTGTTTTGAAAGATGGTAAATCAAGTCTAATCTGCTATTCTCCTCTAAGAATGATGGGAAACAACAATAAAAGTATTAATGTCCATATAAAAATGGTGACAAAGAATTAAAAAGCAGATTAAGCCTGAAACATGGTTTCGACATGAGTAATCGGTTCTAAGTTAATTAAACCCCTTAACACCGGTTACAAGATTCACCAAGGCTAGATAAGGCACATCTAGGGCTACAATTGGAAGAATGATACAAAAGACAGGTCTCTTCGTGTCAGTTCATCCTATGCTAGATGAGCTAGACGGTTAAGGTGGGATGCATTTGATGAGATTGCACTTGAGAAGTTAGTGTGAACGGCATAGGATGGGGTCCGATTAGCTGCAATGCACATGGAGGTGCACCTAGGTGGGGATTGGCGGTGACTTGGGAGTTAGAATAACTCTCCTTGTTTCAAAATGTGGTGGATCAAGTCTAATCTTCTATTCTCCTCTAAGAACGACAACAAACGACAATAAAAGTATTAATGTCCATATAAAATGGCGACAAAGAATTAAAAACGAAATTAAGTTTGAAACATGGTTTAGAGATGACTAATCACTTGTAAGTTGATTGATTGACCTTAACGCCCGTTACAACCTTAACCAAGGCCAGATACGGTGAGTACGGGACGTCTTGGGCTTGGGGGAAAACAATGGCATGGCATCTGTGGGTTACAATTGGAAGATTGTAGGAAAAGATGGGTTTGTTTGAGTCAATTCGTCTAATGCTAGACCTGAGTTTCGACGGTTAAGGGGGGGATGTAGTTGCTGAGATTTCCCTTGAGAAAATGGCGTAAACGGCATAGGGTAGAGTTCGATTAGTTGCAATGCACATGGAGGTGCATCTAGGTGGGGATTGGCGGTGACTTGGGCGTTGGAATGGCTTTCCTTGTTTTGACAGCTGGTGAATCAAGTCTAATCTTTTAATTTACCCAGAGAATGATGGAAAACAACAATAAAATTATTAATGTCCATAAAAAAATGGTGACAAAGAATTAAAAAGCAGATTAAGCTTGAAACATGATTTCGACATGAGTAATCGGTTGTAAGTTAATTAAAGCCCTTAACACCGGTTACAAGATTCACCAAGGCTAGATAAGGCACATCTAGGGCTACAATTGGAAGAATGATACAAAAGACAGGTCTTTTCGTGTCAGTTCTTCCCGTGCTAGAAATGAGCTAGGCGGTTAAGGTGGGATACATTTGATGAAATTTCACTTGAGAAATTAGTGTGAACGGCATAGGCTGGGGTCCGATTAGTTGCAATGTACATGGAGGTGCACCTAGGTGGCGATTGGCGGTGACTAGGGAATTGGAATGACTTTCCTTGTTTCGAAATGTGATGGATCAAGTCTAATCTTCTATTCTCCGCTAAGAATGATGGGAAATAACAATAAAAGTATTAATGTCCAAATAAAAAAGGTGACAAAGAATTAAAAATGAAATTAAGTTTGAAACATGGTTTAGAGATGACTAATCACTTGTAAGTTGATTGATTGACCTTAACGCCCGTTACAACCTTAACCAAGGCCAGATACGGTGAGTACGGGACGTCTTGCGCTCGGGGGAAAACAATGGCATGGCATCTGTGGGTTACAATCGGAAGATTGTAGGAAAAGATGGGTTTGTTTGAGTCAATTCGTCTAATGCTAGACCTGAGTTTCGACTGTTAAGGGGGGGGATGTAGTTGCTGAGATTTCCCTTGAGAAAATGGCGTAAACGGCA
Organism: Carya illinoinensis; assembly: GCF_018687715.1. Taxonomy (NCBI): domain Eukaryota; kingdom Viridiplantae; phylum Streptophyta; class Magnoliopsida; order Fagales; family Juglandaceae; genus Carya; species Carya illinoinensis. Next base: position 15,747,398 of record NC_056757.1, on the reverse strand, counting down.
TAGGGTAGAGTTCGCTTAGTTGCAATGCACACGGAGGTGCACCTAGGTGGCGATTGTCGGTGACTTGGGCGTTGGAATGCCTTTCTGATGTGAACACCAATCGACTCGCTTTGAGACCCAACAACAATATTGGAAAAACAAACCCAAGAACGCCAAACTCAAGTCTATGGATGGAGAATTTAGACCCGTTGAGAACTCGTTTCAAGAACCTAGATTATATCAAAATCTAGACCCGTTGAAATCCCGTCTCAAGAACCCAAATTACGAGGAGGAACGCCACAAAGGTTGTGATTTACCTTTGATAAGTTCAAGAGTTCAATTAAGAACAAGAGGAGAAAACTCACTCACAATTAAAATTCGAAATAAAATAATGTCTGCCTTGAAATGGCTGATTACATCCTTTAAATACCCTCCCCAAAACATGATAAAACCCTAGACTAAAATTTGAGACCCTTTCTCTCAAAAATGCCCTTTGGTGAACAGTAGCCGCGTGTACTGTAGCGTGAACAGTTTCATGCTACAGTACTTCTAAACCCTAGTTCAAATAAGTAAGACATATGTGGGTTAAGCATCCTCTAGCCCACTTATTCAAAACTAATAATAAAAATCCTTTAAACAAATTGAAAGCCTTAACATCTAAAGGCCATATTTCTAAGTCAAGTCTTCCACAGCTTGGATCAAGTGGATCAAAGCTGGTTTTTCTTCTTTCAAGCCCATCTTGAGTGTTGGGCTCTTGCTAGCTTCTTCCCAAGTGGTTTGTACTAATCCTTGCATTGCTTCCTTGATCTTCTTGGCTCTCGATCTTGTAATTGGCCCATCTGGAACTTGCAAAGGATCTTTAAGAGTAGGCCTGCCTTGGTTCCCATCACTTTCCCTGTTTTGAAAGATGGTAAATCAAGTCTAATCTGCTATTCTCCTCTAAGAATGATGGGAAACAACAATAAAAGTATTATTGTCCATATAAAAATGGTGACAAAGAATTAAAAAGCAGATTAAGCTTGAAACATGGTTTCGACATGAGTAATCGGTTCTAAGTTAATTAATTAAAGCCCTTAACACCGGTTACAAGATTCACCAAGGCTAGATAAGGCACATCTAGGGCTACAATTGGAAGAATGATACAAAAGACAGGTCTCTTCGTGTCAGTTCATCCTATGCTAGAAATGAGCTAGACGATTAAGGTGGGATGCATTTGATGAGATTGCACTTGAGAAGTTAGTGTGAACGGCATAGGCTGGGGTCCGATTAGCTGCAATGCACATGGAGGTGCACCTAGGTGGGGATTGGCGGTGACTTGGGAGTTAGAATGACTCTCCATGTTTCAAAATGTGGTGGATCAAGTCTAATCTTCTATTCTCCTCTAAGAATGACAAGAAACGACAATAAAAGTATTAATGTCCATATAAAATGGCGACAAAGAATTAAAAATGAAATTAAGTTTGAAACAAGGTTTAGAGATGACTAATCACTTGTAAGTTGATTGATTGACCTTAACGCCCGTTACAACCTTAACCAAGGCCAGATACGGTGAGTACGGGACGTCTTGGGCTTGGGGGAAAACAATGGCATGGCATCTGTGGGTTATAATTGGAAGATTGTAGGAAAATATGGGTTTGTTTGAGCCAATTCGTCTAATGCTAGACCTGAGTTTCGACGGTTAAGGGGGGGGATGTAGTTGCTGAGATTTCCCTTGAGAAAATGGCGTAAACGGCATAGGGTAGAGTTCGATTAGTTGCAATGCACATGGAGGTGCATCTAGGTGGGGATTGGCGGTGACTTGGGTGTTGGAATGGCTTTCCTTGTTTTGACAGCTGGTGAATCAAGTCTAATCTTTTAATTTACCCAGAGAATGATGGAAAACAACAATAAAATTATTAATGTCCATAAAAAAATGGTGCCAAAGAATTAAAAAGCAGATTAAGCTTGAAACATGATTTCGAGATGAGTAATCGGTTGTAAGTTAATTAAAGCCCTTAACACTGGTTACAAGATTCACCAAGGCTAGATAAGACACATCTAGGGCTACAATTGGAAGAATGATACAAAAGACAGGTCTTTTCGTGTCAGTTCTTCCCGTGCTAGAAATGAGCTAGGCAGTTAAGGTGGGATACATTTGATGAAATGTCACATGAGAAATTAGTGTGAACGGCATAGGCTGGGGTCCGATTAGTTGCAATGTACATGGAGGTGCACCTAGGTGGCGATTGGCGGTGACTAGGGAATTGGAATGACTTTCCTTGTTTCGAAATGTGATGGATCAAGTCTAATCTTCTATTCTCCGCTAAGAATGATGGGAAATAACAATAAAAGTATTAATGTCCAAATAAAAAAGGTGACAAAGAATTAAAAATGAAATTAAGTTTGAAACATGGTTTAGAGATGACTAATCACTTATAAGTTGATTAATTGACCTTAACGCCCGTTACAACCTTAACCAAGGCCAGATACGGTGAGTACGGGACGTCTTGGGCTTGGGGGAAAACAATGGCATGGCATCTATGGGTTACAAACGGAAGATTGTAGGAAAAGATGGGTTTGTTTGAGTCGATTCGTCTAATGCTAGACCTGAGTTTCGACGGTTAAGGGGGGGATGTAGTTGCTAAGATTTCACTTGAGAAAATGGCGTAAACGGCATAGGGTAGAGTTCGCTTAGTTGCAATGCACACAGAGCTGCACCTAGGTGGCGATTGACGGTGACTTGGGCATTGGAATGCCTTTCCCCGTTTTGAAAGCTGGTAAATCAAGTCTAATATGCTATTCTCCTCTAAGAATGATGGGAAACAACAATAAAAGTATTAATGTCCATATAAAATGGGGACAAAGAATTAAAAATGAAATTAAGCTTGAAACATGGTTTAGAGATGACTAATCACTTGTAAGTTGATTAATTGACCTTAACGCCCGTTACAACCTTAACCAATGCCAGATACGGTGAGTACGGGACGTCTTGGGCTTGGGGAAAAACAATGGCATGGCATCTGTGGGTTACAAACGGAAGATTGTAGGAGAAGATGGGTTTGTTTGAGTCAATTCGTCTAATGCTAGACCTGAGTTTCAACGGGTAAGGGGGGGATGTAGTTGCTAAGATTTCACTTGAGAAAATGGCGTAAACCACATAGGGTAGAGTTCGCTTAGTTGCAATGCACACGGAGCTGCACCTAGGTGGCGATTGACGGTGACTTGGGCGTTGGAAAGCCTTTCCCTGTTTTGAAAGCTGGTAAATCAAGTCTAATATGCTATTCTCCTCTAAGAATGATGGCAAACAACAATAAAAGTATTAATGTCCATATAAAAATGGTGACAAAGAATTAAAAAGCATATTAAGCTTGAAACATGGTTTCGACATGAGTAATCGGTTCTAAGTTAATTAAAGCCCTTAACACCGGTTACAAGATTCACCAAGGCTAGATAAGGCACATCTAGGGCTACAATTGGAAGAATGATACAAAAGACAGGTCTCTTCGTGTCAGTTCATCCTATGCTAGAAATGAGCTAGACGGTTAAGGTGGGATGCATTTGATGAGATTGCACTTGAGAAATTAGTGTGAACGGCGTAGGCTGGGGTCCGATTAGTTGCATCGCACATGGAGATGCACTTAGGTGGTGATTGGTGCTGACTTGGGAGTTGCAATGACTTTCCTTGTTTCGAAATGTGGTGGATCAAGTCTAATCTTCTATTCTCCTCTAAGAATGATGGGAAACAACAATAAAAGTCTTAATGTCCATATAAAAATGGTGACAAAGATTTAAAAATGAAATTAAGTTTGAAACATGGTTTAGAGATGACTAATCACTTGTAAGTTCATTAATTTACCTTAACTCCCGTTACAACCTTAACCAAGGCAGGATAAAGAGAGTACGGGACGTCTTGGGCTTGGGGGAAAGCAACGGCATGGCATCTGTGGGTTACAATCGGAAGATTGAAGGAAAAGATGGGTTTGTTTGAGTCAATTCGTCTAATGCTAGGCCTGAGTTTTGAGGGTTAAGGGGGGATGTAGTTGCTGAGATTTCCCTCGAGAAAATGGCGTAAACGGCATAGGGTAGAGTTTGATTAGTTGCAATGCACATGGAGGTGCACCTAGGTGGGGATTGGCGGTGACTTGGGCGTTGGAATGGCTTTCCTTGTTTTGACAGCTGGTGAATCAAGTCTAATCTTTTAATTTACCCAGAGAATGATGGAAAACAACAATAAAAGTATTAATGTCCATAAAAAAATGGTGACAAAGAATTAAAAAGCAGATTAAGCTTGAAACATGATTTCGACATGAGTAATCGGTTGTAAGTTAATTAAAGCCCTTAACACCGGTTACAAGATTCACCAAGGCTAGATAAGGCTCATCTAGGGCTACAATTGGAAGAATGATACAAAAGACAGGTCTTTTCGTGTCAGTTCTTCCCGTGCTAGAAATGAGCTAGACGGTTAAGATGGGATACATTTGATGAAATTTCACATGAGAAATTAGTGTAAACGGCATAGGGTGGGGTCCGATTAGTTGCAATGTACATGGAGGTGCACCTAGGTGGCGATTGGCGGTGACTAGGGAATTGGAATGACTTTCCTTGTTTCGAAATGTGATGGATCAAGTCTAATCTTCTATTCTCCGCTAAGAATGATGGGAAATAACAATAAAAGTATTAATGTCCAAATAAAAAAGGTGACAAAGAATTAAAAATGAAATTAAGTTTGAAACATGGTTTAGAGATGACTAATCACTTGTAAGTTGATTGATTGACCTTAACGCCCGTTACAACCTTAACCAAGGCCAGATACGGTGAGTACGGGACGTCTTGCGCTCGGGGGAAAACAATGGCATGGCATCTGTGGGTTACAATCGGAAGATTGTAGGAAAAGATGGGTTTGTTTGAGTCAATTCGTCTAATGCTAGACCTGAGTTTCGACGGTTAAGGGGGGGATGTAGTTGCTGAGATTTCCCTTGAGAAAATGGCGTAAACGGCATAGGGTACAGTTCGCTTAGTTGCAATGCACACGGAGGTGCACCTAGGTGGCGATTGTCGGTGACTTGGGCGTTGGAATGCCTTTCCCTGTTTTGAAAGATGGTAAATCAAGTCTAATCTGCTATTCTCCTCTAAGAATGATGGGAAACAACAATAAAAGTATTAATGTCCATATAAAAATGGTGACAAAGAATTAAAAAGCAGATTAAGCTTGAAACATGGTTTCGACATGAGTAATCGGTTCTAAGTTAATTAAAGCCCTTAACACCGGTTACAAGATTCACCAAGGCTAGATAAGGCACATCTAGGGCTACAATTGGAAGAATGATACAAAAGACAGGTCTCTTCGTGTCAGTTCATCCTATGCTAGAAATGAGCTAGACGGTTAAGGTGGGATGCATTTGATGAGATTGCACTTGAGAACTTAGTGTGAACGGCATAGGCTGGGGTCCGATTAGCTGCAATGCACATGGAGGTGCACCTAGGTGGGGATTGGCGGTGACTTGCGAGTTAGAATAACTCTCCTTGTTTCAAAATGTGGTGGATCAAGTCTAATCTTCTATTCTCCTCTAAGAATGACAAGAAACGACAATAAAAGTATTAATGTCCATATAAAATGGCGACAAAGAATTAAAAACGAAATTAAGTTTGAAACATGGTTTAGAGATGACTAATCACTTGTAAGTTGATTGATTGACCTTAACGCCCGTTACAACCTTAACCAAGGCCAGATACGGTGAGTACGGGACGTCTTGCGCTCGGGGGAAAACAATGGCATGGCATCTGTGGGTTACAATCGGAAGATTGTAGGAAAAGATGGGTTTGTTTGAGTCAATTCGTCTAATGCTAGACCTGAGTTTCGACGGTTAAGGGGGGGATGTAGTTGCTGAGATTTCCCTTGAGAAAATGGCGTAAACGGCATAGGGTAAAGTTCGCTTAGTTGCAATGCACACGGAGGTGCACCTAGGTGGCGATTGTCGGTGACTTGGGCGTTGGAATGCCTTTCCCTGTTTTGAAAGATGGTAAATCAAGTCTAATCTGCTATTCTCCTCTAAGAATGATGGGAAACAACAATAAAAGTATTAATGTCCATATAAAAATGGTGACAAAGAATTAAAAAGCAGATTAAGCTTGAAACATGGTTTCGACATGAGTAATCGGTTCTAAGTTAATTAAAGCCCTTAACACCGGTTACAAGATTCACCAAGGCTAGATAAGGCACATCTAGGGCTACAATTGGAAGAATGATACAAAAGACAGGTCTCTTCGTGTCAGTTCATCCTATGCTAGAAATGAGCTAGACGGTTAAGGTGGGATGCATTTGATGAGATTGCACTTGAGAAATTAGTGTGAACGGCGTAGGCTGGGGTCCGATTAGTTGCATCGCACATGGAGATGCACTTAGGTGGTGATTGGTGCTGACTTGGGAGTTGCAATGACTTTCCTTGTTTCGAAATGTGGTGGATCAAGTCTAATCTTCTATTCTCCTCTAAGAATGATGGGAAACAACAATAAAAGTCTTAATGTCCATATAAAAATGGTGACAAAGATTTAAAAATGAAATTAAGTTTGAAACATGGTTTAGAGATGACTAATCACTTGTAAGTTCATTAATTTACCTTAACTCCCGTTACAACCTTAACCAAGGCAGGATAAAGAGAGTACGGGACGTCTTGGGCTTGGGGGAAAGCAACGGCATGGCATCTGTGGGTTACAATCGGAAGATTGAAGGAAAAGATGGGTTTGTTTGAGTCAATTCGTCTAATGCTAGGCCTGAGTTTTGAGGGTTAAGGGGGGATGTAGTTGCTGAGATTTCCCTCGAGAAAATGGCGTAAACGGCATAGGGTAGAGTTCGATTAGTTGCAATGCACATGGAGGTGCACCTAGGTGGGGATTGGCGGTGACTTGGGCGTTGGAATGGCTTTCCTTGTTTTGACAGCTGGTGAATCAAGTCTAATCTTTTAATTTACCCAGAGAATGATGGAAAACAACAATAAAAGTATTAATGTCCATAAAAAAATGGTGACAAAGAATTAAAAAGCAGATTAAGCTTGAAACATGATTTCGACATGAGTAATCGGTTGTAAGTTAATTAAAGCCCTTAACACCGGTTACAAGATTCACCAAGGCTAGATAAGGCTCATCTAGGGCTACAATTGGAAGAATGATACAAAAGACAGGTCTTTTCGTGTCAGTTCTTCCCGTGCTAGAAATGAGCTAGACGGTTAAGATGGGATACATTTGATGAAATTTCACATGAGAAATTAGTGTAAACGGCATAGGGTGGGGTCCGATTAGTTGCAATGTACATGGAGGTGCACCTAGGTGGCGATTGGCGGTGACTAGGGAATTGGAATGACTTTCCTTGTTTCGAAATGTGATGGATCAAGTCTAATCTTCTATTCTCCGCTAAGAATGATGGGAAATAACAATAAAAGTATTAATGTCCAAATAAAAAAGGTGACAAAGAATTAAAAATGAAATTAAGTTTGAAACATGGTTTAGAGATGACTAATCACTTGTAAGTTGATTGATTGACCTTAACGCCCGTTACAACCTTAACCAAGGCCAGATACGGTGAGTACGGGACGTCTTGCGCTCGGGGGAAAACAATGGCATGGCATCTGTGGGTTACAATCGGAAGATTGTAGGAAAAGATGGGTTTGTTTGAGTCAATTCGTCTAATGCTAGACCTGAGTTTCGACGGTTAAGGGGGGGATGTAGTTGCTGAGATTTCCCTTGAGAAAATGGCGTAAACGGCATAGGGTAAAGTTCGCTTAGTTGCAATGCACACGGAGGTGCACCTAGGTGGCGATTGTCGGTGACTTGGGCGTTGGAATGCCTTTCCCTGTTTTGAAAGATGGTAAATCAAGTCTAATCTGCTATTCTCCTCTAAGAATGATGGGAAACAACAATAAAAGTATTAATGTCCATATAAAAATGGTGACAAAGAATTAAAAAGCAGATTAAGCTTGAAACATGGTTTCGACATGAGTAATCGGTTCTAAGTTAATTAAAGCCCTTAACACCGGTTACAAGATTCACCAAGGCTAGATAAGGCACATCTAGGGCTACAATTGGAAGAATGATACAAAAGACAGGTCTCTTCGTGTCAGTTCATCCTATGCTAGAAATGAGCTAGACGGTTAAGGTGGGATGCATTTGATGAGATTGCACTTGAGAACTTAGTGTGAACGGCATAGGCTGGGGTCCGATTAGCTGCAATGCACATGGAGGTGCACCTAGGTGGGGATTGGCGGTGACTTGCGAGTTAGAATAACTCTCCTTGTTTCAAAATGTGGTGGATCAAGTCTAATCTTCTATTCTCCTCTAAGAATGACAAGAAACGACAATAAAAGTATTAATGTCCATATAAAATGGCGACAAAGAATTAAAAACGAAATTAAGTTTGAAACATGGTTTAGAGATGACTAATCACTTGTAAGTTGATTGATTGACCTTAACGCCCGTTACAACCTTAACCAAGGCCAGATACGGTGAGTACGGGGCGTCTTGGGCTTGGGGGAAAACAATGGCATGGCATCTGTGGGTTATAATTGGAAGATTGTAGGAAAAGATGGGTTTGTTTGAGTCAATTCGTCTAATACTAGACCTGAGTTTCGACGGTTAAGGGGGGGGATGTAGTTGCTAAGATTTCTCTTGAGAAAATGGCGTAAACGGCATAGGGTAGAGTTCGATTAGTTGCAATGCACATGGAGGTGCATCTAGGTGGGGATTGGCGGTGACTTGGGCGTTGGAATGGCTTTCCTTGTTTTGACAGCTGGTGAATCAAGTCTAATCTTTTAATTTACCCAGAGAATGATGGAAAACAACAATAAAATTATTAATGTCCATAAAAAAATGGTGCCAAAGAATTAAAAAGCAGATTAAGCTTGAAACATGATTTCGACATGAGTAATCGGTTGTAAGTTAATTAAAGCCCTTAACACTGGTTACAAGATTCACCAAGGCTAGATAAGGCACATCTAGGGCTACAATTGGAAGAATGATACAAAAGACAGGTCTTTTCGTGTCAGTTCTTGCCGTGCTAGAAATGAGCTTGGCAGTTATGGTGGGATACATTTGATGAAATTTCACATGAGAAATTAGTGTGAACGGCATAGGCTGGGGTCCGATTAGTTGCAATGTACATGGAGGTGCACCTAGGTGGCGATTGGCGGTGACTAGGGAATTGGAATGACTTTTCCTTGTTTCGAAATGTGATGGATCACGTCTAATCTTCTATTCTCCGCTAAGAATGAGGGGAAATAACAATAAAAGTATTAATGTCCAAATAAAAAAGGTGACAAAGAATTAAAAATGAAATTAAGTTTGAAACATGGTTTAGAGATGACTAATCACTTATAAGTTGATTAATTGACCTTAACGCCCGTTACAACCTTAACCAAGGCCAGATACGGTGAGTACGAGACGTCTTGGGCTTGGGGGAAAACAATGGCATGGCATCTGTTGGTTACAAACGGAAGATTGTAGGAAAAGATGGGTTTGTTTGAGTCAATTCGTCTAATGCTAGACCTGAGTTTCGACGGTTAAGGGGGGGATGTAGTTGCTAAGATTTCACTTGAGAAAATGGCGTAAACGGCATAGGGTAGAGTTCGCTTAGTTGCAATGCACACGGAGCTGCACCTAGGTGGCGATTGACGGTGACTTGGGCATTGGAATGCCTTTCCCCGTTTTGAAAGCTGGTAAATCAAGTCTAATATGCTATTCTCCTCTAAGAATGACAGGAAACGACAATAAAAGTATTAATGTCCATATAAAATGGGGAGTACGGGACGTCTTGGGCTTGGGGAAAAACAATGGCATGGTATCTGTGGGTTACAAACGGAAGATTGTAGGAAAAGATGGGTTTGTTTGAGTCAATTCGTCTAATGCTAGACCTGAGTTTCGACGGGTAAGGGGGGGATGTAGTTGCTAAGATTTCACTTGAGAAAATGGCGTAAACCGCATAGGGTAGAGTTCGCTTAGCTGCAATGCACACGGAGCTGCACCTAGGTGGCGATTGACGGTGACTTGGGCGTTGGACTGCCTTTCCCTGTTTTGAAAGCTGGTAAATCAAGTCTAATATGCTATTCTCCTCTAAGAATGATGGGAAACAACAATAAAAGTATTAATGTCCATATAAAAATGGTGACAAAGAATTAAAAAGCATATTAAGCTTGAAACATGGTTTCGACATGAGTAATCGGTTCTAAGTTAATTAAATCCCTTAACACCGGTTACAAGATTCACCAAGGCTAGATAAGGCACATCTAGGGTTACAATTGGAAGAATGATACAAAAGACAGGTCTCTTCGTGTCAGTTCATCCTATGCTAGAAATGAGCTAGACGGTTAAGGTGGGATGCATTTGATGAGATTGCACTTGAGAAATTAGTGTGAACGGCATAGGCTGTGGTCCGATTAGTTGCATCGCACATGGAGATGCACTTAGGTGGTGATTGGTGCTGACTTGGGAGTTGCAATGACTTTCCTTGTTTCGAAATGTGGTGGATCAAGTCTAATCTTCTATTCTCCTCTAAGAATGATGGGAAACAACAATAAAAGTATTAATGTCCATATAAAAATGGTGAAAAAGAATTAAAATTGAAATTAAGTTTTAAAAATGGTTTAGAGATGACTAATCACTTGTAAGTTCATTAATTGACCTTAACTCCCGTTACAACCTTAACCAAGGCAGGATAAACAGAGTACGGGACGTCTTGGGCTTGGGGGAAAGCAACGGCATGGCATCTGTGGGTTACAATCGGAAGATTGAAGGAAAAGATGGGTTTGTTTGAGTCAATTCGTCTAATGCTAGGCCTGAGTTTTGAGGGTTAAGGGGGGATGTAGTTGCTGAGATTTCCCTCGAGAAAATGGCGTAAACGGCATAGGGTAGAGTTCGATTAGTTGCAATGCACATGGAGGTGCACCTAGGTGATTGGCGGTGACTTGGGCGTTGGAAAGGCTTTCCTTGTTTTGACAGCTGGTGAATCAAGTCTAATCTTTTAATTTACCCAGAGAATGATGGAAAACAACAATAAAATTATTAATGTCCATAAAAAAATGGTGACAAAGAATTAAAAAGCAGATTAAGCTTGAAACATGATTTCGACATGAGTAATCGGTTGTAAGTTAATTAAAGCCCTTAACACCGGTTTGATGTGAACCCCAATAGACTTGCTTTGAGACGCAACAACAATACTGGAAAAACAACCCCAAGAAAGCCAAACTCAGGTATATGGATGGAGAATCTAGACCCAATGAGAACCCGTTCAAAGAACCTAGATTATATCAAAATCTAGACCCATTGAAGAACCCGTCTCAAGAACCTAGATTACAAAGGAAGAACGCCACAAAGGTTTTGATTTACCCTTGATAAGTTCAGAAGTTCAAGAAGAACAAGAGGAGGTCACTCAACTCTCAATCACAATTCCATATAGTCTGCCTCTCAAATGAGGTTACAAGTGGTTTAAATAGACAATCCCCAAAAACCCTAAGTAAACAATGCGTCGGGTACTGTAGCGTGAACAGTGCCATACGCCGCGCTACAGTTACTTCTGAAACCCTAGTAAGACATAAAATTTTAACTTTCCAAATAAACCCTTGGCCAAAAATACAAGGCCTTCCCAAAAATAACCCTAGTCCATTAGAAATAAGACATACGTGGGTCAAGCATCCTCAAGCCCACTTCTTCTAAACTAATAATAAAATACCGTTAAACAAATTGAAAGCCTTAACAACAATAGGACCAATCTCTAAGTCATGTCTTCCATAGCTTGTATCAAGTGGATCAAAACTGGTTCTTTTTCCTTGAAGCCCATCTTGAGTGTTGGGCTCTTCCGGCCCAATCTCTAAGTCATGTCTTCCATAGCTTGTATCAAGTGGATCAAAACTGGTTCTTTTTCCTTGAAGCCCATCTTGAGTGTTGGGCTCTTCCGGCCCAATCTCTACGTCATGTCTTCCATAGCTTGTATCAAGTGGATCAAAACTGGTTCTTTTTCCTTGAAGCCCATCTTGAGTGTTGGGCTCTTCCTAGCTTCATCCCAAGTGGATTGCACCAATCCTTGCATTGCTTCCTTGATCTTCTTGGCTCTTGATCTTCTAATTGGCCCATCTGGAATTTGCAAGGGATCTTTAAGGGTAGCTCCACCTTGGTTCCCATCACGGTTACAAGATTCACCAAGGCTAGATAAGGCACATCTAGGGCTACAATTGGAAGAATGATACAAAAGACAGGTCTTTTCGTGTCAGTTCTTCCCGTGCTAGAAATGAGCTAGGCGGTTAAGGTGGGATACATTTGATGAAATTTCACATGAGAAATTAGTGTGAACGGCATAGGCTGGGGTCCGATTAGTTGCAATGTACATGGAGGTGTACCTAGGTGGCGATTGGCGGTGACTAGGGAATTCGAATGACTTTTCCTTGTTTCGAAATGTGATGGATCAAGTCTAATCTTCTATTCTCCGCTAAGAATGATGGGAAATAACAATAAAAGTATTAATGTCCAAATAAAAAAGGTGACAAAGAATTAAAAATGAAATTAAGTTTGAAACATGGTTTAGAGATGACTAATCACTTATAAGTTGATTAATTGACCTTAACGCCCGTTACAACCTTAACCAAGGCCAGATACGGTGAGTACGGGACGTCTTGCGCTCGGGGGAAAACAATGGCATGGCATCTGTGGGTTACAATCGGAAGATTGTAGGAAAAGATGGGTTTGTTTGAGTCAATTCGTCTAATGCTAGACCTGAGTTTCGACTGTTAAGGGGGGGGATGTAGTTGCTGAGATTTCCCTTGAGAAAATGGCGTAAACGGCATAGGGTAGAGTTCGCTTAGTTGCAATGCACACGGAGCTGCACCTAGGTGGCGATTGACGGTGACTTGGGCATTGGAATGCCTTTCCCCGTTTTGAAAGCTGGTAAATCAAGTCTAATATGCTATTCTCCTCTAAGAATGATGGGAAACAACAATAAAAGTATTAATGTCCATATAAAATGGGGACAAATAATTAAAAATGAAATTAAGTTTGAAACATGGTTTAGAGAAGACTAATCACTTGTAAGTTGATTAATTGACCTTAACGCCCGTTACAACCTTAACCAATGCCAGATACGGTGAGTACGGGACGTCTTGGGCTTGGGGGAAAATAATGGCATGGCATCTGTGGGTTACAATCGGAAGATTGTAGGAAAAGATGGGTTTGTTTGAGTCAATTCGTCCAATGCGAGACCTGAGTTTCGACGGTTATGGGGGGATGCAGTTCCTGACATTTCCCTTGAGAAAATGGTGTAAACGGCACAGGGTAGAGTCCGATTAGTTGCAATGCACATGGAGGTGCACCTCGGTGGCAATTGGCGGTGACTTGGGAGTTGGAATGACTTTCCTTACTTCGAAATGTGGTGGATCAAGTCTAATCTTCTATTCTCCTCTAAGAATGACAGGAAACAACAATAAAAGTATTAATGTCCATATAAAATGGGGAGTACGGGACGTCTTGGGCTTGGGGAAAAACAATGGCATGGCATCTGTGGGTTACAAACGGAAGATTGTAGGAAAAGATGGGTTTGTTTGAGTCAATTCGTCTAATGCTAGACCTGAGTTTCGACAGGTAAGGGGGGGATGTAGTTGCTAAGATTTCACTTGAGAAAATGGCGTAAACCGCATAGGGTAGAGTTCGCTTAGCTGCAATGCACACGGAGCTGCACCTAGGTGGCGATTGACGGTGACTTGGGCGTTGGACTGCCTTTCCCTGTTTTGAAAGCTGGTAAATCAAGTCTAATATGCTATTCTCCTCTAAGAATGATGGGAAACAACAATAAAAGTATTAATGTCCATATAAAAATGGTGACAAAGAATTAAAAAGCATATTAAGCTTGAAACATGGTTTCGACATGAGTAATCGGTTCTAAGTTAATTAAAGCCCTTAACACCGGTTACAAGATTCACCAAGGCTAGATAAGGCACATCTAGGGCTACAATTGGAAGAATGATACAAAAGACAGGTCTCTTCGTGTCAGTTCATCCTATGCTAGAAATGAGCTAGACGGTTAAGGTGGGATGCATTTGATGAGATTGCACTTGAGAAATTAGTGTGAACGGCATAGGCTGGGGTCCGATTAGTTGCATCGCACATGGAGATGCACTTAGGTGGTGATTGGTGCTGACTTGGGAGTTGCAATGACTTTCCTTGTTTCGAAATGTGGTGGATCAAGTCTAATCTTCTATTCTCCTCTAAGAATGATGGGAAACAACAATAAAAGTATTAATGTCCATATAAAAATGGTAACAAAGAATTAAAAATGAAATTAAGTTTGAAACATGGTTTAGAGATGACTAATCACTTGTAAGTTCATTAATTGACCTTAACTCCCGTTACAACCTTAACCAAGGTAGGATAAAGAGAGTACGGGACGTCTTGGGCTTGGGGGAAAGCAACGGCATGGCATCTGTGGGTTACAATCGGAAGATTGAAGGAAAAGATGGGTTTGTTTGAGTCAATTCGTCTAATGCTAGGCCTAAGTTTTGAGGGTTAAGGGGGGATGTAGTTGCTGAGATTTCCCTCGAGAAAATGGCGTAAACGGCATAGGGTAGAGTTCGATTAGTTGCAATGCACATGGAGGTGCACCTAGGTGGGGATTGGCGGTGACTTGGGCGTTGGAATGGCTTTCCTTGTTTTTACAGCTGGTGAATCAAGTCTAATCTTTTAATTTACCCAGAGAATGATGGAAAACAACAATAAAAGTATTAATGTCCATAAAAAAATGGTGACAAAGAATTAAAAAGCAGATTAAGCTTGAAACATGATTTCGACATGAGTAATCGGTTGTAAGTTAATTAAAGCCCTTAACACCGGTTACAAGATTCTCCAAGGCTAGATAAGGCACATCTAGGGCTACAATTGGAAGAATGATACAAAAGACAGGTCTTTTCGTGTCAGTTCTTCCCGTGCTAGAAATGAGCTAGACGGTTAAGATGGGATACATGTGATGAAATTTCACATGAGAAATTAGTGTAAACGGCATAGGCTGGGGTCCGATTAGTTGCAATGTACATGGAGGTGCACCTAGGTGGCGATTGGCGGTGACTAGGGAATTGGAATGACTTTCCTTGTCTCGAAATGTGATGGATCAAGTCTAATCTTCTATTCTCCGCTAAGAATGATGGGAAATAACAATAAAAGTATTAATGTCCAAATAAAAAAGGTGACAAAGAATTAAAAATGAACTTAAGTTTGAAACATGGTTTAGAGATGACTAAGCACTTATAAGTTGATTAATTGACCTTAACTCCAGTTACAAGCTTAACCAAGGCAAGATAAGTTGAGTACGGGACGCCTTGGGCTTGGGGGAAAACAATGGCATGGCATCTGTGGGTTACAATCGGAAGATTGTAGGAAAAGATGGGTTTGTTTGAGTCAATTAGTCCAATGCTAGACCTGAGTTTCGACGGTTAAGGGGGGATGCAGTTGCTGAGATTTCCCTTGAGAAAATGGTGTAAACGGCATAGGGTAGAGTCCCATTAGCTGCAATGCACATGGAGGTGCACCTAGGTGGGGATTGGCGGTGACTTGGGAGTTAGAATGACTCTCCTTGTTTCAAAATGTGGTGGATCAAGTCTAATCTTCTATTCTCCTCTAAGAATGACAAGAAACGACAATAAAAGTATTAATGTCCATATAAAATGGCGACAAAGAATTAAAAATGAAATTAAGTTTGAAACATGGTTTAGAGATGACTAGTCACTTGTAAGTTGATTGATTGACCTTAACGCCCGTTACAACCTTAACCAAGGCCAGATACGGTGAGTACGGGACGTCTTGCGCTCGGGGGAAAACAATGGCATGGCATCTGTGGGTTACAATTGGAAGATTGTAGGAAAAGATGGGTTTGTTTGAGTCAATTCGTCTAATGCTAGACCTGAGTTTCGACGGTTAAGGGGGGGATGTAGTTGCTGAGATTTCCCTTGAGAAGATGGCGTAAACGGCATAGGGTAGAGTTCGCTTAGTTGCAATGCACACGGAGGTGCACCTAGGTGGCGATTGTCGGTGACTTGGGCGTTGGAATGCCTTTCCCTGTTTTGAAAGATGGTAAATCAAGTCTAATCTGCTATTCTCCTCTAAGAATGATGGGAAACAACAATAAAAGTATTAATGTCCATATAAAAATGGTGACAAAGAATTAAAAAGCAGATTAAGCTTGAAACATGGTTTCGACATGAGTAATCTGTTCTAAGTTAATTAAAGCCCTTAACACTGGTTACAAGATTCACCAAGGCTAGATAAGGCACATCTAGGGCTACAATTGCAAGAATGATACAAAAGACAGGTCTCTTCGTGTCAGTTCATCCTATGCTAGAAATGAGCTAGATGGTTAAGGTGGGATGCATTTGATGAGATTGCACTTGAGAAATTAGTGTGAACGGCATAGGCTGGGGTCCGATTAGTTGCATCGCACATGGAGATGCACTTAGGTGGTGATTGGTGCTGACTTGGGAGTTGCAATGACTTTCCTTGTTTCGAAATGTGGTGGATCAAGTCTAATCTTCTATTCTCCTCTAAGAATGATGGGAAACAACAATAAAAGTATTAATGTCCGTATAAAAATGGTGACAAAGAATTAAAAATGAAATTAAGTTTGAAACATGGTTTAGAGATGACTAATCACTTGTAAGTTCATTAATTGACCTTAACTCCCGTTACAACCTTAACCAAGGCAGGATAAAGAGAGTTCGGGACGTCTTGGGCTTGGGGGAAAGCAACGGCATGGCATCTGTGGGTTACAATCGGAAGATTGAAGGAAAAGATGGGTTTGTTTGAGTCAATTCGTCTAATGCTAGGCCTGAGTTTTGAGGGTTAAGGGGGGATGTAGTTGCTGAGATTTCCCTCGAGAAAATGGCGTAAACGGCATAGGGTAGAGTTCGATTAGTTGCAATGCACATGGAGGTGCACCTAGGTGGGGATTGGCGGTGACTTGGGCGTTGGAATGGCTTTCCTTGTTTTGACAGCTGGTGAATCAAGTCTAATCTTTTAATTTACCCAGAGAATGATGGAAAACAACAATAAAAGTATTAATGTCCATAAAAAAATGGTGACAAAGAATTAAAAAGCAGATTAAGCTTGAAACATGATTTCGACATAAGTAATCGGTTGTAAGTTAATTAAAGCCCTTAACACCGGTTACAAGATTCACCAAGGCTAGATAAGGCACATCTAGGGCTACAATTGGAAGAATGATACAAAAGACAGGTCTTTTCGTGTCAGTTCTTCCCGTGCTAGAAATGAGCTAGACGGTTAAGATGGGATACATTTGATGAAATTTCACATGAGAAATTAGTGTAAACGGCATAGGCTGGGGTCCGATTAGTTGCAATGTACATGGAGGTGCACCTAGGTGGCGATTGGCGGTGACTAGGGAATTGGAATGACTTTCCTTGTCTCGAAATGTGATGGATCAAGTCTAATCTTCTATTCTCCGCTAAGAATGATGGGAAATAACAATAAAAGTATTAATGTCCAAATAAAAAAGGTGACAAAGAATTAAAAATGAAATTAAGGTTGAAACATGGTTTAGAGATGACTAATCACTTATAAGTTGATTAATTGACCTTAACTCCAGTTACAAGCTTAACCAAGGCAAGATAAGTTGAGTACGGGACGCCTTGGGCTTGGGGGAAAACAATGGCATGGCATCTGTGGGTTACAATCGGAAGATTGCAGGAAAAGATGGGTTTGTTTGAGTCAATTAGTCCAATGCTAGACCTGAGTTTCGACGGTTAAGGGGGGATGCAGTTGCTGAGATTTCCCTTGAGAAAATGGTGTAAACGGCATAGGGTAGAGTCCCATTAGCTGCAATGCACATGGAGGTGCACCTAGGTGGGGATTGGCGGTGACTTGGGAGTTAGAATGACCCTCCTTGTTTCAAAATGTGGTGGATCAAGTCTAATCTTCTATTCTCCTCTAAGAATGACAAGAAACGACAATAAAAGTATTAATGTCCATATAAAATGGCGACAAAGAATTAAAAATGAAATTAAGTTTGAAACATGGTTTCGAGATGACTAATCACTTGTAAATTGATTGATTGACCTTAACGCCCGTTACAACCTTAACCAAGGCCAGATACGGTGAGTACGGGACGTCTTGCGCTCGGGGGAAAACAATGGCATGGCATCTGTGGGTTACAATCGGAAGATTGTAGGAAAAGATGGGTTTGTTTGAGTCAATTCGTCTAATGCTAGACCTGAGTTTCGACGGTTAAGGGGGGGATGTAGTTGCTGAGATTTCCCTTGAGAAAATGGCGAAAACGGCATAGGGTAGAGTTCGCTTAGTTGCAATGCACACGGAGGTGCACCTAGGTGGCGATTGTCGGTGACTTGGGCGTTGGAATGCCTTTCCTTGTTTTGAAAGATGGTAAATCAAGTCTAATCTGCTATTCTCCTCTAAGAATGATGGGAAACAACAATAAAAGTATTAATGTCCATATAAAAATGGTGACA
The DNA here is from genome assembly GCF_018687715.1 of Carya illinoinensis. Classification (NCBI taxonomy): domain Eukaryota; kingdom Viridiplantae; phylum Streptophyta; class Magnoliopsida; order Fagales; family Juglandaceae; genus Carya; species Carya illinoinensis. The sequence continues at coordinate 15,728,943 of NC_056757.1, read as the reverse complement.
AAGAATTAAAAAGCAGATTAAGCTTGAAACATGGTTTCGACATGAGTAATCGGTTCTAAGTTAATTAAAGCCCTTAACACCGGTTACAAGATTCACCAAGGCTAGATAAGGCACATCTAGGGCTACAATTGGAAGAATGATACAAAAGACAGGTCTCTTCGTGTCAGTTCATCCTATGCTAGAAATGAGCTAGACGGTTAAGGTGGGATGCATTTGATGAGATTGCACTTGAGAAGTTAGTGTGAACGGCATAGGCTGGGGTCCGATTAGCTGCAATGCACATGAAGGTGCACCTAGGTGGGGATTGGCGGTGACTTGGGAGTTAGAATGACTCTCCTTGTTTCAAAATGTGGTGGATCAAGTCTAATCTTCTATTCTCCTCTAAGAATGACAAGAAACGACAATAAAAGTATTAATGTCCATATAAAATGGCGACAAAGAATTAAAAACGAAATTAAGTTTGAAACATGGTTTAGAGATGACTAATCACTTGTAAGTTGATTGATTGACCTTAACGCCCGTTACAACCTTAACCAAGGCCAGATACGGTGAGTACGGGACGTCTTGGGCTTGGGGGAAAACAATGGCATGGCATCTGTGGGTTACAATTGGAAGATTGTAGGAAAAGATGGGTCTGTTTGAGTCAATTCGTCTAATGCTAGACCTGAGTTTCGACGCCCCTTGAGAAAATGGCGTAAACGGCATAGGATAGAGTTCGATTAGTTGCAATGCACATGGAGGTGCATCTAGGTGGGGATTGGCGGTGACTTGGGCGTTGGAATGGCTTTCCTTGTTTTGACAGCTGGTGAATCAAGTCTAATCTTTTAATTTACCCAGAGAATGATGGAAAACAACAATAAAATTATTAATGTCCATAAAAAAATGGTGACAAAGAATTAAAAAGCAGATTAAGCTTGAAACATGATTTCGACATGAGTAATCGGTTGTAAGTTAATTAAAGCCCTTAACACCGGTTACAAGATTCACCAAGGCTAGATAAGGCACATCTAGGGCTACAATTGGAAGAATGATACAAAAGACAGGTCTTTTCGTGTCAGTTCTTCCCGTGCTAGAAATGAGCTAGGCGGTTAAGGTGGGATACATTTGATGAAATTTCACATGAGAAATTAGTGTGAACGGCATAGGCTGGGGTCCGATTAGTTGCAATGTACATGGAGGTGCACCTAGGTGGCGATTGGCGGTGACTAGGGAATTGGAATGACTTTTCCTTGTTTCGAAATGTGATGGATCAAGTCTAATCTTCTATTCTCCGCTAAGAATGTTGGGAAATAACAATATAAGTATTAAAGTCCAAATAAAAAAGGTGACAAAGAATTAAAAATGAAATTAAGTTTGAAACATGGTTTAGAGATGACTAATCACTTATAAGTTGATTAATTGACCTTAACGCCCGTTACAACCTTAACCAAGGCCAGATACGGTGAGTACAGGACGTCTTGGGCTTGGGGGAAAACAATGGCATGGCATCTGTGGGTTACAAACGGAAGATTGTAGGAAAAGATGGGTTTGTTTGAGTCAATTCGTCTAATGCTAGACCTGAGTTTCGACGGTTAAGGGGGGGATGTAGTTGCTAAGATTTCACTTGAGAAAATGGCGTAAACGGCATAGGGTAGAGTTCGCTTAGTTGCAATGCACACGGAGCTGCACCTAGGTGGCGATTGACGGTAACTTGGGCATTGGAATGCCTTTCCCCGTTTTGAAAGCTGGTAAATCAAGTCTAATATGCTATTCTCCTCTAAGAATGATGGGAAACAACAATAAAAGTATTAATGTCCATATAAAATGGGGACAAAGAATTAAAAATGAAATTAAGTTTGAAACATGGTTTAGAGATGACTAATCACTTGTAAGTTGATTAATTGACCTTAACGCCCGTTACAACCTTAACCAATGCCAGATACGGTGAGTACGGGACGTCTTGGGCTTGGGGGAAAACAATGGCATGGCATCTGTGGGTTACAATCGGAAGATTGTAGGAAAAGATGGGTTTGTTTGAGTCAATTCGTCCAATGCTAGACCTGAGTTTCGACGGTTATGGGGGGATGCAGTTCCTGACATTTCCCTTGAGAAAATGGTGTAAACGGCACAGGGTAGAGTCCGATTAGTTGCAATGCACATGGAGGTGCACCTCGGTGGCAATTGGCGGTGACTTGGGAGTTGGAATGACTTTCCTTACTTCGAAATGTGGTGGATGAAGTCTAATCTGCTATTCTCCTCTAAGAATGACAGGGAACGACAATAAAAGTACTAATGTCCATATAAAATGGTGAGTACGGGACGTCTTGGGCTTGGGGAAAAACAATGGCATGGCATCTGTGGGTTACAAACGGAAGATTGTAGGAAAAGATGGGTTTGTTTGAGTCAATTCGTCTAATGCTAGACCTGAGTTTCGACGGGTAAGGGGGGGATGTAGTTGCTAAGATTTCACTTGAGAAAATGGCGTAAACCGCATAGGGTAGAGTTCGCTTAGTTGCAATGCACATGGAGCTGCACCTAGGTGGCGATTGACGGTGACTTGGGCATTGGAATGCCTTTCCCTGTTTTGAAAGCTGGTAAATCAAGTCTAATATGCTACTCTCCTCTAAGAATGATGGGAAACAACAATAAAAGTATTAATGTCCATATAAAAATGGTGACAAAGAATTAAAAAGCATATTAAGCTTGAAACATGGTTTCGACATGAGTAATCGGTTGTAAGTTAATTAAAGCCCTTAACACCGGTTACAAGATTCACCAAGCCTAGATAAGGCTCATCTAGGGCTACAATTGGAAGAATGATACAAAAGACAGGTCTTTTCGTGTCAGTTCTTCCCGTGCTAGAAATGAGCTAGACGGTTAAGATGGGATACATTTGATGAAATTTCACATGAGAAATTAGTGTAAACGGCATAGGCTGGGGTCCGATTAGTTGCAATGTACAAGGAGGTGCACCTAGGTGGCGATTGGCGGTGACTAGGGAATTGGAATGACTTTCCTTGTTTCGAAATGTGATGGATCAAGTCTAATCTTCTATTCTCCGCTAAGAATGATGGGAAATAACAATAAAAGTATTAATGTCCAAATAAAAAAGGTGACAAAGAATTAAAAATGAAATTAAGTTTGAAACATGGTTTAGAGATGACTAATCACTTGTAAGTTGATTGATTGACCTTAACGCCCGTTACAACCTTAACCAAGGCCAGATACGGTGAGTACGGGACGTCTTGCGCTCGGGGGAAAACAATGGCATGGCATCTGTGGGTTACAATCGGAAGATTGTAGGAAAAGATGGGTTTGTTTGAGTCAATTCGTCTAATGCTAGACCTGAGTTTCGACGGTTAAGGGGGGGATGTAGTTGCTGAGATTTCCCTTGAGAAGATGGCGTAAACGGCATAGGGTAGAGTTCGCTTAGTTGCAATGCACACGGAGGTGCACCTAGGTGGCGATTGTCGGTGACTTGGGCGTTGGAATGCCTTTCCCTGTTTTGAAAGATGGTAAATCAAGTCTAATCTGCTATTCTCCTCTAAGAATGATGGGAAACAACAATAAAAGTATTAATGTCCATATAAAAATGGTGACAAAGAATTAAAAAGCAGATTAAGCTTGAAACATGGTTTCGACATGAGTAATCTGTTCTAAGTTAATTAAAGCCCTTAACACCGGTTACAAGATTCACCAAGGCTAGATAAGGCACATCTAGGGCTACAATTGGAAGAATGATACAAAAGACAGGTCTCTTCGTGTCAATTCATCCTATGCTAGAAATGAGCTAGACGGTTAAGGTGGGATGCATTTGATGAGATTGCACTTGAGAAATTAGTGTGAACGGCATAGGCTGGGGTCCGATTAGTTGCATCGCACATGGAGATGCACTTAGGTGGTGATTGGTGCTGACTTGGGAGTTGCAATGACTTTCCTTGTTTCGAAATGTGGTGGATCAAGTCTAATCTTCTATTCTCCTCTAATAATGATGGGAAACAACAATAAAAGTATTAATGTCCATATAAAAATGGTGACAAAGAATTAAAAATGAAATTAAGTTTGAAACATGGTTTAGAGATGACTAATCACTTGTAAGTTCATTAATTGACCTTAACTCCCGTTACAACCTTAACCAAGGCAGGATAAAGAGAGTACGGGACGTCTTGGGCTTGGGGGAAAGCAACGGCATGGCATCTGTGGGTTACAATCGGAAGATTGTAGGAAAAGACGGGTTTGTTTGAGTCAATTCGTCTAATGCTAGACCTGAGTTTCGACGGTTAAGGGGGGGATGTAGTTGCTGAGATTTCCCTTGAGAAAATGGCGTAAACGGCATAGGGTAGAGTTCGCTTAGTTGCAATGCACACGGAGGTGCACCTAGGTGGCGATTGTCGGTGACTCGGGCGTTGGAATGCCTTTCCTTGTTTTGAAAGATGGTAAATCAAGTCTAATCTGCTATTCTCCTCTAAGAATGATGGGAAACAACAATAAAAGTATTAATGTCCATATAAAAATGGTGACAAAGAATTAAAAAGCAGATTAAGCTTGAAACATGGTTTCGACATGAGTAATCGGTTCTAAGTTAATTAAAGCCCTTAACACCGGTTACAAGATTCACCAAGGCTAGATAAGGCACATCTAGGGCTACAATTGGAAGAATGATACAAAAGACAGGTCTCTTCGTGTCAGTTCATCCTATGCTAGAAATGAGCTAGACGGTTAAGGTGGGATGCATTTGATGAGATTGCACTTGAGAAGTTAGTGTGAACGGCATAGGCTGGGGTCCGATTAGCTGCAATGCACATGGAGGTGCACCTAGGTGGGGATTGGCGGTGACTTGGGAGTTAGAATGACTCTCCTTGTTTCAAAATGTGGTGGATCAAGTCTAATCTTCTATTTCTCCTCTAAGAATGACAAGAAACGACAATAAAAGTAATAATGTCCATATAAAATGGCGACAAAGAATTAAAAACGAAATTAAGTTTGAAACATGGTTTAGAGATGACTAATCACTTGTAAGTTGATTGATTGACCTTAACGCCCGTTACAACCTTAACCAAGGCCAGATACGGTGAGTACGGGACGTCTTGGGCTTGGGGGAAAACAATGGCATGGCATCTGTGGGTTATAATTGGAAGATTGTAGGAAAAGATGGGTTTGTTTGAGTCAATTCGTCTAATGCTAGACCCGAGTTTCGACGGTTAAGGGGGGGGATGTAGTTGCTGAGATTTCCCTTGAGAAAATGGCGTAAACGGCATAGGGTAGAGTTCGATTAGTTGCAATGCACATGGAGGTGCATCTAGGTGGGGATTGGCGGTGACTTGGGCGTTGGAATGGCTTTCCTTGTTTTGATAGCTGGTGAATCAAGTCTAATCTTTTAATTTACCCAGAGAATGATGGAAAACAACAATAAAATTATTAATGTCCATAAAAAAATGATGCCAAAGAATTAAAAAGCAGATTAAGCTTGAAACATGATTTCGACATGAGTAATCGGTTGTAAGTTAATTAAAGCCCTTAACACTGGTTACAAGATTCACCAAGGCTAGATAAGGCACATGTAGGGCTACAATTGGAAGAATGATACAAAAGACAGGTCTTTTCGTGTCAGTTCTTCCCGTGCTAGAAATGAGCTTGGCAGTTAAGGTGGGATACATTTGATGAAATTTCACATGAGAAATTAGTGTGAACGGCATAGGCTGGGGTCCGATTAGTTGCAATGTACATGGAGGTGCACCTAGGTGGCGATTGGCGGTGACTAGGGAATTGGAATGACTTTCCTTGTTTCGAAATGTGATGGATCAAGTCTAATCTTCTATTCTCCGCTAAGAATGATGGGAAATAACAATAAAAGTATTAATGATGGGAACCAAGGCAGGCCTACTCTTAAAGATCCTTTGCAAGTTCCAGATGGGCCAATTACAAGATCGAGAGCCAAGAAGATCAAGGAAGCAATGCAAGGATTAGTACAAACCACTTGGGAAGAAGCTAGCAAGAGCCCAACACTCAAGATGGGCTTGAAAGAAGAAAAACCAGCTTTGATCCACTTGATCCAAGCTGTGGAAGACTTGACTTAGAAATATGGCCTTTAGATATTAAGGCTTTCAATTTGTTTAAAGGATTTTTATTATTAGTTTTGAATAAGTGGGCTAGAGGATGCTTAACCCACATATGTCTTACTTATTTGAACTAGGGTTTAGAAGTACTGTAGCATGAAACTGTTCACGCTACAGTACACGCGGCTACTGTTCACCAAAGGGCATTTTTGAGAGAAAGGGTCTCAAATTTTAGTCTAGGGTTTTATCATGTTTTGGGGAGGGTATTTAAAGGATGTAATCAGCCATTTCAAGGAAGACATTATTTTATTTCGAATTTTAATTGTGAGTGAGTTTTCTCCTCTTGTTCTTAATTGAACTCTTGAACTTATCAAAGGTAAATCACAACCTTTGTGGCGTTCCTCCTCGTAATTTGGGTTCTTGAGACGGGATTTCAACGGGTCTAGATTTTGATATAATCTAGGTTCTTGAAACGAGTTCTCAACGGGTCTAAATTCTCCATCCATAGACTTGAGTTTGGCGTTCTTGGGTTTGTTTTTCCAATATTGTTGTTGGGTCTCAAAGCGAGTCGATTGGGGTTCACATCATTTGGTATTCAGAGCAAGGTTTCCAATCAGGTCTGATTCTATCTTTTATTTATTGCATCGTAAATTCTAGGGCTTCAATGTTCTAAGGTTCCAAAAAAAAAAAAGGGTGCAGAAATTCGTTTTTCCTTAGGCTGCCAAAATTTGCACCAGCTAGGGTTTGAAATTTGTAGGGTTTCATTGATTCCCTTCTATTTCCTTGTCATTTTTTATATGTTTGAATTCAATTGTTTGATTATCCCAATTGAATATTTCTGTTTGTGGATGAATTGTTGAGAAAAGAAAAGAAAAGAAAGGAAAGGAAAGGAAAAGAAAAGAAAAGAAAAGAAAGGAAAGGAAAAGAAAAGAAAAGAAAAGAAAAGAAAAAAAAAAAAAGAAAAAAAAAAATCGTCCAAAAAAAAAAAAAAAAAGAGGGGTAGAAAAATCCAAAATTTTTTTCTTGAGCCTTTCATCATAGGGGTTGTGCATCCTTCATTATAGTTGGTATCTTGTGTTACAGTCACTCTTCCATTCGTATAATTTCCGTGATTCTCGTGTCGTTTCTTTCCTTCCGTGTTTCTCTTGTTCTTGTTTCTTGGATCTAATTGCTAGTTGGGATTAAACAAGGTTGCTTTGTCTTGATTGAGTTCAATTAGTTCTGAAAGAACTTGAGTGGGAAAACTAGAGGTAAAAGGCAAGAGAGTGTGAGATTATTATCGAAAAAAAAAAAAAGCCAATTCAGAGTGAAAAACACGAGTGGAGTGCCATCATTTGAGTGTAAACACGTAAGGGAGCGTGTGAGGTCCTTTTTTTCTGCTAACATTTTCTTTTAGCTGCACATTACAATGTCTCACCGCAGTGGCTCATCACCCAAGGGGATAGCAGATAACTCATTTGTGTTGCAAGCCATGCAACAACAGTTTGAGCGTATGAACATGCTATTGGGACAAATGGAGGATAGGATGAATCAACAACAAGCAGAGATTAGAAATTTGCAAGGTGGGAGACATCGGAGGCGACGTGAGCCTAGGGTTGAAAATGCATATGAGAATGAAGGAGATGATGAGGATGAGGAAGACCTAACATCTGAAATTGGGTTGGGTAGACATAGAGGAGTTAGGCGTGAAAGAGGATTTGAGGGGAACCTAGGGGGTCGGGATGGTGTCGATAGAGACTTGGGGAGCATCAAAATGACAATACCATCTTTCCAAGGTAGAACTGACCCAGAGGTTTATCTAGAGTGGGAGAAAAAAATAGATTTGGTATTTGATTGTCATAATTACTCTGAGGAGAAGAAAGTAAAGTTGGCAGTAATTGAATTCACTGATTATGCTATTATTTGGTGGGATCAATTAGTGACCACTAGGAGAAGGAATCATGAGAGGCCTATAGAGACATGGGGAGAGTTGAAAGCTCTCATGAGGCGGAGATTTGTACCTAGTCACTACTATAGGGACCTTTATCAAAAGCTCCAAAATCTTACACAGGGGTCTAGGAGTGTGGAGGATTACCATAAGGAGATGGAAGTGGCTATGATTCGGGCTAATGTAGAGGAGGACCGGGAGGCCACCATGGCTAGATTTTTGAGTGGTTTGCATAGAGATATAGCCAATGTAGTTGAATTGCAACATTATGTGGAGATAGAGGACATGGTGCACATGGCTATGAAGGTGGAGAGGCAATTAAAGAGAAAATGGACAGCAAGGTACACTTCGGTTCCTAGCACTACTTGGAAATCAAAGTGGGATAGGAATGATCCTACTGAAGCAAAGAGAAAGATCGAACCACCTAAGGGCAAAGATGAGGGACCTAGCAGCAAAGCCAAGGTAGAATCTCAACCTTCAAGGAATAGAGATATTAAATGTTTTAAGTGTTTGGGTTCAGGGCACATTGCTTCTCAATGTCCAAATAGGCGAGTGATGATTATGCGTGACAATGGGGAGGTGATGACTGAGAGTGAGGATGATCGTGATGGAGTGCCCGAGTTAGTTGATGCTAGTGATGACGAAGGAGTGATATATGCTGTGAGTGAGTCTCTTGTTGCTAGGCGTGCTCTCAACACACACATTAAGGTGGATGATGCCGAGCAACAGAGAGAGAACATTTTCCATACTAGATGTCACGTCAACAGCAAAGTATGTAGTATGATTATTGATGGAGGGAGTTGTACTAATGTGGCTAGCACTACTTTGGTTGAGAAATTGAATTTACCAACCTTAAAACACTCTAGACCATACAAATTGCAGTGGTTGAATGATTGTGGGGAAGTTAGGGTGGATAGACAAGTGTTAGTTCCTTTTTCAATTGGAAGGTATCAGGATGAGGTGCTTTGTGATGTTGTGCCTATGCATGCTGGCCATATTTTGTTGGGGAGGCCGTGGCAATATGATAGGAGGGTGACACATGATGGGTTCAAAAACATGTACAGCTTTGTAAAGGAGGGTAAAACAATCAAGCTTGCTCCTTTAACTCCAAGCCAGGTCTATGAAGACCAATTGAAACTGAAAAGTGAGGTTGCTCAGAAAAGAAAGAGTGAAAATGCGAGTGATCAAAAAAGAAAGAGTGAAAATGAGAGTGATCAAAAAAGAATGAGTGAAAAAGAGATTGAGCAGAAAAGAAAGAGTGATAGTGAAAATGAGCACAACAAAAAGAGTGAAAAAGAAAGTAGAGATGTGGCTGAGAGTAGAGAAAAAAGAGTAGAGCCACGAGAGAAAAAAGAAAGAGAGTCTGCAGAGAGAAAAGGAAAGACAAAAGTGAGTTTCTATGCCAGAGAGAGTGAGGTTAAGAGGGCTTTCTTCGCAGATCGCCCTATGATTTTTCTTGTCTATAAAGAGTCTTATCTTACTCTTGATGACACTCACCAGTCTCTTCCTAGTTTGGCTATTTCCTTGTTGCAGGAGTTTGATGATGTATTCCCAGAGGAGATGCCTGATGAGTTGCCACCCATTAGAGGCATTGAGCATCAGATTGATTTTGTACCTGGAGCTGCTATTCCAAACCGACCAGCCTATAGGAGTAATCCAGAGGAGACAAAGGAACTTCAGAGGCAAGTTGAGGACTTGATGAGCAAGGGGTACGTGAGGGAGAGCATGAGCCCATGTGCAGTACCAGTGCTATTAGTGCCAAAGAAGGATGGGACGTGGAGAATGTGTGTTGATTGCAGGGCGGTCAACAATATTACGGTAAAGTATCGGCATCCCATTCCTAGATTAGATGATATGCTTGATGAATTGCATGGCTCTTGTATTTTTAGTAAAATTGATCTTAAAAGTGGGTACCATCAAATTAGAATGAAAGAGGGTGATGAATGGAAAACTGCTTTTAAGACAAAGTATGGCCTTTATGAATGGTTGGTTATGCCATTTGGACTTACAAATGCGCCCAGTACTTTCATGAGATTGATGAACCATGTCCTACGTGCATTCATTGGCAAGTTTGTGGTTGTGCATTTTGATGATATCCTAGTGTATAGCAAGGACTTAAATGAGCATATTGAGCATTTGAGATATGTGTTTGATGTGTTGAGATGTGAAAAGTTGTATGCTAATTTCAAGAAATGTACCTTTTGCATGGAAAGAGTTGTTTTTCTTGGATATGTTGTTAGTACAAAGGGTATTGAGGTGGATGAAGAGAAAGTCAAGGCCATCAAGGAGTGGCCAACGCCAAAGAGTATCACTGAGGTAAGAAGCTTTCATGGTTTAGCTAGCTTTTATCGGCGTTTTGTTAAAGATTTTAGCACCATTGCTGCACCACTCACTGAAGTCATTAAAAAGAATGTTGGGTTTCATTGGGGGGCTACTCAAGAGAATGCTTTTGCCACCATTAAAGAAAGGTTGTGCTCTGCACCTGTGCTAGCATTACCTGATTTTAACAAAGCTTTTGAGATTGAATGTGATGCCTCAGGTATAGGGATTGGAGCTGTTTTGATGCAGGATAGGCGGCCCATAGCTTTCTTCAGTGAAAAGTTAAGTGGGGCCTCACTCAAGTACCCTACTTATGACAAAGAGCTTTATGCTCTTATTCGTGCATTGGAGACTTGGCAGCACTACCTATGGCCTAGGGAATTTGTGATCCACACCGATCATGAATCATTAAAGCATCTCAAGGGTCAAGGTAAGTTGAATAAAAGGCATGCTCGTTGGATGGAATACATTGAGACATTTCCATATGTCATCTGTTACAAGCAAGGTAAGGAGAACATTGTTGCTGATGCTTTATCTCGAAGGTATGTACTTCTTACTTCTATGAGTGCTAAGATGCTTGGGTTTGAATACGTAAAAGACCTATATGCCGATGACGCTGACTTCTCTAATGTGTACGTGGCATGTGATAAGGTGGCATTTGGTAAGTTTTACAAGCATGAGGGTTACTTGTTTAAAGAAAACAAACTTTGTGTGCCAGGTTGTTCCATGCGTGAATTACTAGTGCGTGAGGCACATGGTGGTGGATTAATGGGACACTTTGGTGTCAAGAAGACTTTGGATATTTTGCATGAACATTTCTTTTGGCCTAAGATGAAGAGAGATGTCACTCGCATTTGTGGCAGGTGCATTACATGTAGGAATGCCAAATCTAAAGTGTTGCCACATGGGTTGTATACACCCTTACCCGTTCCTAGTGAACCATGGGTCGACATATCTATGGACTTTGTTTTGGGGCTACCTAGGACCAAAAGGGGTAGAGATTCTATTTTTGTGGTTGTGGATAGATTTAGTAAAATGGCACATTTCATTCCATGCCATAAAACAGATGATGCCACAAACATAGCTGACTTGTTTTTCAGGGAGATAGTGCGACTCCATGGTGTTCCCAGGAGTATTGTTTCTGATAGGGATGTTAAATTCCTTAGCTACTTTTGAAAGGTGTTGTGGGGGAAATTGGGTACCAAGCTCTTATTTTCCACTACTTGTCATCCGCAGACTGATGGTCAAACTGAAGTAGTTAATAGGACCTTAACTCAGCTTTTACGCACTGTTGTTCATAAGAATTTAAAAACTTGGGAGGATTGTTTGCCATTCATAGAGTTTGCATATAATAGGACCATGCATACTACTACTTCATATTCTCCTTTTGCAATTGTTTATGGATTCAATCCGCTTACCCCTTTAGATTTGATGCCTTTACCGGTTGATGGCAGGAGTAGCTTGGATGGACAAAAGAAGGCGGAGTTGGTGAAGTCACTCCATGAGAGGGTGCGGCTTCAAATTGCGCAAAAGAATGAAAGAGTTGCTTCCCAAGCCAATAAAGGGCGAAGGCGTGTCATCTTTGAACCTGGAGATTGGGTTTGGGTTCACATGCGCAAAGAAAGATTCCCAACTCATCGGAGGACTAAGTTGCATCCTCGAGGAGATGGACCTTTCCAAATCCTTGAGAAAATTAATGACAATGCCTATAAAGTGGATCTCCCAGGTGAGTATAATGTGTCTGCTACTTTCAATGTTTCTGATCTTTCTCCTTTTGACGTAGGTGAAGATTCGAGGTCGAATCCTTTTGAGGAGAGGGGGAATGATGGGAACCAAGGCAGGCCTACTCTTAAAGATCCTTTGCAAGTTCCAGATGGGCCAATTACAAGATCGAGAGCCAAGAAGATCAAGGAAGCAATGCAAGGATTAGTACAAACCACTTGGGAGGAAGCTAGCAAGAGCCCAACACTCAAGATGGGCTTGAAAGAAGAAAAACCAGCTTTGATCCACTTGATCCAAGCTGTGGAAGACTTGACTTAGAAATATGGCCTTTAGATATTAAGGCTTTCAATTTGTTTAAAGGATTTTTATTATTAGTTTTGAATAAGTGGGCTAGAGGATGCTTAACCCACATATGTCTTACTTATTTGAACTAGGGTTTAGAAGTACTGTAGCATGAAACTGTTCACGCTACAGTACACGCGGCTACTGTTCACCAAAGGGCATTTTTGAGAGAAAGGGTCTCAAATTTTAGTCTAGGGTTTTATCATGTTTTGGGGAGGGTATTTAAAGGATGTAATCAGCCATTTCAAGGAAGACATTATTTTATTTCGAATTTTAATTGTGAGTGAGTTTTCTCCTCTTGTTCTTAATTGAACTCTTGAACTTATCAAAGGTAAATCACAACCTTTGTGGCGTTCCTCTTCGTAATTTGGGTTCTTGAGACGGGATTTCAACGGGTCTAGATTTTGATATAATCTAGGTTCTTGAAACGAGTTCTCAACGGGTCTAAATTCTCCATCCATAGACTTGAGTTTGGCGTTCTTGGGTTTGTTTTTCCAATATTGTTGTTGGGTCTCAAAGCGAGTCGATTGGGGTTCACATCATTTATTAATGTCCAAATAAAAAAGGTGACAAAGAATTAAAAATGAAATTAAGTTTGAAACATGGTTTAGAGATGACTAATGACTTATAAGTTGATTAATTGACCTTAACGCCCGTTACAACCTTAACCAAGGCCAGATACGGTGAGTATGGGACGTCTTGGGCTTGGGGGAAAACAATGGCATGGCATCTGTGGGTTACAAACGGAAGATTGTAGGAAAAGATGGGTTTGTTTGAGTCAATTCGTCTAATGCTAGACCTGAGTTTCGACGGTTAAGGGGGGGATGTAGTTGCTAAGATTTCACTTGAGAAAATGGCGTAAACGGCATAGGGTAGAGTTCGCTTAGTTGCAATGCACACGGAGCTGCACCTAGGTGGCGATTGACGGTGACTTGGGCATTGGAATGCCTTTCCCCGTTTTGAAAGCTGGTAAATCAAGTCTAATATGCTATTCTCCTCTAAGAATGATGGGAAACAACAATAAAAGTATTAATGTCCATATAAAATGGGGACAAAGAATTAAAAATGAAATTAAGTTTGAAACATGGTTTAGAGATGACTAATCACTTATAAGTTGATTAATTGACCTTAACGCCCGTTACAACCTTAACCAAGGCCAGATACGGTGAGTACGGGACGTCTTGGGCTTGGGGGAAAACAATGGCATGGCATCTGTGGGTTACAAACGGAAGATTGTAGGAAAAGATGGGTTTGTTTGAGTCAATTCGTCTAATGCTAGACCTGAGTTTCGACGGTTAAGGGGGGGATGTAGTTGCTAAGATTTCCCTTGAGAAAATGGCGTAAACGGCATAGGGTAGAGTTCGCTTAGTTGCAATGCACACGGAGCTGCACCTAGGTGGCGATTGACGGTGACTTGGGCATTGGAATGCCTTTCCCCGTTTTGAAAGCTGGTAAATCAAGTCTAATATGCTATTCTCCTCTAAGAATGATGGGAAACAACAATAAAAGTATTAATGTCCATATAAAATGGTGACAAAGAATTAAAAAGCACATTAAGCTTGAAACATGGTTTCGACATGAGTAATCGGTTGTAAGTTAATTAAAGCACTTAACACCCGTTACAAGATTCACCAAGGCTAGATAAGGCTCATCTAGGGCTACAATTGGAAGAATGATACAAAAGACAGGTCTTCTCGTGTCAGTTCTTCCCGTGCTAGAAATGAGCTAGACGGTTAAGATGGGATACATTTGATGAAATTTCACTTGAGAAATTAGTGTAAATGGCATAGGCTGGGGTCCGATTAGTTGCAATGTACAAGGAGGTGCACCTAGGTGGCGATTGGCGGTGACTAGGGAATTGGAATGACTTTCCTTGTTTCGAAATGTGATGGATCAAGTCTAATCTTCTATTCTCCGCTAAGAATGATGGGAAATAACAATAAAAGTATTAATGTCCAAATAAAAAAGGTGACAAAGAATTAAAAATGAAATTAAGTTTGAAACATGGTTTAGAGATGACTAATCACTTGTAAGTTGATTGATTGACCTTAACGCCCGTTACAACCTTAACCAAGGCCAGATACGGTGAGTACGGGACGTCTTGCGCTCGGGGGAAAACAATGGCATGGCATCTGTGGGTTACAATCGGAAGATTGTAGGAAAAGATGGGTTTGTTTGAGTCAATTCGTGTAATGCTAGACCTGAGTTTCGACGGTTAAGGGGGGGATGTAGTTGCTGAGATTTCCCTTGAGAAAATGGCGTAAACGGCATAGGGTAGAGTTCGCTTAGTTGCAATGCACACGGAGGTGCACCTAGGTGGCGATTGTCGGTGACTTGGGCGTTGGAATGCCTTTCCCTGTTTTGAAAGATGGTAAATCAAGTCTAATCTGCTATTCTCCTCTAAGAATGATGGGAAACAACAATAAAAGTATTAATGTCAATATAAAAATGGTGACAAAGAATTAAAAAGCAGATTAAGCTTGAAACATGGTTTCGACATGAGTAATCGGTTCTAAGTTAATTAAAGCCCTTAACACCGGTTACAAGATTCACCAAGGCTAGATAAGGCACATCTAGGGCTACAATTGGAAGAATGATACAAAAGACAGGTCTCTTCGTGTCAGTTCATCCTATGCTAGAAATGAGCTAGACGGTTAAGGTGGGATGCATTTGATGAGATTGCACTTGAGAAGTTAGTGTGAACGGCATAGGCTGGGGTCCGATTAGCTGCAATGCACATGGAGGTGCATCTAGGTGGGGATTGGCGGTGACTTGGGAGTTAGAATGACTCTCCTTGTTTCAAAATGTGGTGGATCAAGTCTAATCTTCTATTCTCCTCTAAGAATGACAAGAAACGACAATAAAAGTATTAATGTCCATATAAAATGGCGACAAAGAATTAAAAACGAAATTAAGTTTGAAACATGGTTTAGAGATGACTAATCACTTGTAAGTTGATTGATTGACCTTAACGCCCGTTACAACCTTAACCAAGGCCAGATACGGTGAGTACGGGACGTCTTGGGCATGGGGGAAAACAATGGCATGGCATCTGTGGGTTATAATTGGAAGATTGTAGGAAAAGATGGGTTTGTTTGAGTCAATTCGTCTACTGCTAGACCTGAGTTTCGACGGTTAAGGGGGGGATGTAGTTGCTGAGATTTCCCTTGAGAAAATGGCAGAAACGGCATAGGGTAGAGTTCGATTAGTTGCAATGCACATGGAGGTGCATCTAGGTGGGGATTGGCGGTGACTTGGGCGTTGGAATGGCTTTCCTTGTTTTGACAGCTGGTGAATCAAGTCTAATCTTTTAATTTACCCAGAGAATGATGGAAAACAACAATAAAATTATTAATGTCCATAAAAAAATGATGCCAAAGAATTAAAAAGCAGATTAAGCTTGAAACATGATTTCGACATGAGTAATCGGTTGTAAGTTAATTAAAGCCCTTAACACTGGTTACAAGATTCACCAAGGCTAGATAAGGCACATCTAGGGCTACAATTGGAAGAATGATACAAAAGACAGGTCTTTTCGTGTCAGTTCTTCCCGTGCTAGAAATGAGCTTGGCAGTTAAGGTGGGATACATTTGATGAAATTTCGCATGAGAAATTAGTGTGAACGGCATAGGCTGGGGTCCGATTAGTTGCAATGTACATGGAGGTGCACCTAGGTGGCGATTGGCGGTGACTAGGGAATTGGAATGACTTTCCTTGTTTCGAAATGTGATGGATCAAGTCTAATCTTCTATTCTTCGCTAAGAATGATGGGAAATAACAATAAAAGTATTAATGTCCAAATAAAAAAGGTGACAAAGAATTAAAAATGAAATTAAGTTTGAAACATGGTTTAGAGATGACTAATCACTTATAAGTTGATTAATTGACCTTAACGCCCGTTACAACCATAACCAAGGCCAGATACGGTGAGTACGGGACGTCTTGGGCTTGGGGGAAAACAATGGCATGGCATCTGTGGGTTACAAACGGAAGATTGTAGGAAAAGATGGGTTTGTTTGAGTCAATTCGTCTAATGCTAGACCTGAGTTTCGACGGTTAAGGGGGGGATGTAGTTGCTAAGATTTCACTTGAGAAAATGGCGTAAACGGCATAGGGTAGAGTTCGCTTAGTTGCAATGCACACGGAGCTGCACCTAGGTGGCGATTGACGGTGACTTGGGCATTGGAATGCCTTTCCCCGTTTTGAAAGCTGGTAAATCAAGTCTAATATGCTATTCTCCTCTAAGAATGATGGGAAACAACAATAAAAGTATTAATGTCCATATAAAATGGGGACAAAGAATTAAAAATGAAATTAAGCTTGAAACATGGTTTAGAGATGACTAATCACTTGTAAGTTGATTAATTGACCTTAACGCCCGTTACAACCTTAACCAATGCCAGATACGGTGAGTACGGGACGTCTTGGGCTTGGGGGAAAACAATGGCATGGCATCTGTGGGTTACAATCGGAAGATTGTAGGAAAAGATGGGTTTGTTTGAGTCAATTCGTCCAATGCTAGACCTGAGTTTCGACGGTTATGGGGGGATGCAGTTGCTGACATTTCCCTTGAGAAAATGGTGTAAACGGCACAGGGTAGAGTCCGATTAGTTGCAATGCACATGGAGGTGCACCTCGGTGGCAATTGGCGGTGACTTGGGAGTTGGAATGACTTTCCTTACTTCGAAATGTGGTGGATCAAGTCTAATGTTCTATTCTCCTCTAAGAATGACAGGAAACGACAATAAAAGTATTAATGTCCATATAAAATGGTGAGTACGGGACGTCTTGGGCTTGGGGAAAAACAATGGCATGGCATCTGTGGGTTACAAACGGAAGATTGTAGGAAAAGATGGGTTTGTTTGAGTCAATTCGTCTAATGCTAGACCTGAGTTTCGACGGGTAAGGGGGGGATGTAGTTGCTAAGATTTCACTTGAGAAAATGGCGTAAACCGCATAGGGTAGAGTTCGCTTAGTTGCAATGCACACGGAGCTGCACCTAGGTGGCGATTGACGGTGACTTGGGCGTTGGACTGCCTTTCCCTGTTTTGAAAGCTGGTAAATCAAGTCTAATATGCTATTCTCCTCTAAGAATGATGGAAAACAACAATAAAAGTATTAATTTCCATAAAAAAATGGTGACAAAGAATTAAAAAGCAGATTAAGCTTGAAACATGATTTCGACATGAGTAATCGGTTGTAAGTTAATTAAAGCCCTTAACACCGGTTACAAGATTCACCAAGGCTAGATAAGGCACATCTAGGGCTACAATTGGAAGAATGATACAAAAGACAGGTCTTTTCGTGTCAGTTCTTCCTGTGCTAGAAATGAGCTAGACGGTTAAGATGGGATACATTTGATGAAATTTCACATGAGAAATTAGTGTAAACGGCATAGGCTGGGGTCCGATTAGTTGCAATATACATGGAGGTGCACCTAGGTGGCGATTGGCGGTGACTAGGGAATTGGAATGACTTTACTTGTCTCGAAATGTGATGGATCAAGTCTAATCTTCTATTCTCCGCTAAGAATGATGGGAAATAACAATAAAAGTATTAATGTCCAAATAAAAAAGGTGACAAAGAATTAAAAATGAAATTAAGTTTGAAACATGGTTTAGAGATGACTAATCACTTATAAGTTGATTAATTGACCTTAACTCCAGTTACAAGCTTAACCAAGGCAAGATAAGTTGAGTACGGGACGCCTTGGGCTTGGGGGAAAACAATGGCATGGCATCTGTGGGTTACAATCGGAAGATTGCAGGAAAAGATGGGTTTGTTTGAGTCAATTAGTCCAATGCTAGACCTGAATTTCGACGGTTAAGGGGGGATGCAGTTGCTGAGATTTCCCTTGAGAAAATGGTGTAAACGGCATAGGGTAGAGTCCCATTAGCTGCAATGGACATGGAGGTGCACCTAGGTGGGGATTGGCGGTGACTTGGGAGTTAGAATGACTCTCCTTGTTTCAAAATGTGGTGGATCAAGTCTAATCTTCTATTCTCCTCTAAGAATGACAAGAAACGACAATAAAAGTATTAATGTCCATATAAAATGGCGACAAAGAATTAAAAATGAAATTAAGTTTGAAACATGGTTTAGAGATGACTAATCACTTGTAAGTTGATTGATTGACCTTAACGCCCGTTACAACCTTAACCAAGGCCAGATACGGTGAGTACGGGACGTCTTGCGCTCGGGGGAAAACAATGGCATGGCATCTGTGGGTTACAATCGGAAGATTGTAGGAAAAGATGGGTTTGTTTGAGTCAATTCGTCTAATGCTAGACCTGAGTTTCGACGGTTAAGGGGGGGATGTAGTTGCTGAGATTTCCCTTGAGAAAATGGCGTAAACGGCATAGGGTAGAGTTCGCTTAGTTGCAATGCACACGGAGCTGCACCTAGGTGGCGATTGACGGTGACTTGGGCATTGGAATGCCTTTCCCCGTTTTGAAAGCTGGTAAATCAAGTCTAATATGCTATTCTCCTCTAAGAATGATGGGAAACAACAATAAAAGTATTAATGTCCATATAAAATGGGGACAAAGAATTAAAAATGAAATTAAGTTTGAAATATGGTTTAGAGATGACTAATCACTTGTAAGTTGATTAATTGACCTTAACGCCCGTTACAACCTTAACCAATGCCAGATACGGTGAGTACGGGACGTCTTGGGCTTGGGGGAAAACAATGGCATGGCATCTGTGGGTTACAATCGGAAGATTGTAGGAAAAGATGGGTTTGTTTGAGTCAATTCGTCCAATGCTAGACCTGAGTTTCGACGGTTATGGGGGGATGCAGTTCCTGACATTTCCCTTTAGAAAATGGTGTAAACGGCACAGGGTAGAGTCCGATTAGTTGCAATGCACATGGAGGTGCACGTCGGTGGCAATTGGCGGTGACTTGGGAGTTGGAATGACTTTCCTTACTTCGAAATGTGGTGGATCAAGTCTAATCTGCTATTCTCCTCTAAGAATGACAGGAAACGACAATAAAAGTATTAATGTCCATATAAAATGGTGAGTACGGGACGTCTTGGGCTTGGGGAAAAACAATGGCATGGCATCTGTGGGTTACAAACGGAAGATTGTAGGAAAAGATGGGTTTGTTTGAGTCAATTCGTCTAATGCTAGACCTGAGTTTCGACGGGTAAGGGGGGGATGTAGTTGCTAAGATTTCACTTGAGAAAATTGCGTAAACCGCATAGGGTAGAGTTCGCTTAGTTGCAATGCACACGGAGCTGCACCTAGGTGGCGATTGACGGTGACTTGGGCATTGGAATACCTTTCCCTGTTTTGAAAGCTGGTAAATCAAGTCTAATATGCTATTCTCCTCTAAGAATGATAGGAAACAACAATAAAAGTATTAATGTCCATATAAAAATGGTGACAAAGAATTAAAAAGCATATTAAGCTTGAAACATATTAAGCTTGAAACATGGTTTCGACATGAGTAATCGGTTCTAAGTTAATTAAAGCCCTTAACACCGGTTACAAGATTCACCATGGCTAGATAAGGCACATCTAGGGCTACAATTGGAAGAATGATACAAAAGACAGGTCTCTTCGTGTCAGTTCATCCTATGCTAGAAATGAGCTAGACGGTTAAGTTGGGATGCATTTGATGAGATTGCACTTGAGAAATTAGTGTGAAAGGCATAGGCTGGGGTCCGATTAGTTGCATCGCACATGGAGATGCACTTATGTGGTGATTGGTGCTGACTTGGGAGTTGCAATGACTTTCCTTGTTTCGAAATGTGGTGGATGAAGTCTAATCTTCTATTCTCCTCTAAGAATGATGGGAAACAACAATAAAAGTATTAATGTCCATATAAAAATGGTGACAAAGAATTAAAAATGAAATTAAGTTTGAAACATGGTTTAGAGATGACTAATCACTTGTAAGTTCATTAATTGACCTTAACTCCCGTTACAACCTTAACCAAGGCAGGATAAAGAGAGTACGAGACGTCTTGGGCTTGGGGGAAAGCAACGGCATGGCATCTGTGGGTTACAATCGGAAGATTGAAGGAAAAGATGGGTTTGTTTGAGTCAATTCGTCTAATGCTAGGCCTGAGTTTCGAGAGTTAAGGGGGGATGTAGTTGCTGAGATTTCCCTTGAGAAAATGGCGTAAACGGCATAGGGTAGAGTTCGCTTAGTTGCAATGCACACGGAGCTGCACCTAGGTGGCGATTGACGGTGACTTGGGCATTGGAATGCCTTTCCCCGTTTTGAAAGCTGGTAAATCAAGTCTAATATGCTATTCTCCTCTAAGAATGATGGGAAACAACAATAAAAGTATTAATGTCCATATAAAATGGGGACAAAGAATTAAAAATGAAATTAAGTTTGAAACATGGTTTAGAGATGACTAATCACTTGTAAGTTGATTAATTGACCTTAACGCCCATTACAACCTTAACCAATGCCAGATACGGTGAGTACGGGACGTCTTGGGCTTGGGGGAAAACAATGGCATGGCATCTGTGGGTTACAATCGGAAGATTGTAGGAAAAGATGGGTTTGTTTGAGTCAATTCGTCCAATGCTAGACCTGAGTTTCGACGGTTATGGGGGGATGCAGTTCCTGACATTTCCCTTGAGAAAATGGTGTAAACGGCACAGGGTAGAGTCCGATTAGTTGCAATGCACATGGAGGTGCACCTCGGTGGCAATTGGCGGTGACTTGGGAGTTGGAATGACTTTCCTTACTTCGAAATGTGGTGGATCAAGTCTAATCTGCTATTCTCCTCTAAGAATGACCGGAAACGACAATAAAAGTATTAATGTCCATATAAAATGGTGAGTACGGGACGTCTTGGGCTTGGGGAAAAACAATGGCATGGCATCTGTGGGTTACAAACGGAAGATTGTAGGAAAAGATGGGTTTGTTTGAGTCAATTCGTCTAATGCTAGACCTGAGTTTCGACGGGTAAGGGGGGGATGTAGTTGCTAAGATTTCACTTGAGAAAATGGCGTAAACCGCATAGGGTAGAGTTCGCTTAGTTGCAATGCACACGGAGCTGCACCTAGGTGGCGATTGACGGTGACTTGGGCATTGGAATGCCTTTCCCTGTTTTGAAAGCTGGTAAATCAAGTCTAATATGCTATTCTCCTCTAAGAATGATGGGAAACAACAATAAAAGTATTAATGTCCATATAAAAATGGTGACAAAGAATTAAAAAGCAGATTAAGCTTGAAACATGGTTTCGACATGAGTAATCGGTTGTAAGTTAATTAAAGCCCTTAACACCGGTTACAAGATTCACCAAGGCTAGATAAGGCACATCTAGGGCTACAATTGGAAGAATGAGACAAAAGATAGGTCTCTTCGTGTCAGTTCATCCTATGCTAGAAATGAGCTAGACGGTTAAGGTGGGATGCATTTGATGAGATTGCACTTGAGAAATTAGTGTGAACGGCATAGGCTGGGGTCCGATTAGTTGCATCGCACATGGAGATGCACTTAGGTGGTGATTGGTGCTGACTTGGGAGTTGCAATGACTTTCCTTGTTTCGAAATGTGGTGGATCAAGTCTAATCTTCTATTCTCCTCTAAGAATGATGGGAAACAACAATAAAAGTATTAATGTCCATATAAAAATGGTGACAAAGAATTAAAAATGAAATTAAGTTTGAAACATGGTTTAGAGATGACTAATCACTTGTAAGTTCATTAATTGACCTTAACTCCCGTTACAACCTTAACCAAGGCAGGATAAAGAGAGTACGGGACGTCTTGGGCTTGGGGGAAAGCAACGGCATGGCATCTGTGGGTTACAATCGGAAGATTGAAGGAAAAGATGGGTTTGTTTGAGTCAATTCGGCTAATGCTAGGCCTGAGTTTCGAGGGTTAAGGGGGGATGTAGTTGCTGAGATTTCCCTCGAGAAAATGGCGTAAACGGCATAGGGTAGAGTTCGATTAGTTGCAATGCACATGGAGGTGCACCTAGGTGGGGATTGGCGGTGACTTGGGCGTTGGAATGGCTTTCCTTGTTTTGACAGCTGGTGAATCAAGTCTAATCTTTTAATTTACCCAGAGAATGATGGAAAACAACAATAAAAGTATTAATGTCCATAAAAAAATGGTGACAAAGAATTAAAAAGCAGATTAAGCTTGAAACTTGATTTCGACATGAGTAATCGGTTGAAAGTTAATTAAAGCCCTTAACACCGGTTACAAGATTCACCAAGGCTAGATAAGGCACATCTAGGGCTACAATTGGAAGAATGATACAAAAGACAGGTCTTTTCGTGTCAGTTCTTCCCGTGCTAGAAATGAGCTAGACGGTTAAGATGGGATAACTTTGATGAAATTTCACATGAGAAATTAGTGTAAACGGCATAGGCTGGGGTCCGATTAGTTGCAATGTACATGGAGGTGCACCTAGGTGGCGATTGGCGGTGACTAGGGAATTGGAATGACTTTCCTTGTCTCGAAATGTAATGGATCAAGTCTAATCTTCTATTCTCCGCTAAGAATGATGGGAAATAACAATAAAAGTGTTAATGTCCAAATAAAAAAGGTGACAAAGAATTAAAAATGAAATTAAGTTTGAAACATGGTTTAGAGATGACTAATCACTTATAAGTTGATTAATTGACCTTAACTCCAGTTACCAGCTTAACCAAGGCAAGATAAGTTGAGTACGGGACGCCTTGGGCTTGGGGGAAAACAACGGCATGGCATCTGTGGGTTACAATCGGAAGATTGCAGGAAAAGATGGGTTTGTTTGAGTCAATTAGTCCAATGCTAGACCTGAGTTTCGCCAGTTAAGGTGGGATGCATTTGATGAGATTGCACTTGAGAAGTTAGTGTGAACGGCATAGGCTGGGGTCCGATTAGCTGCAATGCACATGGAGGTGCACCTAGGTGGGGATTGGCGGTGACTTGGGAGTTAGAATGACTCTCCTTGTTTCAAAATGTGGTGGATCAAGTCTAATCTTCTATTCTCCTCTAGGAATGACAAGAAACGACAATAAAAGTATTAATGTCCATATAAAATGGCGACAAAGAATTAAAAATGAAATTAAGTTTGAAACATGGTTTAGAGATGACTAATCACTTGTAAGTTGATTGATTGACCTTAACGCCCGTTACAACCTTAACCAAGGCCAGGTACGGTGAGTACGGGACGTCTTGGGCTTGGGGGAAAACAATGGCATGGCATCTGTGGGTTACAATTGGAAGATTGTAGGAAAAGATGGGTTTGTTTGAGTCAATTCGTCTAATGCTAGACCTGAGTTTCGACGGTTAAGGGGGGGATGTAGTTGCTGAGATTTCCCTTGAGAAAATGGCGTAAACGGCATAGGGTAGAGTTCGATTAGTTGCAATGCACATGGAGGTGCATCTAGGTGGGGATTGGCGGTGACTTGGGCGTTGGAATGGCTTTCCTTGTTTTGACAGCTGGTGAATCAAGTCTAATCTTTTAATTTACCCAGAGAATGATGGAAAACAACAATAAAATTATTAATGTCCATAAAAAAATGGTGACAAAGAATTAAAAAGCAGATTAAGCTTGAAACATGATTTCGACATGAGTAATCGGTTGTAAGTTAATTAAAGCCCTTAACACCGGTTACAAGATTCACCAAGGCTAGATAAGGCACATCTAGGGCTACAATTGGAAGAATGATACAAAAGACAGGTCTTTTCGTGTCAGTTCTTCCCGTGCTAGAAATGAGCTAGGCGGTTAAGGTGGGATACATTTGATGAAATTTCACATGAGAAATTAGTGTGAACGGCATAGGCTGGGGTCCGATTAGTTGCATTGTACATGGAGGTGCACCTAGGTGGCGATTGGCGGTGACTAGGGAATTGGAATGACTTTCCTTGTTTCGAAATGTGATGGATCAAGTCTAATCTTCTATTCTCCGCTAGGAATGATGGGAAATAACAATAAAAGTATTAATGTCCAAATAAAAAAGGTGACAAAGAATTAAAAATGAATGGTGTAAACGGCATAGGGTAGAGTTCGATTAGTTGCAATGCACATGGAGGTGCACCTAGGTGGGGATTGGCGGTGACTTGGGCGCTGGAATGGCTTTCCTTGTTTTGACAGCTGGTGAATCAGGTCTAATCTTTTAATTTACCCAGAGAATGATGGAAAACAACAATAAAAGTATTAATGTCCATAAAAAAATGGTGACAAAGAATTAAAAAGCAGATTAAGCTTGAAACATGATTTCAACATGAGTAATCGGTTGTAAGTTAATTAAAGCCCCTAACACCGGTTACAAGATTCACCAAGGCTAGATAAGGCACATCTAGGGCTACAATTGGAAGAATGATACAAAAGACAGATCTCTTCGTGTCAGTTCTTCCCGTCTTAGAAATGAGGTAGACGGTTAAGGTGGGATACATTTGATGAAATTTCACATGAGAAATTAGTGTGAACCGCTTAGGCTGGGGTCCGATTAGTTGCAATGTACATGGAGGTGCACCTAGGTGGCGATTGGCGGTGACTAGGGAATTGGAATGACTTTCCTTGTTTCGAAATCTGATGGATCAAATCTAATCTTCTATTCTCCGCTAAGAATGATGGGAAATTACAATAAAAGTATTAATGTCCAAACAAAAAAGGTGACAAAGAATTAAAAATGAATGGTGTAAACGGCATAGGGTAGAGTCCCATTAGCTGCAATGCACATGGAGGTGCACCTAGGTGGGGATTGGCGGTGACTTGGGAGTTAGAATGACTCTCCTTATTTCAAAATGTGGTGGATCAAGTCTAATCTTCTATTCTCCTCTAAGAATGACAAGACACGACAATAAAAGTATTAATGTCCATATAAAATGGCGACAAAGAATTAAAAATGAAATTAAGTTTGAAACATGGTTTAGAGATGACTAATCACTTTTAAGTTGATTGATTGACCTTAACGCCCGTTACAACCTTAACCAAGGCCAGATACGGTGAGTACGGGACGTCTTGGGCTTGGGGGAAAACAATGGCATGGCATCTGTGGGTTACAATCGGAAGATTGTAGGAAAAGATGGGTTTGTTTGAGTCAATTCGTCTAATGCTAGACCTGAGTTTCGACGGTTAAGGGGGGGATGTAGTTGCTGAGATTTCCCTTGAGAAAATGGCGTAAACGGCATAGGGTAGAGTTCGCTTAGTTGCAATGCACACGGAGGTGCACCTAGGTGGCGATTGTCGGTGACTTGGGCGTTGGAATGCCATTCCCTGTTTTGAAAGATGGTAAATCAAGTCTAATCTGCTATTCTCCTCTAAGAATGATGGTGATGTGAACCCCAATCGACTCGCTTTGAGACCCAACAACAATATTGGAAAACAAACTCAAGAACGCCAAACTCAAGTCTATGGATGGAGAATTTAGACCCGTTTAAATCTCGTTCCAAGAACCTAGATTATATTAAAATCTAGACCCAATGAAATCCCATCTCAAGAACCCAAATTACAAGGAGGAACGCCACAAAGGTTGTGATTTACCTTTGATAAGTTCAAGAGTTCAATTAAGAACACGAGGAGAAAACTCACTCACAATGAAAATTCAATAAAATAATGCCTTACCCCCTCAAATGAGGCTACAAGTGGTTTAAATAAACAATCCCCAAAACCCTAAAGTGAGCCGCGGGTACTGTAGCGTGAACAGTGCCCGGGCTACAGTACTTCTAAAACCCTAGTTCACTTTAATTTATAACTTTCCAAATATGCCCTTGGCCAAAATACAAGGCCTTCCCAAAAACTTAGTTCATTAGAAATAAGACATATGTGTGGGCCAATATCCTCAAGCCCACTTATTCTAAACTAAAAAGATAAGCTCTTTTAATGAAATAAATAAGTTCATGGTCTTCATTAACAGTAGGGCCAAGTCGTGTCTTCCATAGCTTGGATCAAGTGGATCAAAACTGGTTCTGGCTCTTGCTAGCTTTATCCCAATTGGATTGTACCAATCCTTGCATTGCTTCTTTGATCTTCATGGCTCTTAATCTTGTAATTGATCCTTAAGACTTGGTCCACCTTGGGGCTCATCAGATGGGAAACAACAATAAAAGTATTAATGTCCATATAAAAATGGTGACAAAGAATTAAAAAGCAGATTAAGCTTGAAACATGGTTTCGACATGAGTAATCGGTTGTAAGTTAATTAAAGCCCTTAACACCGGTTACAAGATTCACCAAGGCTAGATAAGGCACATCTAGGGCTACAATTGGAAGAATGAGACAAAAGATAGGTCTCTTCGTGTCAGTTCATCCTATGCTAGAAATGAGCTAGACGGTTAAGGTGGGATGCATTTGATGAGATTGCACTTGAGAAATTAGTGTGAACGGCATAGGCTGGGGTCCGATTAGTTGCATCGCACATGGAGATGCACTTAGGTGGTGATTGGTGCTGACTTGGGAGTTGCAATGACTTTCCTTGTTTCGAAATGTGGTGGATCAAGTCTAATCTTCTATTCTCCTCTAAGAATGATGGGAAACAACAATAAAAGTATTAATGTCCATATAAAAATGGTGACAAAGAATTAAAAATGAAATTAAGTTTGAAACATGGTTTAGAGATGACTAATCACTTGTAAGTTCATTAATTGACCTTAACTCCCGTTACAACCTTAACCAAGGCAGGATAAAGAGAGTACGGGACGTCTTGGGCTTGGGGGAAAGCAACGGCATGGCATCTGTGGGTTACAATCGGAAGATTGAAGGAAAAGATGGGTTTGTTTGAGTCAATTCGGCTAATGCTAGGCCTGAGTTTCGAGGGTTAAGGGGGGATGTAGTTGCTGAGATTTCCCTCGAGAAAATGGCGTAAACGGCATAGGGTAGAGTTCGATTAGTTGCAATGCACATGGAGGTGCACCTAGGTGGGGATTGGCGGTGACTTGGGCGTTGGAATGGCTTTCCTTGTTTTGACAGCTGGTGAATCAAGTCTAATCTTTTAATTTACCCAGAGAATGATGGAAAACAACAATAAAAGTATTAATGTCCATAAAAAAATGGTGACAAAGAATTAAAAAGCAGATTAAGCTTGAAACTTGATTTCGACATGAGTAATCGGTTGAAAGTTAATTAAAGCCCTTAACACCGGTTACAAGATTCACCAAGGCTAGATAAGGCACATCTAGGGCTACAATTGGAAGAATGATACAAAAGACAGGTCTTTTCGTGTCAGTTCTTCCCGTGCTAGAAATGAGCTAGACGGTTAAGATGGGATAACTTTGATGAAATTTCACATGAGAAATTAGTGTAAACGGCATAGGCTGGGGTCCGATTAGTTGCAATGTACATGGAGGTGCACCTAGGTGGCGATTGGCGGTGACTAGGGAATTGGAATGACTTTCCTTGTCTCGAAATGTAATGGATCAAGTCTAATCTTCTATTCTCCGCTAAGAATGATGGGAAATAACAATAAAAGTGTTAATGTCCAAATAAAAAAGGTGACAAAGAATTAAAAATGAAATTAAGTTTGAAACATGGTTTAGAGATGACTAATCACTTATAAGTTGATTAATTGACCTTAACTCCAGTTACCAGCTTAACCAAGGCAAGATAAGTTGAGTACGGGACGCCTTGGGCTTGGGGGAAAACAACGGCATGGCATCTGTGGGTTACAATCGGAAGATTGCAGGAAAAGATGGGTTTGTTTGAGTCAATTAGTCCAATGCTAGACCTGAGTTTCGCCAGTTAAGGTGGGATGCATTTGATGAGATTGCACTTGAGAAGTTAGTGTGAACGGCATAGGCTGGGGTCCGATTAGCTGCAATGCACATGGAGGTGCACCTAGGTGGGGATTGGCGGTGACTTGGGAGTTAGAATGACTCTCCTTGTTTCAAAATGTGGTGGATCAAGTCTAATCTTCTATTCTCCTCTAGGAATGACAAGAAACGACAATAAAAGTATTAATGTCCATATAAAATGGCGACAAAGAATTAAAAATGAAATTAAGTTTGAAACATGGTTTAGAGATGACTAATCACTTGTAAGTTGATTGATTGACCTTAACGCCCGTTACAACCTTAACCAAGGCCAGGTACGGTGAGTACGGGACGTCTTGGGCTTGGGGGAAAACAATGGCATGGCATCTGTGGGTTACAATTGGAAGATTGTAGGAAAAGATGGGTTTGTTTGAGTCAATTCGTCTAATGCTAGACCTGAGTTTCGACGGTTAAGGGGGGGATGTAGTTGCTGAGATTTCCCTTGAGAAAATGGCGTAAACGGCATAGGGTAGAGTTCGATTAGTTGCAATGCACATGGAGGTGCATCTAGGTGGGGATTGGCAGTGACTTGGGCGTTGGAATGGCTTTCCTTGTTTTGACAGCTGGTGAATCAAGTCTAATCTTTTAATTTACCCAGAGAATGATGGAAAACAACAATAAAATTATTAATGTCCATAAAAAAATGGTGACAAAGAATTAAAAAGCAGATTAAGCTTGAAACATGATTTCGACATGAGTAATCGGTTGTAAGTTAATTAAAGCCCTTAACACCGGTTACAAGATTCACCAAGGCTAGATAAGGCACATCTAGGGCTACAATTGGAAGAATGATACAAAAGACAGGTCTTTTCGTGTCAGTTCTTCCCGTGCTAGAAATGAGCTAGGCGGTTAAGGTGGGATACATTTGATGAAATTTCACATGAGAAATTAGTGTGAACGGCATAGGCTGGGGTCCGATTAGTTGCATTGTACATGGAGGTGCACCTAGGTGGCGATTGGCGGTGACTAGGGAATTGGAATGACTTTCCTTGTTTCGAAATGTGATGGATCAAATCTAATCTTCTATTCTCCGCTAAGAATGATGGGAAATAACAATAAAAGTATTAATGTCCAAATAAAAAAGGTGACAAAGAATTAAAAATGAATGGTGTAAACGGCATAGGGTAGAGTTCGATTAGTTGCAATGCACATGGAGGTGCACCTAGGTGGGGATTGGCGGTGACTTGGGCGCTGGAATGGCTTTCCTTGTTTTGACAGCTGGTGAATCAGGTCTAATCTTTTAATTTACCCAGAGAATGATGGAAAACAACAATAAAAGTATTAATGTCCATAAAAAAATGGTGACAAAGAATTAAAAAGCAGATTAAGCTTGAAACATGATTTCAACATGAGTAATCGGTTGTAAGTTAATTAAAGCCCCTAACACCGGTTACAAGATTCACCAAGGCTAGATAAGGCACATCTAGGGCTACAATTGGAAGAATGATACAAAAGACAGATCTCTTCGTGTCAGTTCTTCCCGTCTTAGAAATGAGGTAGACGGTTAAGGTGGGATACATTTGATGAAATTTCACATGAGAAATTAGTGTGAACCGCTTAGGCTGGGGTCCGATTAGTTGCAATGTACATGGAGGTGCACCTAGGTGGCGATTGGCGGTGACTAGGGAATTGGAATGACTTTCCTTGTTTCGAAATCTGATGGATCAAATCTAATCTTCTATTCTCCGCTAAGAATGATGGGAAATTACAATAAAAGTATTAATGTCCAAACAAAAAAGGTGACAAAGAATTAAAAATGAATGGTGTAAACGGCATAGGGTAGAGTCCCATTAGCTGCAATGCACATGGAGGTGCACCTAGGTGGGGATTGGCGGTGACTTGGGAGTTAGAATGACTCTCCTTATTTCAAAATGTGGTGGATCAAGTCTAATCTTCTATTCTCCTCTAAGAATGACAAGACACGACAATAAAAGTATTAATGTCCATATAAAATGGCGACAAAGAATTAAAAATGAAATTAAGTTTGAAACATGGTTTAGAGATGACTAATCACTTTTAAGTTGATTGATTGACCTTAACGCCCGTTACAACCTTAACCAAGGCCAGATACGGTGAGTACGGGACGTCTTGGGCTTGGGGGAAAACAATGGCATGGCATCTGTGGGTTACAATCGGAAGATTGTAGGAAAAGATGGGTTTGTTTGAGTCAATTCGTCTAATGCTAGACCTGAGTTTCGACGGTTAAGGGGGGGATGTAGTTGCTGAGATTTCCCTTGAGAAAATGGCGTAAACGGCATAGGGTAGAGTTCGCTTAGTTGCAATGCACACGGAGGTGCACCTAGGTGGCGATTGTCGGTGACTTGGGCGTTGGAATGCCATTCCCTGTTTTGAAAGATGGTAAATCAAGTCTAATCTGCTATTCTCCTCTAAGAATGATGGTGATGTGAACCCCAATCGACTCGCTTTGAGACCCAACAACAATATTGGAAAACAAACTCAAGAACGCCAAACTCAAGTCTATGGATGGAGAATTTAGACCCGTTTAAATCTCGTTCCAAGAACCTAGATTATATTAAAATCTAGACCCAATGAAATCCCATCTCAAGAACCCAAATTACAAGGAGGAACGCCACAAAGGTTGTGATTTACCTTTGATAAGTTCAAGAGTTCAATTAAGAACACGAGGAGAAAACTCACTCACAATGAAAATTCAATAAAATAATGCCTTACCCCCTCAAATGAGGCTACAAGTGGTTTAAATAAACAATCCCCAAAACCCTAAAGTGAGCCGCGGGTACTGTAGCGTGAACAGTGCCCGGGCTACAGTACTTCTAAAACCCTAGTTCACTTTAATTTATAACTTTCCAAATATGCCCTTGGCCAAAATACAAGGCCTTCCCAAAAACTTAGTTCATTAGAAATAAGACATATGTGTGGGCCAATATCCTCAAGCCCACTTATTCTAAACTAAAAAGATAAGCTCTTTTAATGAAATAAATAAGTTCATGGTCTTCATTAACAGTAGGGCCAAGTCGTGTCTTCCATAGCTTGGATCAAGTGGATCAAAACTGGTTCTGGCTCTTGCTAGCTTTATCCCAATTGGATTGTACCAATCCTTGCATTGCTTCTTTGATCTTCATGGCTCTTAATCTTGTAATTGATCCTTAAGACTTGGTCCACCTTGGGGCTCATCAGATGGGAAACAACAATAAAAGTATTAATGTCCATATAAAAATGGTGACAAAGAATTAAAAAGCAGATTAAGCTTGAAACATGGTTTCGACATGAGTAATCGGTTGTAAGTTAATTAAAGCCCTTAACACCGGTTACAAGATTCACCAAGGCTAGATAAGGCACATCTAGGGCTACAATTGGAAGAATGAGACAAAAGATAGGTCTCTTCGTGTCAGTTCATCCTATGCTAGAAATGAGCTAGACGGTTAAGGTGGGATGCATTTGATGAGATTGCACTTGAGAAATTAGTGTGAACGGCATAGGCTGGGGTCCGATTAGTTGCATCGCACATGGAGATGCACTTAGGTGGTGATTGGTGCTGACTTGGGAGTTGCAATGACTTTCCTTGTTTCGAAATGTGGTGGATCAAGTCTAATCTTCTATTCTCCTCTAAGAATGATGGGAAACAACAATAAAAGTATTAATGTCCATATAAAAATGGTGACAAAGAATTAAAAATGAAATTAAGTTTGAAACATGGTTTAGAGATGACTAATCACTTGTAAGTTCATTAATTGACCTTAACTCCCGTTACAACCTTAACCAAGGCAGGATAAAGAGAGTACGGGACGTCTTGGGCTTGGGGGAAAGCAACGGCATGGCATCTGTGGGTTACAATCGGAAGATTGAAGGAAAAGATGGGTTTGTTTGAGTCAATTCGTCTAATGCTAGGCCTGAGTTTC
Organism: Carya illinoinensis; assembly: GCF_018687715.1. Classification (NCBI taxonomy): domain Eukaryota; kingdom Viridiplantae; phylum Streptophyta; class Magnoliopsida; order Fagales; family Juglandaceae; genus Carya; species Carya illinoinensis. The sequence goes on along the minus strand of NC_056757.1, from coordinate 15,697,002 downwards.
GAGGGTTAAGGGGGGATGTAGTTGCTGAGATTTCCCTCGAGAAAATGGCGTAAACGGCATAGGGTAGAGTTCGATTAGTTGCAATGCACATGGAGGTGCACCTAGGTGGGGATTGGCGGTGACTTGGGCGTTGGAATGGCTTTCCTTGTTTTGACAGCTGGTGAATCAAGTCTAATCTTTTAATTTACCCAGAGAATGATGGAAAACAACAATAAAAGTATTAATGTCCATAAAAAAATGGTGACAAAGAATTAAAAAGCAGATTAAGCTTGAAACTTGATTTCGACATGAGTAATCGGTTGAAAGTTAATTAAAGCCCTTAACACCGGTTACAAGATTCACCAAGGCTAGATAAGGCACATCTAGGGCTACAATTGGAAGAATGATACAAAAGACAGGTCTTTTCGTGTCAGTTCTTCCCGTGCTAGAAATGAGCTAGACGGTTAAGATGGGATAACTTTGATGAAATTTCACATGAGAAATTAGTGTAAACGGCATAGGCTGGGGTCCGATTAGTTGCAATGTACATGGAGGTGCACCTAGGTGGCGATTGGCGGTGACTAGGGAATTGGAATGACTTTCCTTGTCTCGAAATGTAATGGATCAAGTCTAATCTTCTATTCTCCGCTAAGAATGATGGGAAATAACAATAAAAGTGTTAATGTCCAAATAAAAAAGGTGACAAAGAATTAAAAATGAAATTAAGTTTGAAACATGGTTTAGAGATGACTAATCACTTATAAGTTGATTAATTGACCTTAACTCCAGTTACCAGCTTAACCAAGGCAAGATAAGTTGAGTACGGGACGCCTTGGGCTTGGGGGAAAACAACGGCATGGCATCTGTGGGTTACAATCGGAAGATTGCAGGAAAAGATGGGTTTGTTTGAGTCAATTAGTCCAATGCTAGACCTGAGTTTCGCCAGTTAAGGTGGGATGCATTTGATGAGATTGCACTTGAGAAGTTAGTGTGAACGGCATAGGCTGGGGTCCGATTAGCTGCAATGCACATGGAGGTGCACCTAGGTGGGGATTGGCGGTGACTTGGGAGTTAGAATGACTCTCCTTGTTTCAAAATGTGGTGGATCAAGTCTAATCTTCTATTCTCCTCTAGGAATGACAAGAAACGACAATAAAAGTATTAATGTCCATATAAAATGGCGACAAAGAATTAAAAATGAAATTAAGTTTGAAACATGGTTTAGAGATGACTAATCACTTGTAAGTTGATTGATTGACCTTAACGCCCGTTACAACCTTAACCAAGGCCAGGTACGGTGAGTACGGGACGTCTTGGGCTTGGGGGAAAACAATGGCATGGCATCTGTGGGTTACAATTGGAAGATTGTAGGAAAAGATGGGTTTGTTTGAGTCAATTCGTCTAATGCTAGACCTGAGTTTCGACGGTTAAGGGGGGGATGTAGTTGCTGAGATTTCCCTTGAGAAAATGGCGTAAACGGCATAGGGTAGAGTTCGATTAGTTGCAATGCACATGGAGGTGCATCTAGGTGGGGATTGGCGGTGACTTGGGCGTTGGAATGGCTTTCCTTGTTTTGACAGCTGGTGAATCAAGTCTAATCTTTTAATTTACCCAGAGAATGATGGAAAACAACAATAAAATTATTAATGTCCATAAAAAAATGGTGACAAAGAATTAAAAAGCAGATTAAGCTTGAAACATGATTTCGACATGAGTAATCGGTTGTAAGTTAATTAAAGCCCTTAACACCGGTTACAAGATTCACCAAGGCTAGATAAGGCACATCTAGGGCTACAATTGGAAGAATGATACAAAAGACAGGTCTTTTCGTGTCAGTTCTTCCCGTGCTAGAAATGAGCTAGGCGGTTAAGGTGGGATACATTTGATGAAATTTCACATGAGAAATTAGTGTGAACGGCATAGGCTGGGGTCCGATTAGTTGCATTGTACATGGAGGTGCACCTAGGTGGCGATTGGCGGTGACTAGGGAATTGGAATGACTTTCCTTGTTTCGAAATGTGATGGATCAAATCTAATCTTCTATTCTCCGCTAAGAATGATGGGAAATAACAATAAAAGTATTAATGTCCAAATAAAAAAGGTGACAAAGAATTAAAAATGAATGGTGTAAACGGCATAGGGTAGAGTTCGATTAGTTGCAATGCACATGGAGGTGCACCTAGGTGGGGATTGGCGGTGACTTGGGCGCTGGAATGGCTTTCCTTGTTTTGACAGCTGGTGAATCAGGTCTAATCTTTTAATTTACCCAGAGAATGATGGAAAACAACAATAAAAGTATTAATGTCCATAAAAAAATGGTGACAAAGAATTAAAAAGCAGATTAAGCTTGAAACATGATTTCAACATGAGTAATCGGTTGTAAGTTAATTAAAGCCCCTAACACCGGTTACAAGATTCACCAAGGCTAGATAAGGCACATCTAGGGCTACAATTGGAAGAATGATACAAAAGACAGATCTCTTCGTGTCAGTTCTTCCCGTCTTAGAAATGAGGTAGACGGTTAAGGTGGGATACATTTGATGAAATTTCACATGAGAAATTAGTGTGAACCGCTTAGGCTGGGGTCCGATTAGTTGCAATGTACATGGAGGTGCACCTAGGTGGCGATTGGCGGTGACTAGGGAATTGGAATGACTTTCCTTGTTTCGAAATCTGATGGATCAAATCTAATCTTCTATTCTCCGCTAAGAATGATGGGAAATTACAATAAAAGTATTAATGTCCAAACAAAAAAGGTGACAAAGAATTAAAAATGAATGGTGTAAACGGCATAGGGTAGAGTCCCATTAGCTGCAATGCACATGGAGGTGCACCTAGGTGGGGATTGGCGGTGACTTGGGAGTTAGAATGACTCTCCTTATTTCAAAATGTGGTGGATCAAGTCTAATCTTCTATTCTCCTCTAAGAATGACAAGACACGACAATAAAAGTATTAATGTCCATATAAAATGGCGACAAAGAATTAAAAATGAAATTAAGTTTGAAACATGGTTTAGAGATGACTAATCACTTTTAAGTTGATTGATTGACCTTAACGCCCGTTACAACCTTAACCAAGGCCAGATACGGTGAGTACGGGACGTCTTGGGCTTGGGGGAAAACAATGGCATGGCATCTGTGGGTTACAATCGGAAGATTGTAGGAAAAGATGGGTTTGTTTGAGTCAATTCGTCTAATGCTAGACCTGAGTTTCGACGGTTAAGGGGGGGATGTAGTTGCTGAGATTTCCCTTGAGAAAATGGCGTAAACGGCATAGGGTAGAGTTCGCTTAGTTGCAATGCACACGGAGGTGCACCTAGGTGGCGATTGTCGGTGACTTGGGCGTTGGAATGCCATTCCCTATTTTGAAAGATGGTAAATCAAGTCTAATCTGCTATTCTCCTCTAAGAATGATGGTGATGTGAACCCCAATCGACTCGCTTTGAGACCCAACAACAATATTGGAAAACAAACTCAAGAACGCCAAACTCAAGTCTATGGATGGAGAATTTAGACCCGTTTAAATCTCGTTCCAAGAACCTAGATTATATTAAAATCTAGACCCAATGAAATCCCATCTCAAGAACCCAAATTACAAGGAGGAACGCCACAAAGGTTGTGATTTACCTTTGATAAGTTCAAGAGTTCAATTAAGAACACGAGGAGAAAACTCACTCACAATGAAAATTCAATAAAATAATGCCTTACCCCCTCAAATGAGGCTACAAGTGGTTTAAATAAACAATCCCCAAAACCCTAAAGTGAGCCGCGGGTACTGTAGCGTGAACAGTGCCCGGGCTACAGTACTTCTAAAACCCTAGTTCACTTTAATTTATAACTTTCCAAATATGCCCTTGGCCAAAATACAAGGCCTTCCCAAAAACTTAGTTCATTAGAAATAAGACATATGTGTGGGCCAATATCCTCAAGCCCACTTATTCTAAACTAAAAAGATAAGCTCTTTTAATGAAATAAATAAGTTCATGGTCTTCATTAACAGTAGGGCCAAGTCGTGTCTTCCATAGCTTGGATCAAGTGGATCAAAACTGGTTCTGGCTCTTGCTAGCTTTATCCCAATTGGATTGTACCAATCCTTGCATTGCTTCTTTGATCTTCATGGCTCTTAATCTTGTAATTGATCCTTAAGACTTGGTCCACCTTGGGGCTCATCAGATGGGAAACAACAATAAAAGTATTAATGTCCATATAAAAATGGTGACAAAGAATTAAAAAGCAGATTAAGCTTGAAACATGGTTTCGACATGAGTAATCGGTTGTAAGTTAATTAAAGCCCTTAACACCGGTTACAAGATTCACCAAGGCTAGATAAGGCACATCTAGGGCTACAATTGGAAGAATGAGACAAAAGATAGGTCTCTTCGTGTCAGTTCATCCTATGCTAGAAATGAGCTAGACGGTTAAGGTGGGATGCATTTGATGAGATTGCACTTGAGAAATTAGTGTGAACGGCATAGGCTGGGGTCCGATTAGTTGCATCGCACATGGAGATGCACTTAGGTGGTGATTGGTGCTGACTTGGGAGTTGCAATGACTTTCCTTGTTTCGAAATGTGGTGGATCAAGTCTAATCTTCTATTCTCCTCTAAGAATGATGGGAAACAACAATAAAAGTATTAATGTCCATATAAAAATGGTGACAAAGAATTAAAAATGAAATTAAGTTTGAAACATGGTTTAGAGATGACTAATCACTTGTAAGTTCATTAATTGACCTTAACTCCCGTTACAACCTTAACCAAGGCAGGATAAAGAGAGTACGGGACGTCTTGGGCTTGGGGGAAAGCAACGGCATGGCATCTGTGGGTTACAATCGGAAGATTGAAGGAAAAGATGGGTTTGTTTGAGTCAATTCGTCTAATGCTAGGCCTGAGTTTCGAGGGTTAAGGGGGGATGTAGTTGCTGAGATTTCCCTCGAGAAAATGGCGTAAACGGCATAGGGTAGAGTTCGATTAGTTGCAATGCACATGGAGGTGCACCTAGGTGGGGATTGGCGGTGACTTGGGCGTTGGAATGGCTTTCCTTGTTTTGACAGCTGGTGAATCAAGTCTAATCTTTTAATTTACCCAGAGAATGATGGAAAACAACAATAAAAGTATTAATGTCCATAAAAAAATGGTGACAAAGAATTAAAAAGCAGATTAAGCTTGAAACTTGATTTCGACATGAGTAATCGGTTGAAAGTTAATTAAAGCCCTTAACACCGGTTACAAGATTCACCAAGGCTAGATAAGGCACATCTAGGGCTACAATTGGAAGAATGATACAAAAGACAGGTCTTTTCGTGTCAGTTCTTCCCGTGCTAGAAATGAGCTAGACGGTTAAGATGGGATAACTTTGATGAAATTTCACATGAGAAATTAGTGTAAACGGCATAGGCTGGGGTCCGATTAGTTGCAATGTACATGGAGGTGCACCTAGGTGGCGATTGGCGGTGACTAGGGAATTGGAATGACTTTCCTTGTCTCGAAATGTAATGGATCAAGTCTAATCTTCTATTCTCCGCTAAGAATGATGGGAAATAACAATAAAAGTGTTAATGTCCAAATAAAAAAGGTGACAAAGAATTAAAAATGAAATTAAGTTTGAAACATGGTTTAGAGATGACTAATCACTTATAAGTTGATTAATTGACCTTAACTCCAGTTACCAGCTTAACCAAGGCAAGATAAGTTGAGTACGGGACGCCTTGGGCTTGGGGGAAAACAACGGCATGGCATCTGTGGGTTACAATCGGAAGATTGCAGGAAAAGATGGGTTTGTTTGAGTCAATTAGTCCAATGCTAGACCTGAGTTTCGCCAGTTAAGGTGGGATGCATTTGATGAGATTGCACTTGAGAAGTTAGTGTGAACGGCATAGGCTGGGGTCCGATTAGCTGCAATGCACATGGAGGTGCACCTAGGTGGGGATTGGCGGTGACTTGGGAGTTAGAATGACTCTCCTTGTTTCAAAATGTGGTGGATCAAGTCTAATCTTCTATTCTCCTCTAGGAATGACAAGAAACGACAATAAAAGTATTAATGTCCATATAAAATGGCGACAAAGAATTAAAAATGAAATTAAGTTTGAAACATGGTTTAGAGATGACTAATCACTTGTAAGTTGATTGATTGACCTTAACGCCCGTTACAACCTTAACCAAGGCCAGGTACGGTGAGTACGGGACGTCTTGGGCTTGGGGGAAAACAATGGCATGGCATCTGTGGGTTACAATTGGAAGATTGTAGGAAAAGATGGGTTTGTTTGAGTCAATTCGTCTAATGCTAGACCTGAGTTTCGACGGTTAAGGGGGGGATGTAGTTGCTGAGATTTCCCTTGAGAAAATGGCGTAAACGGCATAGGGTAGAGTTCGATTAGTTGCAATGCACATGGAGGTGCATCTAGGTGGGGATTGGCGGTGACTTGGGCGTTGGAATGGCTTTCCTTGTTTTGACAGCTGGTGAATCAAGTCTAATCTTTTAATTTACCCAGAGAATGATGGAAAACAACAATAAAATTATTAATGTCCATAAAAAAATGGTGACAAAGAATTAAAAAGCAGATTAAGCTTGAAACATGATTTCGACATGAGTAATCGGTTGTAAGTTAATTAAAGCCCTTAACACCGGTTACAAGATTCACCAAGGCTAGATAAGGCACATCTAGGGCTACAATTGGAAGAATGATACAAAAGACAGGTCTTTTCGTGTCAGTTCTTCCCGTGCTAGAAATGAGCTAGGCGGTTAAGGTGGGATACATTTGATGAAATTTCACATGAGAAATTAGTGTGAACGGCATAGGCTGGGGTCCGATTAGTTGCATTGTACATGGAGGTGCACCTAGGTGGCGATTGGCGGTGACTAGGGAATTGGAATGACTTTCCTTGTTTCGAAATGTGATGGATCAAATCTAATCTTCTATTCTCCGCTAAGAATGATGGGAAATAACAATAAAAGTATTAATGTCCAAATAAAAAAGGTGACAAAGAATTAAAAATGAATGGTGTAAACGGCATAGGGTAGAGTTCGATTAGTTGCAATGCACATGGAGGTGCACCTAGGTGGGGATTGGCGGTGACTTGGGCGCTGGAATGGCTTTCCTTGTTTTGACAGCTGGTGAATCAGGTCTAATCTTTTAATTTACCCAGAGAATGATGGAAAACAACAATAAAAGTATTAATGTCCATAAAAAAATGGTGACAAAGAATTAAAAAGCAGATTAAGCTTGAAACATGATTTCAACATGAGTAATCGGTTGTAAGTTAATTAAAGCCCCTAACACCGGTTACAAGATTCACCAAGGCTAGATAAGGCACATCTAGGGCTACAATTGGAAGAATGATACAAAAGACAGATCTCTTCGTGTCAGTTCTTCCCGTCTTAGAAATGAGGTAGACGGTTAAGGTGGGATACATTTGATGAAATTTCACATGAGAAATTAGTGTGAACCGCTTAGGCTGGGGTCCGATTAGTTGCAATGTACATGGAGGTGCACCTAGGTGGCGATTGGCGGTGACTAGGGAATTGGAATGACTTTCCTTGTTTCGAAATCTGATGGATCAAATCTAATCTTCTATTCTCCGCTAAGAATGATGGGAAATTACAATAAAAGTATTAATGTCCAAACAAAAAAGGTGACAAAGAATTAAAAATGAATGGTGTAAACGGCATAGGGTAGAGTCCCATTAGCTGCAATGCACATGGAGGTGCACCTAGGTGGGGATTGGCGGTGACTTGGGAGTTAGAATGACTCTCCTTATTTCAAAATGTGGTGGATCAAGTCTAATCTTCTATTCTCCTCTAAGAATGACAAGACACGACAATAAAAGTATTAATGTCCATATAAAATGGCGACAAAGAATTAAAAATGAAATTAAGTTTGAAACATGGTTTAGAGATGACTAATCACTTTTAAGTTGATTGATTGACCTTAACGCCCGTTACAACCTTAACCAAGGCCAGATACGGTGAGTACGGGACGTCTTGGGCTTGGGGGAAAACAATGGCATGGCATCTGTGGGTTACAATCGGAAGATTGTAGGAAAAGATGGGTTTGTTTGAGTCAATTCGTCTAATGCTAGACCTGAGTTTCGACGGTTAAGGGGGGGATGTAGTTGCTGAGATTTCCCTTGAGAAAATGGCGTAAACGGCATAGGGTAGAGTTCGCTTAGTTGCAATGCACACGGAGGTGCACCTAGGTGGCGATTGTCGGTGACTTGGGCGTTGGAATGCCATTCCCTGTTTTGAAAGATGGTAAATCAAGTCTAATCTGCTATTCTCCTCTAAGAATGATGGTGATGTGAACCCCAATCGACTCGCTTTGAGACCCAACAACAATATTGGAAAACAAACTCAAGAACGCCAAACTCAAGTCTATGGATGGAGAATTTAGACCCGTTTAAATCTCGTTCCAAGAACCTAGATTATATTAAAATCTAGACCCAATGAAATCCCATCTCAAGAACCCAAATTACAAGGAGGAACGCCACAAAGGTTGTGATTTACCTTTGATAAGTTCAAGAGTTCAATTAAGAACACGAGGAGAAAACTCACTCACAATGAAAATTCAATAAAATAATGCCTTACCCCCTCAAATGAGGCTACAAGTGGTTTAAATAAACAATCCCCAAAACCCTAAAGTGAGCCGCGGGTACTGTAGCGTGAACAGTGCCCGGGCTACAGTACTTCTAAAACCCTAGTTCACTTTAATTTATAACTTTCCAAATATGCCCTTGGCCAAAATACAAGGCCTTCCCAAAAACTTAGTTCATTAGAAATAAGACATATGTGTGGGCCAATATCCTCAAGCCCACTTATTCTAAACTAAAAAGATAAGCTCTTTTAATGAAATAAATAAGTTCATGGTCTTCATTAACAGTAGGGCCAAGTCGTGTCTTCCATAGCTTGGATCAAGTGGATCAAAACTGGTTCTGGCTCTTGCTAGCTTTATCCCAATTGGATTGTACCAATCCTTGCATTGCTTCTTTGATCTTCATGGCTCTTAATCTTGTAATTGATCCTTAAGACTTGGTCCACCTTGGGGCTCATCAGATGGGAAACAACAATAAAAGTATTAATGTCCATATAAAAATGGTGACAAAGAATTAAAAAGCAGATTAAGCTTGAAACATGGTTTCGACATGAGTAATCGGTTGTAAGTTAATTAAAGCCCTTAACACCGGTTACAAGATTCACCAAGGCTAGATAAGGCACATCTAGGGCTACAATTGGAAGAATGAGACAAAAGATAGGTCTCTTCGTGTCAGTTCATCCTATGCTAGAAATGAGCTAGACGGTTAAGGTGGGATGCATTTGATGAGATTGCACTTGAGAAATTAGTGTGAACGGCATAGGCTGGGGTCCGATTAGTTGCATCGCACATGGAGATGCACTTAGGTGGTGATTGGTGCTGACTTGGGAGTTGGAATGACTTTCCTTGTTTCGAAATGTGGTGGATCAAGTCTAACCTTTTATTCTCCTCCAAGAATGATGGGAAACAACAATAAAAGTATTAATGTCCATATAAAAATGGTGACAAAGAATTAAAAATGAAATTAAGTTTGAAAGATAGTTTAGAGATGACTAATCACTTGTAAGTTCATTAATTGACCTTAACTCCCGTTACAACCTTAACCAAGGCAGGATAGAGAGAGTACGGGACGTCTTGGGCTTGGGGGAAAGCAACGGCATGGCATCTGTGGGTTACAATCGGAAGATTGAAGGAAAAGATGGGTTTGTTTGAGTCAATTCGTCTAATGCTAGGCCTGAGTTTTGACGGTTAAGGGGGGATGTAGTTGCTGAGATTTCCCTCGAGAAAATGGCGTAAACGGCATAGGGTAGAGTTCGATTAGTTGCAATGCACATGGAGGTGCACCTAGGTGGGGATTGGCGGTGACTTGGGCGCTGGAATGGCTTTCCTTGTTTTGACAGCTGGTGAATCAAGTCTAATCTTTTAATTTACCCAGAGAATGATGGAAAACAACAATAAAAGTATTAATGTCCATAAAAAAATGGTGACAAAGAATTAAAAAGCAGATTAAGCTTGAAACATGATTTCAACATGAGTAATCGGTTGTAAGTTAATTAAAGCCCCTAACACCGGCTACAAGATTCACCAAGGCTAGATAAGGCACATCTAGGGCTACAATTGGAAGAATGATACAAAAGACAGATCTCTTCGTGTCAGTTCTTCCCGTCTTAGAAATGAGGTAGACGGTTAAGGTGGGATACATTTGATGAAATTTCACATGAGAAATTAGTGTGAACCGCTTAGGCTGGGGTCCGATTAGTTGCAATGTACATGGAGGTGCACCTAGGTGGCGATTGGCGGTGACTAGGGAATTGGAATGACTTTCCTTGTTTCGAAATCTGATGGATCAAATCTAATCTTCTATTCTCCGCTAAGAATGATGGGAAATTACAATAAAAGTATTAATGTCCAAACAAAAAAGGTGACAAAGAATTAAAAATGAATGGTGTAAACGGCATAGGGTAGAGTCCCATTAGCTGCAATGCACATGGAGGTGCACCTAGGTGGGGATTGGCGGTGACTTGGGAGTTAGAATGACTCTCCTTGTTTCAAAATGTGGTGGATCAAGTCTAATCTTCTATTCTCCTCTAAGAATGACAAGAAACGACAATAAAAGTATTAATGTCCATATAAAATGGCGACAAAGAATTAAAAATGAAATTAAGTTTGAAACATGGTTTAGAGATGACTAATCACTTGTAAGTTGATTGATTGACCTTAACGCCCGTTACAACCTTAACCAAGGCCAGATACGGTGAGTACGGGACGTCTTGGGCTTGGGGGAAAACAATGGCATGGCATCTGTGGGTTACAATCGGAAGATTGTAGGAAAAGATGGGTTTGTTTGAGTCAATTCGTCTAATGCTAGACCCGAGTTTCGACGGTTAACGGGGGGATGTAGTTGCTGAGATTTCCCTTGAGAAAATGGCATAAACGGCATAGGGTAGAGTGCGCTTAGTTGCAATGCACACGGAGGTGCACCTAGGTGGCGATTGTCGGTGACTTGGGCGTTGGAATGCCTTTCCCTGTTTTGAAAGCTGGTAAATCAAGTCTAATCTGCTATTCTCCTCTAAGAATGATGGGAAACAACAATAAAAGTATTAATGTCCATATAAAAATGGTGACAAAGAATTAAAAAGCAGATTAAGCTTGAAACATGGTTTCGACATAAGTAATCGGTTGTAAGTTAATTAATGCCCTTAACACCGGTTACAAGTTTCACCAAGCCTAGATAAGGCACATCTAGGGCTACAATTGGAAGAATCATACAAAAGACAGGTCTCTTCATGTCAGTTCATCCTGAGCTAGAAATGAGCTAGACGGTTAAGGTGGGATCCATTTGATGAGATTTCACTTGAGAAATTAGTGTGAACGGCATAGGCTGGGGTCCGATTAGCTGCATCGCACATGGAGATGCACTTAGGTGGTGATTGGTGGTGACTTGGGAGTTGGAATGACTTTCCTTGTTACGAAATGTGGTGGATCAGGTCTAATCTTTTATTCTCCTCTAAGAATGATGGGAAACAATAATAAAAGTATTAATGTCCATATAAAAATGGTGACAAAGAATTAAAAGTGAAATTAAATTTGAAACATGGTTTAGAGATGACTAATCACTTGTAAGTTGATTAATTGACCGTAACTCCCGTTACAAGCTTAACCAAGGCAAGATAAAGAGAGTACAGGACGTCTTGGGCTTGGGGGAAAACAATGGCATGGCATCTGTGGGTTACAATCGGAGGATTGAAGGGGGGGATGTAGTTGCTGAGATTTCCCTTGAGAAAATGACGTAAACGGCATAGGGTAGAGTTCGATTCGTTGCAATGCACTAGGAGGTGCACCTAGGTGGTGATTAGCGGTGACTTGGGCGTTGGAATGGCTTTCTTTGTTTTGAAAACTGGTAAATCAAGTCTAATTTCTAATTTACCCAAAGAATGATGGGAAACAACAATAAAAGTATTAATGTCCATATAAAAATGGTGGCAAAGAATTAAAAAGCAAATTAAGCTCGAAACATGGTTTTGACATGAGTAATCGGTTGTAAGTTAATTAATTCCCTTAACACCGGTTACATGTTTCACCAAGGCTAGATAAGGCACATCTAGGGCTACAATTGGAAGAACGATACAAAAGACAGGTCTCTTCATGTCAGTTCTTCCCATGCTAGAAATGAACTAGATGGTTAAGGTGGGATACATTTGATGAGATTTCACTTGAGAAATTAGTGTGAACGGCATAGGCTGGGGTCCGATTAGTTGCAACGCACATGGAGATGCACGTAGGTGCTGATTGGCGGTGACTTGGGAGTTGGAATGACTTTCCTTGTTTCGAAATGTGGCGGATCAAGTCTAATCTTGTATTCTCCTCTAAGAATGATGGGAAACAACAATAAAAGTATTAATGTCCCTATAAAAATGGTGAGAAAGAATTAAAAAGGATATTAATTTTGAAACATGGTTTAGAGATGACTAATCACTTGTAAGTGGATTAATTGACCTTAACTCCAGTTACCAGCTTAACCAAGGCAATATAAGGTGAGTACGGGACGGCTTGGGCTTGGGGGAAAACAATGGCATTGCATCTGTGGGTTACAATCGGAAGATTGAAGGAAGAGATGGGTTTGTTTGAGTCAATTCGTCCAATGCTAGAACTGAGTTTTGACGGTTAAGGGGGGATGCAGTTGCTGAGATTTCCCTTGAGAAAATAGTGTAAACGGCATAGGGTAGAGTCTGATTAGTTGCAATGCACATGGAGGTTCACCTAGGTGGCGATTGGCGGTGACTTGGGAGTTGGAATGACTTTCCTTGTTTCGAAATGTGGTGGATCAAGTCTAATCTTCTGTTCCCCTCTAAGAATGATGGGAAACAAGAATAAAAGTATTAATGTCCATATAAAAATGGTGAGAAAGAATTAAAAAGCAAAGTGATTTTGAAACATGGTTTAGAGATGACTCTAATCACTTGTAAGTTGATTAATTGACCTTAACTCCCGTTACAAGCTTAACCAAGGCAAGATAAGGTGAGTACGGGACGTCTTGGGCTTGGGGGAAAACAATGGCATGGCATCTGTGGGTTACAATCGGAAGATTGAAGGAAAAGATGGGTTTGTTTGAGTTAATTCATCCAATGCTAGATCTGAGATTTGACGGTTAAGGGGGGATGCAGTTGCTGAGATTTCCCTTGAGAAAATGGTGTAAACGGCATAGGGTAGAGTCCGATTAGTTGCAATGCACATGGAGGTGCACCTAGGTGGCGATTTGCGGTGACTTGGGAGTTGGAATGACTTTCCTTGTTTCGAAATGTGTCGGATCAAGTCTAATCTTCTATTCTCCTCTAAGAATGAGGGGAAAGGACAATAAAAGTATTAATGTCCACATAAAAATGGTGACAAAGAATCAAAAATGAAGTTAAGTTTGAAACATGGTTTAGAGATGATTAATCACTTTTAAGTTGAGTAATTGACCTTAATTCCCGTTATAAGCTTAACGAAGGCAAGTTAAGGTGAGTACGGGACGTCTTGGGCATGGGGGAAACAAATGGCATGGCACCTGTGGGTTACAATCGGAAGATTGAAGGAAAAGATGGGTTTGTTTGAGTCAATTCGTCCAATGCTAGACGTGAGTTTCGACGGTTAAGGGGGGGTTGCAGTTGCTGAGATTTCCCATTGAGAAAATGGTCTTAACGGCATAGGGTAGAGTCCGATTAGTTGCAATGCACGTGGAGGTGCACCTAGATGGCGATTGGCGGTGGCTTGGGGGTTGGAATGACTTTCCTTGTTTCGAAATGTGGTGGATCAAGTCTAATCTTCTATTCTCCTCTAAGAATGATGGGAAACAACATTAAAAGTATTAATGTCCATATAAAAATGGTGACAAAGAATTAAAAATGAAATTAAGCTTGAAACATTGTTTAGAAATGACTAATCACTTGTAAGTTGATTAATTGACCTTAACTCCCGTTACAAGCTTAACCAGGGCAAGATAAGGTGAGTACGGGACGTCTTGGGCTTGAATTCGTCTAACGCTAGACTTGAATTTCGACGGTTAAGGGGGGGATGTAGTTGCTGAGATTTCCCTTGAGAAAATAACGTAAACGGCATAGGGTAGAGTTCGATTCGTTGCAATGCACTAGGAGGTGCACCTAGGTGGTGATTAGCGGTGACTTGGGCGTTGGAATGGCTTTCATTGTTTTGAAAACTGGTAAATCAAGTCTAATTTCTAATTTACCCAAAGAATGATGGGAAACAACAATAAAAGTATTAATGTCCATATAAAAATGGTGGCAAAGAATTAAAAAGCAAATTAAGCTTGAAACATGGTTTTGACATGAGTAATCGGTTGTAAGTTAATTAATTCCCTTAACACCGGTTACATGTTTCACCAAGGCTAGATAAGGCACATCTAGGGCTACAATTGGAAGAACGATACAAAAGACAGGTCTCTTCATGTCAGTTCTTCCCATGCTAGAAATGAACTAGATGGTTAAGGTGGGATACATTTGATGAGATTTCACTTGAGAAATTAGTGTGAACTGCATAGGCTGGGGTCCGATTAGTTGCAACGCACATGGAGATGCACGTAGGTGCTGATTGGCGGTGACTTGGGAGTTGGAATGACTTTCCTTGTTTCGAAATGTGGCGGATCAAGTCTAATCTTCTATTCTCCTCTAAGAATGATGGGAAACAACAAGAAAAGTATTAATGTCCATATAAAAATAGTGAGAAAGAATTAAAAAGGATATTAATTTTGAAACATGGTTTAGAGATGACTAATCACTTGGAAGTGGATTAATTGACCTTAACTCCAGTTACCAGCTTAACCAAGGCAATATAAGGTGAGTACGGGACGGCTTGGGCTTGGGGGAAAACAATGGCATTGCATCTGTGGGTTACAATCGGAAGATTGAAGGAACAGATGGGTTTGTTTGAGTCAATTCGTCCAATGCTAGAACTGAGTTTTGACGGTTAAGGGGGGATGCAGTTGCTGAGATTTCCCTTGAGAAAATAGTGTAAACGGCATAGGGTAGAGTCCGATTAGTTACAATGCAAATGGAGGTTCACCTAGGTGGCGATTGGCGGTGACTTGGGAGTTGGAATGACTTTCCTTGTTTCGAAATGTGGTGGATCAAGTCTAATCTTCTGTTCCCCTCTAAGAATGATGGGAAACAACAATAAAAGTATTAATGTCCATATAAAAATGGTGAGAAAGAATTAAAAAGCAAAGTGATTTTGAAACATGGTTTAGAGATGACTCTAATCACTTGTAAGTTGATTAATTGACCTTAACTCCCGTTACAAGCTTAACCAAGGCAAGATAAGGTGAGTACGGGACGTCTTGGGCTTGGGGGAAAACAATGGCATGGCATCTGTGGGTTACAATCGGAAGATTGAAGGAAAATATGGGTTTGTTTGAATCAATTCGTCCAATGCTAGACCTGAGATTTGGCGGTTAAGGGGGGATGCAGTTGCTGAGATTTCCCTTGAAAAAATGGTGTAAACGGCATAGGGTAGAGTCCGATTAGTTGCAATGCACATGGAGGTGCACCTAGGTGGCGATTGGCGGTGACTTGGGAGTTGGAATGACTTTCCTTGTTTCGAAATGTGGCGGATCAAGTCTAATCTTCTATTCTCCTCTAAGAATGAGGGGAAAGGACAATAAAAGTATTAATGTCCATATAAAAATGGTGACAAAGAATCAAAAATGAAGTTAACTTTGAAACATGGTTTAGAGATGACTAAACACTTTTAAGTTGATTAACTGACCTTAATTCCCGTTATAAGCTTAACGAAGGCAAGTTAAGGTGAGTACGGGACGTCTTGGGCAAGGGGGGAAACAATGGCATGGCACCTGTGGGTCACAATCGGAAGATTGAAGAAAAAGATGGGTTTGTTTGAGTCAATTCGTCCAATGCTAGACGTGAGTTTCGACGGTTAAGGGGGGGTTGCAGTTGCTGAGATTTCCCATTGAGAAAATGGTCTTAACGGCATAGGTTAGAGTCCGATTAGTTGCAATGCACGTGGAGGTGCACCTAGATGGCGATTGGCGGTGGCTTGGGGGTTGGAATGACTTTCCTTGTGATGTGAACCCCAATCGACTTGCTTTGAGACCCAACAACAATATTGGAAAAACAACCCAAGAACGCCAAACTCAGGTCTATGGATGGAGAATTTAGACCCGTTGAGATCCCGTTTCAAGAACCTAGATTATATTAAAATCTAGACCCAATGAAATCCCGTCTCAAGAACCCAAATTACAAGGAGGAACGCCACAAAGGTTGTGATTTACCTTTGATAAGTTCAAGAGTTCAATTAAGAACACGAGGAGAAAACTCACTCACAATGAAAATTCAATAAAAAATGTCTTCCCTCTCAAATGAGGCTACAAGTGCCTTAAATAAACAATTCCCAAAACCCTAAAGGAATAGTGCCGCGGGTACTGTAGCGTGAACAGTGCCGCGCTACAGTAACTTCTAAAACCCTAGTTCACATAAATTAATAACTTTCCAAATATGCCCTTAGCCAAAATACAAGGCCTTCCCAAAAACCCTAGTTCATTAGAAATAAGACATATGGGCTAGACATCTCCCAAGCCCAATTATTCTAGAATAATTCCTTTTACTAATGAAATAAGTCATTTCAATGAAATAAATAAGTCCATGGTCTTTAATAACAATCGGCTCAAGTCGTGTCTTCCATAACTTGGATCAAGTGGATCAAAACTGGTTCTTATTCTTTTAAGCCCATCATGTGTGTTGGGCTCTTGCTAGTTTCGTCCCAATTGGATTGCACCAATTCTTGCATTGCTCCCTTAATCTTCGTGGCTCTTAATCTTGTAATTGATCCTTAAGACTTGATCTGCCTTGGGGCCCATCACCTTGTTTCGAAATGTGGTGGATCAAGTCTAATCTTCTATTCTCCTCTAAGAATGATGGGAAACAACATTAAAAGTATTAATGTCCATATAAAAATGGTGACAAAGAATTAAAAATGAAATTAAGCTTGAAACATTGTTTAGAAATGACTAATCACTTGTAAGTTGATTAATTGAACTTAACTCCCGTTACAAGCTTAACCAGGGCAAGATAAGGTGAGTACGGGACGTCCTGGGCTTGGGGGAAAATAATGGCATGGTATCTGTGGGTTACAATCGGAAGTTTCAAGGAAAAGATGGGTTTGTTGGAGTCAATTCGTCTAACGCTAGACTTGAATTTCGACGGTTAAGGGGGGGATGTAGTTGCTGAGATTTCCCTTGAGAAAATGACGTAAACGGCATAGGGTAGAGTTCGATTCGCTGCAATGCACTAGGAGGTGCACCTAGGTGGTGATTAGCGATGACTTGGGCATTGGAATGGCTTTCCTTGTTTTGAAAACTGGTAAATCAAGTCTAATTTCTAATTTACCCAGAGAATGATGGGAAACAACAATAAAAGTATTAATGTCCATATAAAAATGGTGGCAAAGAATTAAAAAGCAAATTAAGCTTGAAACATGGTTTTGACATGAGTAATCGGTTGTAAGTTAATTAATTCCCTTAACACCGGTTACATGTTTCACCAAGGCTAGATAAGGCACATCTAGGGCTACAATTGGAAGAACGATACAAAAGACAGGTCTCTTCATGTCAGTTCTTCCCATGCTAGAAATGAACTAGATGGTTAAGGTGGGATACATTTGATGAGATTTCACTTGAGAAATTAGTGTGAACGGCATAGGCTGGGGTCCGATTAGTTGCAACGCACATGGAGAGGCACGTAGGTGCTGATTGGCGGTGACTTGGGAGTTGGAATGACTTTCCTTGTTTCGAAATGTGGCGGATCAAGTCTAATCTTGTATTCTCCTCTAAGAATGATGGGAAACAACAATAAAAGTATTAATGTCCATATAAAAATGGTGAGAAAGAGTTAAAAAGGATATTAATTTGAAAACATGGTTTAGAGATGACTAATCACTTGTAAGTTGATTAATTGACCTTAACTCCAGTTACCAGCTTAACCAAGGCAATATAAGGTGAGTACGGGACGTCTTGGGCTTGGGGGAGAACAATGGCATTGCATTTGTGGGTTACAATCGGAAGATTGAAGGAAGAGATGGGTTTGTTTGAGTCAATTCGTCCAATGCTAGACCTGAGTTGTGACGGTTAAGGGGGGATGCAGTTGCTGAGATTTCCCTTGAGAAAATGGTGTAAACGGCATAGGGTAGAGTCCGATTAGTTGCAATGCACATGGAGGTGCACCTAGGCGGCGATTGGCGGTGACTTGGGAGTTGGAATGACTTTCCTTGTTTCGAAATGTGGTGGATCAAGTCTAATCTTCTGTTCCCCTCTAAGAATGATGGGAAACAACAATAAAAGTATTAATGTCCATATAAAAATGGTGAGAAAGAAATAAAAAGGAAATTAATTTTGAAACATGGTTTAGAGATGACTCTAATCACTTGTAAGTTGATTAATTAACCTTAACTCCCGTTACAAGCATAACCAAGGCAAGATAAGGTGAGTACGGGACGTCTTGGGCTTGGGGGAAAACAATGGCATGGCATCTGTGGGTTACAATCGGAAGATTGAAGGAAAATATGGGTTTGTTTGAATCAATTCGTCCAATGCTAGACCTGAGATTTGGCGGTTAAGGGGGGATGCAGTTGCTGAGATTTCCCTTGAGAAAATGGTGTAAACGGCAGAGGGTAGAGTCCGATTAGTTGCAATGCACATGGAGGTGCACCTAGGTGGCGATTGGCGGTGACTTGGGAGTTGGAATGACTTTCCTTGTTTCGAAATGTGGCGGATCAAGTCTAATCTTCTATTCTCCTCTAAGAATGAGGGGAAATGACAATAAAAGTATTAATGTCCATATAAAAATGGTGACAAAGAATCAGAAATGAAGTTAAGTTTGAAACATGGTTTAGAGATGACTAATCACTTTTAAGTTGATTAACTGACCTTAATTCCCGTTATAAGCTTATCGAAGGCAAGTTAAGGTGAGTACGGGACGTCTTGGGCAAGGGGGGAAACAATGGCATGGCACCTGTGGGTCACAATCGGAAGATTGAAGAAAAAGATGGGTTTGTTTGAGTCAATTCGTCCAATGCTAGATGTGAGTTTCGACGGTTAAGGGGGGGTTGCAGTTGCTGAGATTTCCCATTGAGAAAATGGTCTTAACGGCATAGGTTAGAGTCCGATTAGTTGCAATGCACGTGGAGGTGCACCTAGATGGCGATTGGCGGTGGCTTGGGGGTTGGAATGACTTTCCTTGTGATGTGAACCCCAATCGACTTGCTTTGAGACCCAACAACAATATTGGAAAAACAACCCAAGAACGCCAAACACAGGTCTATGGATGGAGAATTTAGACCCGTTGAGATCCCGTTTCAAGAACCTAGATTATATTAAAATCTAGACCCAATGAAATCCCGTCTCAAGAACCCAAATTACAAGGAGGAACGCCACAAAGGTTGTGATTTACCTTTGATAAGTTCAAGAGTTCAATTAAGAACACGAGGAGAAAACTCACTCACAATGAAAATTCAATAAAAAATGTCTTCCCTCTCAAATGAGGCTACAAGTGCCTTAAATAAACAATTCCCAAAACCCTAAAGGAATAGTGCCGCGGGTACTGTAGCGTGAACAGTGCCGCGCTACAGTAACTTCTAAAACCCTAGTTCACATAAATTAATAACTTTCCAAATATGCCCTTAGCCAAAATACAAGGCCTTCCCAAAAACCCTAGTTCATTAGAAATAAGACATATGGGCTAGACATCTCCCAAGCCCAATTATTCTAGAATAATTCCTTTTACTAATGAAATAAGTCATTTCAATGAAATAAATAAGTCCATGGTCTTTAATAACAATCGGCGCAAGTCGTGTCTTCCATAACTTGGATCAAGTGGATCAAAACTGGCTCTTATTCTTTTAAGCCCATCATGTGTGTTGGGCTCTTGCTAGTTTCGTCCCAATTGGATTGCACCAATTCTTGCATTGCTCCCTTAATCTTCGTGGCTCTTAATCTTGTAATTGATCCTTAAGACTTGATCTGCCTTGGGGCCCATCACCTTGTTTCGAAATGTGGTGGATCAAGTCTAATCTTCTATTCTCCTCTAAGAATGATGGGAAACAACATTAAAAGTATTAATGTCCATATAAAAATGGTGACAAAGAATTAAAAATGAAATTAAGCTTGAAACATTGTTTAGAAATGACTAATCACTTGTAAGTTGATTAATTGAACTTAACTCCCGTTACAAGCTTAACCAGGGCAAGATAAGGTGAGTACGGGACGTCCTGGGCTTGGGGGAAAATAATGGCATGGTATCTGTGGGTTACAATCGGAAGTTTCAAGGAAAAGATGGGTTTGTTGGAGTCAATTCGTCTAACGCTAGACTTGAATTTCGACGGTTAAGGGGGGATGTAGTTGCTGAGATTTCCCTTGAGAAAATGACGTAAACGGCATAGGGTAGAGTTCGATTCGCTGCAATGCACTAGGAGGTGCACCTAGGTGGTGATTAGCGATGACTTGGGCATTGGAATGGCTTTCCTTGTTTTGAAAACTGGTAAATCAAGTCTAATTTCTAATTTACCCAGAGAATGATGGGAAACAACAATAAAAGTATTAATGTCCATATAAAAATGGTGGCAAAGAATTAAAAAGCAAATTAAGCTTGAAACATGGTTTTGACATGAGTAATCGGTTGTAAGTTAATTAATTCCCTTAACACCGGTTACATGTTTCACCAAGGCTAGATAAGGCACATCTAGGGCTACAATTGGAAGAACGATACAAAAGACAGGTCTCTTCATGTCAGTTCTTCCCATGCTAGAAATGAACTAGATGGTTAAGGTGGGATACATTTGATGAGATTTCACTCGAGAAATTAGTGTGAACGGCATAGGCTGGGGTCCGATTAGTTGCAACGCACATGGAGAGGCACGTAGGTGCTGATTGGCGGTGACTTGGGAGTTGGAATGACTTTCCTTGTTTCGAAATGTGGCGGATCAAGTCTAATCTTGTATTCTCCTCTAAGAATGATGGGAAACAACAATAAAAGTATTAATGTCCATATAAAAATGGTGAGAAAGAGTTAAAAAGGATATTAATTTGAAAACATGGTTTAGAGATGACTAATCACTTGTAAGTTGATTAATTGACCTTAACTCCAGTTACCAGCTTAACCAAGGCAATATAAGGTGAGTACGGGACGTCTTGGGCTTGGGGGAGAACAATGGCATTGCATTTGTGGGTTACAATCGGAAGATTGAAGGAAAAGATGGGTTTGTTTGAGTCAATTCGTCCAATGCTAGACCTGAGTTTTGACGGTTAATGGGGGATGCAGTTGCTGAGATTTCCCTTGAGAAAATGGTGTAAACGGCATAGGGTAGAGTCCGATTAGTTGCAATGCACATGGAGGTGCACCTAGGTGGCGATTGGCGGTGACTTGGCAGTTGGAATGACTTTCCTTGTTTCGAAATGTGGTGGATCAAGAATAATCTTCTGTTCCCCTCTAAGAATGATGGGAAACAACAATAAAAGTATTAATGTCCATATAAAAATGGTGAGAAAGAATTATAAAGGAAATTAATTTTGAAACATGGTTTAGAGATGACTCTACTCACTTGTAAGTTGATTAATTGACCTTAACTCCCGTTACAAGCATAACCAAGGCAAGATAAGGTGAGTACGGGACGTCTTGGGCTTGGGGGAAAACAATGGCATGGCATCTGTGGGTTACAATCGGAAGATTGAAGGAAAAGATGGGTTTGTTTGAATCAATTCGTCCAATGCTCGACCTGAGATTTGGCGGTTAAGGGGGGATGCAGTTGCTGAGATTTCCCTTGAGAAAATGGTGTAAACGGCATAGGGTAGTGTCCGATTAGTTGCAATGCACATGGAGGTGCACCTAGGTGGCGATTGGCGGTGACTTGGGAGTTGGAATGACTTTCCTTGTTTCGAAATGTGGCGGATCAAGTCTAATCTTCTATTCTCCTCTAAGAATGAGGGGAAAGGACAATAAAAGTATTAATGTCCATATAAAAATGGTGACAAAGAATCAAAAATGAAGTTAAGTTTGAAACATGGTTTAGAGATGACTAATCACTTTTAAGTTGATTAATTGACCTTAATTCCCGTTATAAGCTTAACGAAGGCAAGTTAAGGTGAGTACGGGACGTCTTGGGCAAGGGGGGAAACAATGGCATGGCACCTGTGGGTCACAATCGGAAGATTGAAGAAAAAGATGGGTTTGTTTGAGTCAATTCGTCCAATGCTAGACGTGAGTTTCGACGGTTAAGGGGGGGTTGCAGTTGCTGAGATTTCCCATTGAGAAAATGGTCTTAACGGCATAGGGTAGAGTCCGATTAGTTGCAATGCACGTGGAGGTGCACCTAGATGGCGATTGGCGGTGGCTTGGGGGTTGGAATGACTTTCCTTGTTTCGAAATGTGGTGGATCAAGTCTAATCTTCTATTCTCCTCTAAGAATGATGGGAAACAACATTAAAAGTATTAATGTCCATATAAAAATGGTGACAAAGAATTAAAAATGAAATTAAGCTTGAAACATTGTTTAGAAATGACTAATCACTTGTAAGTTGATTAATTGACCTTAACTCCCGTTACAAGCTTAACCAGGGCAAGATAAGGTGAGTACGGGACGTCCTGGGCTTGGGGGAAAACAATGGCATGGCATCTTAGGGTTACAATCGGAAGTTTCAAGGAAAAGATGGGTTTGTTGGAGTCAATTCGTCTAACGCTAGACTTGAATTTCGACGGTTAAGGGGGGGATGTAGTTGCTGAGATTTCCCTTGAGAAAATGACGTAAACGGCATAGGGTAGAGTTCGATTCGTTGCAATGCACTAGGAGGTGCACCTAGGTGGTGATTAGCGGTGACTTGGGCGTTGGAATGGCTTTCTTTGTTTTGAAAACTGGTAAATCAAGTCTAATTTCTAATTTACCCAAAGAATGATGGGAAACAACAATAAAAGTATTAATGTCCATATAAAAATGGAGGCAAAGAATTAAAAAGCAAATTAAGCTCGAAACATGGTTTTGACATGAGTAATCGGTTGTAAGTTAATTAATTCCCTTAACACCGGTTACATGTTTCACCAAGGCTAGAAAAGGCACATCTAGGGCTACAATTGGAAGAACGATACAAAAGACAGGTCTCTTCATGTCAGTTCTTCCCATGCTAGAAATGAACTAGATGGTTAAGGTGGGATACATTTGATGAGATTTCACTTGAGAAATTAGTGTGAACGGCATAGGCTGGGGTCCGATTAGTTGCAACGCACATGGATATGCACGTAGGTGCTGATTGGCGGTGACTTGGGAGTTGCAATGACTTTCCTTGTTTCGAAATGTGGCGGATCAAGTCTAATCTTGTATTCTCCTCTAAGAATGATGGGAAACAACATTAAAAGTATTAATGTCCCTATAAAAATGGTGAGAAAGAATTAAAAAGGATATTAATTTTGAAACATGGTTTAGAGATGACTAATCACTTGTAAGTGGATTAATTGACCTTAACTCCAGTTACCAGCTTAACCAAGGCAATATAAGGTGAGTACGGGACGGCTTGGGCTTGGGGGAAAACAATGGCATTGCATCTGTGGGTTACAATCGGAAGATTGAAGGAAGAGATGGGTTTGTTTGAGTCAATTCGTCCAATGCTAGAACTGAGTTTTGACGGTTAAGGGGGGATGCAGTTGCTGAGATTTCCCTTGAGAAAATAGTGTAAACGGCATAGGGTAGAGTCCGATTAGTTGCAATGCACATGGAGGTTCACCTAGGTGGCGATTGGCGGTGACTTGGGAGTTGGAATGACTTTCCTTGTTTCGAAATGTGGTGGATCAAGTCTAATCTTCTGTTCCCCTCTAAGAATGATGGGAAACAACAATAAAAGTATTAATGTCCATATAAAAATGGTAAGAAAGAATTAAAAAGCAAAGTGATTTTGAAACATGGTTTAGAGATGACTCTAATCACTTGTAAGTTGATTAATTGACCTTAACTCCCGTTACAAGCTTAACCAAGGCAAGATAAGGTGAGTACGGGACGTCTTGGGCTTGGGGGAAAACAATGGCATGGCATCTGTGGGTTACAATCGGAAGATTGAAGGAAAAGATGGGTTTGTTTGAGTTAATTCATCCAATGCTAGATCTGAGATTTGACGGTTAAGGGGGGATGCAGTTGCTGAGATTTCCCTTGAGAAAATGGTGTAAACGGCATAGGGTAGAGTCCGATTAGTTGCAATGCACATGGAGGTGCACCTAGGTGGCGATTGGCGGTGACTTGGGAGTTGGAATGACTTTCCTTGTTTCGAAATGTGGCGGATCAAGTCTAATCTTCTATTCTCCTCTAAGAATGAGGGGAAAGGACAATAAAAGTATTAATGTCCACATAAAAATGGTGACAAAGAATCAAAAATGAAGTTAAGTTTGAATCATGGTTTAGAGATGATTAATCACTTTTAAGTTGAGTAATTGACCTTAATTCCCGTTATAAGCTTAACGAAGGCAAGTTAAGGTGAGTACGGGACGTCTTGGGCATGGGGGAAAACAATGGCATGGCACCTGTGGGTTACAATCGGAAGATTGAAGGAAAAGATGGGTTTGTTTGAGTCAATTCGTCCAATGCTAGACGTGAGTTTCGACGGTTAAGGGGGGGTTGCAGTTGCTGAGATTTCCCATTGAGAAAATGGTCTTAACGGCATAGGGTAGAGTCCGATTAGTTGCAATGCACGTGGAGGTGCACCTAGATGGCGATTGGCGGTGGCTTGGGGGTTGGAATGACTTTCCTTGTTTCGAAATGTGGTGGATCAAGTCTAATCTTCTATTCTCCTCTAAGAATGATGGGAAACAACATTAAAAGTATTAATGTCCCTATAAAAATGGTGACAAAGAATTAAAAATGAAATTAAGCTTGAAACATTGTTTAGAAATGACTAATCACTTGTAAGTTGATTAATTGACCTTAATTCCCGTTACAAGCTTAACCAGGGCAAGATAAGGTGAGTACGGGACGTCCTGGGCTTGGGGGAAAACAATGGCATGGCATCTTAGGGTTACAATCGGAAGATTGAAGGAAAAGATGGGTTTGTTTGAGTCAATTCGTCCAATGCTAGACGTGAGTTTCGACGGTTAAGGGGGGGTTGCAGTTGCTGAGATTTCCCATTGAGAAAATGGTCTTAACGGCATAGGGTAGAGTCCGATTAGTTGCAATGCACGTGGAGGTGCACCTAGATGGCGATTGGCGGTGGCTTGGGGGTTGGAATGACTTTCCTTGTTTCGAAATGTGGTGGATCAAGTCTAATCTTCTATTCTCCTCTAAGAATGATGGGAAACAACATTAAAAGTATTAATGTCCCTATAAAAATGGTGACAAAGAATTAAAAATGAAATTAAGCTTGAAACATTGTTTAGAAATGACTAATCACTTGTAAGTTGATTAATTGACCTTAACTCCCGTTACAAGCTTAACCAGGGCAAGATAAGGTGAGTACGGGACGTCCTGGGCTTGGGGGAAAACAATGGCATGGCATCTTAGGGTTACAATCGGAAGTTTCAAGGAAAAGATGGGTTTGTTGGAGTCAATTCGTCTAACGCTAGACTTGAATTTCGACGGTTAAGGGGGGGATGTAGTTGCTGAGATTTCCCTTGAGAAAATGACGTAAACGGCATAGGGTAGAGTTCGATTCGTTGCAATGCACTAGGAGGTGCACCTAGGTGGTGATTAGCGGTGACTTGGGCGTTGGAATGGCTTTCATTGTTTTGAAAACTGGTAAATCAAGTCTAATTTCTAATTTACCCAAAGAATGATGGGAAACAACAATAAAAGTATTAATGTCCATATAAAAATGGTGGCAAAGAATTAAAAAGCAAATTAAGCTTGAAACATGGTTTTGACATGAGTAATCGGTCGTAAGTTAATTAATTCCCTTAACACCGGTTACATGTTTCACCAAGGCTAGATAAGGCACATCTGGGGCTACAATTGGAAGAACGATACAAAAGACAGGTCTCTTCATGTCAGTTCTTCCCATGCTAGAAATGAACTAGATGGTTAAGGTGGGATACATTTGATGAGATTTCACTTGAGAAATTAGTGTGAACTGCATAGGCTGGGGTCCGATTAGTTGCAACGCACATGGAGATGCACGTAGGTGCTGATTGGCGGTGACTTGGGAGTTCGAATGACTTTCCTTGTTTTGAAATGTGGCGGATCAAGTCTAATCTTGTATTCTCCTCTAAGAATGATGGGAAACAACAATAAAAGTATTAATGTCCATATAAAAATGGTGAGAAAGAATTAAAAAGGATATTAATTTTGAAACATGGTTTAGAGATGACTAATCACTTGTAAGTGGATTAATTGACCTTAACTCCAGTTACCAGCTTAACCAAGGCAATATAAGGTGAGTACGGGACGGCTTGGGCTTGGGGGAAAACAATGGCATTGCATCTGTGGGTTACAATCGGAAGATTGAAGGAAGAGATGGGTTTGTTTGAGTCAATTCGTCCAATGCTAGAACTGAGTTTTGACGGTTAAGGGGGGATGCAGTTGCTGAGATTTCCCTTGAGAAAATAGTGTAAACGGCATAGGGTAGAGTCCGATTAGTTGCAATGCACATGGAGGTTCACCTAGGTGGCGATTGGCGGTGACTTGGGAGTTGGAATGACTTTCCTTGTTTCGAAATGTGGTGGATCAAGTCTAATCTTCTGTTCCCCTCTAAGAATGATGGGAAACAACAATAAAAGTATTAATGTCCATATAAAAATGGTGAGAAAGAATTAAAAAGCAAAGTGATTTTGAAACATGGTTTAGAGATGACTCTAATCACTTGTAAGTTGATTAATTGACCTTAACTCCCGTTACAAGCTTAACCAAGGCAGGATAAGGTGAGTACGGGACGTCTTGGGCTTGGGGGAAAACAATGGCATGGCATCTATGGGTGACAATCGGAAGATTGAAGGAAAATATGGGTTTGTTTGAATCAATTCGTCCAATGCTAGACCTGAGATTTGGCGGTTAAGGGGGGATGCAGTTGCTGAGATTTCCCTTGAAAAAATGGTGTAAACGGCATAGGGTAGAGTCCGATTAGTTGCAATGCACATGGAGGTGCACCTAGGTGGCGATTGGCGGTGACTTGGGAGTTGGAATGACTTTCCTTGTTTCGAAATGTGGCGGATCAAGTCTAATCTTCTATTCTCCTCTAAGAATGAGGGGAAAGGACAATAAAAGTATTAATGTCCACATAAAAATGGTGACAAAGAATCAAAAATGAAGTTAAGTTTGAAACATGGTTTAGAGATGATTAATCACTTTTAAGTTGAGTAATTGACCTTAATTCCCGTTATAAGCTTAACGAAGGCAAGTTAAGGTGAGTACGGGACGTCTTGGGCATGGGGGAAAACAATGGCATGGCACCTGTGGGTTACAATCGGAAGATTGAAGGAAAAGATGGGTTTGTTTGAGTCAATTCGTCCAATGCTAGACGTGAGTTTCGACGGTTAAGGGGGGGTTGCAGTTGCTGAGATTTCCCATTGAGAAAATGGTCTTAACGGCATAGGGTAGAGTCCGATTAGTTGCAATGCACGTGGAGGTGCACCTAGATGGCGATTGGCGGTGGCTTGGGGGTTGGAATGACTTTCCTTGTTTCGAAATGTGGTGGATCAAGTCTAATCTTCTATTCTCCTCTAAGAATGATGGGAAACAACATTAAAAGTATTAATGTCCATATAAAAATGGTGACAAAGAATTAAAAATGAAATTAAGCTTGAAACATTGTTTAGAAATGACTAATCACTTGTAAGTTGATTAATTGACCTTAACTCCCGTTACAAGCTTAACCAGGGCAAGATAAGGTGAGTACGGGACGTCCTGGGCTTGGGGGAAAACAATGGCATGGCATCTTAGGGTTACAATCGGAAGTTTCAAGGAAAAGATGGGTTTGTTGGAGTCAATTCGTCTAACGCTAGACTTGAATTTCGACGGTTAAGGGGGGGATGTAGTTGCTGAGATTTCCCTTGAGAAAATGACGTAAACGGCATAGGGTAGAGTTCGATTCGTTGCAATGCACTAGGAGGTGCACCTAGGTGGTGATTAGCGGTGACTTGGGCGTTGGAATGGCTTTCTTTGTTTTGAAAACTGGTAAATCAAGTCTAATTTCTAATTTACCCAAAGAATGATGGGAAACAACAATAAAAGTATTAATGTCCATATAAAAATGGTGGCAAAGAATTAAAAAGCAAATTAAGCTTGAAACATGGTTTTGACATGAGTAATCGGTTGTAAGTTAATTAATTCCCTTAACACCGGTTACATGTTTCACCAAGGCTAGATAAGGCACATCTAGGGCTACAATTGGAAGAACGATACAAAAGACAGGTCTCTTCATGTCAGTTCTTCCCATGCTAGAAATGAACTAGATGGTTAAGGTGGGATACATTTGATGAGATTTCACTTGAGAAATTAGTGTGAACTGCATAGGCTGGGGTCCGATTAGTTGCAACGCACATGGAGATGCACGTAGGTGCTGATTGGCGGTGACTTGGGAGTTCGAATGACTTTCCTTGTTTCGAAATGTGGCGGATCAAGTCTAATCTTGTATTCTCCTCTAAGAATGATGGGAAACAACAATAAAAGTATTAATGTCCATATAAAAATGGTGAGAAAGAATTAAAAAGGATATTAATTTTGAAACATGGTTTAGAGATGACTAATCACTTGTAAGTGGATTAATTGACCTTAACTCCAGTTACCAGCTTAACCAAGGCAATATAAGGTGAGTACGGGACGGCTTGGGCTTGGGGGAAAACAATGGCATTGCATCTGTGGGTTACAATCGGAAGATTGAAGGAAGAGATGGGTTTGTTTGAGTCAATTCGTCCAATGCTAGAACTGAGTTTTGACGGTTAAGGGGGGATGCAGTTGCTGAGATTTCCCTTGAGAAAATAGTGTAAACGGCATAGGGTAGAGTCCGATTAGTTGCAATGCACATGGAGGTTCACCTAGGTGGCGATTGGCGGTGACTTGGGAGTTGGAATGACTTTCCTTGTTTCGAAATGTGGTGGATCAAGTCTAATCTTCTGTTCCCCTCTAAGAATGATGGGAAACAACAATAAAAGTATTAATGTCCATATAAAAATGGTGAGAAAGAATTAAAAAGCAAAGTGATTTTGAAACATGGTTTAGAGATGACTCTAATCACTTGTAAGTTGATTAATTGACCTTAACTCCCGTTACAAGCTTAACCAAGGCAAGATAAGGTGAGTACGGGACGTCTTGGGCTTGGGGGAAAACAATGGCATGGCATCTGTGGGTTACAATCGGAAGATTGAAGGAAAAGATGGGTTTGTTTGAGTTAATTCATCCAATGCTAGATCTGAGATTTGACGGTTAAGGGGGGATGCAGTTGCTGAGATTTCCCTTGAAAAAATGGTGTAAACGGCATAGGGTAGAGTCCGATTAGTTGCAATGCACATGGAGGTGCACCTAGGTGGCGATTGGCGGTGACTTGGGAGTTGGAATGACTTTCCTTGTTTCGAAATGTGGCGGATCAAGTCTAATCTTCTATTCTCCTCTAAGAATGAGGGGAAAGGACAATAAAAGTATTAATGTCCACATAAAAATGGTGACAAAGAATCAAAAATGAAGTTAAGTTTGAAACATGGTTTAGAGATGATTAATCACTTTTAAGTTGAGTAATTGACCTTAATTCCCGTTATAAGCTTAACGAAGGCAAGTTAAGGTGAGTACGGGACGTCTTGGGCATGGGGGAAAACAATGGCATGGCACCTGTGGGTTACAATCGGAAGATTGAAGGAAAAGATGGGTTTGTTTGAGTCAATTCGTCCAATGCTAGACGTGAGTTTCGACGGTTAAGGGGGGGTTGCAGTTGCTGAGATTTCCCATTGAGAAAATGGTCTTAACGGCATAGGGTAGAGTCCGATTAGTTGCAATGCACGTGGAGGTGCACCTAGATGGCGATTGGCGGTGGCTTGGGGGTTGGAATGACTTTCCTTGTTTCGAAATGTGGTGGATCAAGTCTAATCTTCTATTCTCCTCTAAGAATGATGGGAAACAACATTAAAAGTATTAATGTCCATATAAAAATGGTGACAAAGAATTAAAAATGAAATTAAGCTTGAAACATTGTTTAGAAATGACTAATCACTTGTAAGTTGATTAATTGACCTTAACTCCCGTTACAAGCTTAACCAGGGCAAGATAAGGTGAGTACGGGACGTCCTGGGCTTGGGGGAAAACAATGGCATGGCATCTTAGGGTTACAATCGGAAGTTTCAAGGAAAAGATGGGTTTGTTGGAGTCAATTCGTCTAACGCTAGACTTGAATTTCGACGGTTAAGGGGGGGATGTAGTTGCTGAGATTTCCCTTGAGAAAATGACGTAAACGGCATAGGGTAGAGTTCGATTCGTTGCAATGCACTAGGAGGTGCACCTAGGTGGTGATTAGCGGTGACTTGGGCGTTGGAATGGCTTTCATTGTTTTGAAAACTGGTAAATCAAGTCTAATTTCTAATTTACCCAAAGAATGATGGGAAACAACAATAAAAGTATTAATGTCCATATAAAAATGGTGGCAAAGAATTAAAAAGCAAATTAAGCTTGAAACATGGTTTTGACATGAGTAATCGGTTGTAAGTTAATTAATTCCCTTAACACCGGTTACATGTTTCACCAAGGCTAGATAAGGCACATCTAGGGCTACAATTGGAAGAACGATACAAAAGACAGGTCTCTTCATGTCAGTTCTTCCCATGCTAGAAATGAACTAGATGGTTAAGGTGGGATACATTTGATGAGATTTCACTTGAGAAATTAGTGTGAACTGCATAGGCTGGGGTCCGATTAGTTGCAACGCACATGGAGATGCACGTAGGTGCTGATTGGCGGTGACTTGGGAGTTCGAATGACTTTCCTTGTTTCGAAATGTGGCGGATCAAGTCTAATCTTGTATTCTCCTCTAAGAATGATGGGAAACAACAAGAAAAGTATTAATGTCCATATAAAAATAGTGAGAAAGAATTAAAAAGGATATTAATTTTGAAACATGGTTTAGAGATGACTAATCACTTGGAAGTGGATTAATTGACCTTAACTCCAGTTACCAGCTTAACCAAGGCAATATAAGGTGAGTACGGGACGGCTTGGGCTTGGGGGAAAACAATGGCATTGCATCTGTGGGTTACAATCGGAAGATTGAAGGAACAGATGGGTTTGTTTGAGTCAATTCGTCCAATGCTAGAACTGAGTTTTGACGGTTAAGGGGGGATGCAGTTGCTGAGATTTCCCTTGAGAAAATAGTGTAAACGGCATAGGGTAGAGTCCGATTAGTTGCAATGCACATGGAGGTTCACCTAGGTGGCGATTGGCGGTGACTTGGGAGTTGGAATGACTTTCCTTGTTTCGAAATGTGGTGGATCAAGTCTAATCTTCTGTTCCCCTCTAAGAATGATGGGAAACAACAATAAAAGTATTAATGTCCATATAAAAATGGTGAGAAAGAATTAAAAAGCAAAGTGATTTTGAAACATGGTTTAGAGATGACTCTAATCACTTGTAAGTTGATTAATTGACCTTAACTCCCGTTACAAGCTTAACCAAGGCAAGATAAGGTGAGTACGGGACGTCTTGGGCTTGGGGGAAAACAATGGCATGGCATCTATGGGTTACAATCGGAAGATTGAAGGAAAATATGGGTTTGTTTGAATCAATTCGTCCAATGCTAGACCTGAGATTTGGCGGTTAAGGGGGGATGCAGTTGCTGAGATTTCCCTTGAAAAAATGGTGTAAACGGCATAGGGTAGAGTCCGATTAGTTGCAATGCACATGGAGGTGCACCTAGGTGGCGATTGGCGGTGACTTGGGAGTTGGAATGACTTTCCTTGTTTCGAAATGTGGCGGATCAAGTCTAATCTTCTATTCTCCTCTAAGAATGAGGGGAAAGGACAATAAAAGTATTAATGTCCATATAAAAATGGTGACAAAGAATCAAAAATGAAGTTAAGTTTGAAACATGGTTTAGAGATGACTAATCACTTTTAAGTTGATTAATTGACCTTAATTCCCGTTATAAGCTTAACGAAGGCAAGTTAAGGTGAGTACGGGACGTCTTGGGCATGGGGGAAAACAATGGCATGGCACCTGTGGGTTACAATCGGAAGATTGAAGGAAAACATGGGTTTGTTTGAGTCAATTCGTCCAATGCTAGACGTGAGTTTCGACGGTTAAGGGGGGGTTGCAGTTGCTGAGATTTCCCATTGAGAAAATGGTCTTAACGGCATAGGGTAGAGTCCGATTAGTTGCAATGCACGTGGAGGTGCACCTAGATGGCGATTGGCGGTGGCTTGGGGGTTGGAATGACTTTCCTTGTTTCGAAATGTGGTGGATCAAGTCTAATCTTCTATTCTCCTCTAAGAATGATGGGAAACAACATTAAAAGTATTAATGTCCCTATAAAAATGGTGACAAAGAATTAAAAATGAAATTAAGCTTGAAACATTGTTTAGAAATGACTAATCACTTGTAAGTTGATTAATTGACCTTAACTCCCGTTACAAGCTTAACCAGGGCAAGATAAGGTGAGTACGGGACGTCCTGGGCTTGGGGGAAAACAATGGCATGGCATCTTAGGGTTACAATCGGAAGTTTCAAGGAAAAGATGGGTTTGTTGGAGTCAATTCGTCTAACGCTAGACTTGAATTTCGACGGTTAAGGGGGGGATGTAGTTGCTGAGATTTCCCTTGAGAAAATGACGTAAACGGCATAGGGTAGAGTTCGATTCGTTGCAATGCACTAGGAGGTGCACCTAGGTGGTGATTAGCGGTGACTTGGGCGTTGGAATGGCTTTCATTGTTTTGAAAACTGGTAAATCAAGTCTAATTTCTAATTTACCCAAAGAATGATGGGAAACAACAATAAAAGTATTAATGTCCATATAAAAATGGTGGCAAAGAATTAAAAAGCAAATTAAGCTTGAAACATGGTTTTGACATGAGTAATCGGTTGTAAGTTAATTAATTCCCTTAACACCGGTTACATGTTTCACCAAGGCTAGATAAGGCACATCTGGGGCTACAATTGGAAGAACGATACAAAAGACAGGTCTCTTCATGTCAGTTCTTCCCATGCTAGAAATGAAGTAGATGGTTAAGGTGGGATACATTTGATGAGATTTCACTTGAGAAATTAGTGTGAACTGCATAGGCTGGGGTCCGATTAGTTGCAACGCACATGGAGATGCACGTAGGTGCTGATTGGCGGTGACTTGGGAGTTCGAATGACTTTCCTTGTTTCGAAATGTGGCGGATCAAGTCTAATCTTGTATTCTCCTCTAAGAATGATGGGAAACAACAATAAAAGTATTAATGTCCATATAAAAATGGTGAGAAAGAATTAAAAAGGATATTAATTTTGAAACATGGTTTAGAGATGACTAATCACTTGTAAGTGGATTAATTGACCTTAACTCCAGTTACCAGCTTAACCAAGGCAATATAAGGTGAGTACGGGACGGCTTGGGCTTGGGGGAAAACAATGGCATTGCATCTGTGGGTTACAATCGGAAGATTGAAGGAAGAGATGGGTTTGTTTGAGTC
Source organism: Carya illinoinensis (assembly GCF_018687715.1). Taxonomy (NCBI): domain Eukaryota; kingdom Viridiplantae; phylum Streptophyta; class Magnoliopsida; order Fagales; family Juglandaceae; genus Carya; species Carya illinoinensis. The sequence continues at coordinate 15,663,391 of NC_056757.1, read as the reverse complement.
AATTCGTCCAATGCTAGACGTGAGTTTCGACGGTTAAGGGGGGGTTGCAGTTGCTGAGATTTCCCATTGAGAAAATGGTCTTAACGGCATAGGGTAGAGTCCGATTAGTTGCAATGCACGTGGAGGTGCACCTAGATGGCGATTGGCGGTGGCTTGGGGGTTGGAATGACTTTCCTTGTTTCGAAATGTGGTGGATCAAGTCTAATCTTCTATTCTCCTCTAAGAATGATGGGAAACAACATTAAAAGTATTAATGTCCATATAAAAATGGTGACAAAGAATTAAAAATGAAATTAAGCTTGAAACATTGTTTAGAAATGACTAATCACTTGTAAGTTGATTAATTGACCTTAACTCCCGTTACAAGCTTAACCAGGGCAAGATAAGGTGAGTACGGGACGTCCTGGGCTTGGGGGAAAACAATGGCATGGCATCTTAGGGTTACAATCGGAAGTTTCAAGGAAAAGATGGGTTTGTTGGAGTCAATTCGTCTAACGCTAGACTTGAATTTCGACGGTTAAGGGGGGGATGTAGTTGCTGAGATTTCCCTTGAGAAAATGACGTAAACGGCATAGGGTAGAGTTCGATTCGTTGCAATGCACTAGGAGGTGCACCTAGGTGGTGATTAGCGGTGACTTGGGCGTTGGAATGACTTTCATTGTTTTGAAAACTGGTAAATCAAGTCTAATTTCTAATTTACCCAAAGAATGATGGGAAACAACAATAAAAGTATTAATGTCCATATAAAAATGGTGGCAAAGAATTAAAAAGCAAATTAAGCTTGAAACATGGTTTTGACATGAGTAATCGGTTGTAAGTTAATTAATTCCCTTAACACCGGTTACATGTTTCACCAAGGCTAGATAAGGCACATCTAGGGCTACAATTGGAAGAACGATACAAAAGACAGGTCTCTTCATGTCAGTTCTTCCCATGCTAGAAATGAACTAGATGGTTAAGGTGGGATAGATTTGATGAGATTTCACTTGAGAAATTAGTGTGAACTGCATAGGCTGGGGTCCGATTAGTTGCAACGCACATGGAGATGCACGTAGGTGCTGATTGGCGGTGACTTGGGAGTTGGAATGACTTTCCTTGTTTCGAAATGTGGCGGATCAAGTCTAATCTTGTATTCTCCTCTAAGAATGATGGGAAACAACAAGAAAAGTATTAATGTCCATATAAAAATAGTGAGAAAGAATTAAAAAGGATATTAATTTTGAAACATGGTTTAGAGATGACTAATCACTTGGAAGTGGATTAATTGACCTTAACTCCAGTTACCAGCATAACCAAGGCAATATAAGGTGAGTACGGGACGGCTTGGGCTTGGGGGAAAACAATGGCATTGCATCTGTGGGTTACAATCGGAAGATTGAAGGAACAGATGGGTTTGTTTGAGTCAATTCGTCCAATGCTAGAACTGAGTTTTGACGGTTAAGGGGGGATGCAGTTGCTGAGATTTCCCTTGAGAAAATAGTGTAAACGGCATAGGGTAGAGTCCGATTAGTTGCAATGCACATGGAGGTTCACCTAGGTGGCGATTGGCGGTGACTTGGGAGTTGGAATGACTTTCCTTGTTTCGAAATGTGGTGGATCAAGTCTAATCTTCTGTTCCCCTCTAAGAATGATGGGAAACAACAATAAAAGTATTAATGTCCATATAAAAATGGTGAGAAAGAATTAAAAAGCAAAGTGATTTTGAAACATGGTTTAGAGATGACTCTAATCACTTGTAAGTTGATTAATTGACCTTAACTCCCGTTACAAGCTTAACCAAGGCAAGATAAGGTGAGTACGGGACGTCTTGGGCTTGGGGGAAAACAATGGCATGGCATCTGTGGGTTACAATCGGAAGATTGAAGGAAAATATGGGTTTGTTTGAATCAATTCGTCCAATGCTAGACCTGAGATTTGGCGGTTAAGGGGGGATGCAGTTGCTGAGATTTCCCTTGAAAAAATGGTGTAAACGGCATAGGGTAGAGTCCGATTAGTTGCAATGCACATGGAGGTGCACCTAGGTGGCGATTGGCGGTGACTTGGGAGTTGGAATGACTTTCCTTGTTTCGAAATGTGGCGGATCAAGTCTAATCTTCTATTCTCCTCTAAGAATGAGGGGAAAGGACAATAAAAGTATTAATGTCCATATAAAAATGGTGACAAAGAATCAAAAATGAAGTTAAGTTTGAAACATGGTTTAGAGATGACTAATCACTTTTAAGTTGATTAATTGACCTTAATTCCCGTTATAAGCTTAACGAAGGCAAGTTAAGGTGAGTACGGGACGTCTTGGGCATGGGGGAAGACAATGGCATGGCACCTGTGGGTTACAATCGGAAGATTGAAGGAAAAGATGGGTTTGTTTGAGTCAATTCGTCCAATGCTAGACGTGAGTTTCGACGGTTAAGGGGGGGTTGCAGTTGCTGAGATTTCCCATTGAGAAAATGGTCTTAACGGCATAGGGTAGAGTCCGATTAGTTGCAATGCACGTGGAGGTGCACCTAGATGGCGATTGGCGGTGGCTTGGGGGTTGGAATGACTTTCCTTGTTTCGAAATGTGGTGGATCAAGTCTAATCTTCTATTCTCCTCTAAGAATGATGGGAAACAACATTAAAAGTATTAATGTCCATATAAAAATGGTGACAAAGAATTAAAAATGAAATTAAGCTTGAAACATTGTTTAGAAATGACTAATCACTTGTAAGTTGATTAATCCTTAACTCCCGTTACAAGCTTAACCAGGGCAAGATAAGGTGAGTACGGGACGTCCTGGGCTTCGGGGAAAACAATGGCATGGCATCTTAGGGTTACAATCGGAAGTTTCAAGGAAAAGATGGGTTTGTTGGAGTCAATTCGTCTAACGCTAGACTTGAATTTCGACGGTTAAGGGGGGGATGGTGTTGCTGAGATTTCCCTTGAGAAAATGACGTAAACGGCATAGGGTAGAGTTCGATTCGTTGCAATGCACTAGGAGGTGCACCTAGGTGGTGATTAGCGGTGACTTGGGCGTTGGAATGGCTTTCATTGTTTTGAAAACTGGTAAATCAAGTCTAATTTCTAATTTACCCAAAGAATGATGGGAAACAACAATAAAAGTATTAATGTCCATATAAAAATGGTGGCAAAGAATTAAAAAGCAAATTAAGCTTGAAACATGGTTTTGACATGAGTAATCGGTTGTAAGTTAATTAATTCCCTTAACACCGGTTACATGTTTCACCAAGGCTAGATAAGGCACATCTGGGGCTACAATTGGAAGAACGATACAAAAGACAGGTCTCTTCATGTCAGTTCTTCCCATGCTAGAAATGAACTAGATGGTTAAGGTGGGATACATTTGATGAGATTTCACTTGAGAAATTAGTGTGAACTGCATAGGCTGGGGTCCGATTAGTTGCAACGCACATGGAGATGCACGTAGGTGCTGATTGGCGGTGACTTGGGAGTTCGAATGACTTTCCTTGTTTCGAAATGTGGCGGATCAAGTCTAATCTTGTATTCTCCTCTAAGAATGATGGGAAACAACAATAAAAGTATTAATGTCCATATAAAAATGGTGAGAAAGAATTAAAAAGGATATTAATTTTGAAACATGGTTTAGAGATGACTAATCACTTGTAAGTGGATTAATTGACCTTAACTCCAGTTACCAGCTTAACCAAGGCAATATAAGGTGAGTACGGGACGGCTTGGGCTTGGGGGAAAACAATGGCATTGCATCTGTGGGTTACAATCGGAAGATTGAAGGAAGAGATGGGTTTGTTTGAGTCAATTCGTCCAATGCTAGAACTGAGTTTTGACGGTTAAGGGGGGATGCAGTTGCTGAGATTTCCCTTGAGAAAATAGTGTAAACGGCATAGGGTAGAGTCCGATTAGTTGCAATGCACATGGAGGTTCACCTAGGTGGCGATTGGCGGTGACTTGGGAGTTGGAATGACTTTCCTTGTTTCGAAATGTGGTGGATCAAGTCTAATCTTCTGTTCCCCTCTAAGAATGATGGGAAACAACAATAAAAGTATTAATGTCCATATAAAAATGGTGAGAAAGAATTAAAAAGCAAAGTGATTTTGAAACATGGTTTAGAGATGACTCTAATCACTTGTAAGTTGATTAATTGACCTTAACTCCCGTTACAAGCTTAACCAAGGCAAGATAAGGTGAGTACGGGACGTCTTGGGCTTGGGGGAAAACAATGGCATGGCATCTGTGGGTTACAATCGGAAGATTGAAGGAAAAGATGGGTTTGTTTGAGTTAATTCATCCAATGCTAGATCTGAGATTTGACGGTTAAGGGGGGATGCAGTTGCTGAGATTTCCCTTGAAAAAATGGTGTAAACGGCATAGGGTAGAGTCCGATTAGTTGCAATGCACATGGAGGTGCACCTAGGTGGCGATTGGCGGTGACTTGGGAGTTGGAATGACTTTCCTTGTTTCGAAATGTGGCGGATCAAGTCTAATCTTCTATTCTCCTCTAAGAATGAGGGGAAAGGACAATAAAAGTATTAATGTCCACATAAAAATGGTGACAAAGAATCAAAAATGAAGTTAAGTTTGAAACATGGTTTAGAGATGATTAATCACTTTTAAGTTGAGTAATTGACCTTAATTCCCGTTATAAGCTTAACGAAGGCAAGTTAAGGTGAGTACGGGACGTCTTGGGCATGGGGGAAAACAATGGCATGGCACCTGTGGGTTACAATCGGAAGATTGAAGGAAAAGATGGGTTTGTTTGAGTCAATTCGTCCAATGCTAGACGTGAGTTTCGACGGTTAAGGGGGGGTTGCAGTTGCTGAGATTTCCCATTGAGAAAATGGTCTTAACGGCATAGGGTAGAGTCCGATTAGTTGCAATGCACGTGGAGGTGCACCTAGATGGCGATTGGCGGTGGCTTGGGGGTTGGAATGACTTTCCTTGTTTCGAAATGTGGTGGATCAAGTCTAATCTTCTATTCTCCTCTAAGAATGATGGGAAACAACATTAAAAGTATTAATGTCCATATAAAAATGGTGACAAAGAATTAAAAATGAAATTAAGCTTGAAACATTGTTTAGAAATGACTAATCACTTGTAAGTTGATTAATTGACCTTAACTCCCGTTACAAGCTTAACCAGGGCAAGATAAGGTGAGTACGGGACGTCCTGGGCTTGGGGGAAAACAATGGCATGGCATCTTAGGGTTACAATCGGAAGTTTCAAGGAAAAGATGGGTTTGTTGGAGTCAATTCGTCTAACGCTAGACTTGAATTTCGACGGTTAAGGGGGGGATGTAGTTGCTGAGATTTCCCTTGAGAAAATGACGTAAACGGCATAGGGTAGAGTTCGATTCGTTGCAATGCACTAGGAGGTGCACCTAGGTGGTGATTAGCGGTGACTTGGGCGTTGGAATGGCTTTCATTGTTTTGAAAACTGGTAAATCAAGTCTAATTTCTAATTTACCCAAAGAATGATGGGAAACAACAATAAAAGTATTAATGTCCATATAAAAATGGTGGCAAAGAATTAAAAAGCAAATTAAGCTTGAAACATGGTTTTGACATGAGTAATCGGTTGTAAGTTAATTAATTCCCTTAACACCGGTTACATGTTTCACCAAGGCTAGATAAGGCACATCTAGGGCTACAATTGGAAGAACGATACAAAAGACAGGTCTCTTCATGTCAGTTCTTCCCATGCTAGAAATGAACTAGATGGTTAAGGTGGGATACATTTGATGAGATTTCACTTGAGAAATTAGTGTGAACTGCATAGGCTGGGGTCCGATTAGTTGCAACGCACATGGAGATGCACGTAGGTGCTGATTGGCGGTGACTTGGGAGTTCGAATGACTTTCCTTGTTTCGAAATGTGGCGGATCAAGTCTAATCTTGTATTCTCCTCTAAGAATGATGGGAAACAACAAGAAAAGTATTAATGTCCATATAAAAATAGTGAGAAAGAATTAAAAAGGATATTAATTTTGAAACATGGTTTAGAGATGACTAATCACTTGGAAGTGGATTAATTGACCTTAACTCCAGTTACCAGCTTAACCAAGGCAATATAAGGTGAGTATGGGACGGCTTGGGCTTGGGGGAAAACAATGGCATTGCATCTGTGGGTTACAATCGGAAGATTGAAGGAACAGATGGGTTTGTTTGAGTCAATTCGTCCAATGCTAGAACTGAGTTTTGACGGTTAAGGGGGGATGCAGTTGCTGAGATTTCCCTTGAGAAAATAGTGTAAACGGCATAGGGTAGAGTCCGATTAGTTGCAATGCACATGGAGGTTCACCTAGGTGGCGATTGGCGGTGACTTGGGAGTTGGAATGACTTTCCTTGTTTCGAAATGTGGTGGATCAAGTCTAATCTTCTGTTCCCCTCTAAGAATGATGGGAAACAACAATAAAAGTATTAATGTCCATATAAAAATGGTGAGAAAGAATTAAAAAGCAAAGTGATTTTGAAACATGGTTTAGAGATGACTCTAATCACTTGTAAGTTGATTAATTGACCTTAACTCCCGTTACAAGCTTAACCAAGGCAAGATAAGGTGAGTACGGGACGTCTTGGGCTTGGGGGAAAACAATGGCATGGCATCTATGGGTTACAATCGGAAGATTGAAGGAAAATATGGGTTTGTTTGAATCAATTCGTCCAATGCTAGACCTGAGATTTGGCGGTTAAGGGGGGATGCAGTTGCTGAGATTTCCCTTGAAAAAATGGTGTAAACGGCATAGGGTAGAGTCCGATTAGTTGCAATGCACATGGAGGTGCACCTAGGTGGCGATTGGCGGTGACTTGGGAGTTGGAATGACTTTCCTTGTTTCGAAATGTGGCGGATCAAGTCTAATCTTCTATTCTCCTCTAAGAATGAGGGGAAAGGACAATAAAAGTATTAATGTCCATATAAAAATGGTGACAAAGAATCAAAAATGAAGTTAAGTTTGAAACATGGTTTAGAGATGACTAATCACTTTTAAGTTGATTAATTGACCTTAATTCCCGTTATAAGCTTAACGAAGGCAAGTTAAGGTGAGTACGGGACGTCTTGGGCATGGGGGAAAACAATGGCATGGCACCTGTGGGTTACAATCGGAAGATTGAAGGAAAACATGGGTTTGTTTGAGTCAATTCGTCCAATGCTAGACGTGAGTTTCGACGGTTAAGGGGGGGTTGCAGTTGCTGAGATTTCCCATTGAGAAAATGGTCTTAACGGCATAGGGTAGAGTCCGATTAGTTGCAATGCACGTGGAGGTGCACCTAGATGGCGATTGGCGGTGGCTTGGGGGTTGGAATGACTTTCCTTGTTTCGAAATGTGGTGGATCAAGTCTAATCTTCTATTCTCCTCTAAGAATGATGGGAAACAACATTAAAAGTATTAATGTCCCTATAAAAATGGTGACAAAGAATTAAAAATGAAATTAAGCTTGAAACATTGTTTAGAAATGACTAATCACTTGTAAGTTGATTAATTGACCTTAACTCCCGTTACAAGCTTAACCAGGGCAAGATAAGGTGAGTACGGGACGTCCTGGGCTTGGGGGAAAACAATGGCATGGCATCTTAGGGTTACAATCGGAAGTTTCAAGGAAAAGATGGGTTTGTTGGAGTCAATTCGTCTAACGCTAGACTTGAATTTCGACGGTTAAGGGGGGGATGTAGTTGCTGAGATTTCCCTTGAGAAAATGACGTAAACGGCATAGGGTAGAGTTCGATTCGTTGCAATGCACTAGGAGGTGCACCTAGGTGGTGATTAGCGGTGACTTGGGCGTTGGAATGGCTTTCATTGTTTTGAAAACTGGTAAATCAAGTCTAATTTCTAATTTACCCAAAGAATGATGGGAAACAACAATAAAAGTATTAATGTCCATATAAAAATGGTGGCAAAGAATTAAAAAGCAAATTAAGCTTGAAACATGGTTTTGACATGAGTAATCGGTTGTAAGTTAATTAATTCCCTTAACACCGGTTACATGTTTCACCAAGGCTAGATAAGGCACATCTGGGGCTACAATTGGAAGAACGATACAAAAGACAGGTCTCTTCATGTCAGTTCTTCCCATGCTAGAAATGAACTAGATGGTTAAGGTGGGATACATTTGATGAGATTTCACTTGAGAAATTAGTGTGAACTGCATAGGCTGGGGTCCGATTAGTTGCAACGCACATGGAGATGCACGTAGGTGCTGATTGGCGGTGACTTGGGAGTTCGAATGACTTTCCTTGTTTCGAAATGTGGCGGATCAAGTCTAATCTTGTATTCTCCTCTAAGAATGATGGGAAACAACAATAAAAGTATTAATGTCCATATAAAAATGGTGAGAAAGAATTAAAAAGGATATTAATTTTGAAACATGGTTTAGAGATGACTAATCACTTGTAAGTGGATTAATTGACCTTAACTCCAGTTACCAGCTTAACCAAGGCAATATAAGGTGAGTACGGGACGGCTTGGGCTTGGGGGAAAACAATGGCATTGCATCTGTGGGTTACAATCGGAAGATTGAAGGAAGAGATGGGTTTGTTTGAGTCAATTCGTCCAATGCTAGACGTGAGTTTCGACGGTTAAGGGGGGGTTGCAGTTGCTGAGATTTCCCATTGAGAAAATGGTCTTAACGGCATAGGGTAGAGTCCGATTAGTTGCAATGCACGTGGAGGTGCACCTAGATGGCGATTGGCGGTGGCTTGGGGGTTGGAATGACTTTCCTTGTTTCGAAATGTGGTGGATCAAGTCTAATCTTCTATTCTCCTCTAAGAATGATGGGAAACAACATTAAAAGTATTAATGTCCATATAAAAATGGTGACAAAGAATTAAAAATGAAATTAAGCTTGAAACATTGTTTAGAAATGACTAATCACTTGTAAGTTGATTAATTGACCTTAACTCCCGTTACAAGCTTAACCAGGGCAAGATAAGGTGAGTACGGGACGTCCTGGGCTTGGGGGAAAACAATGGCATGGCATCTTAGGGTTACAATCGGAAGTTTCAAGGAAAAGATGGGTTTGTTGGAGTCAATTCGTCTAACGCTAGACTTGAATTTCGACGGTTAAGGGGGGGATGTAGTTGCTGAGATTTCCCTTGAGAAAATGACGTAAACGGCATAGGGTAGAGTTCGATTCGTTGCAATGCACTAGGAGGTGCACCTAGGTGGTGATTAGCGGTGACTTGGGCGTTGGAATGACTTTCATTGTTTTGAAAACTGGTAAATCAAGTCTAATTTCTAATTTACCCAAAGAATGATGGGAAACAACAATAAAAGTATTAATGTCCATATAAAAATGGTGGCAAAGAATTAAAAAGCAAATTAAGCTTGAAACATGGTTTTGACATGAGTAATCGGTTGTAAGTTAATTAATTCCCTTAACACCGGTTACATGTTTCACCAAGGCTAGATAAGGCACATCTAGGGCTACAATTGGAAGAACGATACAAAAGACAGGTCTCTTCATGTCAGTTCTTCCCATGCTAGAAATGAACTAGATGGTTAAGGTGGGATACATTTGATGAGATTTCACTTGAGAAATTAGTGTGAACTGCATAGGCTGGGGTCCGATTAGTTGCAACGCACATGGAGATGCACGTAGGTGCTGATTGGCGGTGACTTGGGAGTTGGAATGACTTTCCTTGTTTCGAAATGTGGCGGATCAAGTCTAATCTTGTATTCTCCTCTAAGAATGATGGGAAACAACAAGAAAAGTATTAATGTCCATATAAAAATAGTGAGAAAGAATTAAAAAGGATATTAATTTTGAAACATGGTTTAGAGATGACTAATCACTTGGAAGTGGATTAATTGACCTTAACTCCAGTTACCAGCATAACCAAGGCAATATAAGGTGAGTACGGGACGGCTTGGGCTTGGGGGAAAACAATGGCATTGCATCTGTGGGTTACAATCGGAAGATTGAAGGAACAGATGGGTTTGTTTGAGTCAATTCGTCCAATGCTAGAACTGAGTTTTGACGGTTAAGGGGGGATGCAGTTGCTGAGATTTCCCTTGAGAAAATAGTGTAAACGGCATAGGGTAGAGTCCGATTAGTTGCAATGCACATGGAGGTTCACCTAGGTGGCGATTGGCGGTGACTTGGGAGTTGGAATGACTTTCCTTGTTTCGAAATGTGGTGGATCAAGTCTAATCTTCTGTTCCCCTCTAAGAATGATGGGAAACAACAATAAAAGTATTAATGTCCATATAAAAATGGTGAGAAAGAATTAAAAAGCAAAGTGATTTTGAAACATGGTTTAGAGATGACTCTAATCACTTGTAAGTTGATTAATTGACCTTAACTCCCGTTACAAGCTTAACCAAGGCAAGATAAGGTGAGTACGGGACGTCTTGGGCTTGGGGGAAAACAATGGCATGGCATCTGTGGGTTACAATCGGAAGATTGAAGGAAAATATGGGTTTGTTTGAATCAATTCGTCCAATGCTAGACCTGAGATTTGGCGGTTAAGGGGGGATGCAGTTGCTGAGATTTCCCTTGAAAAAATGGTGTAAACGGCATAGGGTAGAGTCCGATTAGTTGCAATGCACATGGAGGTGCACCTAGGTGGCGATTGGCGGTGACTTGGGAGTTGGAATGACTTTCCTTGTTTCGAAATGTGGCGGATCAAGTCTAATCTTCTATTCTCCTCTAAGAATGAGGGGAAAGGACAATAAAAGTATTAATGTCCATATAAAAATGGTGACAAAGAATCAAAAATGAAGTTAAGTTTGAAACATGGTTTAGAGATGACTAATCACTTTTAAGTTGATTAATTGACCTTAATTCCCGTTATAAGCTTAACGAAGGCAAGTTAAGGTGAGTACGGGACGTCTTGGGCATGGGGGAAGACAATGGCATGGCACCTGTGGGTTACAATCGGAAGATTGAAGGAAAAGATGGGTTTGTTTGAGTCAATTCGTCCAATGCTAGACGTGAGTTTCGACGGTTAAGGGGGGGTTGCAGTTGCTGAGATTTCCCATTGAGAAAATGGTCTTAACGGCATAGGGTAGAGTCCGATTAGTTGCAATGCACGTGGAGGTGCACCTAGATGGCGATTGGCGGTGGCTTGGGGGTTGGAATGACTTTCCTTGTTTCGAAATGTGGTGGATCAAGTCTAATCTTCTATTCTCCTCTAAGAATGATGGGAAACAACATTAAAAGTATTAATGTCCATATAAAAATGGTGACAAAGAATTAAAAATGAAATTAAGCTTGAAACATTGTTTAGAAATGACTAATCACTTGTAAGTTGATTAATCCTTAACTCCCGTTACAAGCTTAACCAGGGCAAGATAAGGTGAGTACGGGACGTCCTGGGCTTCGGGGAAAACAATGGCATGGCATCTTAGGGTTACAATCGGAAGTTTCAAGGAAAAGATGGGTTTGTTGGAGTCAATTCGTCTAACGCTAGACTTGAATTTCGACGGTTAAGGGGGGGATGTAGTTGCTGAGATTTCCCTTGAGAAAATGACGTAAACGGCATAGGGTAGAGTTCGATTCGTTGCAATGCACTAGGAGGTGCACCTAGGTGGTGATTAGCGGTGACTTGGGCGTTGGAATGGCTTTCATTGTTTTGAAAACTGGTAAATCAAGTCTAATTTCTAATTTACCCAAAGAATGATGGGAAACAACAATAAAAGTATTAATGTCCATATAAAAATGGTGGCAAAGAATTAAAAAGCAAATTAAGCTTGAAACATGGTTTTGACATGAGTAATCGGTTGTAAGTTAATTAATTCCCTTAACACCGGTTACATGTTTCACCAAGGCTAGATAAGGCACATCTGGGGCTACAATTGGAAGAACGATACAAAAGACAGGTCTCTTCATGTCAGTTCTTCCCATGCTAGAAATGAACTAGATGGTTAAGGTGGGATACATTTGATGAGATTTCACTTGAGAAATTAGTGTGAACTGCATAGGCTGGGGTCCGATTAGTTGCAACGCACATGGAGATGCACGTAGGTGCTGATTGGCGGTGACTTGGGAGTTCGAATGACTTTCCTTGTTTCGAAATGTGGCGGATCAAGTCTAATCTTGTATTCTCCTCTAAGAATGATGGGAAACAACAATAAAAGTATTAATGTCCATATAAAAATGGTGAGAAAGAATTAAAAAGGATATTAATTTTGAAACATGGTTTAGAGATGACTAATCACTTGTAAGTGGATTAATTGACCTTAACTCCAGTTACCAGCTTAACCAAGGCAATATAAGGTGAGTACGGGACGGCTTGGGCTTGGGGGAAAACAATGGCATTGCATCTGTGGGTTACAATCGGAAGATTGAAGGAAGAGATGGGTTTGTTTGAGTCAATTCGTCCAATGCTAGAACTGAGTTTTGACGGTTAAGGGGGGATGCAGTTGCTGAGATTTCCCTTGAGAAAATAGTGTAAACGGCATAGGGTAGAGTCCGATTAGTTGCAATGCACATGGAGGTTCACCTAGGTGGCGATTGGCGGTGACTTGGGAGTTGGAATGACTTTCCTTGTTTCGAAATGTGGTGGATCAAGTCTAATCTTCTGTTCCCCTCTAAGAATGATGGGAAACAACAATAAAAGTATTAATGTCCATATAAAAATGGTGAGAAAGAATTAAAAAGCAAAGTGATTTTGAAACATGGTTTAGAGATGACTCTAATCACTTGTAAGTTGATTAATTGACCTTAACTCCCGTTACAAGCTTAACCAAGGCAAGATAAGGTGAGTACGGGACGTCTTGGGCTTGGGGGAAAACAATGGCATGGCATCTGTGGGTTACAATCGGAAGATTGAAGGAAAAGATGGGTTTGTTTGAGTTAATTCATCCAATGCTAGATCTGAGATTTGACGGTTAAGGGGGGATGCAGTTGCTGAGATTTCCCTTGAAAAAATGGTGTAAACGGCATAGGGTAGAGTCCGATTAGTTGCAATGCACATGGAGGTGCACCTAGGTGGCGATTGGCGGTGACTTGGGAGTTGGAATGACTTTCCTTGTTTCGAAATGTGGCGGATCAAGTCTAATCTTCTATTCTCCTCTAAGAATGAGGGGAAAGGACAATAAAAGTATTAATGTCCACATAAAAATGGTGACAAAGAATCAAAAATGAAGTTAAGTTTGAAACATGGTTTAGAGATGATTAATCACTTTTAAGTTGAGTAATTGACCTTAATTCCCGTTATAAGCTTAACGAAGGCAAGTTAAGGTGAGTACGGGACGTCTTGGGCATGGGGGAAAACAATGGCATGGCACCTGTGGGTTACAATCGGAAGATTGAAGGAAAAGATGGGTTTGTTTGAGTCAATTCGTCCAATGCTAGACGTGAGTTTCGACGGTTAAGGGGGGGTTGCAGTTGCTGAGATTTCCCATTGAGAAAATGGTCTTAACGGCATAGGGTAGAGTCCGATTAGTTGCAATGCACGTGGAGGTGCACCTAGATGGCGATTGGCGGTGGCTTGGGGGTTGGAATGACTTTCCTTGTTTCGAAATGTGGTGGATCAAGTCTAATCTTCTATTCTCCTCTAAGAATGATGGGAAACAACATTAAAAGTATTAATGTCCATATAAAAATGGTGACAAAGAATTAAAAATGAAATTAAGCTTGAAACATTGTTTAGAAATGACTAATCACTTGTAAGTTGATTAATTGACCTTAACTCCCGTTACAAGCTTAACCAGGGCAAGATAAGGTGAGTACGGGACGTCCTGGGCTTGGGGGAAAACAATGGCATGGCATCTTAGGGTTACAATCGGAAGTTTCAAGGAAAAGATGGGTTTGTTGGAGTCAATTCGTCTAACGCTAGACTTGAATTTCGACGGTTAAGGGGGGGATGTAGTTGCTGAGATTTCCCTTGAGAAAATGACGTAAACGGCATAGGGTAGAGTTCGATTCGTTGCAATGCACTAGGAGGTGCACCTAGGTGGTGATTAGCGGTGACTTGGGCGTTGGAATGGCTTTCATTGTTTTGAAAACTGGTAAATCAAGTCTAATTTCTAATTTACCCAAAGAATGATGGGAAACAACAATAAAAGTATTAATGTCCATATAAAAATGGTGGCAAAGAATTAAAAAGCAAATTAAGCTTGAAACATGGTTTTGACATGAGTAATCGGTTGTAAGTTAATTAATTCCCTTAACACCGGTTACATGTTTCACCAAGGCTAGATAAGGCACATCTGGGGCTACAATTGGAAGAACGATACAAAAGACAGGTCTCTTCATGTCAGTTCTTCCCATGCTAGAAATGAACTAGATGGTTAAGGTGGGATACATTTGATGAGATTTCACTTGAGAAATTAGTGTGAACTGCATAGGCTGGGGTCCGATTAGTTGCAACGCACATGGAGATGCACGTAGGTGCTGATTGGCGGTGACTTGGGAGTTCGAATGACTTTCCTTGTTTCGAAATGTGGCGGATCAAGTCTAATCTTGTATTCTCCTCTAAGAATGATGGGAAACAACAATAAAAGTATTAATGTCCATATAAAAATGGTGAGAAAGAATTAAAAAGGATATTAATTTTGAAACATGGTTTAGAGATGACTAATCACTTGTAAGTGGATTAATTGACCTTAACTCCAGTTACCAGCTTAACCAAGGCAATATAAGGTGAGTACGGGACGGCTTGGGCTTGGGGGAAAACAATGGCATTGCATCTGTGGGTTACAATCGGAAGATTGAAGGAAGAGATGGGTTTGTTTGAGTCAATTCGTCCAATGCTAGACGTGAGTTTCGACGGTTAAGGGGGGGTTGCAGTTGCTGAGATTTCCCATTGAGAAAATGGTCTTAACGGCATAGGGTAGAGTCCGATTAGTTGCAATGCACGTGGAGGTGCACCTAGATGGCGATTGGCGGTGGCTTGGGGGTTGGAATGACTTTCCTTGTTTCGAAATGTGGTGGATCAAGTCTAATCTTCTATTCTCCTCTAAGAATGATGGGAAACAACATTAAAAGTATTAATGTCCATATAAAAATGGTGACAAAGAATTAAAAATGAAATTAAGCTTGAAACATTGTTTAGAAATGACTAATCACTTGTAAGTTGATTAATTGACCTTAACTCCCGTTACAAGCTTAACCAGGGCAAGATAAGGTGAGTACGGGACGTCCTGGGCTTGGGGGAAAACAATGGCATGGCATCTTAGGGTTACAATCGGAAGTTTCAAGGAAAAGATGGGTTTGTTGGAGTCAATTCGTCTAACGCTAGACTTGAATTTCGACGGTTAAGGGGGGGATGTAGTTGCTGAGATTTCCCTTGAGAAAATGACGTAAACGGCATAGGGTAGAGTTCGATTCGTTGCAATGCACTAGGAGGTGCACCTAGGTGGTGATTAGCGGTGACTTGGGCGTTGGAATGACTTTCATTGTTTTGAAAACTGGTAAATCAAGTCTAATTTCTAATTTACCCAAAGAATGATGGGAAACAACAATAAAAGTATTAATGTCCATATAAAAATGGTGGCAAAGAATTAAAAAGCAAATTAAGCTTGAAACATGGTTTTGACATGAGTAATCGGTTGTAAGTTAATTAATTCCCTTAACACCGGTTACATGTTTCACCAAGGCTAGATAAGGCACATCTAGGGCTACAATTGGAAGAACGATACAAAAGACAGGTCTCTTCATGTCAGTTCTTCCCATGCTAGAAATGAACTAGATGGTTAAGGTGGGATACATTTGATGAGATTTCACTTGAGAAATTAGTGTGAACTGCATAGGCTGGGGTCCGATTAGTTGCAACGCACATGGAGATGCACGTAGGTGCTGATTGGCGGTGACTTGGGAGTTGGAATGACTTTCCTTGTTTCGAAATGTGGCGGATCAAGTCTAATCTTGTATTCTCCTCTAAGAATGATGGGAAACAACAAGAAAAGTATTAATGTCCATATAAAAATAGTGAGAAAGAATTAAAAAGGATATTAATTTTGAAACATGGTTTAGAGATGACTAATCACTTGGAAGTGGATTAATTGACCTTAACTCCAGTTACCAGCATAACCAAGGCAATATAAGGTGAGTACGGGACGGCTTGGGCTTGGGGGAAAACAATGGCATTGCATCTGTGGGTTACAATCGGAAGATTGAAGGAACAGATGGGTTTGTTTGAGTCAATTCGTCCAATGCTAGAACTGAGTTTTGACGGTTAAGGGGGGATGCAGTTGCTGAGATTTCCCTTGAGAAAATAGTGTAAACGGCATAGGGTAGAGTCCGATTAGTTGCAATGCACATGGAGGTTCACCTAGGTGGCGATTGGCGGTGACTTGGGAGTTGGAATGACTTTCCTTGTTTCGAAATGTGGTGGATCAAGTCTAATCTTCTGTTCCCCTCTAAGAATGATGGGAAACAACAATAAAAGTATTAATGTCCATATAAAAATGGTGAGAAAGAATTAAAAAGCAAAGTGATTTTGAAACATGGTTTAGAGATGACTCTAATCACTTGTAAGTTGATTAATTGACCTTAACTCCCGTTACAAGCTTAACCAAGGCAAGATAAGGTGAGTACGGGACGTCTTGGGCTTGGGGGAAAACAATGGCATGGCATCTGTGGGTTACAATCGGAAGATTGAAGGAAAATATGGGTTTGTTTGAATCAATTCGTCCAATGCTAGACCTGAGATTTGGCGGTTAAGGGGGGATGCAGTTGCTGAGATTTCCCTTGAAAAAATGGTGTAAACGGCATAGGGTAGAGTCCGATTAGTTGCAATGCACATGGAGGTGCACCTAGGTGGCGATTGGCGGTGACTTGGGAGTTGGAATGACTTTCCTTGTTTCGAAATGTGGCGGATCAAGTCTAATCTTCTATTCTCCTCTAAGAATGAGGGGAAAGGACAATAAAAGTATTAATGTCCATATAAAAATGGTGACAAAGAATCAAAAATGAAGTTAAGTTTGAAACATGGTTTAGAGATGACTAATCACTTTTAAGTTGATTAATTGACCTTAATTCCCGTTATAAGCTTAACGAAGGCAAGTTAAGGTGAGTACGGGACGTCTTGGGCATGGGGGAAGACAATGGCATGGCACCTGTGGGTTACAATCGGAAGATTGAAGGAAAAGATGGGTTTGTTTGAGTCAATTCGTCCAATGCTAGACGTGAGTTTCGACGGTTAAGGGGGGGTTGCAGTTGCTGAGATTTCCCATTGAGAAAATGGTCTTAACGGCATAGGGTAGAGTCCGATTAGTTGCAATGCACGTGGAGGTGCACCTAGATGGCGATTGGCGGTGGCTTGGGGGTTGGAATGACTTTCCTTGTTTCGAAATGTGGTGGATCAAGTCTAATCTTCTATTCTCCTCTAAGAATGATGGGAAACAACATTAAAAGTATTAATGTCCATATAAAAATGGTGACAAAGAATTAAAAATGAAATTAAGCTTGAAACATTGTTTAGAAATGACTAATCACTTGTAAGTTGATTAATCCTTAACTCCCGTTACAAGCTTAACCAGGGCAAGATAAGGTGAGTACGGGACGTCCTGGGCTTCGGGGAAAACAATGGCATGGCATCTTAGGGTTACAATCGGAAGTTTCAAGGAAAAGATGGGTTTGTTGGAGTCAATTCGTCTAACGCTAGACTTGAATTTCGACGGTTAAGGGGGGGATGGTGTTGCTGAGATTTCCCTTGAGAAAATGACGTAAACGGCATAGGGTAGAGTTCGATTCGTTGCAATGCACTAGGAGGTGCACCTAGGTGGTGATTAGCGGTGACTTGGGCGTTGGAATGGCTTTCATTGTTTTGAAAACTGGTAAATCAAGTCTAATTTCTAATTTACCCAAAGAATGATGGGAAACAACAATAAAAGTATTAATGTCCATATAAAAATGGTGGCAAAGAATTAAAAAGCAAATTAAGCTTGAAACATGGTTTTGACATGAGTAATCGGTTGTAAGTTAATTAATTCCCTTAACACCGGTTACATGTTTCACCAAGGCTAGATAAGGCACATCTGGGGCTACAATTGGAAGAACGATACAAAAGACAGGTCTCTTCATGTCAGTTCTTCCCATGCTAGAAATGAACTAGATGGTTAAGGTGGGATACATTTGATGAGATTTCACTTGAGAAATTAGTGTGAACTGCATAGGCTGGGGTCCGATTAGTTGCAACGCACATGGAGATGCACGTAGGTGCTGATTGGCGGTGACTTGGGAGTTCGAATGACTTTCCTTGTTTCGAAATGTGGCGGATCAAGTCTAATCTTGTATTCTCCTCTAAGAATGATGGGAAACAACAATAAAAGTATTAATGTCCATATAAAAATGGTGAGAAAGAATTAAAAAGGATATTAATTTTGAAACATGGTTTAGAGATGACTAATCACTTGTAAGTGGATTAATTGACCTTAACTCCAGTTACCAGCTTAACCAAGGCAATATAAGGTGAGTACGGGACGGCTTGGGCTTGGGGGAAAACAATGGCATTGCATCTGTGGGTTACAATCGGAAGATTGAAGGAAGAGATGGGTTTGTTTGAGTCAATTCGTCCAATGCTAGAACTGAGTTTTGACGGTTAAGGGGGGATGCAGTTGCTGAGATTTCCCTTGAGAAAATAGTGTAAACGGCATAGGGTAGAGTCCGATTAGTTGCAATGCACATGGAGGTTCACCTAGGTGGCGATTGGCGGTGACTTGGGAGTTGGAATGACTTTCCTTGTTTCGAAATGTGGTGGATCAAGTCTAATCTTCTGTTCCCCTCTAAGAATGATGGGAAACAACAATAAAAGTATTAATGTCCATATAAAAATGGTGAGAAAGAATTAAAAAGCAAAGTGATTTTGAAACATGGTTTAGAGATGACTCTAATCACTTGTAAGTTGATTAATTGACCTTAACTCCCGTTACAAGCTTAACCAAGGCAAGATAAGGTGAGTACGGGACGTCTTGGGCTTGGGGGAAAACAATGGCATGGCATCTGTGGGTTACAATCGGAAGATTGAAGGAAAAGATGGGTTTGTTTGAGTTAATTCATCCAATGCTAGATCTGAGATTTGACGGTTAAGGGGGGATGCAGTTGCTGAGATTTCCCTTGAAAAAATGGTGTAAACGGCATAGGGTAGAGTCCGATTAGTTGCAATGCACATGGAGGTGCACCTAGGTGGCGATTGGCGGTGACTTGGGAGTTGGAATGACTTTCCTTGTTTCGAAATGTGGCGGATCAAGTCTAATCTTCTATTCTCCTCTAAGAATGAGGGGAAAGGACAATAAAAGTATTAATGTCCACATAAAAATGGTGACAAAGAATCAAAAATGAAGTTAAGTTTGAAACATGGTTTAGAGATGATTAATCACTTTTAAGTTGAGTAATTGACCTTAATTCCCGTTATAAGCTTAACGAAGGCAAGTTAAGGTGAGTACGGGACGTCTTGGGCATGGGGGAAAACAATGGCATGGCACCTGTGGGTTACAATCGGAAGATTGAAGGAAAAGATGGGTTTGTTTGAGTCAATTCGTCCAATGCTAGACGTGAGTTTCGACGGTTAAGGGGGGGTTGCAGTTGCTGAGATTTCCCATTGAGAAAATGGTCTTAACGGCATAGGGTAGAGTCCGATTAGTTGCAATGCACGTGGAGGTGCACCTAGATGGCGATTGGCGGTGGCTTGGGGGTTGGAATGACTTTCCTTGTTTCGAAATGTGGTGGATCAAGTCTAATCTTCTATTCTCCTCTAAGAATGATGGGAAACAACATTAAAAGTATTAATGTCCATATAAAAATGGTGACAAAGAATTAAAAATGAAATTAAGCTTGAAACATTGTTTAGAAATGACTAATCACTTGTAAGTTGATTAATTGACCTTAACTCCCGTTACAAGCTTAACCAGGGCAAGATAAGGTGAGTACGGGACGTCCTGGGCTTGGGGGAAAACAATGGCATGGCATCTTAGGGTTACAATCGGAAGTTTCAAGGAAAAGATGGGTTTGTTGGAGTCAATTCGTCTAACGCTAGACTTGAATTTCGACGGTTAAGGGGGGGATGTAGTTGCTGAGATTTCCCTTGAGAAAATGACGTAAACGGCATAGGGTAGAGTTCGATTCGTTGCAATGCACTAGGAGGTGCACCTAGGTGGTGATTAGCGGTGACTTGGGCGTTGGAATGGCTTTCATTGTTTTGAAAACTGGTAAATCAAGTCTAATTTCTAATTTACCCAAAGAATGATGGGAAACAACAATAAAAGTATTAATGTCCATATAAAAATGGTGGCAAAGAATTAAAAAGCAAATTAAGCTTGAAACATGGTTTTGACATGAGTAATCGGTTGTAAGTTAATTAATTCCCTTAACACCGGTTACATGTTTCACCAAGGCTAGATAAGGCACATCTAGGGCTACAATTGGAAGAACGATACAAAAGACAGGTCTCTTCATGTCAGTTCTTCCCATGCTAGAAATGAACTAGATGGTTAAGGTGGGATACATTTGATGAGATTTCACTTGAGAAATTAGTGTGAACTGCATAGGCTGGGGTCCGATTAGTTGCAACGCACATGGAGATGCACGTAGGTGCTGATTGGCGGTGACTTGGGAGTTCGAATGACTTTCCTTGTTTCGAAATGTGGCGGATCAAGTCTAATCTTGTATTCTCCTCTAAGAATGATGGGAAACAACAAGAAAAGTATTAATGTCCATATAAAAATAGTGAGAAAGAATTAAAAAGGATATTAATTTTGAAACATGGTTTAGAGATGACTAATCACTTGGAAGTGGATTAATTGACCTTAACTCCAGTTACCAGCTTAACCAAGGCAATATAAGGTGAGTATGGGACGGCTTGGGCTTGGGGGAAAACAATGGCATTGCATCTGTGGGTTACAATCGGAAGATTGAAGGAACAGATGGGTTTGTTTGAGTCAATTCGTCCAATGCTAGAACTGAGTTTTGACGGTTAAGGGGGGATGCAGTTGCTGAGATTTCCCTTGAGAAAATAGTGTAAACGGCATAGGGTAGAGTCCGATTAGTTGCAATGCACATGGAGGTTCACCTAGGTGGCGATTGGCGGTGACTTGGGAGTTGGAATGACTTTCCTTGTTTCGAAATGTGGTGGATCAAGTCTAATCTTCTGTTCCCCTCTAAGAATGATGGGAAACAACAATAAAAGTATTAATGTCCATATAAAAATGGTGAGAAAGAATTAAAAAGCAAAGTGATTTTGAAACATGGTTTAGAGATGACTCTAATCACTTGTAAGTTGATTAATTGACCTTAAATCCCGTTACAAGCTTAACCAAGGCAAGATAAGGTGAGTACGGGACGTCTTGGGCTTGGGGGAAAACAATGGCATGGCATCTATGGGTTACAATCGGAAGATTGAAGGAAAATATGGGTTTGTTTGAATCAATTCGTCCAATGCTAGACCTGAGATTTGGCGGTTAAGGGGGGATGCAGTTGCTGAGATTTCCCTTGAAAAAATGGTGTAAACGGCATAGGGTAGAGTCCGATTAGTTGCAATGCACATGGAGGTGCACCTAGGTGGCGATTGGCGGTGACTTGGGAGTTGGAATGACTTTCCTTGTTTCGAAATGTGGCGGATCAAGTCTAATCTTCTATTCTCCTCTAAGAATGAGGGGAAAGGACAATAAAAGTATTAATGTCCATATAAAAATGGTGACAAAGAATCAAAAATGAAGTTAAGTTTGAAACATGGTTTAGAGATGACTAATCACTTTTAAGTTGATTAATTGACCTTAATTCCCGTTATAAGCTTAACGAAGGCAAGTTAAGGTGAGTACGGGACGTCTTGGGCATGGGGGAAAACAATGGCATGGCACCTGTGGGTTACAATCGGAAGATTGAAGGAAAAGATGGGTTTGTTTGAGTCAATTCGTCCAATGCTAGACGTGAGTTTCGACGGTTAAGGGGGGGTTGCAGTTGCTGAGATTTCCCATTGAGAAAATGGTCTTAACGGCATAGGGTAGAGTCCGATTAGTTGCAATGCACGTGGAGGTGCACCTAGATGGCGATTGGCGGTGGCTTGGGGGTTGGAATGACTTTCCTTGTTTCGAAATGTGGTGGATCAAGTCTAATCTTCTATTCTCCTCTAAGAATGATGGGAAACAACATTAAAAGTATTAATGTCCCTATAAAAATGGTGACAAAGAATTAAAAATGAAATTAAGCTTGAAACATTGTTTAGAAATGACTAATCACTTGTAAGTTGATTAATTGACCTTAACTCCCGTTACAAGCTTAACCAGGGCAAGATAAGGTGAGTACGGGACGTCCTGGGCTTGGGGGAAAACAATGGCATGGCATCTTAGGGTTACAATCGGAAGTTTCAAGGAAAAGATGGGTTTGTTGGAGTCAATTCGTCTAACGCTAGACTTGAATTTCGACGGTTAAGGGGGGGATGTAGTTGCTGAGATTTCCCTTGAGAAAATGACGTAAACGGCATAGGGTAGAGTTCGATTCGTTGCAATGCACTAGGAGGTGCACCTAGGTGGTGATTAGCGGTGACTTGGGCGTTGGAATGGCTTTCATTGTTTTGAAAACTGGTAAATCAAGTCTAATTTCTAATTTACCCAAAGAATGATGGGAAACAACAATAAAAGTATTAATGTCCATATAAAAATGGTGGCAAAGAATTAAAAAGCAAATTAAGCTTGAAACATGGTTTTGACATGAGTAATCGGTTGTAAGTTAATTAATTCCCTTAACACCGGTTACATGTTTCACCAAGGCTAGATAAGGCACATCTGGGGCTACAATTGGAAGAACGATACAAAAGACAGGTCTCTTCATGTCAGTTCTTCCCATGCTAGAAATGAACTAGATGGTTAAGGTGGGATACATTTGATGAGATTTCACTTGAGAAATTAGTGTGAACTGCATAGGCTGGGGTCCGATTAGTTGCAACGCACATGGAGATGCACGTAGGTGCTGATTGGCGGTGACTTGGGAGTTCGAATGACTTTCCTTGTTTCGAAATGTGGCGGATCAAGTCTAATCTTGTATTCTCCTCTAAGAATGATGGGAAACAACAATAAAAGTATTAATGTCCATATAAAAATGGTGAGAAAGAATTAAAAAGGATATTAATTTTGAAACATGGTTTAGAGATGACTAATCACTTGTAAGTGGATTAATTGACCTTAACTCCAGTTACCAGCTTAACCAAGGCAATATAAGGTGAGTACGGGACGGCTTGGGCTTGGGGGAAAACAATGGCATTGCATCTGTGGGTTACAATCGGAAGATTGAAGGAAGAGATGGGTTTGTTTGAGTCAATTCGTCCAATGCTAGACGTGAGTTTCGACGGTTAAGGGGGGGTTGCAGTTGCTGAGATTTCCCATTGAGAAAATGGTCTTAACGGCATAGGGTAGAGTCCGATTAGTTGCAATGCACGTGGAGGTGCACCTAGATGGCGATTGGCGGTGGCTTGGGGGTTGGAATGACTTTCCTTGTTTCGAAATGTGGTGGATCAAGTCTAATCTTCTATTCTCCTCTAAGAATGATGGGAAACAACATTAAAAGTATTAATGTCCATATAAAAATGGTGACAAAGAATTAAAAATGAAATTAAGCTTGAAACATTGTTTAGAAATGACTAATCACTTGTAAGTTGATTAATTGACCTTAACTCCCGTTACAAGCTTAACCAGGGCAAGATAAGGTGAGTACGGGACGTCCTGGGCTTGGGGGAAAACAATGGCATGGCATCTTAGGGTTACAATCGGAAGTTTCAAGGAAAAGATGGGTTTGTTGGAGTCAATTCGTCTAACGCTAGACTTGAATTTCGACGGTTAAGGGGGGGATGTAGTTGCTGAGATTTCCCTTGAGAAAATGACGTAAACGGCATAGGGTAGAGTTCGATTCGTTGCAATGCACTAGGAGGTGCACCTAGGTGGTGATTAGCGGTGACTTGGGCGTTGGAATGGCTTTCATTGTTTTGAAAACTGGTAAATCAAGTCTAATTTCTAATTTACCCAAAGAATGATGGGAAACAACAATAAAAGTATTAATGTCCATATAAAAATGGTGGCAAAGAATTAAAAAGCAAATTAAGCTTGAAACATGGTTTTGACATGAGTAATCGGTTGTAAGTTAATTAATTCCCTTAACACCGGTTACATGTTTCACCAAGGCTAGATAAGGCACATCTAGGGCTACAATTGGAAGAACGATACAAAAGACAGGTCTCTTCATGTCAGTTCTTCCCATGCTAGAAATGAACTAGATGGTTAAGGTGGGATACATTTGATGAGATTTCACTTGAGAAATTAGTGTGAACTGCATAGGCTGGGGTCCGATTAGTTGCAACGCACATGGAGATGCACGTAGGTGCTGATTGGCGGTGACTTGGGAGTTGGAATGACTTTCCTTGTTTCGAAATGTGGCGGATCAAGTCTAATCTTGTATTCTCCTCTAAGAATGATGGGAAACAACAAGAAAAGTATTAATGTCCATATAAAAATAGTGAGAAAGAATTAAAAAGGATATTAATTTTGAAACATGGTTTAGAGATGACTAATCACTTGGAAGTGGATTAATTGACCTTAACTCCAGTTACCAGCTTAACCAAGGCAATATAAGGTGAGTACGGGACGGCTTGGGCTTGGGGGAAAACAATGGCATTGCATCTGTGGGTTACAATCGGAAGATTGAAGGAACAGATGGGTTTGTTTGAGTCAATTCGTCCAATGCTAGAACTGAGTTTTGACGGTTAAGGGGGGATGCAGTTGCTGAGATTTCCCTTGAGAAAATAGTGTAAACGGCATAGGGTAGAGTCCGATTAGTTGCAATGCACATGGAGGTTCACCTAGGTGGCGATTGGCGGTGACTTGGGAGTTGGAATGACTTTCCTTGTTTCGAAATGTGGTGGATCAAGTCTAATCTTCTGTTCCCCTCTAAGAATGATGGGAAACAACAATAAAAGTATTAATGTCCATATAAAAATGGTGAGAAAGAATTAAAAAGCAAAGTGATTTTGAAACATGGTTTAGAGATGACTCTAATCACTTGTAAGTTGATTAATTGACCTTAACTCCCGTTACAAGCTTAACCAAGGCAAGATAAGGTGAGTACGGGACGTCTTGGGCTTGGGGGAAAACAATGGCATGGCATCTGTGGGTTACAATCGGAAGATTGAAGGAAAATATGGGTTTGTTTGAATCAATTCGTCCAATGCTAGACCTGAGATTTGGCGGTTAAGGGGGGATGCAGTTGCTGAGATTTCCCTTGAAAAAATGGTGTAAACGGCATAGGGTAGAGTCCGATTAGTTGCAATGCACATGGAGGTGCACCTAGGTGGCGATTGGCGGTGACTTGGGAGTTGGAATGACTTTCCTTGTTTCGAAATGTGGCGGATCAAGTCTAATCTTCTATTCTCCTCTAAGAATGAGGGGAAAGGACAATAAAAGTATTAATGTCCATATAAAAATGGTGACAAAGAATCAAAAATGAAGTTAAGTTTGAAACATGGTTTAGAGATGACTAATCACTTTTAAGTTGATTAATTGACCTTAATTCCCGTTATAAGCTTAACGAAGGCAAGTTAAGGTGAGTACGGGACGTCTTGGGCATGGGGGAAGACAATGGCATGGCACCTGTGGGTTACAATCGGAAGATTGAAGGAAAAGATGGGTTTGTTTGAGTCAATTCGTCCAATGCTAGACGTGAGTTTCGACGGTTAAGGGGGGGTTGCAGTTGCTGAGATTTCCCATTGAGAAAATGGTCTTAACGGCATAGGGTAGAGTCCGATTAGTTGCAATGCACGTGGAGGTGCACCTAGATGGCGATTGGCGGTGGCTTGGGGGTTGGAATGACTTTCCTTGTTTCGAAATGTGGTGGATCAAGTCTAATCTTCTATTCTCCTCTAAGAATGATGGGAAACAACATTAAAAGTATTAATGTCCATATAAAAATGGTGACAAAGAATTAAAAATGAAATTAAGCTTGAAACATTGTTTAGAAATGACTAATCACTTGTAAGTTGATTAATCCTTAACTCCCGTTACAAGCTTAACCAGGGCAAGATAAGGTGAGTACGGGACGTCCTGGGCTTCGGGGAAAACAATGGCATGGCATCTTAGGGTTACAATCGGAAGTTTCAAGGAAAAGATGGGTTTGTTGGAGTCAATTCGTCTAACGCTAGACTTGAATTTCGACGGTTAAGGGGGGGATGTAGTTGCTGAGATTTCCCTTGAGAAAATGACGTAAACGGCATAGGGTAGAGTTCGATTCGTTGCAATGCACTAGGAGGTGCACCTAGGTGGTGATTAGCGGTGACTTGGGCGTTGGAATGGCTTTCTTTGTTTTGAAAACTGGTAAATCAAGTCTAATTTCTAATTTACCCAAAGAATGATGGGAAACAACAATAAAAGTATTAATGTCCATATAAAAATGGTGGCAAAGAATTAAAAAGCAAATTAAGCTTGAAACATGGTTTTGACATGAGTAATCGGTTGTAAGTTAATTAATTCCCTTAACACCGGTTACATGTTTCACCAAGGCTAGATAAGGCACATCTAGGGCTACAATTGGAAGAACGATACAAAAGACAGGTCTCTTCATGTCAGTTCTTCCCATGCTAGAAATGAACTAGATGGTTAAGGTGGGATACATTTGATGAGATTTCACTTGAGAAATTAGTGTGAACTGCATAGGCTGGGGTCCGATTAGTTGCAACGCACATGGAGATGCACGTTGGTGCTGATTGGCGGTGACTTGGGAGTTCGAATGACTTTCCTTGTTTCGAAATGTGGCGGATCAAGTCTAATCTTGTATTCTCCTCTAAGAATGATGGGAAACAACAATAAAAGTATTAATGTCCATATAAAAATGGTGAGAAAGAATTAAAAAGGATATTAATTTTGAAACATGGTTTAGAGATGACTAATCACTTGTAAGTGGATTAATTGACCTTAACTCCAGTTACCAGCTTAACCAAGGCAATATAAGGTGAGTACGGGACGGCTTGGGCTTGGGGGAAAACAATGGCATTGCATCTGTGGGTTACAATCGGAAGATTGAAGGAAGAGATGGGTTTGTTTGAGTCAATTCGTCCAATGCTAGAACTGAGTTTTGACGGTTAAGGGGGGATGCAGTTGCTGAGATTTCCCTTGAGAAAATAGTGTAAACGGCATAGGGTAGAGTCCGATTAGTTGCAATGCACATGGAGGTTCACCTAGGTGGCGATTGGCGGTGACTTGGGAGTTGGAATGACTTTCCTTGTTTCGAAATGTGGTGGATCAAGTCTAATCTTCTGTTCCCCTCTAAGAATGATGGGAAACAACAATAAAAGTATTAATGTCCATATAAAAATGGTGAGAAAGAATTAAAAAGCAAAGTGATTTTGAAACATGGTTTAGAGATGACTCTAATCACTTGTAAGTTGATTAATTGACCTTAACTCCCGTTACAAGCTTAACCAAGGCAAGATAAGGTGAGTACGGGACGTCTTGGGCTTGGGGGAAAACAATGGCATGGCATCTGTGGGTTACAATCGGAAGATTGAAGGAAAAGATGGGTTTGTTTGAGTTAATTCATCCAATGCTAGATCTGAGATTTGACGGTTAAGGGGGATGCAGTTGCTGAGATTTCCCTTGAGAAAATGGTGTAAACGGCATAGGGTAGAGTCCGATTAGTTGCAATGCACATGGAGGTGCACCTAGGTGGCGATTGGCGGTGACTTGGGAGTTGGAATGACTTTCCTTGTTTCGAAATGTGGCGGATCAAGTCTAATCTTCTATTCTCCTCTAAGAATGAGGGGAAAGGACAATAAAAGTATTAATGTCCACATAAAAATGGTGACAAAGAATCAAAAATGAAGTTAAGTTTGAAACATGGTTTAGAGATGATTAATCACTTTTAAGTTGAGTAATTGACCTTAATTCCCGTTATAAGCTTAACGAAGGCAAGTTAAGGTGAGCACGGGACGTCTTGGGCATGGGGGAAAACAATGGCATGGCACCTGTGGGTTACAATCGGAAGATTGAAGGAAAAGATGGGTTTGTTTGAGTCAATTCGTCCAATGCTAGACGTGAGTTTCGACGGTTAAGGGGGGGTTGCAGTTGCTGAGATTTCCCATTGAGAAAATGGTCTTAACGGCATAGGGTAGAGTCCGATTAGTTGCAATGCACGTGGAGGTGCACCTAGATGGCGATTGGCGGTGGCTTGGGGGTTGGAATGACTTTCCTTGTTTCGAAATGTGGTGGATCAAGTCTAATCTTCTATTCTCCTCTAAGAATGATGGGAAACAACATTAAAAGTATTAATGTCCATATAAAAATGGTGACAAAGAATTAAAAATGAAATTAAGCTTGAAACATTGTTTAGAAATGACTAATCACTTGTAAGTTGATTAATTGACCTTAACTCCCGTTACAAGCTTAACCAGGGCAAGATAAGGTGAGTACGGGACGTCCTGGGCTTGGGGGAAAACAATGGCATGGCATCTTAGGGTTAGAATCGGAAGTTTCAAGGAAAAGATGGGTTTGTTGGAGTCAATTCGTCTAACGCTAGACTTGAATTTCGACGGTTAAGGGGGGATATGTAGTTGCTGAGATTTCCCTTGAGAAAATGACGTAAACGGCATAGGGTAGAGTTCGATTCGTTGCAATGCACTAGGAGGTGCACCTAGGTGGTGATTAGCGGTGACTTGGGCGTTGGAATGGCTTTCATTGTTTTGAAAACTGGTAAATCAAGTCTAATTTCTAATTTACCCAAAGAATGATGGGAAACAACAATAAAAGTATTAATGTCCATATAAAAATGGTGGCAAAGAATTAAAAAGCAAATTAAGCTTGAAACATGGTTTTGAGATGAGTAATCGGTTGTAAGTTAATTAATTCCCTTAACACCGGTTACATGTTTCACCAAGGCTAGATAAGGCACATCTAGGGCTACAATTGGAAGAACGATACAAAAGACAGGTCTCTTCATGTCAGTTCTTCCCATGCTAGAAATGAACTAGATGGTTAAGGTGGGATACATTTGATGAGATTTCACTTGAGAAATTAGTGTGAACTGCATAGGCTGGGGTCCGATTAGTTGCAACGCACATGGAGATGCACGTAGGTGCTGATTGGCGGTGACTTGGGAGTTGGAATGACTTTCCTTGTTTCGAAATGTGGCGGATCAAGTCTAATCTTGTATTCTCCTCTAAGAATGATGGGAAACAACAAGAAAAGTATTAATGTCCATATAAAAATAGTGAGAAAGAATTAAAAAGGATATTAATTTTGAAACATGGTTTAGAGATGACTAATCACTTGGAAGTGGATTAATTGACCTTAACTCCAGTTACCAGCTTAACCAAGGCAATATAAGGTGAGTACGGGACGGCTTGGGCTTGGGGGAAAACAATGGCATTGCATCTGTGGGTTACAATCGGAAGATTGAAGGAACAGATGGGTTTGTTTGAGTCAATTCGTCCAATGCTAGAACTGAGTTTTGACGGTTAAGGGGGGATGCAGTTGCTGAGATTTCCCTTGAGAAAATAGTGTAAACGGCATAGGGTAGAGTCCGATTAGTTGCAATGCACATGGAGGTTCACCTAGGTGGCGATTGGCGGTGACTTGGGAGTTGGAATGACTTTCCTTGTTTCGAAATGTGGTGGATCAAGTCTAATCTTCTGTTCCCTTCTAAGAATGATGGGAAACAACAATAAAAGTATTAATGTCCATATAAAAATGGTGAGAAAGAATTAAAAAGCAAAGTGATTTTGAAACATGGTTTAGAGATGACTCTAATCACTTGTAAGTTGATTAATTGACCTTAACTCCCGTTACAAGCTTAACCAAGGCAGGATAAGGTGAGTACGGGACGTCTTGGGCTTGGGGGAAAACAATGGCATGGCATCTATGGGTGACAATCGGAAGATTGAAGGAAAATATGGGTTTGTTTG
This sequence comes from Carya illinoinensis, assembly GCF_018687715.1. Classification (NCBI taxonomy): domain Eukaryota; kingdom Viridiplantae; phylum Streptophyta; class Magnoliopsida; order Fagales; family Juglandaceae; genus Carya; species Carya illinoinensis. The sequence continues at coordinate 15,633,607 of NC_056757.1, read as the reverse complement.
AATCAATTCGTCCAATGCTAGACCTGAGATTTGGCGGTTAAGGGGGGATGCAGTTGCTGAGATTTCCCTTGAAAAAATGGTGTAAACGGCATAGGGTAGAGTCCGATTAGTTGCAATGCACATGGAGGTGCACCTAGGTGGCGATTTGCGGTGACTTGGGAGTTGGAATGACTTTCCTTGTTTCGAAATGTGGCGGATCAAGTCTAATCTTCTATTCTCCTCTAAGAATGAGGGGAAAGGACAATAAAAGTATTAATGTCCACATAAAAATGGTGACAAAGAATCAAAAATGAAGTTAAGTTTGAAACATGGTTTAGAGATGATTAATCACTTTTAAGTTGAGTAATTGACCTTAATTCCCGTTATAAGCTTAACGAAGGCAAGTTAAGGTGAGTACGGGACGTCTTGGGCATGGGGGAAAACAATGGCATGGCACCTGTGGGTTACAATCGGAAGATTGAAGGAAAAGATGGGTTTGTTTGAGTCAATTCGTCCAATGCTAGACGTGAGTTTCGACGGTTAAGGGGGGGTTGCAGTTGCTGAGATTTCCCATTGAGAAAATGGTCTTAACGGCATAGGGTAGAGTCCGATTAGTTGCAATGCACGTGGAGGTGCACCTAGATGGCGATTGGCGGTGGCTTGGGGGTTGGAATGACTTTCCTTGTTTCGAAATGTGGTGGATCAAGTCTAATCTTCTATTCTCCTCTAAGAATGATGGGAAACAACATTAAAAGTATTAATGTCCCTATAAAAATGGTGACAAAGAATTAAAAATGAAATTAAGCTTGAAACATTGTTTAGAAATGACTAATCACTTGTAAGTTGATTAATTGACCTTAACTCCCGTTACAAGCTTAACCAGGGCAAGATAAGGTGAGTACGGGACGTCCTGGGCTTGGGGGAAAACAATGGCATGGCATCTTAGGGTTACAATCGGAAGTTTCAAGGAAAAGATGGGTTTGTTGGAGTCAATTCGTCTAACGCTAGACTTGAATTTCGACGGTTAAGGGGGGGATGTAGTTGCTGAGATTTCCCTTGAGAAAATGACGTAAACGGCATAGGGTAGAGTTCGATTCGTTGCAATGCACTAGGAGGTGCACCTAGGTGGTGATTAGCGGTGACTTGGGCGTTGGAATGGCTTTCATTGTTTTGAAAACTGGTAAATCAAGTCTAATTTCTAATTTACCCAAAGAATGATGGGAAACAACAATAAAAGTATTAATGTCCATATAAAAATGGTGGCAAAGAATTAAAAAGCAAATTAAGCTTGAAACATGGTTTTGACATGAGTAATCGGTTGTAAGTTAATTAATTCCCTTAACACCGGTTACATGTTTCACCAAGGCTAGATAAGGCACATCTAGGGCTACAATTGGAAGAACGATACAAAAGACAGGTCTCTTCATGTCAGTTCTTCCCATGCTAGAAATGAACTAGATGGTTAAGGTGGGATACATTTGATGAGATTTCACTTGAGAAATTAGTGTGAACTGCATAGGCTGGGGTCCGATTAGTTGCAACGCACATGGAGATGCACGTAGGTGCTGATTGGCGGTGACTTGGGAGTTGGAATGACTTTCCTTGTTTCGAAATGTGGCGGATCAAGTCTAATCTTGTATTCTCCTCTAAGAATGATGGGAAACAACAAGAAAAGTATTAATGTCCATATAAAAATAGTGAGAAAGAATTAAAAAGGATATTAATTTTGAAACATGGTTTAGAGATGACTAATCACTTGGAAGTGGATTAATTGACCTTAACTCCAGTTACCAGCTTAACCAAGGCAATATAAGGTGAGTACGGGACGGCTTGGGCTTGGGGGAAAACAATGGCATTGCATCTGTGGGTTACAATCGGAAGATTGAAGGAACAGATGGGTTTGTTTGAGTCAATTCGTCCAATGCTAGAACTGAGTTTTGACGGTTAAGGGGGGATGCAGTTGCTGAGATTTCCCTTGAGAAAATAGTGTAAACGGCATAGGGTAGAGTCCGATTAGTTGCAATGCACATGGAGGTTCACCTAGGTGGCGATTGGCGGTGACTTGGGAGTTGGAATGACTTTCCTTGTTTCGAAATGTGGTGGATCAAGTCTAATCTTCTGTTCCCTTCTAAGAATGATGGGAAACAACAATAAAAGTATTAATGTCCATATAAAAATGGTGAGAAAGAATTAAAAAGCAAAGTGATTTTGAAACATGGTTTAGAGATGACTCTAATCACTTGTAAGTTGATTAATTGACCTTAACTCCCGTTACAAGCTTAACCAAGGTAGGATAAGGTGAGTACGGGACGTCTTGGGCTTGGGGGAAAACAATGGCATGGCATCTATGGGTGACAATCGGAAGATTGAAGGAAAATATGGGTTTGTTTGAATCAATTCGTCCAATGCTAGACCTGAGATTTGGCGGTTAAGGGGGGATGCAGTTGCTGAGATTTCCCTTGAAAAAATGGTGTAAACGGCATAGGGTAGAGTCCGATTAGTTGCAATGCACATGGAGGTGCACCTAGGTGGCGATTTGCGGTGACTTGGGAGTTGGAATGACTTTCCTTGTTTCGAAATGTGGCGGATCAAGTCTAATCTTCTATTCTCCTCTAAGAATGAGGGGAAAGGACAATAAAAGTATTAATGTCCACATAAAAATGGTGACAAAGAATCAAAAATGAAGTTAAGTTTGAAACATGGTTTAGAGATGATTAATCACTTTTAAGTTGAGTAATTGACCTTAATTCCCGTTATAAGCTTAACGAAGGCAAGTTAAGGTGAGTACGGGACGTCTTGGGCATGGGGGAAAACAATGGCATGGCACCTGTGGGTTACAATCGGAAGATTGAAGGAAAAGATGGGTTTGTTTGAGTCAATTCGTCCAATGCTAGACGTGAGTTTCGACGGTTAAGGGGGGGTTGCAGTTGCTGAGATTTCCCATTGAGAAAATGGTCTTAACGGCATAGGGTAGAGTCCGATTAGTTGCAATGCACGTGGAGGTGCACCTAGATGGCGATTGGCGGTGGCTTGGGGGTTGGAATGACTTTCCTTGTTTCGAAATGTGGTGGATCAAGTCTAATCTTCTATTCTCCTCTAAGAATGATGGGAAACAACATTAAAAGTATTAATGTCCCTATAAAAATGGTGACAAAGAATTAAAAATGAAATTAAGCTTGAAACATTGTTTAGAAATGACTAATCACTTGTAAGTTGATTAATTGACCTTAACTCCCGTTACAAGCTTAACCAGGGCAAGATAAGGTGAGTACGGGACGTCCTGGGCTTGGGGGAAAACAATGGCATGGCATCTTAGGGTTACAATCGGAAGTTTCAAGGAAAAGATGGGTTTGTTGGAGTCAATTCGTCTAACGCTAGACTTGAATTTCGACGGTTAAGGGGGGGATGTAGTTGCTGAGATTTCCCTTGAGAAAATGACGTAAACGGCATAGGGTAGAGTTCGATTCGTTGCAATGCACTAGGAGGTGCACCTAGGTGGTGATTAGCGGTGACTTGGGCGTTGGAATGGCTTTCATTGTTTTGAAAACTGGTAAATCAAGTCTAATTTCTAATTTACCCAAAGAATGATGGGAAACAACAATAAAAGTATTAATGTCCATATAAAAATGGTGGCAAAGAATTAAAAAGCAAATTAAGCTTGAAACATGGTTTTGACATGAGTAATCGGTTGTAAGTTAATTAATTCCCTTAACACCGGTTACATGTTTCACCAAGGCTAGATAAGGCACATCTAGGGCTACAATTGGAAGAACGATACAAAAGACAGGTCTCTTCATGTCAGTTCTTCCCATGCTAGAAATGAACTAGATGGTTAAGGTGGGATACATTTGATGAGATTTCACTTGAGAAATTAGTGTGAACTGCATAGGCTGGGGTCCGATTAGTTGCAACGCACATGGAGATGCACGTAGGTGCTGATTGGCGGTGACTTGGGAGTTGGAATGACTTTCCTTGTTTCGAAATGTGGCGGATCAAGTCTAATCTTGTATTCTCCTCTAAGAATGATGGGAAACAACAAGAAAAGTATTAATGTCCATATAAAAATAGTGAGAAAGAATTAAAAAGGATATTAATTTTGAAACATGGTTTAGAGATGACTAATCACTTGGAAGTGGATTAATTGACCTTAACTCCAGTTACCAGCTTAACCAAGGCAATATAAGGTGAGTACGGGACGGCTTGGGCTTGGGGGAAAACAATGGCATTGCATCTGTGGGTTACAATCGGAAGATTGAAGGAACAGATGGGTTTGTTTGAGTCAATTCGTCCAATGCTAGAACTGAGTTTTGACGGTTAAGGGGGGATGCAGTTGCTGAGATTTCCCTTGAGAAAATAGTGTAAACGGCATAGGGTAGAGTCCGATTAGTTGCAATGCACATGGAGGTTCACCTAGGTGGCGATTGGCGGTGACTTGGGAGTTGGAATGACTTTCCTTGTTTCGAAATGTGGTGGATCAAGTCTAATCTTCTGTTCCCTTCTAAGAATGATGGGAAACAACAATAAAAGTATTAATGTCCATATAAAAATGGTGAGAAAGAATTAAAAAGCAAAGTGATTTTGAAACATGGTTTAGAGATGACTCTAATCACTTGTAAGTTGATTAATTGACCTTAACTCCCGTTACAAGCTTAACCAAGGCAGGATAAGGTGAGTACGGGACGTCTTGGGCTTGGGGGAAAACAATGGCATGGCATCTATGGGTGACAATCGGAAGATTGAAGGAAAATATGGGTTTGTTTGAATCAATTCGTCCAATGCTAGACCTGAGATTTGGCGGTTAAGGGGGGATGCAGTTGCTGAGATTTCCCTTGAAAAAATGGTGTAAACGGCATAGGGTAGAGTCCGATTAGTTGCAATGCACATGGAGGTGCACCTAGGTGGCGATTTGCGGTGACTTGGGAGTTGGAATGACTTTCCTTGTTTCGAAATGTGGCGGATCAAGTCTAATCTTCTATTCTCCTCTAAGAATGAGGGGAAAGGACAATAAAAGTATTAATGTCCACATAAAAATGGTGACAAAGAATCAAAAATGAAGTTAAGTTTGAAACATGGTTTAGAGATGATTAATCACTTTTAAGTTGAGTAATTGACCTTAATTCCCGTTATAAGCTTAACGAAGGCAAGTTAAGGTGAGTACGGGACGTCTTGGGCATGGGGGAAAACAATGGCATGGCACCTGTGGGTTACAATCGGAAGATTGAAGGAAAAGATGGGTTTGTTTGAGTCAATTCGTCCAATGCTAGACGTGAGTTTCGACGGTTAAGGGGGGGTTGCAGTTGCTGAGATTTCCCATTGAGAAAATGGTCTTAACGGCATAGGGTAGAGTCCGATTAGTTGCAATGCACGTGGAGGTGCACCTAGATGGCGATTGGCGGTGGCTTGGGGGTTGGAATGACTTTCCTTGTTTCGAAATGTGGTGGATCAAGTCTAATCTTCTATTCTCCTCTAAGAATGATGGGAAACAACATTAAAAGTATTAATGTCCCTATAAAAATGGTGACAAAGAATTAAAAATGAAATTAAGCTTGAAACATTGTTTAGAAATGACTAATCACTTGTAAGTTGATTAATTGACCTTAACTCCCGTTACAAGCTTAACCAGGGCAAGATAAGGTGAGTACGGGACGTCCTGGGCTTGGGGGAAAACAATGGCATGGCATCTTAGGGTTACAATCGGAAGTTTCAAGGAAAAGATGGGTTTGTTGGAGTCAATTCGTCTAACGCTAGACTTGAATTTCGACGGTTAAGGGGGGGATGTAGTTGCTGAGATTTCCCTTGAGAAAATGACGTAAACGGCATAGGGTAGAGTTCGATTCGTTGCAATGCACTAGGAGGTGCACCTAGGTGGTGATTAGCGGTGACTTGGGCGTTGGAATGGCTTTCATTGTTTTGAAAACTGGTAAATCAAGTCTAATTTCTAATTTACCCAAAGAATGATGGGAAACAACAATAAAAGTATTAATGTCCATATAAAAATGGTGGCAAAGAATTAAAAAGCAAATTAAGCTTGAAACATGGTTTTGACATGAGTAATCGGTTGTAAGTTAATTAATTCCCTTAACACCGGTTACATGTTTCACCAAGGCTAGATAAGGCACATCTAGGGCTACAATTGGAAGAACGATACAAAAGACAGGTCTCTTCATGTCAGTTCTTCCCATGCTAGAAATGAACTAGATGGTTAAGGTGGGATACATTTGATGAGATTTCACTTGAGAAATTAGTGTGAACTGCATAGGCTGGGGTCCGATTAGTTGCAACGCACATGGAGATGCACGTAGGTGCTGATTGGCGGTGACTTGGGAGTTGGAATGACTTTCCTTGTTTCGAAATGTGGCGGATCAAGTCTAATCTTGTATTCTCCTCTAAGAATGATGGGAAACAACAAGAAAAGTATTAATGTCCATATAAAAATAGTGAGAAAGAATTAAAAAGGATATTAATTTTGAAACATGGTTTAGAGATGACTAATCACTTGGAAGTGGATTAATTGACCTTAACTCCAGTTACCAGCTTAACCAAGGCAATATAAGGTGAGTACGGGACGGCTTGGGCTTGGGGGAAAACAATGGCATTGCATCTGTGGGTTACAATCGGAAGATTGAAGGAACAGATGGGTTTGTTTGAGTCAATTCGTCCAATGCTAGAACTGAGTTTTGACGGTTAAGGGGGGATGCAGTTGCTGAGATTTCCCTTGAGAAAATAGTGTAAACGGCATAGGGTAGAGTCCGATTAGTTGCAATGCACATGGAGGTTCACCTAGGTGGCGATTGGCGGTGACTTGGGAGTTGGAATGACTTTCCTTGTTTCGAAATGTGGTGGATCAAGTCTAATCTTCTGTTCCCTTCTAAGAATGATGGGAAACAACAATAAAAGTATTAATGTCCATATAAAAATGGTGAGAAAGAATTAAAAAGCAAAGTGATTTTGAAACATGGTTTAGAGATGACTCTAATCACTTGTAAGTTGATTAATTGACCTTAACTCCCGTTACAAGCTTAACCAAGGCAGGATAAGGTGAGTACGGGACGTCTTGGGCTTGGGGGAAAACAATGGCATGGCATCTATGGGTGACAATCGGAAGATTGAAGGAAAATATGGGTTTGTTTGAATCAATTCGTCCAATGCTAGACCTGAGATTTGGCGGTTAAGGGGGGATGCAGTTGCTGAGATTTCCCTTGAAAAAATGGTGTAAACGGCATAGGGTAGAGTCCGATTAGTTGCAATGCACATGGAGGTGCACCTAGGTGGCGATTTGCGGTGACTTGGGAGTTGGAATGACTTTCCTTGTTTCGAAATGTGGCGGATCAAGTCTAATCTTCTATTCTCCTCTAAGAATGAGGGGAAAGGACAATAAAAGTATTAATGTCCACATAAAAATGGTGACAAAGAATCAAAAATGAAGTTAAGTTTGAAACATGGTTTAGAGATGATTAATCACTTTTAAGTTGAGTAATTGACCTTAATTCCCGTTATAAGCTTAACGAAGGCAAGTTAAGGTGAGTACGGGACGTCTTGGGCATGGGGGAAAACAATGGCATGGCACCTGTGGGTTACAATCGGAAGATTGAAGGAAAAGATGGGTTTGTTTGAGTCAATTCGTCCAATGCTAGACGTGAGTTTCGACGGTTAAGGGGGGGTTGCAGTTGCTGAGATTTCCCATTGAGAAAATGGTCTTAACGGCATAGGGTAGAGTCCGATTAGTTGCAATGCACGTGGAGGTGCACCTAGATGGCGATTGGCGGTGGCTTGGGGGTTGGAATGACTTTCCTTGTTTCGAAATGTGGTGGATCAAGTCTAATCTTCTATTCTCCTCTAAGAATGATGGGAAACAACATTAAAAGTATTAATGTCCCTATAAAAATGGTGACAAAGAATTAAAAATGAAATTAAGCTTGAAACATTGTTTAGAAATGACTAATCACTTGTAAGTTGATTAATTGACCTTAACTCCCGTTACAAGCTTAACCAGGGCAAGATAAGGTGAGTACGGGACGTCCTGGGCTTGGGGGAAAACAATGGCATGGCATCTTAGGGTTACAATCGGAAGTTTCAAGGAAAAGATGGGTTTGTTGGAGTCAATTCGTCTAACGCTAGACTTGAATTTCGACGGTTAAGGGGGGGATGTAGTTGCTGAGATTTCCCTTGAGAAAATGACGTAAACGGCATAGGGTAGAGTTCGATTCGTTGCAATGCACTAGGAGGTGCACCTAGGTGGTGATTAGCGGTGACTTGGGCGTTGGAATGGCTTTCATTGTTTTGAAAACTGGTAAATCAAGTCTAATTTCTAATTTACCCAAAGAATGATGGGAAACAACAATAAAAGTATTAATGTCCATATAAAAATGGTGGCAAAGAATTAAAAAGCAAATTAAGCTTGAAACATGGTTTTGACATGAGTAATCGGTTGTAAGTTAATTAATTCCCTTAACACCGGTTACATGTTTCACCAAGGCTAGATAAGGCACATCTAGGGCTACAATTGGAAGAACGATACAAAAGACAGGTCTCTTCATGTCAGTTCTTCCCATGCTAGAAATGAACTAGATGGTTAAGGTGGGATACATTTGATGAGATTTCACTTGAGAAATTAGTGTGAACTGCATAGGCTGGGGTCCGATTAGTTGCAACGCACATGGAGATGCACGTAGGTGCTGATTGGCGGTGACTTGGGAGTTGGAATGACTTTCCTTGTTTCGAAATGTGGCGGATCAAGTCTAATCTTGTATTCTCCTCTAAGAATGATGGGAAACAACAAGAAAAGTATTAATGTCCATATAAAAATAGTGAGAAAGAATTAAAAAGGATATTAATTTTGAAACATGGTTTAGAGATGACTAATCACTTGGAAGTGGATTAATTGACCTTAACTCCAGTTACCAGCTTAACCAAGGCAATATAAGGTGAGTACGGGACGGCTTGGGCTTGGGGGAAAACAATGGCATTGCATCTGTGGGTTACAATCGGAAGATTGAAGGAACAGATGGGTTTGTTTGAGTCAATTCGTCCAATGCTAGAACTGAGTTTTGACGGTTAAGGGGGGATGCAGTTGCTGAGATTTCCCTTGAGAAAATAGTGTAAACGGCATAGGGTAGAGTCCGATTAGTTGCAATGCACATGGAGGTTCACCTAGGTGGCGATTGGCGGTGACTTGGGAGTTGGAATGACTTTCCTTGTTTCGAAATGTGGTGGATCAAGTCTAATCTTCTGTTCCCCTCTAAGAATGATGGGAAACAACAATAAAAGTATTAATGTCCATATAAAAATGGTGAGAAAGAATTAAAAAGCAAAGTGATTTTGAAACATGGTTTAGAGATGACTCTAATCACTTGTAAGTTGATTAATTGACCTTAACTCCCGTTAGAAGCTTAACCAAGGCAAGATAAGGTGAGTACGGGACGTCTTGGGCTTGGGGGAAAACAATGGCATGGCATCTGTGGGTTACAATCGGAAGATTGAAGGAAAATATGGGTTTGTTTGAATCAATTCGTCCAATGCTAGACCTGAGATTTGGCGGTTAAGGGGGGATGCAGTTGCTGAGATTTCCCTTGAAAAAATGGTGTAAACGGCATAGGGTAGAGTCCGATTAGTTGCAATGCACATGGAGGTGCACCTAGGTGGCGATTGGCGGTGACTTGGGAGTTGGAATGACTTTCCTTGTTTCGAAATGTGGCGGATCAAGTCTAATCTTCTATTCTCCTCTAAGAATGAGGGGAAAGGACAATAAAAGTATTAATGTCCATATAAAAATGGTGACAAAGAATCAAAAATGAAGTTAAGTTTGAAACATGGTTTAGAGATGACTAATCACTTTTAAGTTGATTAATTGACCTTAATTCCCGTTATAAGCTTAACGAAGGCAAGTTAAGGTGAGTACGGGACGTCTTGGGCATGGGGGAAGACAATGGCATGGCACCTGTGGGTTACAATCGGAAGATTGAAGGAAAAGATGGGTTTGTTTGAGTCAATTCGTCCAATGCTAGACGTGAGTTTCGACGGTTAAGGGGGGGTTGCAGTTGCTGAGATTTCCCATTGAGAAAATGGTCTTAACGGCATAGGGTAGAGTCCGATTAGTTGCAATGCACGTGGAGGTGCACCTAGATGGCGATTGGCGGTGGCTTGGGGGTTGGAATGACTTTCCTTGTTTCGAAATGTGGTGGATCAAGTCTAATCTTCTATTCTCCTCTAAGAATGATGGGAAACAACATTAAAAGTATTAATGTCCATATAAAAATGGTGACAAAGAATTAAAAATGAAATTAAGCTTGAAACATTGTTTAGAAATGACTAATCACTTGTAAGTTGATTAATCCTTAACTCCCGTTACAAGCTTAACCAGGGCAAGATAAGGTGAGTACGGGACGTCCTGGGCTTCGGGGAAAACAATGGCATGGCATCTTAGGGTTACAATCGGAAGTTTCAAGGAAAAGATGGGTTTGTTGGAGTCAATTCGTCTAACGCTAGACTTGAATTTCGACGGTTAAGGGGGGGATGTAGTTGCTGAGATTTCCCTTGAGAAAATGACGTAAACGGCATAGGGTAGAGTTCGATTCGTTGCAATGCACTAGGAGGTGCACCTAGGTGGTGATTAGCGGTGACTTGGGCGTTGGAATGGCTTTCATTGTTTTGAAAACTGGTAAATCAAGTCTAATTTCTAATTTACCCAAAGAATGATGGGAAACAACAATAAAAGTATTAATGTCCATATAAAAATGGTGGCAAAGAATTAAAAAGCAAATTAAGCTTGAAACATGGTTTTGACATGAGTAATCGGTTGTAAGTTAATTAATTCCCTTAACACCGGTTACATGTTTCACCAAGGCTAGATAAGGCACATCTAGGGCTACAATTGGAAGAACGATACAAAAGACAGGTCTCTTCATGTCAGTTCTTCCCATGCTAGAAATGAACTAGATGGTTAAGGTGGGATACATTTGATGAGATTTCACTTGAGAAATTAGTGTGAACTGCATAGGCTGGGGTCCGATTAGTTGCAACGCACATGGAGATGCACGTAGGTGCTGATTGGCGGTGACTTGGGAGTTGGAATGACTTTCCTTGTTTCGAAATGTGGCGGATCAAGTCTAATCTTGTATTCTCCTCTAAGAATGATGGGAAACAACAAGAAAAGTATTAATGTCCATATAAAAATAATGAGAAAGAATTAAAAAGGATATTAATTTTGAAACATGGTTTAGAGATGACTAATCACTTGGAAGTGGATTAATTGACCTTAACTCCAGTTACCAGCTTAACCAAGGCAATATAAGGTGAGTACGGGACGGCTTGGGCTTGGGGGAAAACAATGGCATTGCATCTGTGGGTTACAATCGGAAGATTGAAGGAACAGATGGGTTTGTTTGAGTGAATTCGTCCAATGCTAGAACTGAGTTTTGACGGTTAAGGGGGGATGCAGTTGCTGAGATTTCCCTTGAGAAAATAGTGTAAACGGCATAGGGTAGAGTCCGATTAGTTGCAATGCACATGGAGGTTCACCTAGGTGGCGATTGGCGGTGACTTGGGAGTTGGAATGACTTTCCTTGTTTCGAAATGTGGTGGATCAAGTCTAATCTTCTGTTCCCCTCTAAGAATGATGGGAAACAACAATAAAAGTATTAATGTCCATATAAAAATGGTGAGAAAGAATTAAAAAGCAAAGTGATTTTGAAACATGGTTTAGAGATGACTCTAATCACTTGTAAGTTGATTAATTGACCTTAACTCCCGTTACAAGCTTAACCAAGGCAAGATAAGGTGAGTACGGGACGTCTTGGGCTTGGGGGAAAACAATGGCATGGCATCTATGGGTTACAATCGGAAGATTGAAGGAAAATATGGGTTTGTTTGAATCAATTCGTCCAATGCTAGACCTGAGATTTGGCGGTTAAGGGGGGATGCAGTTGCTGAGATTTCCCTTGAAAAAATGGTGTAAACGGCATAGGGTAGAGTCCGATTAGTTGCAATGCACATGGAGGTGCACCTAGGTGGCGATTGGCGGTGACTTGGGAGTTGGAATGACTTTCCTTGTTTCGAAATGTGGCGGATCAAGTCTAATCTTCTATTCTCCTCTAAGAATGAGGGGAAAGGACAATAAAAGTATTAATGTCCATATAAAAATGGTGACAAAGAATCAAAAATGAAGTTAAGTTTGAAACATGGTTTAGAGATGACTAATCACTTTTAAGTTGATTAATTGACCTTAATTCCCGTTATAAGCTTAACGAAGGCAAGTTAAGGTGAGTACGGGACGTATTGGGCATGGGGGAAAACAATGGCATGGCACCTGTGGGTTACAATCGGAAGATTGAAGGAAAAGATGGGTTTGTTTGAGTCAATTCGTCCAATGCTAGACGTGAGTTTCGACGGTTAAGGGGGGGTTGCAGTTGCTGAGATTTCCCATTGAGAAAATGGTCTTAACGGCATAGGGTAGAGTCCGATTAGTTGCAATGCACGTGGAGGTGCACCTAGATGGCGATTGGCGGTGGCTTGGGGGTTGGAATGACTTTCCTTGTTTCGAAATGTGGTGGATCAAGTCTAATCTTCTATTCTCCTCTAAGAATGATGGGAAACAACATTAAAAGTATTAATGTCCATATAAAAATGGTGACAAAGAATTAAAAATGAAATTAAGCTTGAAACATTGTTTAGAAATGACTAATCACTTGTAAGTTGATTAATTGACCTTAACTCCCGTTACAAGCTTAACCAGGGCAAGATAAGGTGAGTACGGGACGTCCTGGGCTTCGGGGAAAACAATGGCATGGCATCTTAGGGTTACAATCGGAAGTTTCAAGGAAAAGATGGGTTTGTTTGAGTCAATTCGTCTAACGCTAGACTTGAATTTCGACGGTTAAGGGGGGGATGTAGTTGCTGAGATTTCCCTTGAGAAAATGACGTAAACGGCATAGGGTAGAGTTCGATTCGTTGCAATGCACTAGGAGGTGCACCTAGGTGGTGATTAGCGGTGACTTGGGCGTTGGAATGGCTTTCTTTGTTTTGAAAACTGGTAAATCAAGTCTAATTTCTAATTTACCCAAAGAATGATGGGAAACAACAATAAAAGTATTAATGTCCATATAAAAATGGTGGCAAAGAATTAAAAAGCAAATTAAGCTTGAAACATGGTTTTGACATGAGTAATCGGTTGTAAGTTAATTAATTCCCTTAACACCGGTTACATGTTTCACCAAGGCTAGATAAGGCACATCTAGGGCTACAATTGGAAGAACGATAGAAAAGACAGGTCTCTTCATGTCAGTTCTTCCCATGCTAGAAATGAACTAGATGGTTAAGGTGGGATACATTTGATGAGATTTCACTTGAGAAATTAGTGTGAACTGCATAGGCTGGGGTCCGATTAGTTGCAACGCACATGGAGATGCACGTAGGTGCTGATTGGCGGTGACTTGGGAGTTCGAATGACTTTCATTGTTTGGAAATGTGGCGGATCAAGTCTAATCTTGTATTCTCCTCTAAGAATGATGGGAAACAACAATAAAAGTATTAATGTCCATATAAAAATGGTGAGAAAGAATTAAAAAGGATATTAATTTTGAAACATGGTTTAGAGATGACTAATCACTTGTAAGTGGATTAATTGACCTTAACTCCAGTTACCAGCTTAACCACGGCAATATAAGGTGAGTACGGGACGGCTTGGGCTTGGGGGAAAACAATGGCATTGCATCTGTGGGTTACAATCGGAAGATTGAAGGAAGAGATGGGTTTGTTTGAGTCAATTCGTCCAATGCTAGAACTGAGTTTTGACGGTTAAGGGGGGATGCAGTTGCTGAGATTTCCCATGAGAAAATAGTGTAAACGGCATAGGGTAGAGTCCGATTAGTTGCAATGCACATGGAGGTTCACCTAGGTGGCGATTGGCGGTGACTTGGGAGTTGGAATGACTTTCCTTGTTTCGAAATGTGGTGGATCAAGTCTAATCTTCTGTTCCCCTCTAAGAATGATGGGAAACAACAATAAAAGTATTAATGTCCATATAAAAATGGTGAGAAAGAATTAAAAAGGAAAGTGATTTTGAAACATGGTTTAGAGATGACTCTAATCACTTGTAAGTTGATTAATTGACCTTAACTCCCGTTACAAGCTTAACCAAGGCAAGATAAGGTGAGTACGGGACGTCTTGGGCTTGGGGGAAAACAATGGCATGGCATCTGTGGGTTACAATCGGAAGATTGAAGGAAAAGACAGGTTTGTTTGAGTTAATTCGTCCAACGCTAGACCTGAGATTTGACGGTTAAGGGGGGATGCAGTTGCTGAGATTTCCCTTGAGAAAATGGTGTAAACGGCATAGGGTAGAGTCCGATTAGTTGCAATGCACATGGAGGTGCACCTAGGTGGCGATTGGCGGTGACTTGGGAGTTGGAATGACTTTCCTTGTTTCGAAATGTGGCGGATCAAGTCTAATCTTTTATTCTCCTCTAAGAATGAGGGGAATGGACAATAAAAGTATTAATGTGCACATAAAAATGGTGACAAAGAATCAAAAATGAAGTTAAGTTTGAAACATGGTTTAGAGATGATTAATCACTTTTAAGTTGAGTAATGGACCTTAATTCCCGTTATAAGCTTAACGAAGGCATGTTAAGGTGAGTACGGGACGTCTTGGGCATGGGGGAAAACAATGGCATGGCACCTGTGGGTTACAATCGGAAGATTGAAGGAAAAGATGCGTTTGTTTGAGTCAATTCGTCCAATGCTAGACGTGAGTTTCGACGGTTAAGGGGGGGTTGCAGTTGCTGAGATTTCCCATTGAGAAAATGGTCTTAACGGCATAGGGTAGAGTCCGATTAGTTGCAATGCACGTCGAGGTGCACCTAGATGGCGATTGGCGGTGGCTTGGGGGTTGGAATGACTTTCCTTGTTTCGAAATGTGGTGGATCAAGTCTAATCTTCTGTTCTCCTCTAAGAATGATGGGAAACAACATTAAAAGTATTAATGTCCATATAAAAATGGTGACAAAGAATTAAAAATGAAATTAAGCTTGAAACATTGTTTAGAGATGACTAATCACTTGTAAGTTGATTAATTGACCTTAACTCCCGTTACAAGCTTAACCAGGGCAAGATAAAGTGAGTACGGGACGTCCTGGGCTTGGGTTAAAACAATGGCATGGCATCTGTGGGTTACAATCGGAAGTTTCAAGGAAAATATGGGTTTGTTGGAGTCAATTCGTCTAACGCTAGACTTGAATTTCGACGGTTAAGGGGGGGATGTAGTTGCTGAGATTTCCCTTGAGAAAATGACGTAAACGGCATAGGGTAGAGTTCGATTCGCTGCAATGCACTAGGAGGTGCACCTAGGTGGTGATTAGCGGTGACTTGGGCGTTGGAATGGCTTTCCTTGTTTTGAAAACTGGTAAATCGAGTCTAATTTCTAATTTACCCAGAGAATGATGGGAAACAAGAATAAAAGTATTAATGTCCATATAAAAATGGTGGCAAGGAATTAAACAGCAAATTAAGCTTGAAACATGGTTTTGACATGAGTAATCGGTTGTAAGTTAATTAATTCCCTTAGCACCGGTTACATGTTTCACCAAGGCTAGATAAGGCACATCTAGGGCTACAATTGGAAGAACGATAGAAAAGACAGGTCTCTTCATGTCAGTTCTTCCCATGCTAGAAATGAACTAGATGGTTAAGGTGGGATACATTTGACGAGATTTCACTTGAGAAATTAGTGTGAACGGCATAGGTTGGGGTTCGATTAGTTGCAACGCACATGGAGATGCACGTAGGTGCTGATTGGCGGTGACTTGGGAGTTGGAATGACTTTCCTTGTTTCGAAATGTGGCGGATCAAGTCTAATCTTGTATTCTCCTCTAAGAATGATGGGAAACAACAATAAAAGTATTAATGTCCATATAAAAATGGTGAGAAAGAATTAAAAAGGATATTAATTTTGAAACATGGTTTAGAGATGCCTAATCACTTGTAAGTTGATTAATTGACCTTAACTCCAGTTACCAGCTTAACCGAGGCAATATAAGGTGAGTACGGGACGTCTTGGGCTTGGGGGAGAACAATGGCATTGCATCTGTGGGTTACAATCGGAAGATTGAAGGAAGAGATGGGTTTGTTTGAGTCAATTCGTCCAATGCTAGACCTGAGTTTTGACGGTTAAGGGGGGATGCAGTTGCTGAGATTTCCCTTGAGAAAATGGTGTAAACGGCATAGGGTAGAGTCCGATTAGTTGCAATGCACATGGAGGTGCACCTAGGTGGCGATTGGCGGTGACTTGGGAGTTGGAATGACTTTCCTTGTTTCGAAATGTGGCGGATCAAGTCTAATCTTCTATTCTCCTCTAAGAATGAGGGGAAAGGACAATAAAAGTATTAATGTCCATATAAAAATGGTGACAAAGAATCAAAAATGAAGTTAAGTTTGAAACATGGTTTAGAGATGATTAATCACTTTTAAGTTGAGTAATTGACCTTAATTCCCGTTATAAGCTTAACGAAGGCAAGTTAAGGTGAGTACGGGACGTCTTGGGCATGGGGGAAAACAATGGCATGGCACCTGTGGGTTAGAATCGGAAGATTGAAGGAAAAGATGGGTTTGTTTGAGTCAATTCGTCCAATGCTAGACGTGAGTTTCGACGGTTAAGGGGGGGTTGCAGTTGCTGAGATTTCCCATTGAGAAAATGGTCTTAACGGCATAGGGTAGAGTCCGATTAGTTGCAATGCACGTGGAGGTGCACCTAGATGGCGATTGGCTGTGGCTTGGGGGTTGGAATGACTTTCCTTGTTTCGAAATGTGGTGGATCAAGTCTAATCTTCTGTTCTCCTCTAAGAATGATGGGAAACAACATTAAAAGTATTAATGTCCATATAAATATGGTGACAAAGAATTAAAAATGAAATTAAGCTTGAAACATTGTTTAGAGATGACTAATCACTTGTAAGTTGATTAATTGACCTTAACTCCCGTTACAAGCTTAACCAGGGCAAGATAAGGTGAGTACGGGACGTCCTGGGCTTGGGGGAAAACAATGGCATGGCATCTATGGGTTACAATCGGAAGTTTCAAGGAAAAGATGGGTTTGTTGGAGTCAATTCGTCTATGGCTAGACTTGAATTTCGACGGTTAAGGGAGGGATGTAGTTGCTGAGATTTCCCTTGAGAAAATGACGTAAACGGCATAGGGTAGAGTTCGATTCGCTGCAATGCACTAGGAGGTGCACCTAGGTGGTGATTAGCGGTGACTTGGGCGTTGGAATGGCTTTCCTTGTTTTGAAAACTGGTAAATCAAGTCTAATTTCTAATTTACCCAGAGAATGATGGGAAACAATAATAAAAGTATTAATGTCCATATAAAAATGGTGGCAAAGAATTAAACAGCAAATTAAGCTTCAAACATGGTTTTGACATGAGTAATCGGTTGTAAGTTAATTAATTCCCTTAACACCGGTTACATGTTTCACCAAGGCTAGATAAGGCACATCTAGGGCTACAATTGGAAGAACGATAGAAAAGACAGGTCTCTTCATGTCAGTTCTTCCCATGCTAGAAATGAACTAGATGGTTAAGGTGGGATACATTTGATGAGATGTCACTTGAGAAATTAGTGTGAACGGCATAGGTTGGGGTTCGATTAGTTGCAACGCACATGGAGATGCACGTAGGTGCTGATTGGCGGTGACTTAGGAGTTGGAATGACTTTCCTTGTTTCGAAATGTGGCGGATCAAGTCTAATCTTGTATTCTCCTCTAAGAATGATGGGAAACAACAATAAAAGTATTAATGTCCATATAAAAATGGTGAGAAAGAATTAAAAAGGATATTAATTTTGAAACATGGTTTAGAGATGCCTAATCACTTGTAAGTTGATTAATTGACCTTAACTCCAGTTACCAGCTTAACCAAGGCAATAAAAGGTGAGTACGGGACGTCTTGGGCTTGGGGGAGAACAATGGCATTGCATCTGTGGGTTACAATCGGAAGATTGAAGGAAGAGATGGGTTTGTTTGAGTCAATTCGTCCAATGCTAGACCTGAGATTTGACGGTTAAGGGGGGATGCAGTTGCTGAGATTTCCCTTGAGAAAATGGTGTAAACGGCATAGGGTAGAGTCCGATTAGTTGCAATGCACATGGAGGTGCACCTAGGTGGCGATTGGCGGTGACTTGGGAGTTGGAATGACTTTCCTTGTTTCGAAATGTGGCGGATCAAGTCTAATCTTCTATTCTCCTCTAAGAATGAGGGGAAAGGACAATAAAAGTATTAATGTCCATATAAAAATGGTGACAAAGAATCAAAAATGAAGTTAAGTTTGAAACATGGTTTAGAGATGAGTAATCACTTTTAAGTTGAGTAATTGACCTTAATTCCCGTTATAAGCTTAACGAAGGCAAGTTAAGGTGAGTACGGGACGTCTTGGGCATGGGGGAAAACAATGGCATGGCACCTGTGGGTTACAATCGGAAGATTGAAGGAAAAGATGGGTTTGTTTGAGTCAATTCGTCCAATGCTAGACGTGAGTTTCGACGGTTATGGGGGGGTTGCAGTTGCTGAGATTTCCCATTGAGAAAATGGTCTTAACGGCATAGGGTAGAGTCCGATTAGTTGCAATGCACGTGGAGGTGCACCTAGATGGCGATTGGCTGTGGCTTGGGGGTTGGAATGACTTTCCTTGTTTCGAAATGTGGTGGATCAAGTCTAATCTTCTGTTCTCCTCTAAGAATGATGGGAAACAACATTAAAAGTATTAATGTCCATATAAAAATGGTGACAAAGAATTAAAAATGAAATTAAGCTTGAAACATTGTTTAGAGATGACTAATCACTTGTAAGTTGATTAATTGACCTTAACTCCCGTTACAAGCTTAACCAGGGCAAGATAAGGTGAGTACGGGACGTCCTGGGCTTGGGGGAAAACAATGGCATGGCATCTGTGGGTTACAATCGGAAGTTTCAAGGAAAAGATGGGTTTGTTGGAGTCAATTCGTCTATGGCTAGACTTGAATTTCGACGGTTAAGGGAGGGATGTACTTGCTGAGATTTCCCTTGAGAAAATGACGTAAACGGCATAGGGTACAGTTCCATTAGGTTGTAAGTTAATTAATTCCCTTAACACCGGTTACATGTTTCACCAAGGCTAGATAAGGCACATCTAGGGCTACAATTGGAAGAACGATACAAAAGACAGGTCTCTTCATGTCAGTTCTTCCCATGCTAGAAATGAACTAGATGGTTAAGGTGGGATACATTTGATGAGATGTCACTTGAGAAATTAGTGTGAACGGCATAGGTTGGGGTTCGATTAGTTGCAACGCACATGGAGATGCACGTAGGTGCTGATTGGCGGTGACTTAGGAGTTGGAATGACTTTCCTTGTTTCGAAATGTGGCGGATCAAGTCTAATCTTGTATTCTCCTCTAAGAATGATGGGAAACAACAATAAAAGTATTAATGTCCATATAAAAATGGTGAGAAAGAATTAAAAAGGATATTAATTTTGAAACATGGTTTAGAGATGCCTAATCACTTGTAAGTTGATTAATTGACCTTAACTCCAGTTACCAGCTTAACCAAGGCAATATAAGGTGAGTACGGGACGTCTTGGGCTTGGGGGAGAACAATGGCATTGCATCTGTGGGTTACAATCGGAAGATTGAAGGAAGAGATGGGTTTGTTTGAGTCAATTCGTCCAATGCTAGACCTGAGTTTTGACGGTTAAGGGGGGATGCAGTTGCTGAGATTTCCCTTGAGAAAATGGTGTAAACGGCATAGGGTAGAGTCCGATTAGTTGCAATGCACATGGAGGTGCACCTAGGTGGCGATTGGCGGTGACTTGGGAGTTGGAATGACTTTCCTTGTTTCCAAATGTGGTGGATCAAGTCTAATCTTCTGTTCCCCTCTAAGAATGATGGGAAACAACAATAAAAGTATTAATGTCCATATAAAAATGGTGAGAAAGAATTAAAAAGGAAATTGATTTTGAAACATGGTTTAGAGATGACTCTAATCACTTGTAAGTTGATTAATTGACCTTAACTCCCGTTACAAGCTTAACCAAGGCAAGATAAGGTGAGTACGGGACGTCTTGGGCTTGCGAGAAAACAATGGCATGGCATCTGTGGGTT
Source organism: Carya illinoinensis (assembly GCF_018687715.1). Classification (NCBI taxonomy): domain Eukaryota; kingdom Viridiplantae; phylum Streptophyta; class Magnoliopsida; order Fagales; family Juglandaceae; genus Carya; species Carya illinoinensis. The sequence continues at coordinate 15,613,504 of NC_056757.1, read as the reverse complement.
ACAATCGGAAGATTGAAGGAAAAGATGGGTTTGTTTGAATCAATTCGTCCAATGCTAGACCTGAGATTTGACGGTTAAGGGGGGATGCAGTTGCTGAGATTTCCCTTGAGAAAATGGTGTAAACGGCATAGGGTAGAGTCCGATTAGTTGCAATGCACATGGAGGTGCACCTAGGTGGCGATTGGCGGTGACTTGGGAGTTGGAATGACTTTCCTTGTTTCGAAATGTGGCGGATCAAGTCTAATCTTCTATTCTCCTCTAAGAATGAGGGGAAAGGACAATAAAAGTATTAATGTCCATATAAAAATGGTGACAAAGAATCAAAAATGAAGTTAAGTTTGAAACATGGTTTAGAGATGATTAATCACTTTTAAGTTGAGTAATTGACCTTAATTCCCGTTATAAGCTTAACGAAGGCAAGTTAAGGTGAGTACGGGACGTCTTGGGCATGGGGGAAAACAATGGCATGGCACCTGTGGGTTACAATCGGAAGATTGAAGGAAAAGATGGGTTTGTTTGAGTCAATTCGTCCAATGCTAGACGTGAGTTTCGACGGTTAAGGGGGGGTTGCAGTTGCTGAGATTTCCCATTGAGAAAATGGTCTTAACGGCATAGGGTAGAGTCCGATTAGTTGCAATGCACGTGGAGGTGCACCTAGATGGCGATTGGCGGTGGCTTGGGGGTTGGAATGACTTTCCTTGTTTCGAAATGTGGTGGATCAAGTCTAATCTTCTATTCTCCTCTAAGAATGATGCGAAACAACAATAAAAGTATTAATGTCCATATAAAAATGGTGACAAAGAATTAAAAATGAAATTAAGCTTGAAACATTGTTTAGAGATGACTAATCACTTGTAAGTTGATTAATTGACCTTAACTCACGTTACAAGCTTAACCAGGGCAAGATAAGGTGAGTACGGGACGTCCTGGGCTTGGGGGAAAACAATGGCATGGCATCTGTGGGTTACAATTGGAAGTTTCAAGGAAAAGATGGGTTTGTTGGAGTCAATTCGTCTAACGCTAGACTTGAATTTCGACGGTTAAGGGGGGGATGTAGTTGCTGAGATTTCCCTTGAGAAAATGACGTAAACGGCATAGGGTAGAGTTCGATTCGCTGCAATGCACTAGGAGGTGCACCTAGGTGGTGATTAGCGGTGACTTGGGCGTTGGAGTGGCTTTCCTTGTTTTGAAAACTGGTAAATCAAGTCTAATTTCTAATTTACCCAAAGAATGATGGGAAACAACAATAAAAGTATTAATGTCCATAGAAAAATGGTGGCAAAGAATTAAAAAGCAAATTAAGCTTGAGACATGGTTTCGACATGAGTAATCGGTTGTAAGTTAATTAATTCCCTTAACACCGGTTACAGGTTTCACCAAGGCTAGATAAGGCACATCTAGGGCTACAATTGGAAGAACGATAGAAAAGACAGGTCTCTTCATGTCAGTTCTTCCCATGCTAGAAATGAACTAGATGGTTAAGGTGGGATAGATTTGATGAGATTTCACTTGAGAAATTAGTGTGAACGGCATAGGCTGGGGTCCGATTAGTTGCAACGCACATGGAGATGCACGTAGGTGCTGATTGGCGGTGACTTGGGAGTTGGAATGACTTTCCTTGTTTCGAAATGTGGCGGATCAAGTCTAATCTTGTATTCTCCTCTAAGAATGATGGGAAACAACAATAAAAGTATTAATGTCCATATAAAAATGGTGAGAAAGAATTAAAAAGGATATTAATTTTGAAACATGGTTTAGACAAGACTAATCACTTGTAAGTTGATTAATTGACCTTAACTCCAGTTACCAGCTTAACCAGGGCAATATAAGGTGAGTACGGGACGTCTTGGGCTTGGGGGAGAACAATGGCATTGCATCTGTGGGTTACAATCGGAAGATTGAAGGAAGAGATGAGTTTGTTTGAGTCAATTCGTCCAATGCTAGACCTGAGTTTTGACGGTTAAGGGGGGATGCAGTTGCTGAGATTTCCCTTGAGAAAATAGTGTAAACGGCATAGGGTAGAGTCCGATTAGTTGCAATGCACACGGAGGTGCACCTAGGTGGCAATTGGCGGTGGCTTGGGAGTTGGAATGACTTTCCTTGTTTCGAAATGTGGCGGATCAAGTCTAATCTTGTATTCTCCTGTAAGAATGAGGGGAAAGGACAATAAAAGTATTAATGTCCATATAAAAATGGTGACAAAGAATCAAAAATGAAGTTAAGTTTGAAACATGGTTTAGAGATGACTAATCACTTTTAAGTTGATTAATTGACCCTAATTCCCGTTATAAGCTTAACGAAGGCCAGTTAAGGTGAGTACGGGACGTCTTGGGCATGGGGGAAAACAATGGCATGGCACCTGTGGGTTACAATCGGAAGATTGAAGGAAAAGATGGGTTTGTTTGACTCAATTCGTCCAATGCTAGACCTGAGTTTCGACGGTTAAGGGGGGATGCAGTTGCTGAGATTTCCCATTGAGAAAATGGTCTTGCCGGCATAGGGTAGAGTCCGATTAGTTGCAATGCACATGGAGATGCACCTTGATGGCGATTGGCGGTGGCTTGGGGGTTGGAATGACTTTCCTTGTTTCGAAATGTGGTGGATCAAGTCTAATCTTCTATTCTCCTCTAAGAATGATGGGAAACAACTTTAAAAGTATTAATGTCCATATAAAAATGGTGACAAAGAATTAAAAATGAAATTAAGCTTGAAACATTGTTTAGAGATGACTAATCACTTGTAAGTTGATTTATTGACCTTAACTCTCGTTACAAGCTTAACCAAGGCAAGATAAGGGGAGTACGGGACGTCCTGGGCTTGGGGGAAAACAATGGCATGGCATCTGTGGGTTACAATTGGAAGTTTCAAGGAAAAGATGGGTTTGTTTGAGTCAATTCGTCTAACGCTAGACTTGAATTTCGACGGTTAAGGGGGGGATGTAGTTGCTGAGATTTCCCTTGAGAAAATGACGTAAATGGCATAGGGTAGAGTTCGATTCGCTGCAATGCACTTGGAGGTGCACCTAGGTGGTGATTAGCGGTGACTGGGCGTTGGAATGACTTTCCTTGTTTTGAAAACTGGTAAATCAAGTCTAATTTCTAATTTACCCAGAGAATGATGGGAAACAACAATAAAAGTATTAATGTCCATATAAAAATGGTGGCAAAGAATTAAAAAGCAAATTAAGCTTGAAACATGGTTTCGACATGAGTAATCGGTTCTAAGTTAATTAATTGCCTTAACACCGGTTACAAGTTTCACCAAGGCTAGATAAGGCACATCTAGGGCTACAATTGGAAGAACGATACAAAAGACAGGTCTCTTCATGTCAGTTCTTCCCATGCTAGAAATGAACTAGATGGTTAAGTTGGGATACATTTGATGAGAATTCACTTGAGAAATTAGTGTGAACGGCATAGGCTGGGGTCCGATTAGTTGCAACGCACATGGAGATGCACGTAGGTGCTGATTGGCGGTGACTTGAGAGTTGGAATGGCTTTCCTTGTTTCGAAATGTGGCGGATCAAGTCTAATCTTGTATTCTCCTCTAAGAATGATGGGAAACAACAATAAAAGTATTAATGTCCATATAAAAATGGTGAGAAAGAATTAAAAAGGATATTAATTTTGAAACATGGTTTAGAGACTAATCACTTGTAAGTTGGTTAATTGACCATAACTCCAGTTACCAGCTTAACCAAGGCAATATAAGGTGATTACGGGACGTCTTGGGCTTGTGGGAGAACAATGGCATTGCATCTGTGGGTTACAATCGGAAGATTGAAGGAAGAGATGGGTTTGTTTGAGTCAATTCGTCCAATGCTAGACCTGAGTTTTGACGGTTAAGGGGGGATGCAGTTGCTGAGATTTCCCTTGAGAAAATAGTGTAAACGGCATAGGGTAGAGTCCGATTAGTTGCAATGCACATGGAGGTTCACCTAGGTGGCGATTGGCACTGACTTGGGAGTTGGAATGACTTTCCTTGTTTCGAAATGTGGTGGATCAAGTCTAATCTTCTGTTCCCCTCTAAGAATGATGGGAAACAACAATAAAAGTATTAATGTCCATATAAAAATGGTGAGAAAGAATTAAAAAGGAAATTAATTTTGAAACATGGTTTAGAGATGACTCTAATCACTTGTAAGTTGATTAATTGACCTTAACTCCCGTTACAAGCTTAACCAAGGCAAGATAAGGTGAGTACGGGACGTCTTGGGCTTGGGGGAAAACAATGGCATGGCATCTGTGGGTTACATTCGGAAGATTGAAGGAAAAGATGGGTTTGTTTGAGTCAATTAGTCCAATGCTAGACCTGAGATTTGATGGTTAAGGGGGGATGCAGTTGCTGAGATTTCCCTTGAGAAAATAGTGTAAACGGCATAGGGTAGAGTCCGATTAGTTGCAATGCACATGGAGGTGCACCTAGGTGGCGATTGGCGGTGACTTGGGAGTTGGAATGACTTTCCTTGTTTCGAAATGTGGCGGATCAAGTCTAATCTTCTATTCTCCTCTAAGAATGAGGGGAAAGGACAATAAAAGTATTAATGTCCATATAAAAATGGTGACAAAGAATCAAAAATGAAGTTAAGTTTGAATCATGGTTTAGAGATGACTAATCACTTTTAAGTTGATTAATTGACCTTAATTCCCGTTATAAGCTTAACGAAGGCAAGTTAAGGTGAGTACGGGACGTCTTGGGCATGGGGGAAAATAATGGCATGGCACCTGTGGGTTACAATCGGAAGATTGAAGGAAAAGATGGGTTTGTTTGAGTCAATTCGTCCAATGCTAGACCTGAGTTTCGACGGTTAAGGGGGGATGCAGTTGCTGAGATTTCCCATTGAGAAAATGGTCTTACCGGCATAGGGTAGAGTCCGATTAGTTGCAATGCACATGGAGATGCACCTAGATGGCGATTGGCGGTGGCTTGGGGGTTGGAATGACTTTCCTTGTTTCGAAATGTGGTGGATCAAGTCTAATCTTCTATTCTCCTCTAAGAATGATGGGAAACAACTTTAAAAGTATTAATGTCCATATAAAAATGGTGACAAAGAATTAAAAATGAAATTAAGCTTGAAACATTGTTTAGAGATGACTAATCACTTGTAAGTTGATTAATTGACCTTAACTCCCGTTACAAGCTTAACCAAGGCAAGATAAGGTGAGTACGGGACGTCCTGGGCTTGGGGGAAAACAATGGCATGGCATCTGTGGGTTACAATCGGAAGTTTCAAGGAAAAGATGGGTTTGTTTGAGTCAATTCGTCTAATGCTAGACTTGAATTTCGACGGTTAAGGGGGGGATGTAGTTGCTGAGATTTCCCTTGAGAAAATGACGTAAACGGCATAGGGTAGAGTTTGATTCGCTGCAATGCACTTGGAGGTGCACCTAGGTGGTGATTAGCGGTGACTGGGCGTTTGAATGGCTTTCCTTGTTTTGAAAACCGGTAAATCAAGTCTAATTTCTAATTTACCCAGAGAATGATGGGAAACAACAATAAAAGTATTAATGTCCATATAAAAATGGTGGCAAAGAATTAAAAAGTAAATTAAGCTTGAAACATGGTTTCGACATCAGTAATCGGTCGTAAGTTAATTAATTCCCTTAACACCGGTTACAAGTTTCACCAAGGCTAGATAAGTGTCACGGACTTAGAATTTCTTCACTCGACCCGTGCGGCCTTAGGAGGCTTTCTCTCCCACAAAGCTCCTAAGTAAGCCTTCTAAAGGACTCAAGACAATAGAGAACAAACTAGAGAGAGAAGATAGAGAGAGATGCTCTAGAGAACTTGTTTCTCTTATTGCTTGGTGATTTATACAAATGAGAGCCCCTCTATTTATAGGGAACTCTTGGTACAAAGAATGGTTAGGATTGTGACACTTGTCATCAATCCAAGGGTAAAGAAGTTTCTAGATTGCTACTCTAGAATTGTCTACAATGCCCTTTCTAGAACACTACTCTAAATTGTCTATAACACCCCTTCTAGAACACTCCACACAATTCCATAAGAATACAAAGGACTAGGAGGCTTCTAGAAGGGTAGGAAATTCTCTAGAATTTCTAGGTGGTGACATTCTCCCCCACCAAGCTTCGCGACGTCCTCGACGCGGTGTCTTCATGGAACCTCCGGATGTGATCTTCAAACTGCCACAATGACTCCTTTGGTTCCCAAGTTGTCTCGCTTTCGGGCAATCCCTTCCACTTGATCAAGTATTCTTGGCGTGGCATATGACTCTTTCGCCTGATGACACGGTCCGCCAAGATTTCTTCTACTTCCTTGTCGAAAGTGGTAGTTATGCCCAATGGTGCACGCTTGGACTCTCCTCGTGTTGGCTCCTCTTCATCACCATGGCAAGGCTTCAAGCAGCTGACATGGAAAACTGGATGAAGTTTGAACTTGGAGGGTAAGTCCAGCTTGTAGGAGACCTTCCCTACTTTCTTGATGATTGGGAATGGTCCCTCATAACGTCGTACAAGCCCCTTGTGTAGCTTTCTTGTGAACTTGTGTTGGCTCGACAAGATCTTTACTAACACCAAGTCGCCTATACGATATTCTGCGTGCCTCCTCTTCTGATCAGCCCACTTCTTCATCTTCTTGGTTGCTTTGTCTAAGTAGGAACGGGTCACATCCAATTGCTCGTTCCAAGACTTAGCAACCTTGAAGGCTGTCGGACAGTTCCCCGCGTAGCTTGTCTCCAATGACTGGGGAGTAAGTGGCTGCTGTCCCATTACAATCTCAAATGGGCTCTTGTTCGTGGACTCGCTCCTTTGTAAATTGTAGGAGAATTGAGCGACATCCAATAACTTGGCCCAATCGGATTGGTTGGCACTTACAAAGTGCCTCAAGTATAACTCTAACAAGGCATTCACCCTTTCAGTTTGCCCATCTGTCTGAGGGTGAAAGCTGGTAGAGAAGTGTAGGGCAGACCCCATAAGCTTGAATAGTCCTGACCAGAACTTTCCTGTGAAGCGAGGGTCTCGATCACTAATGATGCTCCGTGGTAAGCCCCAATACTTCACCACATGCTTGAAGAATAATTTTGCAGTTTCTTCAGCTGAGCAATCTTTAGGAGCCGCGATGAAGGTGGCATACTTGGAGAATCGATCTACCACCACAATGAGGGTACCGCAACCCTCGGATTTAGGTAGAGCCACTATAAAATCCATGCTCACACTCTCCCATGGATGTGAAGGAATGGGTAGTGGTTCTAGCAATCCTGCGGGACTCTGATTCTCCACCTTATCTTGTTGACACACAAGACAAGTCTTCACGAAGAGTTCCACCTCGTCTCTCAGTTGAGGCCAATAGTATGAAGCTTCCAGCAAAGCTCGAGTACGTCGTTGGCCCGGGTGTCCAGCCCACAAGGAATCATGGCATTCCTTGATAAGGTTCCTACGTAGGTTTCCCCACTTTGGAACATAGATTCTCCGCCTGAGGGTGTAGAGAAGACCGTCCTCTACCCAGAATCTCTTGGTTTTCCCTTCCTTAGCCATGTTCGCCAAGTTCTTGGCTAAGGGATCGTGCTCCATGCCTTCACGGATCACCTCGAGTAGCTCCCCTTGAGCTTGAGTGATAGCAGCAAGTTCACCCTTCCTACTCAATGCATCAGCAACAAGGTTGGCCTTGCCCGGTTTGTACTCCAAGACAAAGTCAAATTCTGCCAAGAAGTCTTGCCACCTAGCTTGCTTTGGGCTTAGTTTCTTCTGACTCTGGAAGTAACTAGTGGCAATATTATCTGTCTTGACCACAAAACAGGAGCCAAGCAGATAGTGTCGCCAAACTCTGAGGCAATGGATGATGGCCGTCATCTCCTTCTCCTGCACGGTGTATCGCCTCTCAGTCTCATTGAGTTTGCGACTCTCATATGCAATAGGATGTCCGTCTTGCATGAGAACTCCCCCTATGGCAAAGTCTGATGCATCGGATTGTACCTCAAAAGGCTTGGTACAATCTGGTAGGGCCATGACCGGTTCCTCCGTGATGGCAGTCTTCAGATCGTCAAAGGCTTCCTGACACCTTGATGACCACTCCCATGCCCGGTTCTTCTTGAGCAAGTCAGTGAGGGGGGATGCTCTTGTAGAGTATCCCTTTATGAATCTCCTGTAATAGTTGACAAGCCCAAGGAAGGATCGGAGCTCGGTAACCTTAGTGGGAGGCTCCCACTTCTTGATTGCCTCAATTTTTCCCTCCTCCATGCTGAGTTTTCCCCCTTGGATTTTGTGGCCAAGGAAATGGACTTCGTTTAGAGCAAATGAGCACTTCTCTTTCTTGACATAGAGTTGGTTTTCCCTTAAGACACGGAAAACAACCCTTAGATGCTCCACATGTTCTTCAAGGGTAGAACTATAGATGACAATATCATCTAGATAGACTACCACAAACTGATCAAGATAGGGATGAAAGATCTTGTTCATGAGCGTGCAGAAGGTAGCTGGAGCATTTGTGAGGCCGAAGGGCATCACTAGGAACTCGTATGCCCCATAGCGAGTTACACAAGTTGTTTTGGCTTCATCTCCTTCCGCAATTCTTACTTGATAATATCCCGATCTTAGATCAAGCTTGGAGAAGTACTTTGCATGGCCTAGTTGATCAAATAAGTCAGCAATCAAAGGAATAGGGTACTTGTTTTTGATGGTTACCTTGTTTAGAGCTCGGTAGTCAATGCACAGCCGCAAAGACCCATCATGCTTCCTTTGAAACAACACGGGTGCCCCGTATGGTGCCTTGGAGGGTTGGATGAATCCGGCATCAAGTAGCTCCTTTAGTTGCCTCCTTAGTTCTTCAAGCTCTGGAGGCGACATGCGATAAGGGGCTTTGGCGGGTGGTTTAGCGCCGGGTTCCATCTCGATCTGATGATCCACCTCTCTCCTAGGTGGTAGTTGCTTGGGCAACTCTGGCGGCATGACGTCTTCATAGTCCCTGAGGACCTTTTGGATCTCCTTGGGTGGAGGGGAGGAAATCTTCACTTCACCTTCCTCCATAGAAGTCAAGTATGACACCTCGCCCTTCTTCCATCCCTTCTTGAATTGCATGGCGGATAGAAGTTGGGTGGTGTTTGGCTTGGACACGGTGGGTATCATGCATGGACCCCCTTCCAAGATGCACACCGAGTTATAGTGGGGAAGAGACACTACATTGAACTGTCTCAAGAATTCCATCCCCAACACGATGTCAAAATCATCCATAGGAGCGACCGAGAAGTCCACCGTGCCTCTCCAAGTGCCAAGTTGTAGCTCCACCCCGTGAGCTACGCCATCGAGGGGTTTGGCTTCAGAATTCACAGTCTTCAGCCACCCTTGACCCTTCTTAAGAGGAATCCCTAGCCGTGTGGCCTCTTCCTTCTTAATGAAGTTATGAGAAGCTCCTGAGTCGACCATGGCGTGACTCTTCTTCCCATTGACTAGCACCTCTACAAACATCAAGGATCCATCCTTGGTGGTTGGCTTCGTGCTTGCCTTCAGAGAGTTGAGAAGTTGTAGACACCCCAGGTGCGACTTCTCTTGAACTTCCTTCTCCTCCAACATAGCGTTGAGGGCCTTCCTCTTGGGACAATCTCTAGCCCAATGTGGGCCGTTACAAAGGAAGCAAGCATCCTTTGGCTTCTTGTCCTTTGAGTAGTCCTTCTTGCCCTCCTTTGATGTTGAAGGCTTGTCTCCATGGTCTTTGTATTGTGGCGGCTTGAACCCCTTCGCTCCCCCACCCTTAGTGTGATTGTCCTTCGAAGACTTGGGTTTTGAAGAGTTGTCACTCTTATGGTACTCAAATTCTTCTAAGGTCTCTGCCACGGTCAGGGCGGTGGAGATGTCGTTGACTCCACGACGCTTGAGTTCTTGAGCCACCCAAGATTTGAGACCATCGATGAAGTTGAAGAGGAGATCTTCTTCACTCATGTTTGTAATTTGAAGCATGAGGGCAGAAAATTCCTCAACATAGTTGCGGATAGAAGAAGTGTGCTTCAACTCCTTCATTCTCTTCCGCGCATGAATAGCCACATTCTCGGGATAGAATTGCCTCTTGAGTTCACGCTTGAACTCTTCCCAAGAATCAATGGAGCAGGTACCCTTCTCTATCTCACTATGCTTACGACGCCACCAAGTACCAGCAAGATTAGTAAGATAGAGGGAAGCAGTACGTACCTTGACACGCTCGTCTTGCATGTTCAAAGCTTCAAAGTAGCGCTCCATGTGCCACATGTAGTTGTCAAGTTCTTTGGCATCCCGCTTGCCATCGAACTCTTTTGGTTTGGGGGTATCCACCCTTGGTGTCGCCATCATCCCAGCTCCGACGACGCCCCCATTGGCCACTGCACGCTTGCATATAGCCCAATCCGCCTTGGTCTCCTCCAGACCGACGCGGTATTCCTCCATTTGTCCTTGGAGTTTTGTTAGCTCTCCCAAGACCCGGTCTTGGAAAGCAACGTTCTCAACACGTTGTGCTTCGATGGTAGGGTGGATGGTGCTTAGAATGGACTCCTTGAGCGATTCGGATTGTCCCTCCAATCCTAGCTCCTCCATACCTTGCTCCACGATGTCAAGTCGGTCCCTGACATCCGCTACTGCCACCTCCATCCTGGTCACCGTGTTGTCGAGGGTGCTCACCTCCCTGTGAGACTGATCCCATTCCTCGATCTTGGCCAATATCTTGGCCATGGCCCTCTCGATCCCATCGAGACGAGACTCCATAGATGAGCTTGAGTCCTTCGACCTCTTGCTCTTTCTTGTCTCCTGGACCTCCATGGTGATCTCACTTGGATCCGCCATCCTAACTTGGTTGGCTCTGATACCAACTGTCACGGACTTAGAATTTCTTCACTCGACCCGTGCGGCCTTAGGAGGCTTTCTCTCCCACAAAGCTCCTAAGTAAGCCTTCTAAAGGACTCAAGACAATAGAGAACAAACTAGAGAGAGAAGATAGAGAGAGATGCTCTAGAGAACTTGTTTCTCTTATTGCTTGGTGATTTATACAAATGAGAGCCCCTCTATTTATAGGGAACTCTTGGTACAAAGAATGGTTAGGATTGTGACACTTGTCATCAATCCAAGGGTAAAGAAGTTTCTAGATTGCTACTCTAGAATTGTCTACAATGCCCTTTCTAGAACACTACTCTAAATTGTCTATAACACCCCTTCTAGAACACTCCACACAATTCCATAAGAATACAAAGGACTAGGAGGCTTCTAGAAGGGTAGGAAATTCTCTAGAATTTCTAGGTGGTGACATAAGGCACATCTTGGGCTACAATTGGAAGAACGAGACAAAAGACTGGTCTCTTCATGTCAGTTCTTCCCATGCCAGAAATGAACTAGATGGTTAAGGTGGGATACATTTGATGAGATTTCACTTGAGAAATTAGTGTGAACGGCATAAGCTGGGGTCCGATTAGTTGCAACGCACATGGAGATGCACGTAGGTGCTGATTGGCGGTGACTTGCGAGTTGGAATGACTTTCCTTGTTTTGAAATGTGGCGGATCAAGTCTAATCTTGTATTCTCCTCTAAGAATGATGGGAAACAACAATAAAAGTATTAATGTCCATATAAAAATGGTGAGAAAGAATTAAAAAGGATATTAATTTTGAAACATGGTTTAGAGACTAATCACTTGTAAGTTGATTAATTGACCTTAACTCCAGTTACCAGCTTAACCAAGGCAATATAAGGTGAGTACGGGACGTCTTGGGCAAGGGGGAAAACAATGGCATGGCACCTGTGGGTTACAATCGGAAGATTGAAGGAAGAGATGGGTTTGTTTGAGTCAATTCGTCCAATGCTAGACCTGAGTTTCAACGGTTAAGGGGGGGATGCAGTTGCTGAGATTTCCCATTGAGAAAATGGTCTTAACGGCATAGGGTAGAGTCCGATTAGTTGCAATGCACATGGAGGTGCACCTAGATGGCGATTGGCGGTGGCTTGGGGGTTGGAATGACTTTCTTTGTTTCGAAATGTGGTGGATCAAGTCTAATCTTCTATTCTCCTCTAAGAATGATGGGAAACAACATTAAAAGTATTAATGTCCATATAAAAATGGTGAGAAAGAATTAAAAAGGAAATTGATTTTGAAACATGGTTTAGAGATGACTCTAATCACTTGTAAGTTGATTAATTGGCCTTAACTCCCGTTACAAGCTTAACCAAGGCAAGATAAGGTGAGTACGGGACGTCTTGGGCTTGGGGGAAAACAATGGCATGGCATCTGTGGGTTACAATTCGAGGATTGAAGGAAAAGATGGGTTTGTTTGAGTCAATTCGTCCAATGCTAGACGTGAGTTTCGACGGTTAAGGGGGGGTTGTAGTTGCTGAGATTTCCCATTGAGAAAATGGTCTTAACGGCATAGGGTAGAGTCCGATTAGTTGCAATGCACGTGGAGGTGCACCTAGATGGCGATTGGCGGTGGCTTGGGGGTTGGAATGACTTTCCTTGTTTCGAAATGTGGTGGATCAAGTCTAATCTTCTATTCTCCTCTAAGAATGATGGGAAACAACATTAACAGTATTAATGTCCATATAAAAATGGTGACAAAGAATTAAAAATGAAATTAAGCTTGAAACATTGTTTAGTGATGACTAATCACTTGTAAATTGATTAATTGACCTTAACTCCCGTTACAAGCTTAACCAGGGCAAGATAAGGTGAGTACGGGACGTCCTGGGCTTGGGGGAAAACAATGGCATGGCATCTGTGGGTTACAATCGGAAGTTTCAAGGAAAAGATGGGTTTGTTGGAGTCAATTCGTCTAACGCTAGACTTGAATTTCGACGGTTAAGGGGGGGATGTAGTTGTTGAGATTTCCCTTGAGAAAATGACGTAAACGGCATAGGGTAGAGTTTGATTCGTTGCAATGCACTTGGAGGTGCACCTAGGTGGTGATTAGCGGTGACTTGGGCGTTGGAATTGCTTTCCTTGTTTTAAAAACTGGTAAATCAAGTCTAATTTCTAATTTACCCAGAGAATGATGGGAAACAACAATAAAAGTATTAATGTCCATATAAAAATGGTGGCAAAGAATTAAAAAGCAAATTAAGCTTGAAACATGGTTTTGACATGAGTAATCGGTTGTAAGTTAATTAATTCCCTTAACACCGGTTACATGTTTCACCAAGGCTAGATAAGGCACATCTAGGGCAACAATTGGAAGAACGATACAAAAGACAGGTCTCTTCATGTCAGTTCTTCCCATGCTAGAAATGAACTAGATGGTTAAGGTGGGATACATTTGATGAGATTTCACTTGAGAAATTAGTGTGAACGGCATAGGCTGGGGTCCGATTAGTTGCAACGCACATGGAGATGCACGTAGGTGCTGATTGGTGGTGACTTGGGAGTTGGAATGACTTTCCTTGTTTCGAAATGTGGCGGATCAAGTCTAATCTTGTATTCTCATCTAAGAATGATGGGAAACAACAATAAAAGTATTAATGTCCATATAAAAATGGTGAGAAAGAATTAAAAAGGATATTAATTTTGAAACATGGTTTAGAGATGACTAATCACTTGTAAGTTGATTAATTGACCTTAACTCCAGTTACCAGCTTAACCAAGGCAATATAAGGTGAGTACGGGACGTCTTGGGCTTGGGGGGAGAACAATGGCATTGCATCTGTGCGTTACAATCGGAAGATTGAAGGAAGAGATGGGTTTGTTTGAGTCAATTCGTCCAATGCTAGACCTGAGTTTTGACGGTTAAGGGGGGATGCAGTTGCTGAGATTTCCCTTGAGAAAATGGTGTAAACGGCATAGGGTAGAGTCCGATAAGTTGCAATGCACATGGAGGTGCACCTAGGTGGCAATTGGCGGTGACTTGGGAGTTGGAATGACTTTCCTTGTTTCGAAATGTGGTGGATCAAGTCTAATCTTCTGTTCCCCTCTAAGAATGATGGGAAACAACAATAAAAGTATTAATGTCCATATAAAAATGGTGAGAAAGAATTAAAAAGGAAATTAATTTTGAAACATGGTTTAGAGATGACTCTAATCATTTGTAAGTTGATTAATTGACCTTAACTCCCTTTACAAGCTTAACCAAGGCAAGATAAGGTGAGTACGGGACGTCTTGGGCTTGCGGGAAAACAATGGCATGGCATCTGTGGGTTACAATCGGAAGATTGAAGGAAAAGATGGGTTTGTTTGAATCAATTCGTCCAATGCTAGACCTGAGATTTGACGGTTAAGGGGGGATGCAGTTGCTGAGATTTCCCTTGAGAAAATGGTGTAAACGGCATAGGGTAGAGTCCGATTAGTTGCAATGCACATGGAGGTGCACCTAGGTGGCGAATGGCTGTGACTTGGGAGTTGGAATGACTTTCCTTATTTCGAAATGTGGCGGATCAAGTCTAATCTTGTATTCTCCTCTAAGAATGATGGGAAACAACAATAAAAGTATTAATGTCCATATAAAAATGGTGAGAAAGAATTAAAAAGGATATTAATTTTGAAACATGGTTTAGAGACTAATCACTTGTAAGTTGATTAATTGACCTTAACTCCAGTTACCAGCTTAACCAAGGCAATATAAGGTGAGTACGGGACGTCCTGGGCAAGGGGAAAAACAATGGCATGGCACCTGTGGGTTACAATCGGAAGATTGAAGGAAGAGATGGGTTTGTTTGAGTCAATTCGTCCAATGCTAGACCTGAGTTTCAACGGTTAAGGGGGGGATGCAGTTGCTGAGATTTCCCATTGAGAAAATGGTCTTAACGGCATAGGATAGAGTCCGATTAGTTGCAATGCACATTGAGGTGCACCTAGATGGCGATTGGCGGTGGCTTGGGGGTTGGAATGACTTTCCTTGTTTCGAAATGTGGCGGATCAAGTCTAATCTCGTATTCTCCTCTAAGAATGATGGGAAACAACATTAAAAGTATTAATGTCCATATAAAAATGGTGAGAAAGAATTAAAAAGGATATTAATTTTGAAACATGGTTTAGAGTTGACTCTAATCGCTTGTAAGTTGATTAATTGACCTTAACTCCCGTTACAAGCTTAACCAAGGCAAGGTAAGGTGAGTACGGGACGTCTTGGGCTTGGGGGAAAACAACGGCATGGCATCTGTGGGTTACAATCGGAAGATTGAAGGAAAAGATGGGTTTGTTTGAGTCAATTCGTCCAATGCTAGATCTGAGATTTGACGGTTAAGGGGGGATGCTGTTGCTGAGATTTCCCTTGAGAAAATGGTGTAAACGGCATAGGGTAGAGTCCGATTAGTTGCAATGCACATGGAGGTGAACCTAGGTGGCGATTGGCGGTGACTTGGGAGTTGGAATGACTTTCCTTGTTTCGAAATGTGGTGGATCAAGTCTAATCTTCTATTCTCCTCTAAGAATGAGGGGAAAGGACAATAAAAGTATTAATGTCCATATAAAAATGGTGACAAAGAATTAAAAATGAAGTTAGGTTTGAAACATGGTTTAGAGATGACTAATCACTTTTAAGTTGATTAATTGACCTTAACTCCCGTTATAAGCTTAACGGAGGCAAGTTAAGGTGAGTACGGGACGTCTTGGGCATGGGGGAAAACAATGGCATGGCATCTGTGGGTTACAATCGGAAGACTGAAGGAAAAGATGGGTTTGTTTGAGTCAATTCGTCCAATGCTAGACCTGAGTTTCGACGGTTAAGGGGGGGATGCAGTTGCTGAGATTTCCCATTGAGAAAATGGTGTAAACGGCATAGGGTAGAGTCCGATTAGTTGCAATGCACATGGAGGTGAACCTAGGTGGCGATTGGCGGTGTCTTGGGGGTTGGAATGACTTTCCTTGTTTCGAAATGTGGTGGATCAAGTCTAATCTTCTATTCTCCTCTAAGAATGATGGGAAACAACATTAAAAGTATTAATGTCCATATAAAAATGGTGACAAAGAATTAAAAATGAAATTAAGCTTGAAACATTGTTTAGAGATGACTAATCACTTGTAAGTTGATTAATTGACCTTAACTCCCGTTACAAGCTTAACCAGGGCAAGATAAGGTGAGTACGGGACGTCCTGGGCTTGGGGGAAAACAATGGCATGGCATCTGTGGGTTACAATCGGAAGTTTCAAGGAAAAGATGGGTTTGTTGGAGTCAATTCGTCTAACGCTAGACTTGAATTTCGATGTAGTTGCTGAGATTTCCCTTGAGAAAATGACGTAAACGGCATAGGGTACAGTTCGATTCGCTGCAATGCACTAGGAGGTGCACCTAGGTGGTGATTAGCGGTGACTTGGGCGTTGGAATGGCTTTCCTTGTTTTGAAAACTGGTAAATCAAGTCTAATTTCTAATTTACCCAAAGAATGATGGGAAACAACAATAAAAGTATTAATGTCCATATAAAAATGGTGGCAAAGAATTAAAAAGCAAATTAAGCTTGAAACATGGTTTTGACATGAGTAATCGGTTGTAAGTTAATTAATTCCCTTAACACCGGTTACATGTTTCACCAAGGCTAGATAAGGCACATCTAGGGCTACAATTGGAAGAACGATAGAAAAGACAGGTCTCTTCATGTCAGTTCTTCCCATGCTAGAAATGAACTAGATGGTTAAGGTGGGATACATTTGATGAGATTTCACTTGAGAAATTAGTGTGAACGGCATAGGCTGGGGTCCGATTAGTTGCAACGCACATGGAGATGCACGTAGGTGCTGATTGGCGGTGACTTGGGAGTTGGAATGACTTTCCTTGTTTCGAAATGGGGCGGATCAAGTCTAATCTTGTATTCTCCTCTAAGAATGATGGGAAACAACAATAAAAGTATTAATGTCCATATAAAAATGGTGAGAAAGAATTAAAAAGAATATTAATTTTGAAACATGGTTTAGACAAGACTAATCACTTGTAAGTTGATTAATTGACCTTAACTCCAGTTACCAGCTTAACCAAGGCAATATAAGGTGAGTACGGGACGTCTTGGGCTTGGGGGGAGAACAATGGCATTGCATCTGTGCGTTACAATCGGAAGATTGAAGGAAGAGATGGGTTTGTTTGAGTCAATTCGTCCAATGCTAGACCTGAGTTTTGACGGTTAAGGGGGGATGCAGTTGCTGAGATTTCCCTTGAGAAAATAGTGTAAACGGCATAGGGTAGAGTCCGATTAGTTGCAATGCACTTGGAGGTGCACCTAGGTGGCAATTGGAGGTGACTTGGGAGTTGGAAGGACTTTCCTTGTTTCGAAATGTGGCGGATCAAGTCTAATCTTGTATTCTCCTCTAAGAATGAGGGGAAAGGACAATAAAAGTACTAATGTCCATATAAAAATGGTGACAAAGAATCAAAAATGAAGTTAAGTTTGAAACATGGTTTAGAGATGACTAATCACTTTTAAGTTGATTAATTGACCCTAATTCCCGTTATAAGCTTAACGAAGGCAAGTTAAGGTGAGTACGGGACGTCTTGGGCATGGGGGAAAACAATGGCATGGCACCTGTGGGTTACAATCGGAAGATTGAAGGAAAAGATGGGTTTGTTTGAGTCAATTCGTCCAATGCTAGACCTGAGTTTCGACGGTTAAGGGGGGATGCAGTTGCTAAGATTTCCCATTGAGAAAATGGTCTTACCGGCATAGGGTAGAGTCCGATTAGTTGCAATGCACATGGAGATGCACCCAGATGGCGATTGGCGGTGGCTTGGGGGTTGGAATGACTTTCCTTGTTTCGAAATGTGGTGGATCAAGTCTAATCTTCTATTCTCCTCTAAGAATGATGGGAAACAACTTTAAAAGTATTAATGTCCATATAAAAATGGTGACAAAGAATTAAAAATGAAATTAAGCTTGAAACATTGTTTAGAGATGACTAATCACTTGTAAGTTGATTAATTGACCTTAACTCCCGTTACAAGCTTAACCAAGGCAAGATAAGGTGAGTACGGGACGTCCTGGGCTTAGGGGAAAACAATGGCATGGCATCTGTGGGTTACAATCGGAAGTTTCAAGGAAAAGATGGGTTTGTTTGAGTCAATTCGTCTAATGCTAGACTTGAATTTCGACGGTTAAGGGGGGGATGTAGTTGCTGAGATTTCCCTTGAGAAAATGACGTAAACGGCATAGGGTAGAGTTTGATTCGCTGCAATGCACTTGGAGGTGCACCTAGGTGGTGATTAGCGGTGACTGGGCGTTTGAATGGCTTTCCTTGTTTTGAAAACCGGTAAATCAAGTCTAATTTCTAATTTACCCAGAGAATGATGGGAAACAACAATAAAAGTATTAATGTCCATATAAAAATGGTGGCAAAGAATTAAAAAGTAAATTAAGCTTGAAACATGGTTTCGACATCAGTAATCGGTCGTAAGTTAATTAATTCCCTTAACACCGGTTACAAGTTTCACCAAGGCTAGATAAGGCACATCTTGGGCTACAATTGGAAGAACGAGACAAAAGACTGGTCTCTTCATGTCAGTTCTTCTCATGCTAGAAATGAACTAGATGGTTAAGGTGGGATACATTTGATGAGATTTCACTTGAGAAATTAGTGTGAACGGCATAAGCTGTGGTCCGATTAGTTGCAACGCACATGGAGATGCACGTAGGTGCTGATTGGCGGTGACTTGCGAGTTGGAATGACTTTCCTTGTTTTGAAATGTGGCGGATCAAGTCTAATCTTGTATTCTCCTCTAAGAATGATGGGAAACAACAATAAAAGTATTAATGTCCATATAAAAATGGTGAGAAAGAATTAAAAAGGATATTAATTTTGAAACATGGTTTAGAGACTAATCACTTGTAAGTTGATTAATTGACCTTAACTCCAGTTACCAGCTTAACCAAGGCATTATAAGGTGAGTACGGGATGTCTTGGGCAAGGGGGAAAACAATGGCATGGCACCTGTGGGTTACAATCGGAAGATTGAAGGAAGAGATGGGTTTGTTTGAGTCAATTCGTCCAATGCTAGACCTGAGTTTCAAAGGTTAAGGGGGGGATGCAGTTGCTGAGATTTCCCATTGAGAAAATGGTCTTAACGGCATAGGGTAGAGTCCGATTAGTTGCAATGCACATGGAGGTGCACCTAGATGGCGATTGGCGGTGGCTTGGGGGTTGGAATGACTTTCTTTGTTTCGAAATGTGGTGGATCAAGTCTAATCTTCTATTCTCCTCTAAGAATGATGGGAAACAACATTAAAAGTATTAATGTCCATATAAAAATGGTGAGAAAGAATTAAAAAGGAAATTGATTTTGAAACATGGTTTAGAGATGACTCTAATCACTTGTAAGTTGATTAATTGACCTTAACTCCCGTTACAAGCTTAACCAGGGCAAGATAAGGTGAGTACGGGACGTCCTGGGCTTGGGGGAAAACAATGGCATGGCATCTGTGGGTTACAATCGGAAGTTTCAAGGAAAAGATGGGTTTGTTGGAGTCAATTCGTCTAACGCTAGACTTGAATTTCGACGGTTAAGCGGGGGATGTAGTTGTTGAGATTTCCCTTGAGAAAATGACGTAAACGGCATAGGGTAGAGTTTGATTCGTTGCAATGCACTTGGAGGTGCACCTAGGTGGTGATTAGCGGTGACTTGGGCGTTGGAATGACTTTCCTTGTTTTAAAAACTGGTCGATCAAGTCTAATTTCTAATTTACCCAGAGAATGATGGGAAACAACACTAAAATTATTAATGTCCATATAAAAATGGTGGCAAAGAATTAAAAAGCAAATTAAGCTTGAAACATGGTTTTGACATGAGTAATCGGTTGTAAGTTAATTAATTCCCTTAACACCGGTTACATGTTTCACCAAGGCTAGATAAGGCACATCTAGGGCTACAATTGGAAGAACGATACAAAAGACAGGTCTCTTCATGTCAGTTCTTCCCATGCTAGAAATGAACTAGATGGTTAAGGTGGGATACATTTGATGAGATTTCACTTGAGAAATTAGTGTGAACGGCATAGGCTGGGGTCCGATTAGTTGCAACGCACATGGAGATGCACGTAGGTGCTGATTGGTGGTGACTTGGGAGTTGGAATGACTTTTCTTGTTTCGAAATGTGGCGGATCAAGTCTAATCTTGTATTCTCCTCTAAGAATGATGGGAAACAACAATAAAAGTATTAATGTCCATATAAAAATGGTGAGAAAGAATTAAAAAGGAAATTAATTTTGAAACATGGTTTAGAGATGACTCTAATCACTTGTAAGTTGATTAATTGACCTTAACTCCCGTTACAAGCTTAACCAAGGCAAGATAAGGTGAGTACGAGACGTCTTGGGCTTGGGGGAAAATAATGGCATGGCATCTGTGGGTTACAATCGGAAGATTGAAGGAAAAGATGGGTTTGTTTGAGTCAATTCGTCCAATGCTAGACCTGAGATTTGATGGTTAAGGGGGGATGCAGTTGCTGAGATTTCCCTTGAGAAAATAGTGTAAACGGCATAGGGTAGAGTCCGATTAGTTGCAATGCACATGGAGTTGCACCTAGGTGGCGATTGGTGGTGACTTGGGAGTTGGAATGACTTTCCTTGTTTCGAAATGTGGCGGATCAAGTCTAATCTTCTATTCTCCTCTAAGAATGAGGGGAAAGGACAATAAAAGTATTAATGTCCATATAAAAATGGTGACAAAGAATCAAAAATGAAGTTAAGTTTGAAACATGGTTTAGAGATGACTAATCACTTTTAAGTTGATTAATTGACCTTAATTCCCGTTAGAAGCTTAACGAAGGCAAGTTAAGGTGAGTACGGGACGTCTTGGGCATGGGGGAAAAGAATGGCATGGCACCTGTGGGTTACAATCGGAAGATTGAAGGAAAAGATGGGTTTGTTTGAGTCAATTCGTCCAATGCTAGACCTGAGTTTCGACGGTTAAGGGGGGATGCAGTTGCTAAGATTTCCCATTGAGAAAATGGTCTTACCGGCATAGGGTAGAGTCCGATTAGTTGCAATGCACATGGAGATGCACCCAGATGGCGATTGGCGGTGGCTTGGGGGTTGGAATGACTTTCCTTGTTTCGAAATGTGGTGGATCAAGTCTAATCTTCTATTCTCCTCTAAGAATGATGGGAAACAACTTTAAAAGTATTAATGTCCATATAAAAATGGTGACAAAGAATTAAAAATGAAATTAAGCTTGAAACATTGTTTAGAGATGACTAATCACTTGTAAGTTGATTAATTGACCTTAACTCCCGTTACAAGCTTAACCAAGGCAAGATAAGGTGAGTACGGGACGTCCTGGGCTTAGGGGAAAACAATGGCATGGCATCTGTGGGTTACAATCGGAAGTTTCAAGGAAAAGATGGGTTTGTTTGAGTCAATTCGTCTAATGCTAGACTTGAATTTCGACGGTTAAGGGGGGGATGTAGTTGCTGAGATTTCCCTTGAGAAAATGACGTAAACGGCATAGGGTAGAGTTTGATTCGCTGCAATGCACTTGGAGGTGCACCTAGGTGGTGATTAGCGGTGACTGGGCGTTTGAATGGCTTTCCTTGTTTTGAAAACCGGTAAATCAAGTCTAATTTCTAATTTACCCAGAGAATGATGGGAAACAACAATAAAAGTATTAATGTCCATATAAAAATGGTGGCAAAGAATTAAAAAGTAAATTAAGCTTGAAACATGGTTTCGACATCAGTAATCGGTCGTAAGTTAATTAATTCCCTTAACACCGGTTACAAGTTTCACCAAGGCTAGATAAGGCACATCTTGGGCTACAATTGGAAGAACGAGACAAAAGACTGGTCTCTTCATGTCAGTTCTTCTCATGCTAGAAATGAACTAGATGGTTAAGGTGGGATACATTTGATGAGATTTCACTTGAGAAATTAGTGTGAACGGCATAAGCTGTGGTCCGATTAGTTGCAACGCACATGGAGATGCACGTAGGTGCTGATTGGCGGTGACTTGCGAGTTGGAATGACTTTCCTTGTTTTGAAATGTGGCGGATCAAGTCTAATCTTGTATTCTCCTCTAAGAATGATGGGAAACAACAATAAAAGTATTAATGTCCATATAAAAATGGTGAGAAAGAATTAAAAAGGATATTAATTTTGAAACATGGTTTAGAGACTAATCACTTGTAAGTTGATTAATTGACCTTAACTCCAGTTACCAGCTTAACCAAGGCATTATAAGGTGAGTACGGGACGTCTTGGGCAAGGGGGAAAACAACGGCATGGCACCTGTGGGTTACAATCGGAAGATTGAAGGAAGAGATGGGTTTGTTTGAGTCAATTCGTCCAATGCTAGACCTGAGTTTCAAAGGTTAAGGGGGGGATGCAGTTGCTGAGATTTCCCATTGAGAAAATGGTCTTAACGGCATAGGGTAGAGTCCGATTAGTTGCAATGCACATGGAGGTGCACCTAGATGGCGATTGGCGGTGGCTTGGGGGTTGGAATGACTTTCTTTGTTTCGAAATGTGGTGGATCAAGTCTAATCTTCTATTCTCCTCTAAGAATGATGGGAAACAACATTAAAAGTATTAATGTCCATATAAAAATGGTGAGAAAGAATTAAAAAGGAAATTGATTTTGAAACATGGTTTAGAGATGACTCTAATCACTTGTAAGTTGATTAATTGACCTTAACTCCCGTTACAAGCTTAACCAGGGCAAGATAAGGTGAGTACGGGACGTCCTGGGCTTGGGGGAAAACAATGGCATGGCATCTGTGGGTTACAATCGGAAGTTTCAAGGAAGAGATGGGTTTGTTTGAGTCAATTCGTCCAATGCTAGACCTGAGTTTTGACGGTTAAGGGGGGATGCAGTTGCTGAGATTTCCCTGGAGAAAATGGTGTAAACGGCATAGGGTAGAGTCCGATTAGTTGCAATGCACATGGAGGTGTACCTAGGTGGCGATTGGCGGTGACTTGGGAGTTGGAATGACTTTCCTTGTTTTGAAATGTGGTGGATCAAGTCTAATCTTCTGTTCCCCTCTAACAATGATGGGAAACAACAATAAAAGTATTAATGTCCATATAAAAAGGGTGAGAAAGAATTAAAAATGAAATTAAGCTTGAAACATGGTTTAGAGATTACTCTAATCACTTGTAAGTTGATTAATTGACCTTAACTCCCGTTACAAGCTTAACCAAGGCAAGATAAGGTGAGTACGGGACGTCTTGGCCTTGGGGGAAAACAATGGCATGGCGTCTGTGGGTTACAATCAGAAGATTGAAGGAAAAGATGGGTTTGTTTGAGTCAATTCGTCCAATGCTAGACCTAAGATTTGACGGTTAAGGGGGGATGCAGTTGCTTAGATTTCCCTTGAGAAAATGGTGTAAACGGCATAGGGTAGAGTCCGATTAGTTGCAATGCACATGGAGGTGCACCTAGGTGGCGATTGGCGGTGAGTTGTGAGTTGGAATGACTTTCCTTGTTTCGAAATATGGTGGATCATGTCTAATCTTCTATTCTCCTCTAAGAATGAGGGGAAAGGACAATAAAAGTATTAATGTCCATATAAAAATGGCGACAAAGAATTAAAAATGAAGTTAAGTTTGAAACATGGTTTAGAGATGACTAATCACTTTCAAGTTGATTAATTGACCTTAACTCCCGTTATAAGCTTAACGAAGGCAAGTTAAGGTGAGTACGGGACGTCTTGGGCATGGGGGAAAACAATGGCATGGCATCTGTGGGTTACAATTGGAAGATTGAAGGAAAAGATGGGTTTGTTTGAGTCAATTCGTCCAATGCTAGACCTGAGTTTCGACGGTTCAGGGGGGGATGCAGTTGCCGAGATTTCCCATTGAGAAAATGGTCTTAAGGGCATAGGGAAGAGTCCGATTAGTTGCAATGCACATGGAGGTGCACCTAGATGGTGATTGGCGGTGGCTTGGGGGTTGGAATGACTTTCCTTGTTTCGAAATGTGGTGGATCAAGTCTAATCTTCTATTCTCCTCTAAGAATGATGGGAAACAACATTAAAAGTATTAATGTCCATATAAAAATGGTGACAAAGAATTAAAAATGAAATTAAGCTTGAAACATTGTTTAGAGATGACTAATCACTTGTAAGTTGATTAATTGACCTTAACTCCCGTTACAAGCTTAACCAAGGCAAGATAAGGTGAGTACGGGACGTCCTGGGCTTGGGGGAAAACAATGGCATGGCATCTGTGGGTTACAATCAGAAGTTTCAAGGAAAAGATGGGTTTGTTTGAGTCAATTCGTCTAACGCTAGACTTGAATTTCGACGGTTAAGGGGGGGGATGTAGTTGCTGAGATTTCCCTTGGGAAAATGACGTAAACGGCATAGGGTAGAGTTCGATTCGCTGCAATGCACTTGGAGGTGCACCTAGGTGGTGATTAGCGGTGACTGGGCTTTGGAATGGCTTTCCTTGTTTTGAAAACTGGTAAATCAAGTCTAATTTCTAATTTACCCAGAGAATGATGGGAAACAACAATAAAAGTATTAATGTCCATATAAAAATGGTGGCAAAGAATTAAAAAGCAAATTAAGCTTGAAACATGGTTTCGACCTGAGTAATCGGTTGAAAGTTAATTAATTCCCTTAACACCGGTTACAAGTTTCACCAAGGCTAGATAAGGCACATCTTGGGCTACAATTGGAAGAACGACACAAAAGACAGGTCTCTTCATGTCAGTTCTTCCCATGCTAGAAATGAACTAGATGGTTAAGGTAGGATACATTTGATGAGATTTCACTTGAGAAATTAGTGCGAACGGCATAGGCTGGGGTCCGATTAGTTGCAACGCACATGGAGATGCACGTAGGTGCTGATTGGCGGTGACTTCGGAGTTGGAATGACTTTCCTTGTTTCGAAATATGGCGGATCAAGTCTAATCTTGTATTCTCCTCTAAGAATGAGGGGAAAGGACAATAAAAGTATTAATGTCCATAAAAAAATGGTGAGAAAGAATTAAAAAGGATATTAATTTTGAAACATGGTTTAGAGATGACTAATCACTTGTAAGTTGATTAATTGACCATAACTCCAGTTACCAGCTTAACCAAGGCAATATAAGGTGAGTACGGGACGTCTTGGGCTTGGGGGAAAACAATTGCATTGCATCTGTGGGTTACAATCGGAAAATTGAAGGAAGAGATGGGTTTGTTTGAGTCAATTCGTCCAATGCTAGACCTGAGTTTTGACGGTTAAGGGGGGACGCAGTTGCTGAGATTTTCCATTGAGAAAATGGTCTTAACGGCATAGGGTAGAGTCCGATTAGTTGCAATGCACATGGAGGTGCACCTAGATGGCGATTGGCGGTGGCTTGGGGGTTGGAATGACTTTCCTTGTTTCGAAATGTGGTGGATCAAGTCTAATCTTCTATTCTCCTCTAAGAATGATGGGAAACAACATTAAAAGTATTAATGTCCATATAAAAATGGTGACAAAGAATTAAAAATGAAATTAAGCTTGAAACATTGTTTAGAGAGGACTAATCACTTGTAAGTTGATTAATTGACCTTAACTCCCGTTACAAGCTTAACCAAGGCAAGATAAGGTGAGTACGGGACGTCCTGGGCTTGGGGGAAAACAATGGCATGGCATCTGTGGGTTACAATCGGAAGTTTCAAGGAAAAGATGGGTTTGTTTGAGTCAATTCGTCTAACGCTAGACTTGAATTTCGACGGTTAAGGGGGGGGATGTAGTTGCTGAGATTTCCCTTGGGAAAATGACGTAAACGGCATAGGGTAGAGTTCGATTCGCTGCAATGCACTAGGAGGTGCACCTAGGTGGTGATTAGCGGTGACTGGGCGTTGGAATGGCTTTCCTTGTTTTGAAAACTGGTAAATCAAGTCTAATTTCTAATTTACCCAGAGAATAATGGGAAACAACAATAAAAGTATTAATGTCCATATAAAAATGGTGGCAAAGAATTAAAAAGCAAATTAAGCTTGAAACATGGTTTCGACCTGAGTAATCGGTTGTAAGTTAATTAATTCCCTTAACACCGGTTACAAGTTTCACCAAGGCTAGATAAGGCACATCTTGGGCTACAATTGGAAGAACGACACAAAAGACAGGTCTCTTCATGTCAGTTCTTCCCATGCTAGAAATGAACTAGATGGTTAAGGTGGGATACATTTGATGAGATTTCACTTGAGAAATTAGTGCGAACGGCATAGGCTGGGGTCCGATTAGTTGCAACGCACATGGAGATGCACGTAGGTGCTGATTGGCGGTGACTTCGGAGTTGGAATGACTTTCCTTGTTTCGAAATATGGCGGATCAAGTCTAATCTTGTATTCTCCTCTAAGAATGAGGGGAAAGGACAATAAAAGTATTAATGTCCATAAAAAAATGGTGAGAAAGAATTAAAAAGGATATTAATTTTGAAACATGGTTTAGAGATGACTAATCACTTGTAAGTTGATTAATTGACCATAACTCCAGTTACCAGCTTAACCAAGGCAATATAAGGTGAGTACGGGACGTCTTGGGCTTGGGGGAAAACAATTGCATTGCATCTGTGGGTTACAATCGGAAGATTGAAGGAAGAGATGGGTTTGTTTGAGTCAATTCGTCCAATGCTAGACCTGAGTTTTGACGGTTAAGGGGGGACGCAGTTGCTGAGATTTTCCATTGAGAAAATGGTCTTAACGGCATAGGGTAGAGTCCGATTAGTTGCAATGCACATGGAGGTGCACCTAGATGGCGATTGGCGGTGGCTTGGGGGTTGGAATGACTTTCCTTGTTTCGAAATGTGGTGGATCAAGTCTAATCTTGTATTCTCCTCTAAGAATGATGGGAAACAACATTAAAAGTATTAATGTCCATATAAAAATGGTGACAAAGAATTAAAAATGAAATTAAGCTTGAAACATTGTTTAGAGATGACTAATCACTTGTAAGTTGATTAATTGACCTTAACTCCCGTTACGACCTTAACCAAGGCAAGATAAGGTGAGTACGGGACGTCCTGGGCTTGGGGGAAAACAATGGCATGGCATCTGTGGGTTACAATCGGAAGTTTCAAGGAAAAGATGGGTTGGTTTGAGTCAATTCGTCTAACGCTAGACTTGAATTTCGACGGTTAAGGGGGGGATGTAGTTGCTAAGATTTCCCTTGAGAAAATGACGTAAACGGCATAGGGTAGAGTTCGATTCGCTGCAATGCACTTGGAGGTGCACCTAGGTGGTGATTAGCGGTGACTTGGGCGATGGAATGGCTTTCCTTGTTTTGAAAACTGGTAAATCAAGTCTAATTTCTAATTTACCCAGAGAATGATGGGAAACAACAAAAAAAGTATTAATGTGCATATAAAAATGGTGACAAAGAATTAAAAAGCGAATTAAGCTTGAAACATGGTTTCGACATGAGTAATCGGTTGTAAGTTAATTAATTCCCTTAACACCGGTTACAAGTTTCACCAAGGCTAGATAAGGCACATCTAGGGCGACAATTGGAAGAACGATACAAAAGACAGGTCTCTTCATGTCAGTTCTTCCCATGCTAGAAATGCACTAGATGGTTAAGGTGGGATACATTTGATGAGATTTCACTTGAGAAATTAGTGTGGACGGCATAGGCTGGGGTCCCATTAGTTGTGCAACGCACATGGAGATGCACGTAGGTGCTGATTGGCGGTGACTTCGGAGTTGGAATGACTTTCCTTGTTTCGAAATATGGCAGATCAAGTCTAATCTTGTATTCTCCTCTAAGAATGAGGGGTAAGGACAATAAAAGTATTAATGTCCATAAGAAAATGGTGAGAAAGAATTAAAAAGGATATTAATTTTGAAACATGGTTTAGAGATGACTAATCACTTGTAAGTTGATTAATTGACCATAACTCCAGTTACCAGCTTAACCAAGGCAATATAAGGTGAGTACGGGACGTCTTGGGCTTGGGGGAAAACAATTGCATTGCATCTGTGGGTTACAATCGGACGATTGAAGGAAGAGATGGGTTTGTTTGAGTCAATTCGTCCAATGCTAGACCTGAGTTTTGACGGTTAAGGGGGGATGCAGTTGCTGAGATTTTCCATTGAGAAAATGGTCTTAACGGCATAGGGTAGAGTCCAATTAGATGCAATGCACATGGAGGTGCACCTAGATGGCGATTGGCGGTGGCTTGGGGGTTGGAATGACTTTCCTTGTTTCGAAATGTGGTGGATCAAGTCTAATCTTCTATTCTCCTCTAAGAATGATGGGAAACAACATTAAAAGTATTAATGTCCATATAAAAATGGTGACAAAGAATTAAAAATGAAATTAAGCTTGAAACATTGTTTAGAGATGACTAATCACTTGTAAGTTGATTAATTGACCTTAACTCCCGTTACAAGCTTAACCAAGGCAAGATAAGGTGAGTACGGGACGTCCTGGGCTTGGGGGAAAACAATGGCATGGCATCTGTGGGTAACAATCGGAAGTTTCAAGGAAAAAATGGGTTTGTTTGAGTCAATTCGTCTAACGCTAGACTTGAATTTCGACGGTTAAGGGGGGGGATGTAGTTGCTGAGATTTCCCTTGGGAAAATGACGTAAACGGCATAGGGTAGAGTTCGATTCGCTGCAATGCACTAGGAGGTGCACCTAGGTGGTGATTAGCGGTGACTGGGCGTTGGAATGGCTTTCCTTGTTTTGAAAACTGGTAAATCAAGTCTAATTTCTAATTTACCCAGAGAATAATGGGAAACAACAATAAAAGTATTAATGTCCATATAAAAATGGTGGCAAAGAATTAAAAAGCAAATTAAGCTTGAAACATGGTTTCGACCTGAGTAATCGGTTGTAAGTTAATTAATTCCCTTAACACCGGTTACAAGTTTCACCAAGGCTAGATAAGGCACATCTTGGGCTACAATTGGAAGAACGACACAAAAGACAGGTCTCTTCATGTCAGTTCTTCCCATGCTAGAAATGAACTAGATGGTTAAGGTGGGATACATTTGATGAGATTTCACTTGAGAAATTAGTGCGAACGGCATAGGCTGGGGTCCGATTAGTTGCAACGCACATGGAGATGCACGTAGGTGCTGATTGGCGGTGACTTCGGAGTTGGAATGACTTTCCTTGTTTCGAAATATGGCGGATCAAGTCTAATCTTGTATTCTCCTCTAAGAATGAGGGGAAAGGACAATAAAAGTATTAATGTCCATAAAAAAATGGTGAGAAAGAATTAAAAAGGATATTAATTTTGAAACATGGTTTAGAGATGACTAATCACTTGTAAGTTGATTAATTGACCATAACTCCAGTTACCAGCTTAACCAAGGCAATATAAGGTGAGTACGGGACGTCTTGGGCTTGGGGGAAAACAATTGCATTGCATCTGTGGGTTACAATCGGAAGATTGAAGGAAGAGATGGGTTTGTTTGAGTCAATTCGTCCAATGCTAGACCTGAGTTTTGACGGTTAAGGGGGGACGCAGTTGCTGAGATTTTCCATTGAGAAAATGGTCTTAACGGCATAGGGTAGAGTCCGATTAGTTGCAATGCACATGGAGGTGCACCTAGATGGCGATTGGCGGTGGCTTGGGGGTTGGAATGACTTTCCTTGTTTCGAAATGTGGTGGATCAAGTCTAATCTTGTATTCTCCTCTAAGAATGATGGGAAACAACATTAAAAGTATTAATGTCCATATAAAAATGGTGACAAAGAATTAAAAATGAAATTAAGCTTGAAACATTGTTTAGAGATGACTAATCACTTGTAAGTTGATTAATTGACCTTAACTCCCGTTACGACCTTAACCAAGGCAAGATAAGGTGAGTACGGGACGTCCTGGGCTTGGGGGAAAACAATGGCATGGCATCTGTGGGTTACAATCGGAAGTTTCAAGGAAAAGATGGGTTGGTTTGAGTCAATTCGTCTAACGCTAGACTTGAATTTCGACGGTTAAGGGGGGGATGTAGTTGCTAAGATTTCACTTGAGAAAATGACGTAAACGGCATAGGGTAGAGTTCGATTCGCTGCAATGCACTTGGAGGTGCACCTAGGTGGTGATTAGCGGTGACTTGGGCGATGGAATGGCTTTCCTTGTTTTGAAAACTGGTAAATCAAGTCTAATTTCTAATTTACCCAGAGAATGATGGGAAACAACAAAAAAAGTATTAATGTGCATATAAAAATGGTGACAAAGAATTAAAAAGCGAATTAAGCTTGAAACATGGTTTCGACATGAGTAATCGGTTGTAAGTTAATTAATTCCCTTAACACCGGTTACAAGTTTCACCAAGGCTAGATAAGGCACATCTAGGGCGACAATTGGAAGAACGATACAAAAGACAGGTCTCTTCATGTCAGTTCTTCCCATGCTAGAAATGCACTAGATGGTTAAGGTGGGATACATTTGATGAGATTTCACTTGAGAAATTAGTGTGGACGGCATAGGCTGGGGTCCCATTAGTTGTGCAACGCACATGGAGATGCACGTAGGTGCTGATTGGCGGTGACTTCGGAGTTGGAATGACTTTCCTTGTTTCGAAATATGGCAGATCAAGTCTAATCTTGTATTCTCCTCTAAGAATGAGGGGTAAGGACAATAAAAGTATTAATGTCCATAAGAAAATGGTGAGAAAGAATTAAAAAGGATATTAATTTTGAAACATGGTTTAGAGATGACTAATCACTTGTAAGTTGATTAATTGACCATAACTCCAGTTACCAGCTTAACCAAGGCAATATAAGGTGAGTACGGGACGTCTTGGGCTTGGGGGAAAACAATTGCATTGCATCTGTGGGTTACAATCGGACGATTGAAGGAAGAGATGGGTTTGTTTGAGTCAATTCGTCCAATGCTAGACCTGAGTTTTGACGGTTAAGGGGGGATGCAGTTGCTGAGATTTTCCATTGAGAAAATGGTCTTAACGGCATAGGGTAGAGTCCAATTAGATGCAATGCACATGGAGGTGCACCTAGATGGCGATTGGCGGTGGCTTGGGGGTTGGAATGACTTTCCTTGTTTCGAAATGTGGTGGATCAAGTCTAATCTTCTATTCTCCTCTAAGAATGATGGGAAACAACATTAAAAGTATTAATGTCCATATAAAAATGGTGACAAAGAATTAAAAATGAAATTAAGCTTGAAACATTGTTTAGAGATGACTAATCACTTGTAAGTTGATTAATTGACCTTAACTCCCGTTACAAGCTTAACCAAGGCAAGATAAGGTGAGTACGGGACGTCCTGGGCTTGGGGGAAAACAATGGCATGGCATCTGTGGGTAACAATCGGAAGTTTCAAGGAAAAAATGGGTTTGTTTGAGTCAATTCGTCTAACGCTAGACTTGAATTTCGACGGTTAAGGGGGGGATGTAGTTGCTGAGATTTCCCTTGAGAAAATGACGTAAACGGCATAGGGTAGAGTTCGATTCCCTACAATGCACTTGGAGGTGCACCTAGGTGGTGATTAGCGGTGACTTGGGCGATGGAATGGCTTTCCTTGTTTTGAAAACTGGTAAATCAAGTCTAATTTCTAATTTACCCAGAGAATGATGGGAAACAACAAAAAAAGTATTAATGTCCAGATAAAAATGGTGACAAAGAATTAAAACGCGAATTAAGCTTGAAACATGGTTTCGACATGAGTAATCGGTTGTAAGTTAATTAATTCCCTTAACACCGGTTACAAGTTTCACCAAGGCTAGATAAGGCACATCTAGGGCGACAATTGGAAGAACGATACAAAAGACAGGTCTCTTCATGTCAGTTCTTCCCATGCTAGAAATGCACTAGATGGTTAAGGTGGGATACATTTGATGAGATTTCACTTGAGAAATTAGTGTGGACGGCATAGGCTGGGGTCCCATTAGTTGCAACGCACATGGAGATGCACGTAGGTGCTGATTGGCGGTGACTTCGGAGTTGGAATGACTTTCCTTGTTTCGAAATATGGCGGATCAAGTCTAATCTTGTATTCTCCTCTAAGAATGAGGGGTAAGGACAATAAAAGTATTAATGTCCATAAAAAAATGGTGAGAAAGAATTAAAAAGGATATTAATTTTGAAACATGGTTTAGAGATGACTAATCACTTGTAAGTTGATTAATTGACCATAACTCCAGTTACCAGCTTAACCAAGGCAATATAAGGTGAGTACGAGACGTCTTGGGCTTGGGGGAAAACAATTGCATTGCATCTGTGGGTTACAATCGGACGATTGAAGGAAGAGATGGGTTTGTTTGAGTCAATTCGTCCAATGCTAGACCTGAGTTTTGACGGTTAAGGGGGGATGCAGTTGCTGAGATTTTCCATTGAGAAAATGGTCTTAACGGCATAGGGTAGAGTCCGATTAGATGCAATGCACATGGAGGTGCACCTAGATGGCGATTGGCGGTGGCTTGGGGGTTGGAATGACTTTCCTTGTTTCGAAATGTGGTGGATCAAGTCTAATCTTCTATTCTCCTCTAAGAATGATGGGAAACAACATTAAAAGTATTAATGTCCATATAAAAATGGTGACAAAGAATTAAAAATGAAATTAAGCTTGAAACATTGTTTAGAGATGACTAATCACTTGTAAGTGGATTAATTGACCTTAACTCCCGTTACAAGCTTAACCAAGGCAAGATAAGGTGAGTACGGGACGTCCTGGGCTTGGGGGAAAACAATGGCATGGCGTCTGTGGGTAACAATCGGAAGTTTCAAGGAAAAAATGGGTTTGTTTGAGTCAATTCGTCTAACGCTAGACTTGAATTTCGACGGTTAAGGGGAGGATGTAGTTGCTGAGATTTCCCTTGAGAAAATGACGTAAACGGCATAGGGTAGAGTTCGATTCCCTACAATGCACTTGGAGGTGCACCTACGTGGCGATTAGCGGTGACTGGGCGTTGGAATGGCTTTCCTTGTTTTGAAAACTGGTAAATCAAGTCTAATTTCCAATTTACCCAGAGAATGGTGGGAAACAACAATAAAAGTATTAATGTCCATATAAAAATGGTGACAAAGAATTAAAAAGCAAATTAAGCTTGAAACATGGTTTCGACATGAGTAATCGGTTGTAAGTTAATTAATTCCCTTAACACCGGTTACAAGTTTCACCAAGGCTAGATAAGGCACATCTAGGGCGACAATTGGAAGAACGATACAAAAGACAGGTCTCTTCATGTCAGTTCTTCCCATGCTAGAAATGCACTAGATGGTTAAGGTGGGATACATTTGATGAGATTTCAGTTGAGAAATTAGTGTGAAAGGCATAGGCTGGGGTCCGATTAGTTGCAACGCACATGGAGATGCACGTAGGTGCTGATTGGCGGTGACTTCGGAGTTGGAATGACTTTCCTTGTTTCGAAATATGGCGGATCAAGTCTAATCTTGTATTCTCCTCTAAGAATTAGGGGAAAGGACAATAAAAGTATTAATGTCCATAAAAAAATGGTGAGAAAGAATTAAAAAGGATATTAATTTTGAAACATGGTTTAGAGATGACTAATCACTTGTAAGTTGATTAATTGACCATAACTCCAGTTACCAGCTTAACCAAGGCAATATAAGGTGAGTACGGGACGTCTTGGGCTTGGGGGAAAACAATTGCATTGCATCTGTGGGTTACAATCGGAAGATTGAAGGAAGAGATGGGTTTGTTTGAGTCAATTCGTCCAATGCTAGACCTGAGTTTTGACGGTTAAGGGGGGATGCAGTTGCTGAGATTTCCCTTGAGAAAATAGTGTAAACGGCATAGGGTAGAGTCCGATTAGTTGCAATGCACATGGTGGTGCACCTAGGTGGCGATTGGCGGTGACTTGGGAGTTGGGATGACTTTCCTTGTTTCGAAATGTGGTGGATCAAGTCTAATCTTCTATTCTCCTCTAAGAATGAGGGGAAAGGACAATAAAAGTATTAATGTCCATATAAAAATGGTGACAAAGAATTAACAATGAAGTTAAGTTTGAAACATGGTTTAGAGATGACTAATCACTTTTAAGTTGATTAATTGACCTTAACTCCCGTTATAAGCTTAACGAAGGCAAGTTAAGGTGAGTACGGGACGTCTTGGGAATGGGGGAAAACAATGGCATGGCATCTGTGGGTTACAATCGGAAGATTGAAGGAAAAGATGGGTTTGTTTGAGTCAATTCGTCCAATGCTAGACCTGAGTTTCGACGGTTAAGGGGGGGAAGCAGTTGCTGAGATTTCCCATTGAGAAAATGGTCTTAACGGCATAGGGTAGAGTCCGATTAGTTGCAATGCACATGGAGGTGCACCTAGATGGCGATTGGCGGTGGCTTGGGGGTTGGAATGACTTTCATTGTTTCGAAATGTGGTGGATCAAGTCTAATGTTCTATTCTCCTCTAAGAATGATGGGAAACAACATTAAAAGTATTAATGTCCATATAAAAATGGTGACAAAGAATTAAAAATGAAATTAAGCTTGAAACATTGTTTAGAGATGACAAATCACTTGTAAGTCGATTAATTGACCTTAACTCCCGTTACAAGCTTAACCAAGGCAAGATAAGGTGAGTACGGACGTCCTGGGCTTGGGGGAAAACAATGGCATGGCATCTGTGGGTTACAATCGGAAGTTTCAAGGAAAAAATGGGTTTGTTTGAGTCAATTCGTCTAACGCTAGACTTGAATTTCGACGGTTAAGGGGGGGATGTAGTTGCTGAGATTTCCCTTGAGAAAATGACGTAAACGGCATAGGGTAGAGTTCGATTCCCTACAATGCACTTGGAGGTGCACCTAGGTGGTGATTAGCGGTGACTGGGCGTTGGAATGGCTTTCCTTGTTTTGAAAACTGGTAAATCAAGTCTAATTTCTAATTTACCCAGAGAATGATGGGAAACAACAATAAAAGTATCAATGTCCATATAAAAATGGTGACAAAGAATTAAAAAGCAAATTAAGCTTGAAACATGGTTTCGACCTGAGTAATCGGTTGTAAGTTAATTAATTCCCTTAACACCGGTTACAAGTTTCACCAAGGCTAGATAAGGCACATCTAGGGCGACAATTGGAAGAACGATACAAAAGACAGGTCTCTTCATGTCAGTTCTTCCCATGCTAGAAATGCACTAGATGGTTAAGGTGGGATACATTTGATGAGATTTCACTTGAGAAATTAGTGTGGACGGCATAGGCTGGGGTCCCATTAGTTGCAACGCACATGGAGATGCACGTAGGTGCTGATTGGCGGTGACTTCGGAGTTGGAATGACTTTCCTTGTTTCGAAATATGGCGGATCAAGTCTAATCTTGTATTCTCCTCTAAGAATGAGGGGTAAGGACAATAAAAGTATTAATGTCCATAAAAAAATGGTGAGAAAGAATTAAAAAGGATATTAATTTTGAAACATGGTTTAGAGATGACTAATCACTTGTAAGTTGATTAATTGACCATAACTCCAGTTACCAGCTTAACCAAGGCAATATAAGGTGAGTACGGGACGTCTTGGGCTTGGGGGAAAACAATTGCATTGCATCTGTGGGTTACAATCGGACGATTGAAGGAAGTGATGGGTTTGTTTGAGTCAATTCGTCCAATGCTAGACCTGAGTTTTGACGGTTAAGGGGGATGCAGTTGCTGAGATTTTCCATTGAGAAAATGGTCTTAACGGCATAGGGTAGAGTCCGATTAGATGCAATGCACATGGAGGTGCACCTAGATGGCGATTGGCGGTGGCTTGGGGGTTGGAATGACTTTCCTCGTTTCGAAATGTGGTGGATCAAGTCTAATCTTCTATTCTCCTCTAAGAATGATGGGAAACAACATTAAAAGTATTAATGTCCATATAAAAATGGTGACAAAGAATTAAAAATGAAATTAAGCTTGAAACATTGTTTAGAGATGACTAATCACTTGTAAGTTGATTAATTGACCTTAACTCCCGTTACAAGCTTAACCAAGGCAAGATAAGGTGAGTACGGGACGTCCTGGGCTTGGGGGAAAACAATGGCATGGCATCTGTGGGTAACAATCGGAAGTTTCAAGGAAAAAATGGGTTTGTTTGAGTCAATTCGTCTAACGCTAGACTTGAATTTCGACGGTTAAGGGGGGGATGTAGTTGCTGAGATTTCCCTTGAGAAAATGACGAAAACGGCATAGGGTAGAGTTCGATTCCCTACAATGCACTTGGAGGTGCACCTACGTGGCGATTAGCGGTGACTGGGCGTTGGAATGGCTTTCCTTGTTTTGAAAACTGGTAAATCAAGTCTAATTTCTAATTTACCCAGAGAATGGTGGGAAACAACAAAAAAAGTATTAATGTCCATATAAAAATGGTGACAAAGAATTAAAAAGCAAATTAAGCTTGAAACATGGTTTCGACATGAGTAATCGGTTGTAAGTTAATTAATTCCCTTAACACCGGTTACAAGTTTCACCAAGGCTAGATAAGGCACATCTAGGGCGACAATTGGAAGAACGATACAAAAGACAGGTCTCTTCATGTCAGTTCTTCCCATGCTAGAAATGCACTACATGGTTAAGGTGGGATACATTTGATGAGATTTCAGTTGAGAAATTAGTGTGAACGGCATAGGCTGGGGTCCGATTAGTTGCAACGCACATGGAGATGCACGTAGGTGTTTATTGGCGGTGACTTCGGAGTTGGAATGACTTTCCTTGTTTCGAAATATGGCGGATCAAGTCTAATCTTGTATTCTCCTCTAAGAATTAGGGGAAAGGACAATAAAAGTATTAATGTCCATAAAAAAATGGTGAGAAAGAATTAAAAAGGATATTAATTTTGAAACATGGTTTAGAGATGACTAATCACTTGTAAGTTGATTAATTGACCATAACTCCAGTTACCAGCTTAACCAAGGCAATATAAGGTGAGTACGGGACGTCTTGGGCTTGGGGGAAAACAATTGCATTGCATCTGTGGGTTACAATCGGAAGATTGAAGGAAGAGATGGGTTTGTTTGAGTCAATTCGTCCAATGCTAGACCTGAGTTTTGACGGTTAAGGGGGGATGCAGTTGCTGAGATTTCCCTTGAGAAAATAGTGTAAACGGCATAGGGTAGAGTCCGATTAGTTGCAATGCACATGGTGGTGCACCTAGGTGGCGATTGGCGGTGACTTGGGAGTTGGGATGACTTTCCTTGTTTCGAAATGTGGTGGATCAAGTCTAATCTTCTATTCTCCTCTAAGAATGAGGGGAAAGGACAATAAAAGTATTAATGTCCATATAAAAATGGTGACAAAGAATTAAAAATGAAGTTAAGTTTGAAACATGGTTTAGAGATGACTAATCACTTTTAAGTTGATTAATTGACCTTAACTCCCGTTATAAGCTTAACGAAGGCAAGTTAAGGTGAGTACGGGACGTCTTGGGAATGGGGGAAAACAATGGCATGGCATCTGTGGGTTACAATCGGAAGATTGAAGGAAAAGATGGGTTTGTTTGAGTCAATTCGTCCAATGCTAGACCTGAGTTTCGACGGTTAAGGGGAGGAAGCAGTTGCTGAGATTTCCCATTGAGAAAATGGTCTTAACGGCATAGGTTAGAGTCCGATTAGTTGCAATGCACATGGAGGTGCACCTAGATGGCGATTGGCGGTGGCTTGGGGGTTGGAATGACTTTCATTGTTTCGAAATGTGGTGGATCAAGTCTAATGTTCTATTCTCCTCTAAGAATGATGGGAAACAACATTAAAAGTATTAATGTCCATATAAAAATGGTGACAAAGAATTAAAAATGAAATTAAGCTTGAAACATTGTTTAGAGATGACTAATCACTTGTAAGTCGATTAATTGACCTTAACTCCCGTTACAAGCTTAACCAAGGCAAGATAAGGTGAGTACGGGACGTCCTGGGCTTGGGGGAAAACAATGGCATGGCATCTGTGGGTTACAATCGGAAGTTTCAAGGAAAAAATGGGTTTGTTTGAGTCAATTCGTCTAACGCTAGACTTGAATTTCGACGGTTAAGGGGGGGATGTAGTTGCCGAGATTTCCCTTGAGAAAATGACGTAAACGGCATAGGGTAGAGTTCGATTCCCTACAATGCACTTGGAGGTGCACCTCGGTGGTGATTAGCGGTGACTGGGCGTTGGAATGGCTTTCCTTGTTTTGAAAACTGGTAAATCAAGTCTAATTTCTAATTTACCCAGAGAATGATGGGAAACAACAATAAAAGTATCAATGTCCATATAAAAATGGTGACAAAGAATTAAAAAGCAAATTAAGCTTGAAACATGGTTTCGACCTGAGTAATCGGTTGTAAGTTAATTAATTCCCTTAACACCGGTTACAAGTTTCACCAAGGCTAGATAAGGCACATCTAGGGCGACAATTGGAAGAACGATACAAAAGACAGGTCTCTTCATGTCAGTTCTTCCCATGCTAGAAATGCACTAGATGGTTAAGGTGGGATACATTTGATGAGATTTCACTTGAGAAATTAGTGTGAACGGCATAGGCTGGGGTCCGATTAGTTGCAACGCACATGGAGATGCACGTAGGTGCTGATTGGCGGTGACTTCGGAGTTGGAATGACTTTCCTTGTTTCGAAATATGGCGGATCAAGTCTAATCTTGTATTCTCCTCTAAGAATGAGGGGAAAGGACAATAAAAGTATTAATGTCCATAAAAAAATGGTGAGAAAGAATTAAAAAGGATATTAATTTTGAAACATGGTTTAGAGATGACTAATCACTTGTAAGTTGACTAATTGACCATAACTCCAGTTACCAGCTTAACCAAGGCAATATAAGGTGAGTACGGGACGTCTTGGGCTTGGGGGAAAACAATTGCATTGCATCTGTGGGTTACAATCGGAAGATTGAAGGAAGAGATGGGTTTGTTTGAGTCAATTCGTCCAATGCTAGACCTGAGTTTTGACGGTTAAGGGGGGATGCAGTTGCTGAGATTTCCCTTGAGAAAATGGTGTAAACGGCATAGGGTAGAGTCCGATTAGTTGCAATGCACATGGAGGTGCACCTAGGTGGCGATTGGCGGTGACTTGGGAGTTGGGATGACTTTCCTTGTTTCGAAATGTGGTGGATCAAGTCTAATCTTCTATTCTCCTCTAAGAATGAGGGGAAAGGACAATAAAAGTATTAATGTCCATATAAAAATGGTGAGAAAGAATTAAAAATGAAGTTAAGTTTGAAACATGGTTTAGAGATGACTAATCACTTTTAAGTTGATTAATTGACCTTAACTCCCGTTATAAGCTTAACGAAGGCAAGTTAAGGTGAGTACGGGACGTCTTGGGAATGGGGGAAAACAATGGCATGGCATCTGTGGGTTACAATCGGAAGATTGAAGGAAAAGATGGGTTTGTTTGAGTCAATTCGTCCAATGCTAGACCTGAGTTTCGACGGTTAAGGGGGGGAAGCAGTTGCTGAGATTTCCCATTGAGAAAATGGTCTTAACGGCATAGGGTAGAGTCCGATTAGTTTCAATGCACATGGAGGTGCACCTAGATGGCGATTGGCGGTGGCTTGGGGGTTGGAATGACTTTCATTGTTTCGAAATGTGGTGGATCAAGTCTAATGTTCTATTCTCCTCTAAGAATGATGGGAAACAACATTAAAAGTATTAATGTCCATATAAAAATGGTGACAAAGAATTAAAAATGAAATTAAGCTTGAAACATTGTTTAGAGATGACTAATCACTTGTAAGTTGATTAATTGACCTTAACTCCCGTTACAAGCTTAACCAAGGCAAGATAAGGTGAGTACGGGACGTCTTGGGCTTGGGGGAAAACAATGGCATGGCATCTGTGGGTTACAATCGGAAGATTGAAGGAAAAGATGGGTTTGTTTGAGTCAATTCGTCCAATGCTAGACCTGAGATTTGACGGTTAAGGGGGGATGCAGTTGCTGAGATTTCCCTTGAGAAAATGGTGTAAACGGCATAGGGTAGAGTCCGATTAGTTGCAATGCACATGGAGGTGCACCTAGGTGGCGATTGGCGGTGACTTGGGAGTTGGGATGACTTTCCTTGTTTCGAAATGTGGTGGATCAAGTCTAATCTTCTATTCTCCTCTAAGAATGAGGGGAAAGGACAATAAAAGTATTAATGTCCATATAAAAATGGTGACAAAGAATTAAAAATGAAGTTAAGTTTGAAACATGGTTTAGAGATGACTAATCACTTTTAAGTTGATTAATTGACCTTAACTCCCGTTATAAGCTTAACGAAGGCAAGTTAAGGTGAGTACGGGACGTCTTGGGAATGGGGGAAAACAATGGCATGGCATCTGTGGGTTACAACCGGAAGATTGAAGGAAAAGATGGGTTTGTTTGAGTCAATTCGTCCAATGCTAGACCTGAGTTTCGACGGTTAAGGGGGGGAAGCAGTTGCTGAGATTTCCCATTGAGAAAATGGTCTTAACGGCATAGGGTAGAGTCCGATTAGTTGCAATGCACATGGAGGTGCACCTAGATGGCGATTGGCGGTGGCTTGGGGGTTGGAATGACTTTCCTTGTTTCGAAATGTGGTGGATCAAGTCTAATCTTCTATTCTCCTCTAAGAATGATGGGAAACAACATTAAAAGTATTAATGTCCATATAAAAATGGTGACAAAGAATTAAAAATGAAATTAAGCTTGAAACATTGTTTAGAGATGACTAATCACTTGTAAGTCGATTAATTGACCTTAACTCCCGTTACAAGCTTAACCAAGGCAAGATAAGGTGAGTACGGGACGTCCTGGGCTTGGGGGAAAACAATGGCATGGCATCTGTGGGTTACAATCGGAAGTTTCAAGGAAAAGATGGGTTTGTTTGAGTCAATTCGTCTAACGCTAGACTTGAATTTCGACGGTTAAGGGGGGGATGTAGTTGCTGAGATTTCCCTTGGGAAAATGACGTAAACGGCATAGGGTAGAGTTCGATTCGCTGCAATGCACTTGGAGGTGCACCTAGGTGGTGATTAGCGGTGACTGGGCGTTGGAATGGCTTTCCTTGTTTTGAAAACTGGTAAATCAAGTCTAATTTCTAATTTACCCAGAGAATGATGGGAAACAACAATAAAAGTATTAATGTCCATATAAAAATGGTGGCAAAGAATTAAACAGCAAATTAAGCTTGAAACATGGTTTCGACCTGAGTAATCGGTTGTAAGTTAATTAATTCCCTTAACACCGGTTACAAGTTTCACCAAGGCTAGATAAGGCACATCTTGGGCTACAATTGGAAGAACGACACAAAAGACAGGTCTCTTCATGTCAGTTCTTCCCATGCTAGAAATGAACTAGATGGTTAAGGTGGGATACATTTGATGAGATTTCATTTGAGAAATTAGTGCGAACGGCATAGGCTGGGGTCCGATTAGTTGCAACGCACATGGAGATGCACGTAGGTGCTGATTGGCGGTGACTTCGGAGTTGGAATGACTTTCCTTGTTTCGAAATATGGCGGATCAAGTCTAATCTTGTATTCTCCTCTAAGAATGAGGGGAAAGGACAATAAAAGTATTAATGTCCATAAAAAAATGGTGAGAAAGAATTAAAAAGGATATTAATTTTGAAACATGGTTTAGAGATGACTAATCACTTGTAAGTTGATTAATTGACCATAACTCCAGTTACCAGCTTAACCAAGGCAATATAAGGTGAGTACGGGACGTCTTGGGCTTGGGGGAAAACAATTGCATTGCATCTGTGGGTTACAATCGGACGATTGAAGGAAGAGATGGGTTTGTTTGAGTCAATTTGTCCAATGCTAGACCTGAGTTTTGACGGTTAAGGGGGGATGCAGTTGCTGAGATTTTCCATTGAGAAAATGGTCTTAACGGCATAGGGTAGAGTCCGATTAGATGCAATGCACATGGAGGTGCACCTAGATGGCGATTGGCGGTGGCTTGGGGGTTGGAATGACTTTCCTTGTTTCGAAATGTGGTGGATCAAGTCTAATCTTCTATTCTCCTCTAAGAATGATGGGAAACAACATTAAAAGTATTAATGTCCATATAAAAATGGTGACAAAGAATTAAAAATGAAATTAAGCTTGAAACATGGTTTAGAGATGACTAATCACTTGTAAGTTGATTAATTGACCTTAACTCCCGTTACAAGCTTAACCAAGGCAAGATAAGGTGAGTACGGGATGTCCTGGGCTCGGGGGAAAACAATGGCATGGCATCTG
Organism: Carya illinoinensis; assembly: GCF_018687715.1. NCBI lineage: Eukaryota > Viridiplantae > Streptophyta > Magnoliopsida > Fagales > Juglandaceae > Carya > Carya illinoinensis. The sequence continues at coordinate 15,571,632 of NC_056757.1, read as the reverse complement.
TGGGTTACAATCGGAAGTTTCAAGGAAAAGATGGGTTGGTTTGAGTCAATTCGTCTAACGCTAGACTTGAATTTCGACGGTTAAGGGGGGGATGTAGTTGCTGAGATTTCCCTTGAGAAAATGACGTAAACGGCATAGGGTAGAGTTCGATTCCCTACAATGCACTTGGAGGTGCACCTAGGTGGTGATTAGCGGTGACTTGGGCGATGGAATGGCTTTCCTTGTTTTGAAAACTGGTAAATCAAGTCTAATTTCTAATTTACCCAGAGAATGATGGGAAACAACAAAAAAAGTATTAATGTCCATATAAAAATGGTGACAAAGAATTAAAACGCGAATTAAGCTTGAAACATGGTTTCGACATGAGTAATCGGTTGTAAGTTAATTAATTCCCTTAACACCGGTTACAAGTTTCACCAAGGCTAGATAAGGCACATCTAGGGCGACAATTGGAAGAACGATACAAAAGACAGGTCTCTTCATGTCAGTTCTTCCCATGCTAGAAATGCACTAGATGGTTAAGGTGGGATACATTTGATGAGATTTCACTTGAGAAATTAGTGTGAACGGCATAGGCTGGGGTCCGATTAGTTGCAACGCACATGGAGATGCACGTAGGTGCTGATTGGCGGTGACTTCGGAGTTGGAATGACTTTCCTTGTTTCGAAATATGGCGGATCAAGTCTAATCTTGTATTCTCCTCTAAGAATGAGGGGAAAGGACAATAAAAGTATTAATGTCCATAAAAAAATGGTGAGAAAGAATTAAAAAGGATATTAATTTTGAAACATGGTTTAGAGATGACTAATCACTTGTAAGTTGACTAATTGACCATAACTCCAGTTACCAGCTTAACCAAGGCAATATAAGGTGAGTACGGGACGTCTTGGGCTTGGGGGAAAACAATTGCATTGCATCTGTGGGTTACAATCGGAAGATTGAAGGAAGAGATGGGTTTGTTTGAGTCAATTCGTCCAATGCTAGACCTGAGTTTTGACGGTTAAGGGGGGATGCAGTTGCTGAGATTTCCCTTGAGAAAATGGTGTAAACGGCATAGGGTAGAGTCCGATTAGTTGCAATGCACATGGAGGTGCACCTAGGTGGCGATTGGCGGTGACTTGGGAGTTGGGATGACTTTCCTTGTTTCGAAATGTGGTGGATCAAGTCTAATCTTCTATTCTCCTCTAAGAATGAGGGGAAAGGACAATAAAAGTATTAATGTCCATATAAAAATGGTGACAAAGAATTAAAAATGAAGTTAAGTTTGAAACATGGTTTAGAGATGACTAATCACTTTTAAGTTGATTAATTGACCTTAACTCCCGTTATAAGCTTAACGAAGGCAAGTTAAGGTGAGTACGGGACGTCTTGGGAATGGGGGAAAACAATGGCATGGCATCTGTGGGTTACAACCGGAAGATTGAAGGAAAAGATGGGTTTGTTTGAGTCAATTCGTCCAATGCTAGACCTGAGTTTCGACGGTTAAGGGGGGGAAGCAGTTGCTGAGATTTCCCATTGAGAAAATGGTCTTAACGGCATAGGGTAGAGTCCGATTAGTTGCAATGCACATGGAGGTGCACCTAGATGGCGATTGGCGGTGGCTTGGGGGTTGGAATGACTTTCCTTGTTTCGAAATGTGGTGGATCAAGTCTAATCTTCTATTCTCCTCTAAGAATGATGGGAAACAACATTAAAAGTATTAATGTCCATATAAAAATGGTGACAAAGAATTAAAAATGAAATTAAGCTTGAAACATTGTTTAGAGATGACTAATCACTTGTAAGTCGATTAATTGACCTTAACTCCCGTTACAAGCTTAACCAAGGCAAGATAAGGTGAGTACGGGACGTCCTGGGCTTGGGGGAAAACAATGGCATGGCATCTGTGGGTTACAATCGGAAGTTTCAAGGAAAAGATGGGTTTGTTTGAGTCAATTCGTCTAACGCTAGACTTGAATTTCGACGGTTAAGGGGGGGATGTAGTTGCTGAGATTTCCCTTGGGAAAATGACGTAAACGGCATAGGGTAGAGTTCGATTCGCTGCAATGCACTTGGAGGTGCACCTAGGTGGTGATTAGCGGTGACTGGGCGTTGGAATGGCTTTCCTTGTTTTGAAAACTGGTAAATCAAGTCTAATTTCTAATTTACCCAGAGAATGATGGGAAACAACAATAAAAGTATTAATGTCCATATAAAAATGGTGGCAAAGAATTAAACAGCAAATTAAGCTTGAAACATGGTTTCGACCTGAGTAATCGGTTGTAAGTTAATTAATTCCCTTAACACCGGTTACAAGTTTCACCAAGGCTAGATAAGGCACATCTTGGGCTACAATTGGAAGAACGACACAAAAGACAGGTCTCTTCATGTCAGTTCTTCCCATGCTAGAAATGAACTAGATGGTTAAGGTGGGATACATTTGATGAGATTTCACTTGAGAAATTAGTGCGAACGGCATAGGCTGGGGTCCGATTAGTTGCAACGCACATGGAGATGCACGTAGGTGCTGATTGGCGGTGACCTCGGAGTTGGAATGACTTTCCTTGTTTCGAAATATGGCGGATCAAGTCTAATCTTGTATTCTCCTCTAAGAATGAGGGGAAAGGACAATAAAAGTATTAATGTCCATAAAAAAATGGTGAGAAAGAATTAAAAAGGATATTAATTTTGAAACATGGTTTAGAGATGACTAATCACTTGTAAGTTGATTAATTGACCATAACTCCAGTTACCAGCTTAACCAAGGCAATATAAGGTGAGTACGGGACGTCTTGGGCTTGGGGGAAAACAATTGCATTGCATCTGTGGGTTACAATCGGACGATTGAAGGAAGAGATGGGTTTGTTTGAGTCAATTTGTCCAATGCTAGACCTGAGTTTTGACGGTTAAGGGGGGATGCAGTTGCTGAGATTTTCCATTGAGAAAATGGTCTTAACGGCATAGGGTAGAGTCCGATTAGATGCAATGCACATGGAGGTGCACCTAGATGGCGATTGGCGGTGGCTTGGGGGTTGGAATGACTTTCCTTGTTTCGAAATGTGGTGGATCAAGTCTAATCTTCTATTCTCCTCTAAGAATGATGGGAAACAACATTAAAAGTATTAATGTCCATATAAAAATGGTGACAAAGAATTAAAAATGAAATTAAGCTTGAAACATGGTTTAGAGATGACTAATCACTTGTAAGTTGATTAATTGACCTTAACTCCCGTTACAAGCTTAACCAAGGCAAGATAAGGTGAGTACGGGATGTCCTGGGCTCGGGGGAAAACAATGGCATGGCATCTGTGGGTTACAATCGGAAGTTTCAAGGAAAAGATGGGTTGGTTTGAGTCAATTCGTCTAACGCTAGACTTGAATTTCGACGGTTAAGGGGGGGATGTAGTTGCTGAGATTTCCCTTGAGAAAATGACGTAAACGGCATAGGGTAGAGTTCGATTCCCTACAATGCACTTGGAGGTGCACCTAGGTGGTGATTAGCGGTGACTTGGGCGATGGAATGGCTTTCCTTGTTTTGAAAACTGGTAAATCAAGTCTAATTTCTAATTTACCCAGAGAATGATGGGAAACAACAAAAAAAGTATTAATGTCCATATAAAAATGGTGACAAAGAATTAAAACGCGAATTAAGCTTGAAACATGGTTTCGACATGAGTAATCGGTTGTAAGTTAATTAATTCCCTTAACACCGGTTACAAGTTTCACCAAGGCTAGATAAGGCACATCTAGGGCGACAATTGGAAGAACGATACAAAAGACAGGTCTCTTCATGTCAGTTCTTCCCATGCTAGAAATGCACTAGATGGTTAAGGTGGGATACATTTGATGAGATTTCACTTGAGAAATTAGTGTGAACGGCATAGGCTGGGGTCCGATTAGTTGCAACGCACATGGAGATGCACGTAGGTGCTGATTGGCGGTGACTTCGGAGTTGGAATGACTTTCCTTGTTTCGAAATATGGCGGATCAAGTCTAATCTTGTATTCTCCTCTAAGAATGAGGGGAAAGGACAATAAAAGTATTAATGTCCATAAAAAAATGGTGAGAAAGAATTAAAAAGGATATTAATTTTGAAACATGGTTTAGAGATGACTAATCACTTGTAAGTTGACTAATTGACCATAACTCCAGTTACCAGCTTAACCAAGGCAATATAAGGTGAGTACGGGACGTCTTGGGCTTGGGGGAAAACAATTGCATTGCATCTGTGGGTTACAATCGGAAGATTGAAGGAAGAGATGGGTTTGTTTGAGTCAATTCGTCCAATGCTAGACCTGAGTTTTGACGGTTAAGGGGGGATGCAGTTGCTGAGATTTCCCTTGAGAAAATGGTGTAAACGGCATAGGGTAGAGTCCGATTAGTTGCAATGCACATGGAGGTGCACCTAGGTGGCGATTGGCGGTGACTTGGGAGTTGGGATGACTTTCCTTGTTTCGAAATGTGGTGGATCAAGTCTAATCTTCTATTCTCCTCTAAGAATGAGGGGAAAGGACAATAAAAGTATTAATGTCCATATAAAAATGGTGAGAAAGAATTAAAAATGAAGTTAAGTTTGAAACATGGTTTAGAGATGACTAATCACTTTTAAGTTGATTAATTGACCTTAACTCCCGTTATAAGCTTAACGAAGGCAAGTTAAGGTGAGTACGGGACGTCTTGGGAATGGGGGAAAACAATGGCATGGCATCTGTGGGTTACAATCGGAAGATTGAAGGAAAAGATGGGTTTGTTTGAGTCAATTCGTCCAATGCTAGACCTGAGTTTCGACGGTTAAGGGGGGGAAGCAGTTGCTGAGATTTCCCATTGAGAAAATGGTCTTAACGGCATAGGGTAGAGTCCGATTAGTTTCAATGCACATGGAGGTGCACCTAGATGGCGATTGGCGGTGGCTTGGGGGTTGGAATGACTTTCATTGTTTCGAAATGTGGTGGATCAAGTCTAATGTTCTATTCTCCTCTAAGAATGATGGGAAACAACATTAAAAGTATTAATGTCCATATAAAAATGGTGACAAAGAATTAAAAATGAAATTAAGCTTGAAACATTGTTTAGAGATGACTAATCACTTGTAAGTTGATTAATTGACCTTAACTCTCGTTACAAGCTTAACCAAGGCAAGATAAGGTGAGTACGGGACGTCTTGGGCTTGGGGGAAAACAATGGCATGGCATCTGTGGGTTACAATCGGAAGATTGAAGGAAAAGATGGGTTTGTTTGAGTCAATTCGTCCAATGCTAGACCTGAGATTTGACGGTTAAGGGGGGATGCAGTTGCTGAGATTTCCCTTGAGAAAATGGTGTAAACGGCATAGGGTAGAGTCCGATTAGTTGCAATGCACATGGAGGTGCACCTAGGTGGCGATTGGCGGTGACTTGGGAGTTGGGATGACTTTCCTTGTTTCGAAATGTGGTGGATCAAGTCTAATCTTCTATTCTCCTCTAAGAATGAGGGGAAAGGACAATAAAAGTATTAATGTCCATATAAAAATGGTGACAAAGAATTAAAAATGAAGTTAAGTTTGAAACATGGTTTAGAGATGACTAATCACTTTTAAGTTGATTAATTGACCTTAACTCCCGTTATAAGCTTAACGAAGGCAAGTTAAGGTGAGTACGGGACGTCTTGGGAATGGGGGAAAACAATGGCATGGCATCTGTGGGTTACAACCGGAAGATTGAAGGAAAAGATGGGTTTGTTTGAGTCAATTCGTCCAATGCTAGACCTGAGTTTCGACGGTTAAGGGGGGGAAGCAGTTGCTGAGATTTCCCATTGAGAAAATGGTCTTAACGGCATAGGGTAGAGTCCGATTAGTTGCAATGCACATGGAGGTGCACCTAGATGGCGATTGGCGGTGGCTTGGGGGTTGGAATGACTTTCCTTGTTTCGAAATGTGGTGGATCAAGTCTAATCTTCTATTCTCCTCTAAGAATGATGGGAAACAACATTAAAAGTATTAATGTCCATATAAAAATGGTGACAAAGAATTAAAAATGAAATTAAGCTTGAAACATTGTTTAGAGATGACTAATCACTTGTAAGTCGATTAATTGACCTTAACTCCCGTTACAAGCTTAACCAAGGCAAGATAAGGTGAGTACGGGACGTCCTGGGCTTGGGGGAAAACAATGGCATGGCATCTGTGGGTTACAATCGGAAGTTTCAAGGAAAAGATGGGTTTGTTTGAGTCAATTCGTCTAACGCTAGACTTGAATTTCGACGGTTAAGGGGGGGATGTAGTTGCTGAGATTTCCCTTGGGAAAATGACGTAAACGGCATAGGGTAGAGTTCGATTCGCTGCAATGCACTTGGAGGTGCACCTAGGTGGTGATTAGCGGTGACTGGGCGTTGGAATGGCTTTCCTTGTTTTGAAAACTGGTAAATCAAGTCTAATTTCTAATTTACCCAGAGAATGATGGGAAACAACAATAAAAGTATTAATGTCCATATAAAAATGGTGGCAAAGAATTAAACAGCAAATTAAGCTTGAAACATGGTTTCGACCTGAGTAATCGGTTGTAAGTTAATTAATTCCCTTAACACCGGTTACAAGTTTCACCAAGGCTAGATAAGGCACATCTTGGGCTACAATTGGAAGAACGACACAAAAGACAGGTCTCTTCATGTCAGTTCTTCCCATGCTAGAAATGAACTAGATGGTTAAGGTGGGATACATTTGATGAGATTTCACTTGAGAAATTAGTGCGAACGGCATAGGCTGGGGTCCGATTAGTTGCAACGCACATGGAGATGCACGTAGGTGCTGATTGGCGGTGACTTCGGAGTTGGAATGACTTTCCTTGTTTCGAAATATGGCGGATCAAGTCTAATCTTGTATTCTCCTCTAAGAATGAGGGGAAAGGACAATAAAAGTATTAATGTCCATAAAAAAATGGTGAGAAAGAATTAAAAAGGATATTAATTTTGAAACATGGTTTAGAGATGACTAATCACTTGTAAGTTGATTAATTGACCATAACTCCAGTTACCAGCTTAACCAAGGCAATATAAGGTGAGTACGGGACGTCTTGGGCTTGGGGGAAAACAATTGCATTGCATCTGTGGGTTACAATCGGACGATTGAAGGAAGAGATGGGTTTGTTTGAGTCAATTTGTCCAATGCTAGACCTGAGTTTTGACGGTTAAGGGGGGATGCAGTTGCTGAGATTTTCCATTGAGAAAATGGTCTTAACGGCATAGGGTAGAGTCCGATTAGATGCAATGCACATGGAGGTGCACCTAGATGGCGATTGGCGGTGGCTTGGGGGTTGGAATGACTTTCCTTGTTTCGAAATGTGGTGGATCAAGTCTAATCTTCTATTCTCCTCTAAGAATGATGGGAAACAACATTAAAAGTATTAATGTCCATATAAAAATGGTGACAAAGAATTAAAAATGAAATTAAGCTTGAAACATTGTTTAGAGATGACTAATCACTTGTAAGTTGATTAATTGACCTTAACTCCCGTTACAAGCTTAACCAAGGCAAGATAAGGCGAGTACGGGATGTCCTGGGCTCGGGGGAAAACAATGGCATGGCATCTGTGGGTTACAATCGGAAGTTTCAAGGAAAAGATGGGTTGGTTTGAGTCAATTCGTCTAACGCTAGACTTGAATTTCGACGGTTAAGGGGGGGATGTAGTTGCTGAGATTTCCCTTGAGAAAATGACGTAAACGGCATAGGGTAGAGTTCGATTCCCTACAATGCACTTGGAGGTGCACCTAGGTGGTGATTAGCGGTGACTTGGGCGATGGAATGGCTTTCCTTGTTTTGAAAACTGGTAAATCAAGTCTAATTTCTAATTTACCCAGAGAATGATGGGAAACAACAAAAAAAGTATTAATGTCCATATAAAAATGGTGACAAAGAATTAAAACGCGAATTAAGCTTGAAACATGGTTTCGACATGAGTAATCGGTTGTAAGTTAATTAATTCCCTTAACACCGGTTACAAGTTTCACCAAGGCTAGATAAGGCACATCTAGGGCGACAATTGGAAGAACGATACAAAAGACAGGTCTCTTCATGTCAGTTCTTCCCATGCTAGAAATGCACTAGATGGTTAAGGTGGGATACATTTGATGAGATTTCACTTGAGAAATTAGTGTGGACGGCATAGGCTGGGGTCCCATTAGTTGCAACGCACATGGAGATGCACGTAGGTGCTGATTGGCGGTGACTTCGGAGTTGGAATGACTTTCCTTGTTTCGAAATATGGCGGATCAAGTCTAATCTTGTATTCTCCGCTAAGAATGAGGGGTAAGGACAATAAAAGTATTAATGTCCATAAAAAAATGGTGAGAAAGAATTAAAAAGGATATTAATTTTGAAACATGGTTTAGAGATGACTAATCACTTGTAAGTTGATTAATTGACCATAACTCCAGTTACCAGCTTAACCAAGGCAATATAAGGTGAGTACGGGACGTCTTGGGCTTGGGGGAAAACAATTGCATTGCATCTGTGGGTTACAATCGGACGATTGAAGGAAGAGATGGGTTTGTTTGAGTCAATTCGTCCAATGCTAGACCTGAGTTTTGACGGTTAAGGGGGGATGCAGTTGCTGAGATTTTCCATTGAGAAAATGGTCTTAACGGCATAGGGTAGAGTCCGATTAGATGCAATGCACATGGAGGTGCACCTAGGTGGCGATTGGCGGTGGCTTGGGGGTTGGAATGACTTTCCTTGTTTCGAAATGTGGTGGATCAAGTCTAATCTTCTATTCTCCTCTAAGAATGATGGGAAACAACATTAAAAGTATTAATGTCCATATAAAAATGGTGACAAAGAATTAAAAATGAAATTAAGCTTGAAACATTGTTTAGAGATGACTAATCACTTGTAAGTGGATTAATTGACCTTAACTCCCGTTACAAGCTTAACCAAGGCAAGATAAGGTGAGTACGGGACGTCCTGGGCGTGGGGGAAAACAATGGCATGGCGTCTGTGGGTAACAATCGGAAGTTTCAAGGAAAAAATGGGTTTGTTTGAGTCAATTCGTCTAACGCTAGACTTGAATTTCGACGGTTAAGGGGGGGATGTAGTTGCTGAGATTTCCCTTGAGAAAATGACGTAAACGGCATAGGGTAGAGTTCGATTCCCTCCAATGCACTTGGAGGTGCACCTACGTGGCGATTAGCGGTGACTGGGCGTTGGAATGGCTTTCCTTGTTTTGAAAACTGGTAAATCAAGTCTAATTTCCAATTTACCCAGAGAATGGTGGGAAACAACAATAAAAGTATTAATGTCCATATAAAAATGGTGACAAAGAATTAAAAAGCAAATTAAGCTTGAAACATGGTTTCGACATGAGTAATCGGTTGTAAGTTAATTAATTCCCTTAACACCGGTTACAAGTTTCACCAAGGCTAGATAAGGCACATCTAGGGCGACAATTGGAAGAACGATACAAAAGACAGGTCTCTTCATGTCAGTTCTTCCCATGCTAGAAATGCACTAGATGGTTAAGGTGGGATACATTTGATGAGATTTCAGTTGAGAAATTAGTGTGAAAGGCATAGGCTGGGGTCCGATTAGTTGCAACGCACATGGAGATGCACGTAGGTGCTGATTGGCGGTGACTTCGGAGTTGGAATGACTTTCCTTGTTTCGAAATATGGCGGATCAAGTCTAATCTTGTATTCTCCTCTAAGAATTAGGGGAAAGGACAATAAAAGTATTAATGTCCATAAAAAAATGGTGAGAAAGAATTAAAAAGGATATTAATTTTGAAACATGGTTTAGAGATGACTAATCACTTGTAAGTTGATTAATTGACCATAACTCCAGTTACCAGCTTAACCAAGGCAATATAAGGTGAGTACGGGACGTCTTGGGCTTGGGGGAAAACAATTGCATTGCATCTGTGGGTTACAATCGGAAGATTGAAGGAAGAGATGGGTTTGTTTGAGTCAATTCGTCCAATGCTAGACCTGAGTTTTGACGGTTAAGGGGGGATGCAGTTGCTGAGATTTCCCTTGAGAAAATAGTGTAAACGGCATAGGGTAGAGTCCGATTAGTTGCAATGCACATGGTGGTGCACCTAGGTGGCGATTGGCGGTGACTTGGGAGTTGGGATGACTTTCCTTGTTTCGAAATGTGGTGGATCAAGTCTAATCTTCTATTCTCCTCTAAGAATGAGGGGAAAGGACAATAAAAGTATTAATGTCCATATAAAAATGGTGACAAAGAATTAAAAATGAAGTTAAGTTTGAAACATGGTTTAGAGATGACTAATCACTTTTAAGTTGATTAATTGACCTTAACTCCCGTTATAAGCTTAACGAAGGCAAGTTAAGGTGAGTACGGGACGTCTTGGGAATGGGGGAAAACAATGGCATGGCATCTGTGGGTTACAATCGGAAGATTGAAGGAAAAGATGGGTTTGTTTGAGTCAATTCGTCCAATGCTAGACCTGAGTTTCGACGGTTAAGGGGGGGAAGCAGTTGCTGAGATTTCCCATTGAGAAAATGGTCTTAACGGCATAGGGTAGAGTCCGATTAGTTGCAATGCACATGGAGGTGCACCTAGATGGCGATTGGCGGTGGCTTGGGGGTTGGAATGACTTTCATTGTTTCGAAATGTGGTGGATCAAGTCTAATGTTCTATTCTCCTCTAAGAATGATGGGAAACAACATTAAAAGTATTAATGTCCATATAAAAATGGTGACAAAGAATTAAAAATGAAATTAAGCTTGAAACATTGTTTAGAGATGACAAATCACTTGTAAGTCGATTAATTGACCTTAACTCCCGTTACAAGCTTAACCAAGGCAAGATAAGGTGAGTACGGGACGTCCTGGGCTTGGGGGAAAACAATGGCATGGCATCTGTGGGTTACAATCGGAAGTTTCAAGGAAAAAATGGGTTTGTTTGAGTCAATTCGTCTAACGCTAGACTTGAATTTCGACGGTTAAGGGGGGGATGTAGTTGCTGAGATTTCCCTTGAGAAAATGACGTAAACGGCATAGGGTAGAGTTCGATTCCCTACAATGCACTTGGAGGTGCACCTAGGTGGTGATTAGCGGTGACTGGGCGTTGGAATGGCTTTCCTTGTTTTGAAAACTGGTAAATCAAGTCTAATTTCTAATTTACCCAGAGAATGATGGGAAACAACAAAAAAAGTATTAATGTCCATATAAAAATGGTGACAAAGAATTAAAACGCGAATTAAGCTTGAAACATGGTTTCGACATGAGTAATCGGTTGTAAGTTAATTAATTCCCTTAACACCGGTTACAAGTTTCACCAAGGCTAGATAAGGCACATCTAGGGCGACAATTGGAAGAACGATACAAAAGACAGGTCTCTTCATGTCAGTTCTTCCCATGCTAGAAATGCACTAGATGGTTAAGGTGGGATACATTTGATGAGATTTCACTTGAGAAATTAGTGTGGACGGCATAGGCTGGGGTCCCATTAGTTGCAACGCACATGGAGATGCACGTAGGTGCTGATTGGCGGTGACTTCGGAGTTGGAATGACTTTCCTTGTTTCGAAATATGGCGGATCAAGTCTAATCTTGTATTCTCCGCTAAGAATGAGGGGTAAGGACAATAAAAGTATTAATGTCCATAAAAAAATGGTGAGAAAGAATTAAAAAGGATATTAATTTTGAAACATGGTTTAGAGATGACTAATCACTTGTAAGTTGATTAATTGACCATAACTCCAGTTACCAGCTTAACCAAGGCAATATAAGGTGAGTACGGGACGTCTTGGGCTTGGGGGAAAACAATTGCATTGCATCTGTGGGTTACAATCGGACGATTGAAGGAAGAGATGGGTTTGTTTGAGTCAATTCGTCCAATGCTAGACCTGAGTTTTGACGGTTAAGGGGGGATGCAGTTGCTGAGATTTTCCATTGAGAAAATGGTCTTAACGGCATAGGGTAGAGTCCGATTAGATGCAATGCACATGGAGGTGCACCTAGGTGGCGATTGGCGGTGGCTTGGGGGTTGGAATGACTTTCCTTGTTTCGAAATGTGGTGGATCAAGTCTAATCTTCTATTCTCCTCTAAGAATGATGGGAAACAACATTAAAAGTATTAATGTCCATATAAAAATGGTGACAAAGAATTAAAAATGAAATTAAGCTTGAAACATTGTTTAGAGATGACTAATCACTTGTAAGTGGATTAATTGACCTTAACTCCCGTTACAAGCTTAACCAAGGCAAGATAAGGTGAGTACGGGACGTCCTGGGCGTGGGGGAAAACAATGGCATGGCGTCTGTGGGTAACAATCGGAAGTTTCAAGGAAAAAATGGGTTTGTTTGAGTCAATTCGTCTAACGCTAGACTTGAATTTCGACGGTTAAGGGGGGGATGTAGTTGCTGAGATTTCCCTTGAGAAAATGACGTAAACGGCATAGGGTAGAGTTCGATTCCCTCCAATGCACTTGGAGGTGCACCTACGTGGCGATTAGCGGTGACTGGGCGTTGGAATGGCTTTCCTTGTTTTGAAAACTGGTAAATCAAGTCTAATTTCCAATTTACCCAGAGAATGGTGGGAAACAACAATAAAAGTATTAATGTCCATATAAAAATGGTGACAAAGAATTAAAAAGCAAATTAAGCTTGAAACATGGTTTCGACATGAGTAATCGGTTGTAAGTTAATTAATTCCCTTAACACCGGTTACAAGTTTCACCAAGGCTAGATAAGGCACATCTAGGGCGACAATTGGAAGAACGATACAAAAGACAGGTCTCTTCATGTCAGTTCTTCCCATGCTAGAAATGCACTAGATGGTTAAGGTGGGATACATTTGATGAGATTTCAGTTGAGAAATTAGTGTGAAAGGCATAGGCTGGGGTCCGATTAGTTGCAACGCACATGGAGATGCACGTAGGTGCTGATTGGCGGTGACTTCGGAGTTGGAATGACTTTCCTTGTTTCGAAATATGGCGGATCAAGTCTAATCTTGTATTCTCCTCTAAGAATTAGGGGAAAGGACAATAAAAGTATTAATGTCCATAAAAAAATGGTGAGAAAGAATTAAAAAGGATATTAATTTTGAAACATGGTTTAGAGATGACTAATCACTTGTAAGTTGATTAATTGACCATAACTCCAGTTACCAGCTTAACCAAGGCAATATAAGGTGAGTACGGGACGTCTTGGGCTTGGGGGAAAACAATTGCATTGCATCTGTGGGTTACAATCGGAAGATTGAAGGAAGAGATGGGTTTGTTTGAGTCAATTCGTCCAATGCTAGACCTGAGTTTTGACGGTTAAGGGGGGATGCAGTTGCTGAGATTTCCCTTGAGAAAATAGTGTAAACGGCATAGGGTAGAGTCCGATTAGTTGCAATGCACATGGTGGTGCACCTAGGTGGCGATTGGCGGTGACTTGGGAGTTGGGATGACTTTCCTTGTTTCGAAATGTGGTGGATCAAGTCTAATCTTCTATTCTCCTCTAAGAATGAGGGGAAAGGACAATAAAAGTATTAATGTCCATATAAAAATGGTGACAAAGAATTAAAAATGAAGTTAAGTTTGAAACATGGTTTAGAGATGACTAATCACTTTTAAGTTGATTAATTGACCTTAACTCCCGTTATAAGCTTAACGAAGGCAAGTTAAGGTGAGTACGGGACGTCTTGGGAATGGGGGAAAACAATGGCATGGCATCTGTGGGTTACAATCGGAAGATTGAAGGAAAAGATGGGTTTGTTTGAGTCAATTCGTCCAATGCTAGACCTGAGTTTCGACGGTTAAGGGGGGGAAGCAGTTGCTGAGATTTCCCATTGAGAAAATGGTCTTAACGGCATAGGGTAGAGTCCGATTAGTTGCAATGCACATGGAGGTGCACCTAGATGGCGATTGGCGGTGGCTTGGGGGTTGGAATGACTTTCATTGTTTCGAAATGTGGTGGATCAAGTCTAATGTTCTATTCTCCTCTAAGAATGATGGGAAACAACATTAAAAGTATTAATGTCCATATAAAAATGGTGACAAAGAATTAAAAATGAAATTAAGCTTGAAACATTGTTTAGAGATGACAAATCACTTGTAAGTCGATTAATTGACCTTAACTCCCGTTACAAGCTTAACCAAGGCAAGATAAGGTGAGTACGGGACGTCCTGGGCTTGGGGGAAAACAATGGCATGGCATCTGTGGGTTACAATCGGAAGTTTCAAGGAAAAAATGGGTTTGTTTGAGTCAATTCGTCTAACGCTAGACTTGAATTTCGACGGTTAAGGGGGGGATGTAGTTGCTGAGATTTCCCTTGAGAAAATGACGTAAACGGCATAGGGTAGAGTTCGATTCCCTACAATGCACTTGGAGGTGCACCTAGGTGGTGATTAGCGGTGACTGGGCGTTGGAATGGCTTTCCTTGTTTTGAAAACTGGTAAATCAAGTCTAATTTCTAATTTACCCAGAGAATGATGGGAAACAACAATAAAAGTATCAATGTCCATATAAAAATGGTGACAAAGAATTAAAAAGCAAATTAAGCTTGAAACATGGTTTCGACCTGAGTAATCGGTTGTAAGTTAATTAATTCCCTTAACACCGGTTACAAGTTTCACCAAGGCTAGATAAGGCACATCTAGGGCGACAATTGGAAGAACGATACAAAAGACAGGTCTCTTCATGTCAGTTCTTCCCATGCTAGAAATGCACTAGATGGTTAAGGTGGGATACATTTGATGAGATTTCACTTGAGAAATTAGTGTGGACGGCATAGGCTGGGGTCCCATTAGTTGCAACGCACATGGAGATGCACGTAGGTGCTGATTGGCGGTGACTTCGGAGTTGGAATGACTTTCCTTGTTTCGAAATATGGCGGATCAAGTCTAATCTTGTATTCTCCTCTAAGAATGAGGGGTAAGGACAATAAAAGTATTAATGTCCATAAAAAAATGGTGAGAAAGAATTAAAAAGGATATTAATTTTGAAACATGGTTTAGAGATGACTAATCACTTGTAAGTTGATTAATTGACCATAACTCCAGTTACCAGCTTAACCAAGGCAATATAAGGTGAGTACGGGACGTCTTGGGCTTGGGGGAAAACAATTGCATTGCATCTGTGGGTTACAATCGGACGATTGAAGGAAGTGATGGGTTTGTTTGAGTCAATTCGTCCAATGCTAGACCTGAGTTTTGACGGTTAAGGGGGATGCAGTTGCTGAGATTTTCCATTGAGAAAATGGTCTTAACGGCATAGGGTAGAGTCCGATTAGATGCAATGCACATGGAGGTGCACCTAGATGGCGATTGGCGGTGGCTTGGGGGTTGGAATGACTTTCCTCGTTTCGAAATGTGGTGGATCAAGTCTAATCTTCTATTCTCCTCTAAGAATGATGGGAAACAACATTAAAAGTATTAATGTCCATATAAAAATGGTGACAAAGAATTAAAAATGAAATTAAGCTTGAAACATTGTTTAGAGATGACTAATCACTTGTAAGTTGATTAATTGACCTTAACTCCCGTTACAAGCTTAACCAAGGCAAGATAAGGTGAGTACGGGACGTCCTGGGCTTGGGGGAAAACAATGGCATGGCATCTGTGGGTAACAATCGGAAGTTTCAAGGAAAAAATGGGTTTGTTTGAGTCAATTCGTCTAACGCTAGACTTGAATTTCGACGGTTAAGGGGGGGATGTAGTTGCTGAGATTTCCCTTGAGAAAACGACGAAAACGGCATAGGGTAGAGTTCGATTCCCTACAATGCACTTGGAGGTGCACCTATGTGGCGATTAGCGGTGACTGGGCGTTGGAATGGCTTTCCTTGTTTTGAAAACTGGTAAATCAAGTCTAATTTCTAATTTACCCAGAGAATGGTGGGAAACAACAAAAAAAGTATTAATGTCCATATAAAAATGGTGACAAAGAATTAAAAAGCAAATTAAGCTTGAAACATGGTTTCGACCTGAGTAATCGGTTGTAAGTTAATTAATTCCCTTAACACCGGTTACAAGTTTCACCAAGGCTAGATAAGGCACATCTAGGGCGACAATTGGAAGAACGATACAAAAGACAGGTCTCTTCATGTCAGTTCTTCCCATGCTAGAAATGCACTAGATGGTTAAGGTGGGATACATTTGATGAGATTTCACTTGAGAAATTAGTGTGAACGGCATAGGCTGGGGTCCGATTAGTTGCAACGCACATGGAGATGCACGTAGGTGCTGATTGGCGGTGACTTCGGAGTTGGAATGACTTTCCTTGTTTCGAAATATGGCGGATCAAGTCTAATCTTGTATTCTCCTCTAAGAATGAGGGGAAAGGACAATAAAAGTATTAATGTCCATAAAAAAATGGTGAGAAAGAATTAAAAAGGATATTAATTTTGAAACATGGTTTAGAGATGACTAATCACTTGTAAGTTGATTAATTGACCATAACTCCAGTTACCAGCTTAACCAAGGCAATATAAGGTGAGTACGGGACGTCTTGGGCTTGGGGGAAAACAATTGCATTGCATCTGTGGGTTACAATCGGAAGATTGAAGGAAGAGATGGGTTTGTTTGAGTCAATTCGTCCAATGCTAGACCTGAGTTTTGACGGTTAAGGGGGGATGCAGTTGCTGAGATTTCCCTTGAGAAAATGGTGTAAACGGCATAGGGTAGAGTCCGATTAGTTGCAATGCACATGGAGGTGCACCTAGGTGGCGATTGGCGGTGACTTGGGAGTTGGGATGACTTTCCTTGTTTCGAAATGTGGTGGATCAAGTCTAATCTTCTATTCTCCTCTAAGAATGAGGGGAAAGGACAATAAAAGTATTAATGTCCATATAAAAATGGTGACAAAGAATTAAAAATGAAGTTAAGTTTGAAACATGGTTTAGAGATGACTAATCACTTTTAAGTTGATTAATTGACCTTAACTCCCGTTATAAGCTTAACGAAGGCAAGTTAAGGTGAGTACGGGACGTCTTGGGAATGGGGGAAAACAATGGCATGGCATCTGTGGGTTACAATCGGAAGATTGAAGGAAAAGATGGGTTTGTTTGAGTCAATTCGTCCAATGCTAGACCTGAGTTTCGACGGTTAAGGGGGGGAAGCAGTTGCTGAGATTTCCCATTGAGAAAATGGTCTTAACGGCATAGGGTAGAGTCCGATTAGTTTCAATGCACATGGAGGTGCACCTAGATGGCGATTGGCGGTGGCTTGGGGGTTGGAATGACTTTCATTGTTTCGAAATGTGGTGGATCAAGTCTAATGTTCTATTCTCCTCTAAGAATGATGGGAAACAACATTAAAAGTATTAATGTCCATATAAAAATGGTGACAAAGAATTAAAAATGAAATTAAGCTTGAAACATTGTTTAGAGATGACTAATCACTTGTAAGTTGATTAATTGACCTTAACTCCCGTTACAAGCTTAACCAAGGCAAGATAAGGTGAGTACGGGACGTCTTGGGCTTGGGGGAAAACAATGGCATGGCATCTGTGGGTTACAATCGGAAGATTGAAGGAAAAGATGGGTTTGTTTGAGTCAATTCATCCAATGCTAGACCTGAGATTTGACGGTTAAGGGGGGATGCAGTTGCTGAGATTTCCCTTGAGAAAATGGTGTAAACGGCATAGGGTAGAGTCCGATTAGTTGCAATGCACATGGAGGTGCACCTAGGTGGCGATTGGCGGTGACTTGGGAGTTGGGATGACTTTCCTTGTTTCGAAATGTGGTGGATCAAGTCTAATCTTCTATTCTCCTCTAAGAATGAGGGGAAAGGACAATAAAAGTATTAATGTCCATATAAAAATGGTGACAAAGAATTAAAAATGAAGTTAAGTTTGAAACATGGTTTAGAGATGACTAATCACTTTTAAGTTGATTAATTGACCTTAACTCCCGTTATAAGCTTAACGAAGGCAAGTTAAGGTGAGTACGGGACGTCTTGGGAATGGGGGAAAACAATGGCATGGCATCTGTGGGTTACAACCGGAAGATTGAAGGAAAAGATGGGTTTGTTTGAGTCAATTCGTCCAATGCTAGACCTGAGTTTCGACGGTTAAGGGGGGGAAGCAGTTGCTGAGATTTCCCATTGAGAAAATGGTCTTAACGGCATAGGGTAGAGTCCGATTAGTTGCAATGCACATGGAGGTGCACCTAGATGGCGATTGGCGGTGGCTTGGGGGTTGGAATGACTTTCCTTGTTTCGAAATGTGGTGGATCAAGTCTAATCTTCTATTCTCCTCTAAGAATGATGGGAAACAACATTAAAAGTATTAATGTCCATATAAAAATGGTGACAAAGAATTAAAAATGAAATTAAGCTTGAAACATTGTTTAGAGATGACTAATCACTTGTAAGTTGATTAATTGACCTTAACTCCCGTTACAAGCTTAACCAAGGCAAGATAAGGTGAGTACGGGATGTCCTGGGCTCGGGGGAAAACAATGGCATGGCATCTGTGGGTTACAATCGGAAGTTTCAAGGAAAAGATGGGTTGGTTTGAGTCAATTCGTCTAACGCTAGACTTGAATTTCGACGGTTAAGGGGGGGATGTAGTTGCTAAGATTTCCCTTGAGAAAATGACGTAAACGGCATAGGGTAGAGTTCGATTCCCTACAATGCACTTGGAGGTGCACCTCGGTGGTGATTAGCGGTGACTGGGCGTTGGAATGGCTTTCCTTGTTTTGAAAACTGGTAAATCAAGTCTAATTTCTAATTTACCCAGAGAATGATGGGAAACAACAATAAAAGTATCAATGTCCATATAAAAATGGTGACAAAGAATTAAAAAGCAAATTAAGCTTGAAACATGGTTTCGACCTGAGTAATCGGTTGTAAGTTAATTAATTCCCTTAACACCGGTTACAAGTTTCACCAAGGCTAGATAAGGCACATCTAGGGCGACAATAGGAAGAACGATACAAAAGACAGGTCTCTTCATGTCAGTTCTTCCCGTGCTAGAAATGCACTAGATGGTTAAGGTGGGATACATTTAATGAGATTTCACTTGAGAAATTTGTGTGAACGGCATAGGCTGGGGTCCGATTAGTTGCAACGCACATGGAGATGCACGTAGGTGCTGATTGGCGGTGACTTCGGAGTTGGAATGACTTTCCTTGTTTCGAAATATGGCGGATCAAGTCTAATCTTGTATTCTCCTCTAAGAATGGGGGGAAAGGACAATAAAAGTATTAATGTCCATAAAAAAATGGTGAGAAAGAATTAAAAAGGATATTAATTTTGAAACATGGTTTAGAGATGACTAATCACTTGTAAGTTGATTAATTGACCATAACTCCAGTTACCAGCTTAACCAAGGCAATATAAGGTGAGTACGGGACGTCTTGGGCTTGGGGGAAAACAATTGCATTGCATCTGTGGGTTACAATCGGACGATTGAAGGAAGAGATGGGTTTGTTTGAGTCAATTTGTCCAATGCTAGACCTGAGTTTTGACGGTTAAGGGGGGATGCAGTTGCTGAGATTTTCCATTGAGAAAATGGTCTTAACGGCATAGGGTAGAGTCCGATTAGATGCAATGCACATGGAGGTGCACCTAGATGGCGATTGGCGGTGGCTTGGGGGTTGGAATGACTTTCCTTGTTTCGAAATGTGGTGGATCAAGTCTAATCTTCTATTCTCCTCTAAGAATGATGGGAAACAACATTAAAAGTATTAATGTCCATATAAAAATGGTGACAAAGAATTAAAAATGAAATTAAGCTTGAAACATTGTTTAGAGATGACTAATCACTTGTAACTTGATTAATTGACCTTAACTCCCGTTACAAGCTTAACCAAGGCAAGATAAGGTGAGTACGGGATGTCCTGGGCTCGGGGGAAAACAATGGCATGGCATCTGTGGGTTACAATCGGAAGTTTCAAGGAAAAGATGGGTTGGTTTGAGTCAATTCGTCTAACGCTAGACTTGAATTTCGACGGTTAAGGGGGGGATGTAGTTGCTAAGATTTCCCTTGAGAAAATGACGTAAACGGCATAGGGTAGAGTTCGATTCCCTACAATGCACTTGGAGGTGCACCTCGGTGGTGATTAGCGGTGACTGGGCGTTGGAATGGCTTTCCTTGTTTTGAAAACTGGTAAATCAAGTCTAATTTCTAATTTACCCAGAGAATGATGGGAAACAACAATAAAAGTATCAATGTCCATATAAAAATGGTGACAAAGAATTAAAAAGCAAATTAAGCTTGAAACATGGTTTCGACCTGAGTAATCGGTTGTAAGTTAATTAATTCCCTTAACACCGGTTACAAGTTTCACCAAGGCTAGATAAGGCACATCTAGGGCGACAATAGGAAGAACGATACAAAAGACAGGTCTCTTCATGTCAGTTCTTCCCGTGCTAGAAATGCACTAGATGGTTAAGGTGGGATACATTTAATGAGATTTCACTTGAGAAATTTGTGTGAACGGCATAGGCTGGGGTCCGATTAGTTGCAACGCACATGGAGATGCACGTAGGTGCTGATTGGCGGTGACTTCGGAGTTGGAATGACTTTCCTTGTTTCGAAATATGGCGGATCAAGTCTAATCTTGTATTCTCCTCTAAGAATGGGGGGAAAGGACAATAAAAGTATTAATGTCCATAAAAAAATGGTGAGAAAGAATTAAAAAGGATATTAATTTTGAAACATGGTTTAGAGATGACTAATCACTTGTAAGTTGATTAATTGACCATAACTCCAGTTACCAGCTTAACCAAGGCAATATAAGGTGAGTACGGGACGTCTTGGGCTTGGGGGAAAACAATTGCATTGCATCTGTGGGTTACAATCGGAAGATTGAAGGAAGAGATGGGTTTGTTTGAGTCAATTCGTCCAATGCTAGACCTGAGTTTTGACGTTTAAGGGGGGATGCAGTTGCTGAGATTTCCCTTGAGAAAATGGTGTAAACGGCATAGGGTAGAGTCCGATTAGTTGCAATGCACATGGAGGTGCACCTAGGTGGCGATTGGCGGTGACTTGGGAGTTGGGATGACTTTCCTTGTTTCGAAATGTGGTGGATCAAGTCTAATCTTCTATTCTCCTCTAAGAATGAGGGGAAAGGACAATAAAAGTATTAATGTCCATATAAAAATGGTGAGAAAGAATTAAAAATGAAGTTAAGTTTGAAACATGGTTTAGAGATGACTAATCACTTTTAAGTTGATTAATTGACCTTAACTCCCGTTATAAGCTTAACGAAGGCAAGTTAAGGTGAGTACGGGACGTCTTGGGAATGGGGGAAAACAATGGCATGGCATCTGTGGGTTACAATCGGAAGATTGAAGGAAAAGATGGGTTTGTTTGAGTCAACTCGTCCAATGCTAGACCTGAGATTTGACGGTTAAGGGGGGATGCAGTTGCTGAGATTTCCCTTGAGAAAATGGTGTAAACGGCATAGGGTAGAGTCCGATTAGTTGCAATGCACATGGAGGTGCACCTAGGTGGCGATTGGCGGTGACTTGGGAGTTGGGATGACTTTCCTTGTTTCGAAATGTGGTGGATCAAGTCTAATCTTCTATTCTCCTCTAAGAATGAGGGGAAAGGACAATAAAAGTATTAATGTCCATATAAAAATGGTGACAAAGAATTGAAAATGAAGTTAAGTTTGAAACATGGTTTAGAGATGACTAATCACTTTTAAGTTGATTAATTGACCTTAACTCCCGTTATAAGCTTAACGAAGGCAAGTTAAGGTGAGTACGGGACGTCTTGGGAATGGGGGAAAACAATGGCATGGCATCTGTGGGTTACAATCGGAAGATTGAAGGAAGAGATGGGTTTGTTTGAGTCAATTCGTCCAATGCTAGACCTGAGTTTTGACGGTTAAGGGGGGATGCAGTTGCTGAGATTTCCCTTGAGAAAATGGTGTAAACGGCATAGGGTAGAGTCCGATTAGTTGCAATGCACATGGAGGTGCACCTAGGTGGCGATTGGCGGTGACTTGAGAGTTGGAATGACTTTCCTTGTTTCGAAATGTGGTGGATCAAGTCTAATCTTCTGTTCCCCTCTAGGAATGATGGGAAACAACAATAAAAGTATTAATGTCCATATAAAAATGGTGAGAAAGAATTAAAAAGGAAATTAATTTTGAAACATGGTTTAGAGATGACTCTAATCACTTGTAAGTTGATTAATTGACCTTAACTCCCGTTACAAGCTTAACCAAGGCAAGATAAGGTGAGTACGGGACGTCTTGGGCTTGGGGGAAAACAATGGCATGGCATCTGTGGGTTACAATCGGAAGATTGAAGGAAAAGATGGGTTTGTTTGAGTCAATTCGTCCAATGCTAGACCTGAGATTTGACGGTTAAGGGGGGATGCAGTTGCTGAGATTTCCCTTGAGAAAATGGTGTAAACGGCATAGGGTAGAGTCCGATTAGTTGCAATGCACATGGAGGTGCACCTGGGTGGCGATTGGAGGTGGCTTGGGAGTTGGAATGACTTTCCTTGTTTCGAAATGTGGTGGATCAAGTCTAATCTTCTATTCTCCTCTAAGAATGAGGGGAAAGGACAATAAAAGTATTAATGTCCATATAAAAATGGTGACAAAGAATTAAAAATGAAGTTAGGTTTGAAACATGGTTTAGAGATGACTAATCACTTTTAGGTTGATTAATTGACCTTAACTCCCGTTATAAGCTTAACGAAGGTAAGTTAAGGTGAGTACGGGACGTCTTGGGAATGGGGGAAAACAATGGCATGGCATCTGTGGGTTACAATCGGAAGATTGAAGGAAAAGATGGGTTTGTTTGAGTCAATTCGTCCAATGCTAGACCTGAGATTTGACGGTTAAGGGGGGATGCAGTTGCTGAGATTTCCCATTGAGAAAATGGTCTTAACGGCATAGGGTAGAGTCCGATTAGTTGCAATGCACATGGAGGTGCACCTAAGTGGCGATTGGCGGTGACTTGGGAGTTGGAATGACTTTCCTTGTTTCGAAATGTGGTGGATCAAGTCTAATCTTCTGTTCCCCTCTAAGAATGATGGGAAACAACAATAAAAGTATTAATGTCCATATAAAAATGGTGAGAATGAATTAAAAAGGAAATTAATTTTGAAACATGGTTTAGAGATGACTCTAATCACTTGTAAGTTGATTAATTGACCTTAACTCCCGTTACAAGCTTAACCAAGGCAAGATAAGGTGAGTACGGGACGTCTTGGGCTTGGGGGAAAACAATGGCATGGCATCTGTGGGTTACAATCGGAAGATTGAAGGAAAAGATGGGTTTGTTTGAGTCAATTCGTCCAATGCTAGAGCTGAGATTTGACGGTTAAGGGGGGATGTTGTTGCTGAGATTTCCCTTGAGAAAATGGTGTAAACGGCAAAGGGTAGAGTCCGATTAGTTGCAATGCACATGGAGGTGAACCTAGGTGGCGATTGGCGGTGACTTGGGAGTTGGAATGACTTTCCTTGTTTCGAAATGTGGTGGACCAAGTCTAATCTTCTATTCTCCTCTAAGAATGAGGGGAAAGGACAATAAAAGTATTAATGTCCATATAAAAATGGTGACAAAGAATTAAAAATGAAGTTAAGTTTGAAACATGGTTTAGAGATGACTAATCACTTTTAAGTTGATTAATTGACCTTAACTCCCGTTATAAGCTTAACGAAGGCAGGTTAAGGTGAGTACAGGACGTCTTGGGCCTGGGGGAAAACAATGGCATGGCATCTGTGGGTTACAATCGGAAGATTGAAGGAAAAGATGGGTTTGTTTGAGCCAATTCGTCCAATGCTAGACCTGAGTTTCGACGGTTAAGGGGGGGATGCAGTTGCTGAGATTTCCCATTGAGAAAATGGTCTTAACGGCATAGGGTAGAGTCCGATTAGTTGCAATGCACATGAAGGTGCACCTAGATGGCGATTGGCGGTGGCTTGGCGGTTGGAATGACTTTCCTCGTTTCGAAATGTGGTGGATCAAGTCTAATCTTCTATTCTCCTCTAAGAATGATGGGAAACAACATTAAAAGTATTAATGTCCATATAAAAATGGTGACAAAGAATTAAAAATGAAATTAAGCTTTCAATAATGTTTAGAGATGACTAATCACTTGTAAGTTGATTAATTGACCTTATCTCCCGTTACAAGCTTAACCAAGGCAAGATAAGGTGAGTACGGGACATCCTGGGCTTGGGGGAAAGCAATGGCATGGCATCTGTGGGTTACAATCGGAAATTTCAAGGAAAAGATGGGTTTGTTTGAGTCAATTCGTCTAACGCTAGACTTGAATTTCGACGGTTAAGGGGGGGATTTAGTTGCTGAGATTTCCCTTCAGAAAATGACGTAAACGGCATAGGGTAGAGTTCGATTCGCTGCAATGCACTTGGAGGTGCACCTAGGTGGTGATTAGCGGTGACGGGGCGTTGGAATGGCTTTCCTTGTTTTGAAAACTGGTAAATCAAGTCTAATTTCTAATTTACCCAGAGAATGATGGGAAACAACAATAAAAGTATTAATGTCCATATAAAAATGGTGGCAAAGAATTGAAAAGAAAATTAAGCTTGAAACATGGTTTCGACATGAGTAATCGGTTGTAAGTTAATTAATTCCCTTAACACCGGTTACAAGTTTCACCAAGGCTAGATAAGGCACATCTAGGGCTACAATTGAAAGAACGATACAAAAGACAGGTCTCTTCATGTCAGTTCTTCCCAAGCTAGAAATGAACTAGATGGTTAAGGTGGGATACATTTGAGGAGATTTCACTTGAGAAATTAGTGTGAACGGCATAGGCTGGGGTCCGATTAGTTGCAACTCACATGGAGATGCACGTAGGTGCTGATTGGCGGTGACTTCGGAGTTGGAATGACTTTCCTTGTTTCGAAATATGGCGGATCAAGTCTAATCTTGTATTCTCCTCTAAGAATGAGGGGAAAGGACAATAAAAGTATTAATGTCCATAAAAAAATGGTGAGAAAGAATTAAAAAGGATATTAATTTTGAAACATGGTTTAGAGATGACTAATCACTTGTAAGTTGATTAATTGACCATAACTCCAGTTACCAGCTTAACCAAGGCAATATAAGGTGAGTACGGGACGTCTTGGGCTTGGGGGAAAACAATTGCATTGCATCTGTGGGTTACAATCGGAAGATTGAAGGAAGAGATGGGTTTGTTTGAGTCAATTCGTCCAATGCTAGACCTGAGTTTTGACGGTTAAGGGGGGATGCAGTTGCTGAGATTTCCCTTGAGAAAATGGTGTAAAGGGCATAGGGTAGAGTCCGATTAGTTGCAATGCACATGGAGGTGCACCTAGGTGGCGATTGGCGGTGACTTGGGAGTTGGGATGACTTTCCTTGTTTCGAAATGTGGTGGATCAAGTCTAATCTTCTATTCTCCTCTAAGAATGAGGGGAAAGGACAATAAAAGTATTAATGTCCATATAAAAATGGTGACAAAGAATTAAAAATGAAGTTAAGTTTGAAACATGGTTTAGAGATGACTAATCACTTTTAAGTTGATTAATTGACCTTAACTCCCGTTATAAGCTTAACGAAGGCAAGTTAAGGTGAGTACGGGACGTCTTGGGAATGGGGGAAAACAATGGCATGGCATCTGTGGGTTACAATCGGAAGATTGAAGGAAAAGATGGGTTTGTTTGAGTCAATTCGTCCAATGCTAGACCTGAGTTTCGACGGTTAAGGGGGGGAAGCAGTTGCTGAGATTTCCCATTGAGAAAATGGTCTTAACGGCATAGGGTAGAGTCCGATTAGTTTCAATGCACATGGAGGTGCACCTAGATGGCGATTGGCGGTGGCTTGGGGGTTGGAATGACTTTCATTGTTTCGAAATGTGGTGGATCAAGTCTAATGTTCTATTCTCCTCTAAGAATGATGGGAAACAACATTAAAAGTATTAATGTCCATATAAAAATGGTGACAAAGAATTAAAAATGAAATTAAGCTTGAAACATTGTTTAGAGATGACTAATCACTTGTAAGTTGATTAATTGACCTTAACTCCCGTTACAAGCTTAACCAAGGCAAGATAAGGTGAGTACGGGACGTCTTGGGCTTGGGGGAAAACAATGGCATGCCATCTGTGGGTTACAATCGGAAGATTGAAGGAAAAGATGGGTTTGTTTGAGTCAATTCGTCCAATGCTAGACCTGAGATTTGACGGTTAAGGGGGGATGCAGTTGCTGAGATTTCCCTTGAGAAAATGGTGTAAACGGCATAGGGTAGAGTCCGATTAGTTGCAATGCACATGGAGGTGCACCTAGGTGGCGATTGGCGGTGACTTGGGAGTTGGGATGACTTTCCTTGTTTCGAAATGTGGTGGATCAAGTCTAATCTTCTATTCTCCTCTAAGAATGAGGGGAAAGGACAATAAAAGTATTAATGTCCATATAAAAATGGTGAGAAAGAATTAAAAATGAAGTTAAGTTTGAAACATGGTTTAGAGATGACTAATCACTTTTAAGTTGATTAATTGACCTTAACTCCCGTTATAAGCTTAACGAAGGCAAGTTAAGGTGAGTACGGGACGTCTTGGGAATGGGGGAAAACAATGGCATGGCATCTGTGGGTTACAATCGGAAGATTGAAGGAAAAGATGGGTTTGTTTGAGTCAATTCGTCCAATGCTAGACCTGAGATTTGACGGTTAAGGGGGGATGCAGTTGCTGAGATTTCCCTTGAGAAAATGGTGTAAACGGCATAGGGTAGAGTCCGATTAGTTGCAATGCACATGGAGGTGCACCTAGGTGGCGATTGGCGGTGACTTGGGAGTTGGGATGACTTTCCTTGTTTCGAAATGTGGTGGATCAAGTCTAATCTTCTATTCTCCTCTAAGAATGAGGGGAAAGGACAATAAAAGTATTAATGTCCATATAAAAATGGTGAGAAAGAATTAAAAATGAAGTTAAGTTTGAAACATGGTTTAGAGATGACTAATCACTTTTAAGTTGATTAATTGACCTTAACTCCCGTTATAAGCTTAACGAAGGCAAGTTAAGGTGAGTATGGGACGTCTTGGGCCTGGGGGAAAACAATGGCATGGCATCTGTGGGTTACAATCGGAAGATTGAAGGAAGAGATGGGTTTGGTTGAGTCAATTCGTCCAATGCTAGACCTGAGTTTTGACGGTTAAGGGGGGATGCAGTTGCTGAGATTTCCCTTGAGAAAATGGTGTAAACGGCATAGGGTAGAGTCCGATTAGTTGCAATGCACATGGAGGTGCACCTAGGTGGCGATTGGCGGTGACTTGAGAGTTGGAATGACTTTCCTTGTTTCGAAATGTGGTGGATCAAGTCTAATCTTCTGTTCCCCTCTAGGAATGATGGGAAACAACAATAAAAGTATTAATGTCCATATAAAAATGGTGAGAAAGAATTAAAAAGGAAATTAATTTTGAAACATGGTTTAGAGATGACTCTAATCACTTGTAAGTTGATTAATTGACCTTAACTCCCGTTACAAGCTTAACCAAGGCAAGATAAGGTGAGTACGGGACGTCTTGGGCTTGGGGGAAAACAATGGCATGGCATCTGTGGGTTACAATCGGAAGATTGAAGGAAAAGATGGGTTTGTTTGAGTCAATTCGTCCAATGCTAGACCTGAGATTTGACGGTTAAGGGGGGATGCAGTTGCTGAGATTTCCCTTGAGAAAATGGTGTAAACGGCATAGGGTAGAGTCCGATTAGTTGCAATGCACATGGAGGTGCACCTGGGTGGCGATTGGAGGTGGCTTGGGAGTTGGAATGACTTTCCTTGTTTCGAAATGTGGTGGATCAAGTCTAATCTTCTATTCTCCTCTAAGAATGAGGGGAAAGGACAATAAAAGTATTAATGTCCATATAAAAATGGTGACAAAGAATTAAAAATGAAGTTAGGTTTGAAACATGGTTTAGAGATGACTAATCACTTTTAGGTTGATTAATTGACCTTAACTCCCGTTATAAGCTTAACGAAGGTAAGTTAAGGTGAGTACGGGACGTCTTGGGAATGGGGGAAAACAATGGCATGGCATCTGTGGGTTACAATCGGAAGATTGAAGGAAAAGATGGGTTTGTTTGAGTCAATTCGTCCAATGCTAGACCTGAGATTTGACGGTTAAGGGGGGATGCAGTTGCTGAGATTTCCCATTGAGAAAATGGTCTTAACGGCATAGGGTAGAGTCCGATTAGTTGCAATGCACATGGAGGTGCACCTAGGTGGCGATTGGCGGTGACTTGGGAGTTGGAATGACTTTCCTTGTTTCGAAATGTGGTGGATCAAGTCTAATCTTCTGTTCCCCTCTAAGAATGATGGGAAACAACAATAAAAGTATTAATGTCCATATAAAAATGGTGAGAATGAATTAAAAAGGAAATTAATTTTGAAACATGGTTTAGAGATGACTCTAATCACTTGTAAGTTGATTAATTGACCTTAACTCCCGTTACAAGCTTAACCAAGGCAAGATAAGGTGAGTACGGGACGTCTTGGGCTTGGGGGAAAACAATGGCATGGCATCTGTGGGTTACAATCGGAAGATTGAAGGAAAAGATGGGTTTGTTTGAGTCAATTCGTCCAATGCTAGAGCTGAGATTTGACGGTTAAGGGGGGATGTTGTTGCTGAGATTTCCCTTGAGAAAATGGTGTAAACGGCAAAGGGTAGAGTCCGATTAGTTGCAATGCACATGGAGGTGAACCTAGGTGGCGATTGGCGGTGACTTGGGAGTTGGAATGACTTTCCTTGTTTCGAAATGTGGTGGACCAAGTCTAATCTTCTATTCTCCTCTAAGAATGAGGGGAAAGGACAATAAAAGTATTAATGTCCATATAAAAATGGTGACAAAGAATTAAAAATGAAGTTAAGTTTGACACATGGTTTAGAGATGACTAATCACTTTTAAGTTGATTAATTGACCTTAACTCCCGTTATAAGCTTAACGAAGGCAGGTTAAGGTGAGTACAGGACGTCTTGGGCCTGGGGGAAAACAATGGCATGGCATCTGTGGGTTACAATCGGAAGATTGAAGGAAAAGATGGGTTTGTTTGAGCCAATTCGTCCAATGCTAGACCTGAGTTTCGACGGTTAAGGGGGGGATGCAGTTGCTGAGATTTCCCATTGAGAAAATGGTCTTAACGGCATAGGGTAGAGTCCGATTAGTTGCAATGCACATGAAGGTGCACCTAGATGGCGATTGGCGGTGGCTTGGCGGTTGGAATGACTTTCCTCGTTTCGAAATGTGGTGGATCAAGTCTAATCTTCTATTCTCCTCTAAGAATGATGGGAAACAACATTAAAAGTATTAATGTCCATATAAAAATGGTGACAAAGAATTAAAAATGAAATTAAGCTTTCAATAATGTTTAGAGATGACTAATCACTTGTAAGTTGATTAATTGACCTTATCTCCCGTTACAAGCTTAACCAAGGCAAGATAAGGTGAGTACGGGACATCCTGGGCTTGGGGGAAAGCAATGGCATGGCATCTGTGGGTTACAATCGGAAATTTCAAGGAAAAGATGGGTTTGTTTGAGTCAATTCGTCTAACGCTAGACTTGAATTTCGACGGTTAAGGGGGGGATTTAGTTGCTGAGATTTCCCTTCAGAAAATGACGTAAACGGCATAGGGTAGAGTTCGATTCGCTGCAATGCACTTGGAGGTGCACCTAGGTGGTGATTAGCGGTGACGGGGCGTTGGAATGGCTTTCCTTGTTTTGAAAACTGGTAAATCAAGTCTAATTTCTAATTTACCCAGAGAATGATGGGAAACAACAATAAAAGTATTAATGTCCATATAAAAATGGTGGCAAAGAATTGAAAAGCAAATTAAGCTTGAAACATGGTTTCGACATGAGTAATCGGTTGTAAGTTAATTAATTCCCTTAACACCGGTTACAAGTTTCACCAAGGCTAGATAAGGCACATCTAGGGCTACAATTGAAAGAACGATACAAAAGACAGGTCTCTTCATGTCAGTTCTTCCCAAGCTAGAAATGAACTAGATGGTTAAGGTGGGATACATTTGAGGAGATTTCACTTGAGAAATTAGTGTGAACGGCATAGGCTGGGGTCCGATTAGTTGCAACTCACATGGAGATGCACGTAGGTGCTGATTGGCGGTGACTTGGGAGTTGGAATGACTTTCCTTGTTTCGAAATGTGGCGGATCAAGTCCAATCTTGTATTCTCCTCTAAGAATGATGGGAAACAACAATAAAAGTATTAATGGCCATATAAAAATAGTGAGAAAGAATTCAAAAGGATATTAATTTTGAAACATGGTTTCGAGACTAATCACTTGTAAGTTGATTAATTGACCTTCACTCCCGTTACAAGCTTAACCAAGGCAAGATAAGGTGAGTACGGGACGTCTTGGGCTTGGGGGAAAACAATGGCATGGCGTCTGTGGGTTACAATCAGAAGATTGAAGGAAAAGATGGGTTTGTTTGAGTCAATTCGTCCAATGCTAGACCTGAGATTTGACGGTTAAGGGGGGATGCAGTTGCTTAGATTTCCCTTGAGAAAATGGTGTAAACGGCATAGGTTGAGTCCGATCAGTTGCAATGCACACGGAGGTGAACCTAGGTGGCGATTGGCGGTGACTTGGGAGTTGGAATGACTTTCCTTGTTTCGAAATGTGGTGGATCAAGTCTAATCTTCTATTCTCCTCTGAGAATGAGGGGAAAGGACAATAAAAGTATTAATGTCCATATAAAAATGGTGACAAAGAAATAAAAATGAAGTTAAGTTTGAAACATGGTTTAGAGATGACTAATCACTTTTAAGTTGATTAATTGACCTTAACTCCCGTTATAAGCTTAACGAAGGCAAGTTAAGGTGAGTACGGGACGTCTTCGGCATGGGGGAAAACAATGGCATGGCATCTGTGGGTTACAATCGGAAGATTGAAGGAAAAGATGGGTTTGTTTGAGTCAATTCGTCCAATGCTAGACCTGAGTTTCGACGGTTAAGGGGGGGATGCCGTTGCTGAGATTTCCCATTGAGAAAATGGTCTTAACGGCATAGGGTAGAGTCCGAATAGTTGCAATGCACATGGAGGTGCACCTAGATGGCGATTGGCGGTGGCTTGGGGGTTGGAATGACTTTCTTTGTTTCGAAATGTGGTGGATCAAGTCTAATCTTCTATTCTCCTCTAAGAATGATGGGAAACAACATTAAAAGTATTAATGTCCATATAAAAATGGTGAGAAAGAATTAAAAATGAAATTAAGCTTGAAACATTGTTTAGAGATGACTAATCACTTGTAAGTTGATTAATTGACCTTAACTCCCGTTACAAGCTTAACCAAGGCAAGATAAGGTGAGTACGGGACGTCCTGGGCTTGGGGGAAAACAATGGCATGGCATCTGAGGGTTACAATCGGAAGTTTCAAGGAAAAGATGGGTTTGTTTGAGTCAATTCGTCTAACGCTAGACTTGAATTTCGACGGTTAAGGGGGGGATGTAGTTGCTGAGATTTCCCTTGAGAAAATGACGTAAACGGCATAGGGTAGAGTTCGATTCGCTGCAATGCACTTGGAGGTGCACCTAGGTGGTGATTAGCGATGACTAGGCGTTGGAATGGCTTTCCTTGTTTTGAAAACTGGTAAATAAAGTCTAATTTCTAATTTACCCAGAGAATGATGGGAAACAACAATAAAAGTATTAATGTCCATATAAAAATGGTGGCAAAGAATTGAAAAGCAAATTAAGCTTGAAAGATGGTTTCGACATGAGTAATCGGTTGTAAGTTAATTAATTCCCTTAACACCGGTTACAAGTTTCACCAAGGCTAGATAAGGCACATCTAGGGCTACAATTGAAAGAACGATACAAAAGACAGGTCTCTTCATGTCAGTTCTTCCCAAGCTAGAAATGAACTAGATGGTTAAGGTGGGATACATTTGAGGAGATTTCACTTGAGAAATTAGTGTGAACGGCATAGGCTGGGGTCCGATTAGTTGCAACGCACATGGAGATGCACGTAGGTGCTGATTGGCGGTGACTTGGGAGTTGGAATGACTTTCCTTGTTTCGAAATGTGGCGGATCAAGTCTAATCTTGTATTCTCCTCTAAGAATGATGGGAAACAACAATAAAAGTATTAATGGCCATATAAAAATAGTGAGAAAGAATTCAAAAGGATATTAATTTTGAAACATGGTTTCGAGACTAATCACTTGTAAGTTGATTAATTGACCTTAACTCCCGTTACAAGCTTAACCAAGGCAAGATAAGGTGAGTACGGGACGTCTTGGGCTTGGGGGAAAACAATGGCATTGCATCTGTGGGTTACAATCGGAAGATTGAAGGAAGAGATGGGTTTGTTTGAGTCAATTCGTCCAATGCTAGACCTGAGTTTTGACGGTTAAGGGGGGATGCAGTTGTTGAGATTTCTCTTGAGAAAATGGTGTAAACGGCATAGGGTAGAGTCCGATTAGTTGCAATGCACATGGTGGTGCACCTAGGTGGCGATTGGCGGTGACTTGAGAGTTGGAATGACTTTCCTTGTTTCGAAATGTGGTGGATCAAGTCTAATCTTCTGTTCCCCTCTAGGAACGATGGGAAACAACAATAAAAGTATTAATGTCCATATAAAAATGGTGAGAAAGAATTAAAAAGGAAATTAATTTTGAAACATGGTTTAGAGATGACTCTAATCACTTGTAAGTTGATTAATTGACCTTAACTCCCGTTACAAGCTTAACCAAGGCAAGATAAGGTGAGTACGGGACGTCTTGGGCTTGGGGAAAACAATGGCATGGCATCTGTGGGTTACAATCGGAAGATTGAAGGAAAAGATGGGTTTGTTTGAGTCAATTCGTCCAATGCTAGACCTGAGATTTGACGGTTAAGGGGGGATGCAGTTGCTGAGATTTCCCTTGAGAAAATGGTGTAAAGGGCATAGGGTAGAGTCCGATTAGTTGCAATGCACATGGAGGTGCACCTGGGTGGCGATTGGAGGTGGCTTGGGAGTTGGAATGACTTTCCTTGTTTCGAAATGTGGTGGATCAAGTCTAATCTTCTATTCTCCTCTAAGAATGAGGGGAAAGGACAATAAAAGTATTAATGTCCATATAAAAATGGTGACAAAGAATTAAAAATGAAGTTAGGTTTGAAACATGGTTTAGAGATGACTAATCACTTTTAGGTTGATTAATTGACCTTAACTCCCGTTATAAGCTTAACGAAGGTAAGTTAAGGTGAGTACGGGACGTCTTGGGAATGGGGGAAAACAATGGCATGGCATCTGTGGGTTACAATCGGAAGATTGAAGGAAAAGATGGGTTTGTTTGAGTCAATTCGTCCAATGCTAGACCTGAGATTTGACGGTTAAGGGGGGATGCAGTTGCTGAGATTTCCCATTGAGAAAATGGTCTTAACGGCATAGGGTAGAGTCCGATTAGTTGCAATGCACATGGAGGTGCACCTAGGTGGCGATTGGCGGTGACTTGGGAGTTGGAATGACTTTCCTTGTTTCGAAATGTGGTGGATCAAGTCTAATCTTCTGTTCCCCTCTAAGAATGATGGGAAACAACAATAAAAGTATTAATGTCCATATAAAAATGGTGAGAATGAATTAAAAAGGAAATTAATTTTGAAACATGGTTTAGAGATGACTCTAATCACTTGTAAGTTGATTAATTGACCTTAACTCCCGTTACAAGCTTAACCAAGGCAAGATAAGGTGAGTACGGGACGTCTTGGGCTTGGGGGAAAACAATGGCATGGCATCTGTGGGTTACAATCGGAAGATTGAAGGAAAAGATGGGTTTGTTTGAGTCAATTCGTCCAATGCTAGACCTGAGATTTGACGGTTAAGGGGGGATGTTGTTGCTGAGATTTCCCTTGAGAAAATGGTGTAAACGGCAAAGGGTAGAGTCCGATTAGTTGCAATGCACATGGAGGTGAACCTAGGTGGCGATTGGCGGTGACTTGGGAGTTGGAATGACTTTCCTTGTTTCGAAATGTGGTGGACCAAGTCTAATCTTCTATTCTCCTCTAAGAATGAGGGGAAAGGACAATAAAAGTATTAATGTCCATATAAAAATGGTGACAAAGAATTAAAAATGAAGTTAAGTTTGACACATGGTTTAGAGATGACTAATCACTTTTAAGTTGATTAATTGACCTTAACTCCCGTTATAAGCTTAACGAAGGCAGGTTAAGGTGAGTACAGGACGTCTTGGGCCTGGGGGAAAACAATGGCATGGCATCTGTGGGTTACAATCGGAAGATTGAAGGAAAAGATGGGTTTGTTTGAGCCAATTCGTCCAATGCTAGACCTGAGTTTCGACGGTTAAGGGGGGGATGCAGTTGCTGAGATTTCCCATTGAGAAAATGGTCTTAACGGCATAGGGTAGAGTCCGATTAGTTGCAATGCACATGAAGGTGCACCTAGATGGCGATTGGCGGTGGCTTGGCGGTTGGAATGACTTTCCTCGTTTCGAAATGTGGTGGATCAAGTCTAATCTTCTATTCTCCTCTAAGAATGATGGGAAACAACATTAAAAGTATTAATGTCCATATAAAAATGGTGACAAAGAATTAAAAATGAAATTAAGCTTTCAATAATGTTTAGAGATGACTAATCACTTGTAAGTTGATTAATTGACCTTATCTCCCGTTACAAGCTTAACCAAGGCAAGATAAGGTGAGTACGGGACATCCTGGGCTTGGGGGAAAGCAATGGCATGGCATCTGTGGGTTACAATCGGAAATTTCAAGGAAAAGATGGGTTTGTTTGAGTCAATTCGTCTAACGCTAGACTTGAATTTCGACGGTTAAGGGGGGGATTTAGTTGCTGAGATTTCCCTTCAGAAAATGACGTAAACGGCATAGGGTAGAGTTCGATTCGCTGCAATGCACTTGGAGGTGCACCTAGGTGGTGATTAGCGGTGACGGGGCGTTGGAATGGCTTTCCTTGTTTTGAAAACTGGTAAATCAAGTCTAATTTCTAATTTACCCAGAGAATGATGGGAAACAACAATAAAAGTATTAATGTCCATATAAAAATGGTGGCAAAGAATTGAAAAGCAAATTAAGCTTGAAACATGGTTTCGACATGAGTAATCGGTTGTAAGTTAATTAATTCCCTTAACACCGGTTACAAGTTTCACCAAGGCTAGATAAGGCACATCTAGGGCTACAATTGAAAGAACGATACAAAAGACAGGTCTCTTCATGTCAGTTCTTCCCAAGCTAGAAATGAACTAGATGGTTAAGGTGGGATACATTTGAGGAGATTTCACTTGAGAAATTAGTGTGAACGGCATAGGCTGGGGTCCGATTAGTTGCAACTCACATGGAGATGCACGTAGGTGCTGATTGGCAGTGACTTGGGAGTTGGAATGACTTTCCTTGTTTCGAAATGTGGCGGATCAAGTCCAATCTTGTATTCTCCTCTAAGAATGATGGGAAACAACAATAAAAGTATTAATGGCCATATAAAAATAGTGAGAAAGAATTCAAAAGGATATTAATTTTGAAACATGGTTTCGAGACTAATCACTTGTAAGTTGATTAATTGACCTTAACTCCCGTTACAAGCTTAACCAAGGCAAGATAAGGTGAGTACGGGACGTCTTGGGCTTGGTGGAAAACAATGGCATGGCGTCTGTGGGTTACAATCAGAAGATTGAAGGAAAAGATGGGTTTGTTTGAGTCAATTCGTCCAATGCTAGACCTGAGATTTGACGGTTAAGGGGGGATGCAGTTGCTTAGATTTCCCTTGAGAAAATGGTGTAAACGGCATAGGTTGAGTCCGATCAGTTGCAATGCACACGGAGGTGAACCTAGGTGGCGATTGGCGGTGACTTGGGAGTTGGAATGACTTTCCTTGTTTCGAAATGTGGTGGATCAAGTCTAATCTTCTATTCTCCTCTGAGAATGAGGGGAAAGGACAATAAAAGTATTAATGTCCATATAAAAATGGTGACAAAGAAATAAAAATGAAGTTAAGTTTGAAACATGGTTTAGAGATGACTAATCACTTTTAAGTTGACTAATTGACCTTAACTCCCGTTATAAGCTTAACGAAGGCAAGTTAAGGTGAGTACGGGACGTCTTGGGCATGGGGGAAGACAATGGCATGGCATCTGTGGGTTACAATCGGAAGATTGAAGGAAAAGATGGGTTTGTTTGAGTCAATTCGTCCAATGCTAGACCTGAGTTTCGACGGTTAAGGGGGGGATGCCGTTGCTGAGATTTCCCATTGAGAAAATGGTCTTAACGGCATAGGGTAGAGTCCGAATAGTTGCAATGCACATGGAGGTGCACCTAGATGGCGATTGGCGGTGGCTTGGGGGTTGGAATGACTTTCTTTGTTTCGAAATGTGGTGGATCAAGTCTAATCTTCTATTCTCCTCTAAGAATGATGGGAAACAACATTAAAAGTATTAATGTCCATATAAAAATGGTGAGAAAGAATTAAAAATGAAATTAAGCTTGAAACATTGTTTAGAGATGACTAATCACTTGTAAGTTGATTAATTGACCTTAACTCCCGTTACAAGCTTAACCAAGGCAAGATAAGGTGAGTACGGGACGTCCTGGGCTTGGGGGAAAACAATGGCATGGCATCTGAGGGTTACAATCGGAAGTTTCAAGGAAAAGATGGGTTTGTTTGAGTCAATTCGTCTAACGCTAGACTTGAATTTCGACGGTTAAGGGGGGGATGTAGTTGCTGAGATTTCCCTTGAGAAAATGACGTAAACGGCATAGGGTAGAGTTCGATTCGCTGCAATGCACTTGGAGGTGCACCTAGGTGGTGATTAGCGATGACTAGGCGTTGGAATGGCTTTCCTTGTTTTGAAAACTGGTAAATAAAGTCTAATTTCTAATTTACCCAGAGAATGATGGGAAACAACAATAAAAGTATTAATGTCCATATAAAAATGGTGGCAAAGAATTGAAAAGCAAATTAAGCTTGAAAGATGGTTTCGACATGAGTAATCGGTTGTAAGTTAATTAATTCCCTTAACACCGGTTACAAGTTTCACCAAGGCTAGATAAGGCACATCTAGGGCTACAATTGAAAGAACGATACAAAAGACAGGTCTCTTCATGTCAGTTCTTCCCAAGCTAGAAATGAACTAGATGGTTAAGGTGGGATACATTTGAGGAGATTTCACTTGAGAAATTAGTGTGAACGGCATAGGCTGGGGTCCGATTAGTTGCAACGCACATGGAGATGCACGTAGGTGCTGATTGGCGGTGACTTGGGAGTTGGAATGACTTTCCTTGTTTCGAAATGTGGCGGATCAAGTCTAATCTTGTATTCTCCTCTAAGAATGATGGGAAACAACAATAAAAGTATTAATGGCCATATAAAAATAGTGAGAAAGAATTCAAAAGGATATTAATTTTGAAACATGGTTTCGAGACTAATCACTTGTAAGTTGATTAATTGACCTTAACTCCCGTTACAAGCTTAACCAAGGCAAGATAAGGTGAGTACGGGACGTCTTGGGCTTGGGGGAAAACAATGGCATTGCATCTGTGGGTTACAATCGGAAGATTGAAGGAAGAGATGGGTTTGTTTGAGTCAATTCGTCCAATGCTAGACCTGAGTTTTGACGGTTAAGGGGGGATGCAGTTGTTGAGATTTCTCTTGAGAAAATGGTGTAAACGGCATAGGGTAGAGTCCGATTAGTTGCAATGCACATGGTGGTGCACCTAGGTGGCGATTGGCGGTGACTTGAGAGTTGGAATGACTTTCCTTGTTTCGAAATGTGGTGGATCAAGTCTAATCTTCTGTTCCCCTCTAGGAACGATGGGAAACAACAATAAAAGTATTAATGTCCATATAAAAATGGTGAGAAAGAATTAAAAAGGAAATTAATTTTGAAACATGGTTTAGAGATGACTCTAATCACTTGTAAGTTGATTAATTGACCTTAACTCCCGTTACAAGCTTAACCAAGGCAAGATAAGGTGAGTACGGGACGTCTTGGGCTTGGGGAAAACAATGGCATGGCATCTGTGGGTTACAATCGGAAGATTGAAGGAAAAGATGGGTTTGTTTGAGTCAATTCGTCCAATGCTAGACCTGAGATTTGACGGTTAAGGGGGGATGCAGTTGCTGAGATTTCCCTTGAGAAAATGGTGTAAAGGGCATAGGGTAGAGTCCGATTAGTTGCAATGCACATGGAGGTGCACCTGGGTGGCGATTGGAGGTGGCTTGGGAGTTGGAATGACTTTCCTTGTTTCGAAATGTGGTGGATCAAGTCTAATCTTCTATTCTCCTCTAAGAATGAGGGGAAAGGACAATAAAAGTATTAATGTCCATATAAAAATGGTGACAAAGAATTAAAAATGAAGTTAGGTTTGAAACATGGTTTAGAGATGACTAATCACTTTTAGGTTGATTAATTGACCTTAACTCCCGTTATAAGCTTAACGAAGGTAAGTTAAGGTGAGTACGGGACGTCTTGGGAATGGGGGAAAACAATGGCATGGCATCTGTGGGTTACAATCGGAAGATTGAAGGAAAAGATGGGTTTGTTTGAGTCAATTCGTCCAATGCTAGACCTGAGATTTGACGGTTAAGGGGGGATGCAGTTGCTGAGATTTCCCATTGAGAAAATGGTCTTAACGGCATAGGGTAGAGTCCGATTAGTTGCAATGCACATGGAGGTGCACCTAGGTGGCGATTGGCGGTGACTTGGGAGTTGGAATGACTTTCCTTGTTTCGAAATGTGGTGGATCAAGTCTAATCTTCTGTTCCCCTCTAAGAATGATGGGAAACAACAATAAAAGTATTAATGTCCATATAAAAATGGTGAGAATGAATTAAAAAGGAAATTAATTTTGAAACATGGTTTAGAGATGACTCTAATCACTTGTAAGTTGATTAATTGACCTTAACTCCCGTTACAAGCTTAACCAAGGCAAGATAAGGTGAGTACGGGACGTCTTGGGCTTGGGGGAAAACAATGGCATGGCATCTGTGGGTTACAATCGGAAGATTGAAGGAAAAGATGGGTTTGTTTGAGTCAATTCGTCCAATGCTAGACCTGAGATTTGACGGTTAAGGGGGGATGTTGTTGCTGAGATTTCCCTTGAGAAAATGGTGTAAACGGCAAAGGGTAGAGTCCGATTAGTTGCAATGCACATGGAGGTGAACCTAGGTGGCGATTGGCGGTGACTTGGGAGTTGGAATGACTTTCCTTGTTTCGAAATGTGGTGGACCAAGTCTAATCTTCTATTCTCCTCTAAGAATGAGGGGAAAGGACAATAAAAGTATTAATGTCCATATAAAAATGGTGACAAAGAATTAAAAATGAAGTTAAGTTTGACACATGGTTTAGAGATGACTAATCACTTTTAAGTTGATTAATTGACCTTAACTCCCGTTATAAGCTTAACGAAGGCAGGTTAAGGTGAGTACAGGACGTCTTGGGCCTGGGGGAAAACAATGGCATGGCATCTGTGGGTTACAATCGGAAGATTGAAGGAAAAGATGGGTTTGTTTGAGCCAATTCGTCCAATGCTAGACCTGAGTTTCGACGGTTAAGGGGGGGATGCAGTTGCTGAGATTTCCCATTGAGAAAATGGTCTTAACGGCATAGGGTAGAGTCCGATTAGTTGCAATGCACATGAAGGTGCACCTAGATGGCGATTGGCGGTGGCTTGGCGGTTGGAATGACTTTCCTCGTTTCGAAATGTGGTGGATCAAGTCTAATCTTCTATTCTCCTCTAAGAATGATGGGAAACAACATTAAAAGTATTAATGTCCATATAAAAATGGTGACAAAGAATTAAAAATGAAATTAAGCTTTCAATAATGTTTAGAGATGACTAATCACTTGTAAGTTGATTAATTGACCTTATCTCCCGTTACAAGCTTAACCAAGGCAAGATAAGGTGAGTACGGGACATCCTGGGCTTGGGGGAAAGCAATGGCATGGCATCTGTGGGTTACAATCGGAAATTTCAAGGAAAAGATGGGTTTGTTTGAGTCAATTCGTCTAACGCTAGACTTGAATTTCGACGGTTAAGGGGGGGATTTAGTTGCTGAGATTTCCCTTCAGAAAATGACGTAAACGGCATAGGGTAGAGTTCGATTCGCTGCAATGCACTTGGAGGTGCACCTAGGTGGTGATTAGCGGTGACGGGGCGTTGGAATGGCTTTCCTTGTTTTGAAAACTGGTAAATCAAGTCTAATTTCTAATTTACCCAGAGAATGATGGGAAACAACAATAAAAGTATTAATGTCCATATAAAAATGGTGGCAAAGAATTGAAAAGCAAATTAAGCTTGAAACATGGTTTCGACATGAGTAATCGGTTGTAAGTTAATTAATTCCCTTAACACCGGTTACAAGTTTCACCAAGGCTAGATAAGGCACATCTAGGGCTACAATTGAAAGAACGATACAAAAGACAGGTCTCTTCATGTCAGTTCTTCCCAAGCTAGAAATGAACTAGATGGTTAAGGTGGGATACATTTGAGGAGATTTCACTTGAGAAATTAGTGTGAACGGCATAGGCTGGGGTCCGATTAGTTGCAACTCACATGGAGATGCACGTAGGTGCTGATTGGCAGTGACTTGGGAGTTGGAATGACTTTCCTTGTTTCGAAATGTGGCGGATCAAGTCCAATCTTGTATTCTCCTCTAAGAATGATGGGAAACAACAATAAAAGTATTAATGGCCATATAAAAATAGTGAGAAAGAATTCAAAAGGATATTAATTTTGAAACATGGTTTCGAGACTAATCACTTGTAAGTTGATTAATTGACCTTAACTCCCGTTACAAGCTTAACCAAGGCAAGATAAGGTGAGTACGGGACGTCTTGGGCTTGGTGGAAAACAATGGCATGGCGTCTGTGGGTTACAATCAGAAGATTGAAGGAAA
This sequence comes from Carya illinoinensis, assembly GCF_018687715.1. NCBI lineage: Eukaryota > Viridiplantae > Streptophyta > Magnoliopsida > Fagales > Juglandaceae > Carya > Carya illinoinensis. The sequence goes on along the minus strand of NC_056757.1, from coordinate 15,530,925 downwards.
AGATGGGTTTGTTTGAGTCAATTCGTCCAATGCTAGACCTGAGATTTGACGGTTAAGGGGGGATGCAGTTGCTTAGATTTCCCTTGAGAAAATGGTGTAAACGGCATAGGTTGAGTCCGATCAGTTGCAATGCACACGGAGGTGAACCTAGGTGGCGATTGGCGGTGACTTGGGAGTTGGAATGACTTTCCTTGTTTCGAAATGTGGTGGATCAAGTCTAATCTTCTATTCTCCTCTGAGAATGAGGGGAAAGGACAATAAAAGTATTAATGTCCATATAAAAATGGTGACAAAGAAATAAAAATGAAGTTAAGTTTGAAACATGGTTTAGAGATGACTAATCACTTTTAAGTTGACTAATTGACCTTAACTCCCGTTATAAGCTTAACGAAGGCAAGTTAAGGTGAGTACGGGACGTCTTGGGCATGGGGGAAGACAATGGCATGGCATCTGTGGGTTACAATCGGAAGATTGAAGGAAAAGATGGGTTTGTTTGAGTCAATTCGTCCAATGCTAGACCTGAGTTTCGACGGTTAAGGGGGGGATGCCGTTGCTGAGATTTCCCATTGAGAAAATGGTCTTAACGGCATAGGGTAGAGTCCGAATAGTTGCAATGCACATGGAGGTGCACCTAGATGGCGATTGGCGGTGGCTTGGGGGTTGGAATGACTTTCTTTGTTTCGAAATGTGGTGGATCAAGTCTAATCTTCTATTCTCCTCTAAGAATGATGGGAAACAACATTAAAAGTATTAATGTCCATATAAAAATGGTGAGAAAGAATTAAAAATGAAATTAAGCTTGAAACATTGTTTAGAGATGACTAATCACTTGTAAGTTGATTAATTGACCTTAACTCCCGTTACAAGCTTAACCAAGGCAAGATAAGGTGAGTACGGGACGTCCTGGGCTTGGGGGAAAACAATGGCATGGCATCTGAGGGTTACAATCGGAAGTTTCAAGGAAAAGATGGGTTTGTTTGAGTCAATTCGTCTAACGCTAGACTTGAATTTCGACGGTTAAGGGGGGGATGTAGTTGCTGAGATTTCCCTTGAGAAAATGACGTAAACGGCATAGGGTAGAGTTCGATTCGCTGCAATGCACTTGGAGGTGCACCTAGGTGGTGATTAGCGGTGACTAGGCATTGGAATGGCTTTCCTTGTTTTGAAAACTGGTAAATAAAGTCTAATTTCTAATTTACCCAGAGAATGATGGGAAACAACAATAAAAGTATTAATGTCCATATAAAAATGGTGGCAAAGAATTGAAAAGCAAATTAAGCTTGAAACATGGTTTCGACATGAGTAATCGGTTGTAAGTTAATTAATTCCCTTAACACCGGTTACAAGTTTCACCAAGGCTAGATAAGGCACATCTAGGGCTACAATTGAAAGAACGATACAAAAGACAGGTCTCTTCATGTCAGTTCTTCCCAAGCTAGAAATGAACTAGATGGTTAAGGTGGGATACATTTGAGGAGATTTCACTTGAGAAATTAGTGTGAACGGCATAGGCTGGGGTCCGATTAGTTGCAACGCACATGGAGATGCACGTAGGTGCTGATTGGCGGTGACTTGGGAGTTGGAATGACTTTCCTTGTTTCGAAATGTGGCGGATCAAGTCTAATCTTGTATTCTCCTCTAAGAATGATGGGAAACAACAATAAAAGTATTAATGGCCATATAAAAATAGTGAGAAAGAATTCAAAAGGATATTAATTTTGAAACATGGTTTCGAGACTAATCACTTGTAAGTTGATTAATTGACCTTAACTCCCGTTACAAGCTTAACCAAGGCAAGATAAGGTGAGTACGGGACGTCTTGGGCTTGGGGGAAAACAATGGCATTGCATCTGTGGGTTACAATCGGAAGATTGAAGGAAGAGATGGGTTTGTTTGAGTCAATTCGTCCAATGCTAGACCTGAGTTTTGACGGTTAAGGGGGGATGCAGTTGCTGAGATTTCTCTTGAGAAAATGGTGTAAACGGCATAGGGTAGAGTCCGATTAGTTGCAATGCACATGGTGGTGCACCTAGGTGGCGATTGGCGGTGACTTGAGAGTTGGAATGACTTTCCTTGTTTCGAAATGTGGTGGATCAAGTCTAATCTTCTGTTCCCCTCTAGGAACGATGGGAAACAACAATAAAAGTATTAATGTCCATATAAAAATGGTGAGAAAGAATTAAAAAGGAAATTAATTTTGAAACATGGTTTAGAGATGACTCTAATCACTTGTAAGTTGATTAATTGACCTTAACTCCCGTTACAAGCTTAACCAAGGCAAGATAAGGTGAGTACGGGACGTCTTGGGCTTGGGGAAAACAATGGCATGGCATCTGTGGGTTACAATCGGAAGATTGAAGGAAAAGATGGGTTTGTTTGAGTCAATTCGTCCAATGCTAGACCTGAGATTTGACGGTTAAGGGGGGATGCAGTTGCTGAGATTTCCCTTGAGAAAATGGTGTAAACGGCATAGGGTAGAGTCCGATTAGTTGCAATGCACATGGAGGTGCACCTGGGTGGCGATTGGAGGTGGCTTGGGAGTTGGAATGACATTCCTTGTTTCGAAATGTGGTGGATCAAGTCTAATCTTCTATTCTCCTCTAAGAATGAGGGGAAAGGACAATAAAAGTATTAATGTCCATATAAAAATGGTGACAAAGAATTAAAAATGAAGTTAGGTTTGAAACATGGTTTAGAGATGACTAATCATTTTTAGGTTGATTAATTGACCTTAACTCCCGTTATAAGCTTAACGAAGGTAAGTTAAGGTGAGTACGGGACGTCTTGGGAATGGGGGAAAACAATGGCATGGCATCTGTGGGTTACAATCGGAAGATTGAAGGAAAAGATGGGTTTGTTTGAGTCAATTCGTCCAATGCTAGACCTGAGATTTGACGGTTAAGGGGGGATGCAGTTGCTGAGATTTCCCATTGAGAAAATGGTCTTAACGGCATAGGGTAGAGTCCGATTAGTTGCAATGCACATGGAGGTGCACCTAGGTGGCGATTGGCGGTGACTTGGGAGTTGGAATGACTTTCCTTGTTTCGAAATGTGGTGGATCAAGTCTAATCTTCTGTTCCCCTCTAAGAATGATGGGAAACAACAATAAAAGTATTAATGTCCATATAAAAATGGTGAGAATGAATTAAAAAGGAAATTAATTTTGAAACATGGTTTAGAGATGACTCTAATCACTTGTAAGTTGATTAATTGACCTTAACTCCCGTTACAAGCTTAACCAAGGCAAGATAAGGTGAGTACGGGACGTCTTGGGCTTGGGGGAAAACAATGGCATGGCATCTGTGGGTTACAATCGGAAGATTGAAGGAAAAGATGGGTTTGTTTGAGTCAATTCGTCCAATGCTAGACCTGAGATTTGACGGTTAAGGGGGGATGTTGTTGCTGAGATTTCCCTTGAGAAAATGGTGTAAACGGCAAAGGGTAGAGTCCGATTAGTTGCAATGCACATGGAGGTGAACCTAGGTGGCGATTGGCGGTGACTTGGGAGTTGGAATGACTTTCCTTGTTTCGAAATGTGGTGGACCAAGTCTAATCTTCTATTCTCCTCTAAGAATGAGGGGAAACAACATTAAAAGTATTAATGTCCATATAAAAATGGTGAGAAACAATTAAAAATGAAATTAAGCTTGAAACATTGTTTAGAGATGACTAATCACTTGTAAGTTGATTAATTGACCTGAACTCCCGTTACAAGCTTAACCAAGGCAAGATAAGGTGAGTACAGGACGTCCTGGGCTTGGGGGAAAACAATGGCATGGCATCTGAGGGTGACAATCGGAAGTTTCAAGGAAAAGATGGGTTTGTTTGAGTCAATTCGTCTAACGCTAGACTTGAATTTCGACGGTTAAGGGGGGGATGTAGTTGCTGAGATTTCCCTTGAGAAAATGACGTAAACGGCATAGGGTAGAGTTCGATTCGCTGCAATGCACTTGGAGGTGCACCTAGGTGGTGATTAGCGGTGACTGGGCATTGGAATGGCTTTCCTTGTTTTGAAAACTGGTAAATCAAGTCTAATTTCTAATTTACCCAGAGAATGATGGGAAACAACAATAAAAGTATTAATGTCCATATAAAAATGGTGGCAAAGAATTGAATAGCAAATTAAGCTTGAAACATGGTTTCGACGTGAGTAATCGTGTTAAGTTAATTAATTCCCTTAACACCGGTTACAAGTTTCACCAAGGCTAGATAAGGCACATCTAGGGCTACAATTGGAAGAACGACACAAAAGACAGGTCTCTTCATGTCAGTTCTTCCCAAGCTAGAAATGAACTAGATGGTTAAGGTGGGATACATTTGAGGAGATTTCACTTGAGAAATTAGTGTGAACGGCATAGGCTGGGGTCCGATTAGTTGCAACGCACATGGAGATGCACGTAGGTGCTGATTGGCGGTGACTTGGGAGTTGGAATGACTTTCCTTGTTTCGAAATGTGGCGGATCAAGTCCAATCTTGTATTCTCCTCTAAGAATGATGGGAAACAACAATAAAAGTATTAATGGCCATATAAAAATAGTGAGAAAGAATTCAAAAGGATATTCATTTTGAAACATGGTTTCGAGACTAATCACTTGTAAGTTGATTAATTGACCTTAACTCCCGTTACAAGCTTAACCAAGGCAAGATAAGGTGAGTACGGGACGTCTTGGGCTTGGGGGAAAACAATGGCATGGCGTCTGTGGGTTACAATCAGAAGATTGAAGGAAAAGATGGGTTTGTTTGAGTCAATTCGTCCAATGCTAGACCTGAGATTTGACGGTTAAGGGGGGATGCAGTTGCTTAGATTTCCCTTGAGAAAATGGTGTAAACGGCATAGGTTGAGTCCGATCAGTTGCAATGCACATGGAGGTGAACCTAGGTGGCGATTGGCGGTGACTTGGGAGTTGGAATGACTTTCCTTGTTTCGAAATGTGGTGGATCAAGTCTAATCTTCTATTCTCCTCTGAGAATGAGGGGAAAGGACAATAAAAGTATTAATGTCCATATAAAAATGGTGACAAAGAAATAAAAATGAAGTTAAGTTTGAAACATGGTTTAGAGATGACTAATCACTTTTAAGTTGATTAATTGACCTTAACTCCCGTTATAAGCTTAACGAAGGCAAGTTAAGGTGAGTACGGGACGTCTTGGGCGTGGGGGAAAACAATGGCATGGCATCTGTGGGTTACAATCGGAAGATTGAAGGAAAAGATGGGTTTGTTTGAGTCAATTCGTCCAATGCTAGACCTGAGTTTCGACGGTTAAGGGGGGGATGCCGTTGCTGAGATTTCCCATTGAGAAAATGGTCTTAACGGCATAGGGTAGAGTCCGAATAGTTGCAATGCACATGGAGGTGCACCTAGATGGCGATTGGCGGTGGCTTGGGGGTTGGAATGACTTTCTTTGTTTCGAAATGTGGTGGATCAAGTCTAATCTTCTATTCTCCTCTAAGAATGATGGGAAACAACATTAAAAGTATTAATGTCCATCTAAAAATGGTGAGAAAGAATTAAAAATGAAATTAAGCTTGAAACATTGTTTAGAGATGACTAATCACTTGTAAGTTGATTAATTGACCTTAACTCCCGTTACAAGCTTAACCAAGGCAAGATAAGGTGAGTACGGGACGTCCTGGGCTTGGGGGAAAACAATGGCATGGCATCTGAGGGTTACAATCGGAAGTTTCAAGGAAAAGATGGGTTTGTTTGAGTCAATTCGTCTAACGCTAGACTTGAATTTCGACGGTTAAGGGGGGGGATGTAGTTGCTGAGATTTCCCTTGAGAAAATGACGTAAACGGCATAGGGTAGAGTTCGATTCGCTGCAATGCACTTGGAGGAGCACCTAGGTGGTGATTAGCGATGACTGGGCGTTGGAATGGCTTTCCTTGTTTTGAAAACTGGTAAATCAAGTCTAATTTCTAATTTACCCAGAGAATGATGGGAAACAACAATAAAAGTGTTAATGTCCATATAAAAATGGTGGCAAAGAATTGAAAAGCAAATTAAGCTTGAAACATGGTTTCGACATGAGTAATCGGTTGTAAGTTAATTAATTCCCTTAACACCGGTTACAAGTTTCACCATGGCTAGATAAGGCACATCTAGGGCTACAATTGAAAGAACGATACAAAAGACAGGTCTCTTCATGTCAGTTCTTCCCAAGCTAGAAATGAACTAGATGGTTAACGTGGGATACATTTGAGGAGATTTCACTTGAGAAATTAGTGTGAACGGCATAGGCTGGGGTCCGATTAGTTGCAACGCACATGGAGATGCACGTAGGTGCTGATTGGCGGTGACTTGGGAGTTGGAATGACTTTCCTTGTTTCGAAATGTGGCGGATCAAGTCCAATCTTGTATTCTCCTCTAAGAATGATGGGAAACAACAATAAAAGTATTAATGGCCATATAAAAATCGTGAGAAAGAATTCAAAAGGATATTAATTTTGAAACATGGTTTCGAGACTAATCACTTGTAAGTTGATTAATTGACCTTAACTCCCGTTACAAGCTTAACCAAGGCAAGATAAGGTGAGTACGGGACGTCTTGGGCTTGGGGGAAAACAATGGCATGGCGTCTGTGGGTTACAATCAGAAGATTGAAGGAAAAGATGGGTTTGTTTGAGTCAATTCGTCCAATGCTAGACCTGAGATTTGACGGTTAAGGGGGGATGCAGTTGCTTAGATTTCCCTTGAGAAAATGGTGTAAACGGCATAGGTTGAGTCCGATCAGTTGCAATGCACATGGAGGTGAACCTAGGTGGCGATTGGCGGTGACTTGGGAGTTGGAATGACTTTCCTTGTTTCGAAATGTGGTGGATCAAGTCTAATCTTCTATTCTCCTCTGAGAATGAGGGGAAAGGACAATAAAAGTATTAATGTCCATATAAAAATGGTGACAAAGAAATAAAAATGAAGTTAAGTTTGAAACGTGGTTTAGAGATGACTAATCACTTTTAAGTTGATTAATTGACCTTAACTCCCGTTATAAGCTTAACGAAGGCAAGTTAAGGTGAGTACGGGACGTCTTGGGCATGGGGGAAAACAATGGCATGGCATCTGTGGGTTACAATCGGAAGATTGAAGGAAAAGATGGGTTTGTTTGAGTCAATTCGTCCAATGCTAGACCTGAGTTTCGACGGTTAAGGGGGGGATGCCGTTGCTGAGATTTCCCATTGAGAAAATGGTCTTAACGGCATAGGGTAGAGTCCGAATAGTTGCAATGCACATGGAGGTGCACCTAGATGGCGATTGGCGGTGGCTTGGGGGTTGGAATGACATTCATTGTTTCGAAATGTGGTGGATCAAGTCTAATCTTCTATTCTCCTCTAAGAATGATGGGAAACAACATTAAAAGTATTAATGTCCATATAAAAATGGTGAGAAAGAATTAAAAATGAAATTAAGCTTGAAACATTGTTTAGAGATGACTAATCACTTGTAAGTTGATTAATTGACCTTAACTCCCGTTACAAGCTTAACCAAGGCAAGATAAGGTGAGTACGGGACGTCCTGGGCTTGGGGGAAAACAATGGCATGGCATCTGAGGGTTACAATCGGAAGTTTCAAGGAAAAGATGGGTTTGTTTGAGTCAATTCGTCTAACGCTAGACTTGAATTTCGACGGTTAAGGGGGATGTAGTTGCTGAGATTTCCCTTGAGAAAATGACGTAAACGGCATAGGGTAGAGTTCGATTCGCTGCAATGCACTTGGAGGTGCACCTAGGTGGTGATTAGCGGTGACTGGGCGTTGGAATGGCTTTCCTTGTTTTGAAAACTGGTAAATCAAGTCTAATTTCTAATTTACCCAGAGAATGATGGGAAACAACAATAAAAGTATTAATGTCCATATAAAAATGGTGGCAAAGAATTGAAAAGCAAATTAAGCTTGAAACATGGTTTCGACATGAGTAATCGGTTGTAAGTTAATTAATTCCCTTAACACCGGTTACAAGTTTCACCAAGGCTAGATAAGGCACATCTAGGGCAACAATTGGAAGAACGATACAAAAGACAGGTCTCTTCATGTCAGTTCTTCCCAAGCTAGAAATGAACTAGATGGTTAAGGTGGGATACATTTGAGGAGATTTCACTTGAGAAATTAGTGTGAACGGCATAGGCTGGGGTCCGATTAGTTGCAACGCACATGGAGATGCACGTAGGTGCTGATTGGCGGTGACTTGGGAGTTGGAATGACTTTCCTTGTTTCGAAATGTGGCGGATCAAGTCCAATCTTGTATTCTCCTCTAAGAATGATGGGAAACAACAATAAAAGTATTAATGGCCATATAAAAATAGTGAGAAAGAATTCAAAAGGATATTAATTTTGAAACATGGTTCCGAGACTAATCACTTGTAAGTTGATTAATTGACCTTAACTCCCGCTACAAGCTTAACCAAGGCAAGATAAGGTGAGTACGGGACGTCTTGGGCTTGGGGGAAAACAATGGCATGGCATCTGTGGGTTACAATCAGAAGATTGAAGGAAAAGATGGGTTTGTTTGAGTCAATTCGTCCAATGCTAGACCTGAGTTTCGACGGTTAAGGGGGGGATGCCGTTGCTGAGATTTCCCATTGAGAAAATGGTCTTAACGGCATAGGGTAGAGTCCGAATAGTTGCAATGCACATGGAGGTGCACCTAGATGGCGATTGGCGGTGGCTTGGGGGTTGGAATGACTTTCTTTGTTTCGAAATGTGGTGGATCAAGTCTAATCTTCTATTCTCCTCTAAGAATGATGGGAAAGGACAATAAAAGTATTAATGTCCATATAAAAATGGTGAGAAACAATTAAAAATGAAATTAAGCTTGAAACATTGTTTAGAGATGACTAATCACTTGTAAGTTGATTAATTGACCTTAACTCCCGTTACAAGCTTAACCAAGGCAAGATAAGGTGAGTACGGGACGTCCTGGGCTTGGGGGAAAACAATGGCATGGCATCTGAGGGTTACAATCGGAAGTTTCAAGGAAAAGATGGGTTTGTTTGAGTCAATTCGTCTAACGCTAGACTTGAATTTCGACGGTTAAGGGGGGGATGTAGTTGCTGAGATTTCCCTTGAGAAAATGACGTAAACGGCATAGGGTAGAGTTCGATTCGCTGCAATGCACTTGGAGGTGCACCTAGGTGGTGATTAGCGGTGACTGGGCATTGGAATGGCTTTCCTTGTTTTGAAAACTGGTAAATCAAGTCTAATTTCTAATTTACCCAGAGAATGATGGGAAACAACAATAAAAGTATTAATGTCCATATAAAAATGGTGGCAAAGAATTGAAAAGCAAATTAAGCTTGAAACATGGTTTCGACGTGAGTAATCGTGTTAAGTTAATTAATTCCCTTAACACCGGTTACAAGTTTCACCAACGCTAGATAAGGCACATCTAGGGCTACAATTGGAAGAACGACACAAAAGACAGGTCTCTTCATGTCAGTTCTTCCCAAGCTAGAAATGAACTAGATGGTTAAGGTGGGATACATTTGAGGAGATTTCACTTGAGAAATTAGTGTGAACGGCATAGGCTGGGGTCCGATTAGTTGCAACGCACATGGAGATGCACGTAGGTGCTGATTGGCGGTGACTTGGGAGTTGGAATGACTTTCCTTGTTTCGAAATGTGGCGGATCAAGTCCAATCTTGTATTCTCCTCTAAGAATGATGGGAAACAACAATAAAAGTATTAATGGCCATATAAAAATAGTGAGAAAGAATTCAAAAGGATATTAATTTTGAAACATGGTTTCGAGACTAATCACTTGTAAGTTGATTAATTGACCTTAACTCCCGTTACAAGCTTAACCAAGGCAAGATAAGGTGAGTACGGGACGTCTTGGGCTTGGGGGAAAACAATGGCATGGCGTCTGTGGGTTACAATCAGAAGATTGAAGGAAAAGATGGGTTTGTTTGAGTCAATTCGTCCAATGCTAGACCTGAGATTTGACGGTTAAGGGGGGATGCAGTTGCTTAGATTTCCCTTGAGAAAATGGTGTAAACGGCATAGGTTGAGTCCGATCAGTTGCAATGCACATGGAGGTGAACCTAGGTGGCGATTGGCGGTGACTTGGGAGTTGGAATGACTTTCCTTGTTTCGAAATGTGGTGGATCAAGTCTAATCTTCTATTCTTCTCTGAGAATGAGGGGAAAGAACAATAAAAGTATTAATGTCCATATAAAAATGGTGACAAAGAAATAAAAATAAAGTTAAGTTTGAAACATGGTTTAGAGATGACTAATCACTTTTAAGTTGATTAATTGACCTTAACTCCCGTTATAAGCTTAACGAAGGCAAGTTAAGGTGAGTACGGGACGTCTTGGGCATGGGGGAAAACAATGGCATGGCATCTGTGGGTTACAATCGGAAGATTGAAGGAAAAGATGGGTTTGTTTGAGTCAATTCGTCCAATGCTAGACCTGAGTTTCGACGGTTAAGGGGGGGATGCCGTTGCTGAGATTTCCCATTGAGAAAATGGTCTTAACGGCATAGGGTAGAGTCCGAATAGTTGCAATGCACATGGAGGTGCACCTAGATGGCGATTGGCGGTGGCTTGGGGGTTGGAATGACTTTCTTTGTTTCGAAATGTGGTGGATCAAGTCTAATCTTCTATTCTCCTCTAAGAATGATGGGAAACAACATTAAAAGTATTAATGTCCATATAAAAATGGTGAGAAAGAATTAAAAATGAAATTAAGCTTGAAACATTGTTTAGAGATGACTAATCACTTGTAAGTTGATTAATTGACCTTAACTCCCGTTACAAGCTTAACCAAGGCAAGATAAGGTGAGTACGGGACGTCCTGGGCTTGGGGGAAAACAATGGCATGGCATCTGAGGGTTACAATCGGAAGTTTCAAGGAAAAGATGGGTTTGTTTGAGTCAATTCGTCTGACGCTAGACTTGAATTTCGACGGTTAAGGGGGGGGATGTAGTTGCTGAGATTTCCCTTGAGAAAATGACGTAAACGGCATAGGGTAGAGTTCGATTCGCTGCAATGCACTTGGAGGTGCACCTAGGTGGTGATTAGCGGTGACTGGGCGTTGGAATGGCTTTCCTTGTTTTGAAAACTGGTAAATCAAGTCTAATTTCTAATTTACCCAGAGAATGATGGGAAACAACAATAAAAGTATTAATGTCCATATAAAAATGGTGGCAAAGAATTGAAAAGCAAATTAAGCTTGAAACATGGTTTCGACATGAGTAATCGGTTGTAAGTTAATTAATTCCCTTAACACCGGTTACAAGTTTCACCATGGCTAGATAAGGCACATCTAGGGCTACAATTGAAAGAATGATACAAAAGACAGGTCTCTTCATGTTAGTTCTTCCCAAGCTAGAAATGAACTAGATGGTTAAGGTGGGATACATTTGAGGAGATTTCACTTGAGAAATTAGTGTGAACGGCATAGGCTGGGGTCCGATTAGTTGCAACGCACATGGAGATGCACGTAGGTGCTGATTGGCGGTGACTTGGGAGTTGGAATGACTTTCCTTGTTTCGAAATGTGGCGGATCAAGTCCAATCTTGTATTCTCCTCTAAGAATGATGGGAAACAACAATAAAAGTATTAATGGCCATATAAAAATAGTGAGAAAGAATTCAAAAGGATATTAATTTTGAAACATGGTTTCGAGACTAATCACTTGTAAGTTGATTAATTGACCTTAACTCCCGTTACAAGCTTAACCAAGGCAAGATAAGGTGAGTACGGGACGTCTTGGGCTTGGGGGAAAACAATGGCATGGCGTCTGTGGGTTACAATCAGAAGATTGAAGGAAAAGATGGGTTTGTTTGAGTCAATTCGTCCAATGCTAGACTTGAGATTTGACGGTTAAGGGGGGATGCAGTTGCTTAGATTTCCCTTGAGAAAATGGTGTAAACGGCATAGGTTGAGTCCGATCAGTTGCAATGCACATGGAGGTGAACCTAGGTGGCGATTGGCGGTGACTTGGGAGTTGGAATGACTTTCCTTGTTTCGAAATGTGGTGGATCAAGTCTAATCTTCTATTCTCCTCTGAGAATGAGGGGAAAGGACAATAAAAGTATTAATGTCCATATAAAAATGGTGACAAAGAAATAAAAATGAAGTTAAGTTTGAAACATGGTTTAGAGATGACTAATCACTTTTAAGTTGATTAATTGACCTTAACTCCCGTTATAAGCTTAACGAAGGCAAGTTAAGGTGAGTACGGGACGTCTTGGGCATGGGGGAAAACAATGGCATGGCATCTGTGGGTTACAATCGGAAGATTGAAGGAAAAGATGGGTTTGTTTGAGTCAATTCGTCCAATGCTAGACCTGAGTTTCGACGGTTAAGGGGGGGATGCCATTGCTGAGATTTCCCATTGAGAAAATGGTCTTAACGGCATAGGGTAGAGTCCGAATAGTTGCAATGCACATGGAGGTGCACCTAGATGGCGATTGGCGGTGGCTTGGGGGTTGGAATGACTTTCTTTGTTTCGAAATGTGGTGGATCAAGTCTAATCTTCTATTCTCCTCTAAGAATGATGGGAAACAACATTAAAAGTATTAATGTCCATACAAAAATGGTGAGAAACAATTAAAAATGAAATTAAGCTTGAAACATTGTTTAGAGATGACTAATCACTTGTAAGTTGATTAATTGACCTTAACTCCCGTTACAAGCTTAACCAAGGCAAGATAAGGTGAGTACGGGACGTCCTGGGCTTGGGGGAAAACAATGGCATGGCATCTGAGGGTTACAATCGGAAGTTTCAAGGAAAAGATGGGTTTGTTTGAGTCAATTCGTCTAACGCTAGACTTGAATTTCGACGGTTAAGGGGGGGATGTAGTTGCTGAGATTTCCCTTGAGAAAATGACGTAAACGGCATAGGGTAGAGTTCGATTCGCTGCAATGCACTTGGAGGTGCACCTAGGTGGTGATTAGCGGTGACTGGGCGTTGGAATGGCTTTCCTTGTTTTGAAAACTGGTAAATCAAGTCTAATTTCTAATTTACCCAGAGAATGATGGGAAACAACAATAAAAGTATTAATGTCCATATAAAAATGGTGGCAAAGAATTGAAAAGCAAATTAAGCTTGAAACATGGTTTCGACATGAGTAATCGGTTGTAAGTTAATTAATTCCCTTAACACCGGTTACAAGTTTCACCAAGGCTAGATAAGGCACATCTAGGGCTACAATTGGAAGAACGATACAAAAGACAGGTCTCTTCATGTCAGTTCTTCCCAAGCTAGAAATGAACTAGATGCTTAAGGTGGGATACATTTGAGGAGATTTCACTTGAGAAATTAGTGTGAGCGGCATAGGCTGGGGTCCGATTAGTTGCAACGCACATGGAGATGCACGTAGGTGCTGATTGGCGGTGACTTGGGAGTTGGAATGACTTTCCTTGTTTCGAAATGTGGCGGATCAAGTCCAATCTTGTATTCTCCTCTAAGAATGATGGGAAACAACAATAAAAGTATTAATGGCCATATAAAAATAGTGAGAAAGAATTCAAAAGGATATTAATTTTGAAACATGGTTTCGAGACTAATCACTTGTAAGTTGATTAATTGACCTTAACTCCCGTTACAAGCTTAACCAAGGCAAGATAAGGTGAGTACGGGACGTCTTGGGCTTGGGGGAAAACAATGGCATGGCGTCTGTGGGTTACAATCAGAAGATTGAGGGAAAAGATGGGTTTGTTTGAGTCAATTCGTCCAATGCTAGACCTGAGATTTGACGGTTAAGGGGGGATGCAGTTGCTTAGATTTCCCTTGAGAAAATGGTGTAAACGGCATAGGTTGAGTCCGATCAGTTGCAATGCACATGGAGGTGAACCTAGGTGGCGATTGGCGGTGACTTGGGAGTTGGAATGACTTTCCTTGTTTCGAAATGTGGTGGATCAAGTCTAATCTTCTATTCTCCTCTGAGAATGAGGGGAAAGGACAATAAAAGTATTAATGTCCATATAAAAATGGTGACAAAGAAATAAAAATGAAGTTAAGTTTGAAACATGGTTTAGAGATGACTAATCACTTTTAAGTTGATTAATTGACCTTAACTCCCGTTATAAGCTTAACGAAGGCAAGTTAAGGTGAGTACGGGACGTCTTGGGCATGGGGGAAAACAATGGCATGGCATCTGTGGGTTACAATCGGAAGATTGAAGGAAAAGATGGGTTTGTTTGAGTCAATTCGTCCAATGCTAGACCTGAGTTTCGACGGTTAAGGGGGGGATGTCGTTGCTGAGATTTCCCATTGAGAAAATGGTCTTAACGGCATAGGGTAGAGTCCGAATAGTTGCAATGCACATGGAGGTGCACCGAGATGGCGATTGGCGGTGGCTTGGGGGTTGGAATGACTTTCTTTGTTTCGAAATGTGGTGGATCAAGTCTAATCTTCTATTCTCCTCTAAGAATGATGGGAAACAACATTAAAAGTATTAATGTCCATATAAAAATGGTGAGAAAGAATTAAAAATGAAATTAAGCTTGAAACATTGTTTAGAGATGACTAGTCACTTGTAAGTTGATTAATTGACCTTAACTCCCGTTACAAGCTTAACCAAGGCAAGATAAGGTGAGTACGGGACGTCCTGGGCCTGGGGGAAAACAATGGCATGGCATCTGAGGGTTACAATCGGAAGTTTCAAGGAAAAGATGGGTTTGTTTGAGTCAATTCGTCTAACGCTAGACTTGAATTTCGACGGTTAAGGGGGATGTAGTTGCTGAGATTTCCCTTGAGAAAATGACGTAAACGGCATAGGGTAGAGTTCGATTCGCTGCAATGCACTTGGAGGTGCACCTAGGTGGTGATTAGCGGTGACTGGGCGTTGGAATGGCTTTCCTTGTTTTGAAAACTGGTAAATCAAGTCTAATTTCTAATTTACCCAGAGAATGATGGGAAACAACAATAAAAGTATTAATGTCCATATAAAAATGGTGGCAAAGAATTGAAAAGCAAATTAAGCTTGAAACATGGTTTCGACATGAGTAATCGGTTGTAAGTTAATTAATTCCCTTAACACCGGTTACAAGTTTCACCAAGGCTAGATAAGGCACATCTAGGGCTACAATTGGAAGAACGATACAAAAGACAGGTCTCTTCATGTCAGTTCATCCCAAGCTAGAAATGAACTAGATGGTTAAGGTGGGATACATTTGAGGAGATTTCACTTGAGAAATTAGTGTGAACGGCATAGGCTGGGGTCCGATTAGTTGCAACGCACATGGAGATGCACGTAGGTGCTGATTGGCGGTGACTTGGGAGTTGGAATGACTTTCCTTGTTTCGAAATGTGGCGGATCAAGTCCAATCTTGTATTCTCCTCTAAGAATGATGGGAAACAACAATAAAAGTATTAATGGCCATATAAAAATAGTGAGAAAGAATTCAAAAGGATATTAATTTTGAAACATGGTTCCGAGACTAATCACTTGTAAGTTGATTAATTGACCTTAACTCCCGCTACAAGCTTAACCAAGGCAAGATAAGGTGAGTACGGGACGTCTTGGGCTTGGGGGAAAACAATGGCATGGCGTCTGTGGGTTACAATCAGAAGATTGAAGGAAAAGATGGGTTTGTTTGAGTCAATTCGTCCAATGCTAGACCTGAGATTTGACGGTTAAGGGGGGATGCAGTTGCTTAGATTTCCCTTGAGAAAATGGTGTAAACGGCATAGGGTAGAGTCCGATTAGTTGCAATGCACATGGAGGTGCACCTAGGTGGCGATCGGCGGTGACTTGGGAGTTGGAATGAGTTTCCTTGTTTCGAAATGTGGTGGATCAAGTCTAATCTTCTGTTCCCCTCTAACAATGATGGGAGACAACAATAAAAGTATTAATGGCCATATAAAAATAGTGACAAAGAATTCAAAAGGATATTAATTTTGAAACATGGTTCCGAGACTAATCACTTGTAAGTTGATTAATTGACCTTAACTCCCGTTACAAGCTTAACCAAGGCAAGATAAGGTGAGTACGGGACGTCTTGGGCTTGGGGGAAAACAATGGCATGGCGTGTGTGGGCTACAATCAGAAGATTGGAGGAAAAGATGGGTTTGTTTGAGTCAATTCGTCCAATGCTAGACCTGAGATTCGACGGTTAAGGGGGGATGCAGTTGCTTAGATTTCTCTTGAGAAAATGGTGTAAACGGCATAGGGTAGTGTCCGATTAGTTGCAATGCACATGGAGGTGCACCTAGGTGGCGATTGGCGGTGACTTGGGAGTTGGAATGACTTTCCTTGTTTCGAAATGTGGTGGATCAAGTCTAATTTTCTATTCTCCTCTAAGAATGAGGGGAAAGGACAATAAAAGTAATAATGTCCATATAAAAATGGGGACAAAGAATGAAAAATGAAGTTAAGCTTGAAACATGGTTTAGAGATGACTAATCACTTGTAAGTTGATTAATTGACCTTAACTCCCGTTACAAGCTTAACCAAGGCAAGATAAGGTGAGTACGAGACGTCCTGGGCTTGGGGGAAAACAATGGCATGGCATCTGTGGGTTACAATCGGAAGTTTCAAGGAAAAGATGGGTTTGTTTGAGTCAATTCGTCCAATGCTAGACCTGAGATTCGACGGTTAAGGGGGGATGCAGTTGCTTAGATTTCCCTTGAGAAAATGGTGTAAACGGCATAGGGTAGAGTCCGATTAGTTGCAATGCATATGGAGGTGCACCTAGGTGGCGATTGGCTGTGACTTGGGAGTTGGAATGACTTTCCTTGTTTCGAAATGTGGTGGATCAAGTCTAATCTTCTGTTCCCCTCTAAGAATTATGGGAAACAACAATAAAAGTATTAATGTCCATAAAAAAATGGTGAGAAAGAATTAAAAAGGAAATTAATTTTGAAACATGGTTTAGAGATGACTCTAATCACTTGTAAGTTGATTAATTGACCTTAACTCCCGTTACAAGCTTAACCAAGGCAGGTTAAGGTGAGTACGGGACGTCTTGGGAATGAGAGAAAATAATGGCATGGCATCTGTGGGTTACAATCGGAAGATTGAAGGAAAAGATGGGTTTGTTTGAGTCAATTCGTCCAATGCTAGACCTGAGTTTCGACGGTTAGGGGGGGGATGAAGTTGCTGAGATTTCCCATTGAGAAAATGGTCTTAACGGCATAGGGTAGAGTCCGATTAGTTGCAATGCACATGGAGGTGCACCTAGATGGCGATTGGCGCTGGCTTGGGGGTTGGAATGACTTTCCTTGTTTCGAAATGTGGTGGATCAAGTCTAATCTTCTATTCTCCTCTAAGAATGATGGGAAACAATATTAAAAGTATTAATGTCCGTATAAAAACAGTGACAAAGCATTAAAAATGAAATTAAGCTTGAAACATTGTTTAGAGATGATTAATCACTTGTAAGTTGATTAATTGACCTTTAATCCCGGTACAAGCTTAACCAAGGCAAGATAAGGTGAGTACGGGACGTCCTGGGCTTGGGGGAAAACAATGGCATGGCATCTGTGGGTTACAATCGGAAGTTTCAAGGAAAAGATGGGTTTGTTTGAGTCAATTCGTCTAACGCTAGACTTGAATTTCGACGGTTAAGGGGGGGGATGTAGTTGCTGAGATTTCCCTTGAGAAAATGACGTAAACGGCATAGGGTAGAGTTCGATTCGCTGCAATGCACTTGGAGGTGCACCTAGGTGGTGATTAGCGGTGACTGGGCGTTGGAATGGCTTTCCTTGTTTTGAAAACTGGTAAATCAAGTCTAATTTCTAATTTACCCAGAGAATGATGGGAAACAACAATAAAAGTATTAATGTCCATATAAAAATGGTGGCAAAGAATTAAAAAGCAAATTAAGCTTGAAACATGGTTTCGACATGAGTAATCGGTTGTAAGTTAATTAATTCCCTTAACACCGGTTACAAGTTTCACCAAGGCTAGATAAGGCACATCTAGGGCTACAATTGGAAGAACGACACAAAAGACAGGTCTCTTCATGTCAGTTCTTCCCATGCTAGAAATGAACTAGATGGTTAAGGTGGGATACATTTGATGAGATTTCACTTGAGAAATTAGTGTGAACGGCATAGGCTGGGGTCCGATTAGTTGCAACGCACATGGAGATGCACGTAGGTGCTGATTGGCGGTGACTTGGGAGTTGGAATGACTTTCCTTGTTTCGAAATGTGGCGGATCAAGTCTAATCTTGTATTCTCCTCTAAGAATGATGGGAAACAACAATAAAAGTATTAATGTCCATATAAAAATGGTGAGAAAGAATTAAAAAGGATATTAATTTTGAAACATGGTTTAGAGACTAATCACTTGTAAGTTGATTACTTGACCTTAACTCCAGTTACTAGCTTAACCAAGGCAATATAAGGTGAGTACGGGACGTCTTGGGCTTGGGGGAAAACAATGGCATTGCATCTGTGGGTTACAATCGGAAGATTGAAGGAAGAGATGGGTTTGTTTGAGTCAATTTGTTCAATGCTAGACTTGAGTTTTGACGTTTAAGGGGGGATGCAGTTGCTGAGATTTCCCTTGAGAAAATGGTGTAAACGGCATAGGATAGAGTCCGTTTAGTTGCAATGCACATGGAGGTGCACCTAGGGGGCGATTGGCGGTGACTTGGGAGTTGGAATGACTTTCCTCGTTTCGAAATGTGGTGGATCAAGTCTAATCTTCTGTTCCCCTCTAAGAATGATGGGAAACAACAATAAAAGTATTAATGTCCATATAAAAATGGTGAGAAAGAATTAAAAAGGAAACTAATTTTGAAACATGGTTTAGAGATGACTCTAATCACTTGTAAGTTGATTAATTGACCTTAACTCCCGTTACAAGCTTAACCAAGGCAAGTTAAGGTGAGTACGGGACGTCTTGGGCTTGGGGGAAAACAATGGCATGGCGTCTGTGGGTTACAATCAGAAGATTGAAGGAAAAGATGGGTTTGTTTGAGTCAATTCGTCCAATGCTAGATCTGAGATTTGATGGTTAAGGGGGGATGCAGTTGCTTAGATTTCCCTTGAGAAAATGGTGTAAACGGCATAGGGTATAGTCCGATTACTTGCAATGCACATGGAGGTGCACCTAGGTGGCGATTGGCGGTGACTTGGGAGTTGGAATGACTTTCCTTGTTTCGAAATGTGGTGGATCAAGTCTAATTTTCTATTCTCCTCTAAGAATGAGGGGAAAGGACAATAAAAGTATTAATGTCCATATAAAAATGGTGACAAAGAATTAAAAAGGAAATTAATTTTGAAACATGGTTTAGAGATGACTAATCACTTGTAAGTTGATTAAGGCTGTGTTTGGGTGTTGAAGTCTCTTCAACACTTCTCAACACTTCTCACTACTATTCACTACTTGATTATTACTTTTCACCTACTTTTTTTACTATTCATTACTTTTTACCTACTTTTTATTACTATTCATTACTTTATTATTACTTCTCACCTACTTTTTTTACTATTCACAACTCTCCTCAACACTTCTCAACACCCAAACCCACCCTAATTGACCTTAACTCCAGTTACAAGCTTAACCAAGGCAAGATAAGGTGAGTACGGGACGTCCTGGGCTTGGGGGAAAACAATGGCATGGCATCTGTGGGTTACAATCGGAAGTTTCAAGGAAAAGATGGGTTTGTTTGAGTCAATTCGTCTAACGCTAGACTTGAATTTCGACGGTTAAGGGGGGGGATGTAGTTGCCGAGATTTCCCTTGAGAAAATGACGTAAACGGCATAGGGTAGAGTTCGTTTCGCTGCAATGCACTTGGAGGTGCACCTAGGTGGTGATTAGCGGTGACTGGGCGTTGGAATGGCTTTCCTTGTTTTGAAAACTGGTAAATCAAGTCTAATTTCTAATTTACCCAGAGAATGATGGGAAACAACAATAAAAGTATTAATGTGCATATAAAAATGGTGGCAAAGAATTAAAAAGCAAATTAAGCTTGAAACATGGTTTCGACATGAGTAAGCGGTTGTAAGTTAATTAATTCCCTTAACACCGGTTACAAGTTTCACCAAGGCTAGATAAGGCACATCTAGGGCTACAATTGGAAGAACGACACAAAAGACAGGTCTCTTCATGTCAGTTCTTCCCATGCTAGAAATGAACTAGATGGTTAAGGTGGGATACATTTGATGAGATTTCACTTGAGAAATTAGTGTGAACGGCATAGGCTGGGGTCCGATTAGTTGCAACGCACATGGAGATGCACGTAGGTGCTGATTGGCGGTGACTTGGGAGTTGGAATGACTTTCCTTGTTTCGAAATGTGGCGGATCAAGTCTAATCTTGTATTCTCCTCTAAGAATGATGGGAAACAACAATAAAAGTATTAATGTCCATATAAAAATGGTGAGAAAGAATTAAAAAGGATATTAATTTTGAAACATGGTTTAGAGACTAATCACTTGTAAGTTGATTACTTGACCTTAACTCCAGTTACCAGCTTAACCAAGGCAATATAAGGTGAGTACGGGACGTCTTGGGCTTGGGGGAAAACAATGGCATTGCATCTGTGGGTTACAATCGGAAGATTGAAGGAAGAGATGGGTTTGTTTGAGTCAATTTGTTCAATGCTAGACTTGAGTTTTGACGTTTAAGGGGGGATGCAGTTGCTGAGATTTCCCTTGAGAAAATGGTGTAAACGGCATAGGATAGAGTCCGTTTAGTTGCGATGCACATGGAGGTGCACCTAGGGGGCGATTGGCGGTGACTTGGGAGTTGGAATGACTTTCCTTGTTTCGAAATGTCGTGGATCAAGTCTAATCTTCTGTTCCCCTCTAAGAATGATGGGAAACAACAATAAAAGTATTAATGTCCATATAAAAATGGTGAGAAAGAATTAAAAAGGAAACTAATTTTGAAACATGGTTTAGAGATGACTCTAATCACTTGTAAGTTGATTAATTGACCTTAACTCCCGTTACAAGCTTAACCAAGGCAAGATAAGGTGAGTACGGGACGTCTTGGGCTTGGGGGAAAACAATGGCATGGCGTCTGTGGGTTACAATCAGAAGACTGAAGGAAAAGATGGGTTTGTTTGAGTCAATTCGTCCAATGCTAGATCTGAGATTTGATGGTTAAGGGGGGATGCAGTAGCTGAGATTTCCCTTGAGAAAATGGTGTAAACGGCATAGGGTAGAGTCCGATTACTTGCAATGCACATGGAGGTGCACCTAGGTGGCGATTGGCGGTGACTTGGGAGTTGGAATGACTTTCCTTGTTTCGAAATGTGGTGGATCAAGTCTAATTTTCTGTTCCCCTCTAAGAATGATGGGAAACAACAATAAAAGTATTAATGTCCATATAAAAATGGTGAGAAAGAATTAAAAAGGATATTAATTTTGAAACATGGTTTAAAGATGACTAATCACTTGTAAGTTGATTAATTGACCTTAACTCCAGTTACCAGCTTAACCAAGGCAATATAAGGTGAGTACGGGACGTCTTCGGCTTGGGGGAAAACAATGGCATTGCATCTGTGGGTTACAATCGGAAGATTGAAGGAAGAGATGGGTTTGTTTGAGTCAATTCGTCCAATGCTAGACCTGAGTTTTGACGGTTAAGGGGGGATGCAGTTGCTGAAATTTCCCTTGAGAAAATGGTGTAAACGGCATAGGGTAGAGTCTGATTAGTTGCAATGCACATGGAGGTGCACCTAGGTGGCGATTGGCGGTGACTTGGGAGTTGGAATGACTTTCCTCGTTTCGAAATGTGGTGGATCAAGTCTAATCTTCTGTTCCCCTCTAAGAATGAGGGGAAAGGACAATAACAGTATTAATGTCCATATAAAAATGGTAACAAAGAATTAAAAATGAAGTTAAGTTTGAAACATGGTTTAGAGATGACTCTAATCACTTGTAAGTTGATTAATTGACCTTAACTCCCGTTACAAGCTTAACCAAGGCAAGTTAAGGTGAGTACGGGACGTCTTGGGCTTGGGGGAAAACAATGGCATTGCATCTGTGGGTTACAATCGGAAGATTGAAGGAAGAGATGGGTTTGTTTGAGTCAATTCGTCCAATGCTAGATCTGAGATTTGATGGTTAAGGGGGGATGCAGTTGCTTAGATTTCCCTTGAGAAAATGGTGTAAACGGCATAGGGTATAGTCCGATTACTTGCAATGCACATGGAGGTGCACCTAGGTGGCGATTGGCGGTGACTTGGGAGTTGGAATGACTTTCCTTGTTTCGAAATGTGGTGGATCAAGTCTAATTTTCTATTCTCCTCTAAGAATGAGGGGAAAGGACAATAAAAGTATTAATGTCCATATAAAAATGGTGACAAAGAATTAAAAAGGAAATTAATTTTGAAACATGGTTTAGAGATGACTAATCACTTGTAAGTTGATTAAGGCTGTGTTTGGGTGTTGAAGTCTCTTCAACACTTCTCAACACTTCTCACTACTATTCACTACTTGATTATTACTTTTCACCTACTTTTTTTACTATTCATTACTTTTTACCTACTTTTTATTACTATTCATTACTTTATTATTACTTCTCACCTACTTTTTTTACTATTCACAACTCTCCTCAACACTTCTCAACACCCAAACCCACCCTAATTGACCTTAACTCCAGTTACAAGCTTAACCAAGGCAAGATAAGGTTAGTACGGGACGTCCTGGGCTTGGGGGAAAACAATGGCATGGCATCTGTGGGTTACAATCGGAAGTTTCAAGGAAAAGATGGGTTTGTTTGAGTCAATTCGTCTAACGCTAGACTTGAATTTCGACGGTTAAGGGGGGGGATGTAGTTGCCGAGATTTCCCTTGAGAAAATGACGTAAACGGCATAGGGTAGAGTTCGTTTCGCTGCAATGCACTTGGAGGTGCACCTAGGTGGTGATTAGCGGTGACTGGGCGTTGGAATGGCTTTCCTTGTTTTGAAAACTGGTAAATCAAGTCTAATTTCTAATTTACCCAGAGAATGATGGGAAACAACAATAAAAGTATTAATGTGCATATAAAAATGGTGGCAAAGAATTAAAAAGCAAATTAAGCTTGAAACATGGTTTCGACATGAGTAAGCGGTTGTAAGTTAATTAATTCCCTTAACACCGGTTACAAGTTTCACCAAGGCTAGATAAGGCACATCTAGGGCTACAATTGGAAGAACGACACAAAAGACAGGTCTCTTCATGTCAGTTCTTCCCATGCTAGAAATGAACTAGATGGTTAAGGTGGGATACATTTGATGAGATTTCACTTGAGAAATTAGTGTGAACGGCATAGGCTGGGGTCCGATTAGTTGCAACGCACATGGAGATGCACGTAGGTGCTGATCGGCGGTGACTTGGGAGTTGGAATGACTTTCCTTGTTTCGAAATGTGGCGGATCAAGTCTAATCTTGTATTCTCCTCTAAGAATGATGGGAAACAACAATAAAAGTATTAATGTCCATATAAAAATGGTGAGAAAGAATTAAAAAGGATATTAATTTTGAAACATGGTTTAGAGACTAATCACTTGTAAGTTGATTACTTGACCTTAACTCCAGTTACCAGCTTAACCAAGGCAATATAAGGTGAGTACGGGACGTCTTGGGCTTGGGGGAAAACAATGGCATTGCATCTGTGGGTTACAATCGGAAGATTGAAGGAAGAGATGGGTTTGTTTGAGTCAATTTGTTCAATGCTAGACTTGAGTTTTGACGTTTAAGGGGGGATGCAGTTGCTGAGATTTCCCTTGAGAAAATGGTGTAAACGGCATAGGATAGAGTCCGTTTAGTTGCAATGCACATGGAGGTGCACCTAGGGGGCGATTGGCGGTGACTTGGGAGTTGGAATGACTTTCCTTGTTTCGAAATGTGGTGGATCAAGTCTAATT
This sequence comes from Carya illinoinensis, assembly GCF_018687715.1. Lineage (NCBI taxonomy): Eukaryota > Viridiplantae > Streptophyta > Magnoliopsida > Fagales > Juglandaceae > Carya > Carya illinoinensis. Next base: position 15,507,167 of record NC_056757.1, on the reverse strand, counting down.
TTCTATTCTCCTCTAAGAATGAGGGGAAAGGACAATAAAAGTATTAATGTCCATATAAAAATGGTGACAAAGAATTAAAAAGGAAATTAATTTTGAAACATGGTTTAGAGATGACTAATCACTTGTAAGTTGATTAATTGACCTTAACTCCAGTTACAAGGTTAACCAAGGCAAGATAAGGTGAGTACGGGACGTCCTGGGCTTGGGGGAAAACAATGGCATGGCGTCTGTGGGTTACAATCGGAAGTTTCAAGGAAAAGATGGGTTTGTTTGAGTCAATTCATCTAACGCTAGACTTGAATTTCGACGGTTAAGGGGGGGGATGTAGTTGCTGAGATTTCCCATTCAGAAAATGGTCTTAACGGCATAGGGTAGAGTCCGATTAGTTGCAATGCACATGGAGGTGCACCTAGGTGGCGATTGGCGGTGACTTGGGATTTGGAATGACTTTCCTTGTTTCGAAATGTGGTGGATCAAGTCTAATCTTCTGTTCCCCTCTAAGAATTATGGGAAACAACAATAAAAGTATTAATGTCCATATAAAAATGGTGAGAAAGAATTAAAAAGGAAATTAATTTTGAAACCTGGTTTAGAGATGACTCTAATCACTTGTAAGTTGATTAATTGACCTTAACTCCCGTTACAATCTTAACCAAGGCAAGTTAAGGTGAGTACGGGACGTCTTGGGAATGAGGGAAAACAATGGCATGGCATCTATGGGTTACAATCGGAAGATTGAAGGAAGTGATGGGTTTGTTTGAGTCAATTCGTCCAATGCTAGAGCTGAGATTTGACGGTTAAGGGGGGATGCTGTTGCTGAGATTTCTCTTGAGAAAATGGTGTAAACGGCATAGGGTAGAGTCCAATTAGTTCCAATGCACATGGAGGTGAACCTAGGTGGCGATTGGCGGTGACTTGGGAGTTGGAAAGACTTTCCTTGTTTCGAAATGTGGTGGATCAAGTCTAATCTTCTATTCTCCTCTAAGAATGAGGGGAAAGGACAATAAAAGTATTAATGTCGATATAAAAATGGTGACAAAGAATAAAAAATGAAGTTAAGTTTGAAACATGGTTTAGAGATGACTAATCACTTTTAAGTTGATTAATTGACCTTAACTCCTATTATAAGCTTAACGAAGGCAAGTTAAGGTGAGTACGGGACGTCTTGGGAATGAGGGAAAACAATGGCATGGCATCTGTGGGTTACAATCGGAAGATTGAAGGAAGAGATGGGTTTGTTTGAGTCAATTCGTTCAATGCTAGACTTGAGTTTTGACGTTTAAGGGGGGATGCAGTTGCTGAGATTTCCCTTGAGAAAATGGTGTAAACGGCATAGGATAGAGTCCGTTTAGTTGCAATGCACATGGAGGTGCACCTAGGGGGCGATTGGCGGTGACTTGGGAGTTGGAATGACTTTCCTTGTTTCGAAATGTGGTGGATCAAGTCTAATTTTCTATTCTCCTCTAAGAATGAGGGGAAAGGACAATAAAAGTATTAATGTCCATATAAAAATGGTGACAAAGAATTAAAAAGGAAATTAATTTTGAAACATGGTTTAGAGATGACTAATCACTTGTAAGTTGATTAATTGACCTTAACTCCAGTTACAAGGTTAACCAAGGCAAGATAAGGTGAGTACGGGACGTCCTGGGCTTGGGGGAAAACAATGGCATGGCATCTGTGGGTTACAATCGGAAGTTTCAAGGAAAAGATGGGTTTGTTTGAGTCAATTCATCTAACGCTAGACTTGAATTTCGACGGTTAAGGGGGGGGATGTAGTTGCTGAGATTTCCCATTCAGAAAATGGTCTTAACGGCATAGGGTAGAGTCCGATTAGTTGCAATGCACATGGAGGTGCACCTAGGTGGCGATTGGCGGTGACTTGGGAGTTGGAATGACTTTCCTTGTTTCGAAATGTGGTGGATCAAGTCTAATCTTCTGTTCCCCTCTAAGAATTATGGGAAACAACAATAAAAGTATTAATGTCCATATAAAAATGGTGAGAAAGAATTAAAAAGGAATTTAATTTTGAAACCTGGTTTAGAGATGACTCTAATCACTTGTAAGTTGATTAATTGACCTTAACTCCCGTTACAATCTTAACCAAGGCAAGTTAAGGTGAGTACGGGACGTCTTGGGAATGAGGGAAAACAATGGCATGGCATCTATGGGTTACAATCGGAAGATTGAAGGAAGTGATGGGTTTGTTTGAGTCAATTCGTCCAATGCTAGAGCTGAGATTTGACGGTTAAGGGGGGATGCTGTTGCTGAGATTTCTCTTGAGAAAATGGTGTAAACGGCATAGGGTAGAGTCCAATTAGTTGCAATGCACATGGAGGTGAACCTAGGTGGCGATTGGCGGTGACTTGGGAGTTGGAAAGACTTTCCTTGTTTCGAAATGTGGTGGATCAAGTCTAATCTTCTATTCTCCTCTAAGAATGAGGGGAAAGGACAATAAAAGTATTAATGTCGATATAAAAATGGTGACAAAGAATAAAAAATGAAGTTAAGTTTGAAACATGGTTTAGAGATGACTAATCACTTTTAAGTTGATTAATTGACCTTAACTCCTATTATAAGCTTAACGAAGGCAAGTTAAGGTGAGTACGGGACGTCTTGGGAATGAGGGAAAACAATGGCATGGCGTCTGTGGGTTACAATCGGAAGATTGAAGGAAGAGATGGGTTTGTTTCAGTCAATTCGTTCAATGCTAGACTTGAGTTTTGATGTTTAAGGGGGGATGCAGTTGCTGAGATTTCCCTTGAGAAAATGGTGTAAACGGCATAGGATAGAGTCCGTTTAGTTGCAATGCACATGGAGGTGCACCTAGGTGGCGATTGGCGGTGACTTGGGAGTTGGAATGACTTTCCTTGTTTCGAAATGTGGTGGATCAAGTCTAATCTTCTGTTCCCCTCTAAGAATTATGGGAAACAACAATAAAAGTATTAATGTCCATATAAAAATGGTGAGAAAGAATTAAAAAGGAAATTAATTTTGAAACCTGGTTTAGAGATGACTCTAATCACTTGTAAGTTGATTAATTGACCTTAACTCCCGTTACAATCTTAACCAAGGCAAGTTAAGGTGAGTACGGGACGTCTTGGGAATGAGGGAAAACAATGGCATGGCATCTATGGGTTACAATCGGAAGATTGAAGGAAGAGATGGGTTTGTTTGAGTCAATTCGTCCAATGCTAGAGCTGAGATTTGACGGTTAAGGGGGGATGCTGTTGCTGAGATTTCTCTTGAGAAAATGGTGTAAACGGCATAGGGTAGAGTCCAATTAGTTGCAATGCACATGGAGGTGAACCTAGGTGGCGATTGGCGGTGACTTGGGAGTTGGAAAGACTTTCCTTGTTTCGAAATGTGGTGGATCAAGTCTAATCTTCTATTCTCCTCTAAGAATGAGGGGAAAGGACAATAAAAGTATTAATGTCGATATAAAAATGGTGACAAAGAATAAAAAATGAAGTTAAGTTTGATACATGGTTTAGAGATGACTAATCACTTTTAAGTTGATTAATTGACCTTAACTCCTATTATAAGCTTAACGAAGGCAAGTTAAGGTGAGTACGGGACGTCTTGGGCATGGGGGAAAACAATGGTATGGCATCTGTGGGTTACAATCGGAAGATTGAAGGAAAAGATGGGTTTGTTTGAGTCAATTCGTCCAATGCTAGACCTGAGTTTCGACGGTTAAGGGGGGGATGCAGTTGCTGAGATTTCCCATTGAGAAAATGGTCTTAACGGCATAGGGTAGAGTCCGATTAGTTGCAATGCACATGGAGGTGCACCTAGTTGGCGATTGGCGGTGGCTTGGGGGTTGGAATGACTTTCCTTGTTTCGAAATGTGGTGGATCAAGTCTAATCTTCTATTCTCCTCTAAGAATGATGGGAAACAACATTAAAAGTATTAATGTCCATATAAAAATGGTGACAAAGAATTAAAAAAAGAAATTAAGCTTGAAACATTGTTTAGAGATGACTAATCACTTGTAAGTTGATTAATTGACCTTAACTCCCGTTACAAGCCTAACCAAGGCAAGATAAGGTGAGTACGGGACGTCCTGGGCTTGGGGGAAAACAATGGCATGGCATCTGTGGGTTACAATCGGAAGTTTCAAGGAAAAGATGGGTTTGTTTGAGTCAATTCGTCTAACGCTAGACTTGAATTTCGACGGTTAAGGGGGGGATGTAGTTGCTGAGATTTCCCTTGAGAAAATGACGTAAACGGCATAGGGTAGAGTTCGATTCGCTGCAATGCACTTGGAAGTGCACCTAGGTGGTGATTAGCGGTGACTGGGCGTTGGAATGGCTTTCCTTGTTTTGAAAACTGGTAAATCAAGTCTAATTTCTAATTTACCCAGAGAATGATGGGAAACAACAATAAAAGTATTAATGTCCATAGAAAAATGGTGGCAAAGAATTAAAAAGCAAATTAAGCTTGAAACATGGTTTCGACATGAGTAATCGGTTGTAAGTTAATTAATTCCCTTAACACCGGTTACAAGTTTCACCAAGGCTAGATAAGGCACATCTAGGGCTACAATTGGAAGAACGATACAAAAGACAGGTCTCTTCATGTCAGTTCTTCCCATGCTAGAAATGAACTAGATGGTTAAGGTGGGATACATTTGTTGAGATTTCACTGGAGAAATTAGTGTGAACGGCATAGGCTGGCGTCCGATTAGTTGCAACGCACATGGAGATGCACGTAGGTGTTGATTGGCGGTGACTTGGGAGTTGGAATGACTTTCCTTGTTTCGAAATGTGGCGGATCAAGTCTAATCTTGTATTCTCCTCTAAGAATGATGGGAAACAACAATAAAAGTATTAATGTCCACATAAAAATGGTGAGAAAAAATTAAAAAGGATATTAATTTTGAAACATGGTTTAGAGATGACTAATCACTTGTAAGGTGAGTACGGGACGTCTTGGGCTTGGGGGAAAACAATGGCATTGCATCTATGGGTTACAATCGGAAGATTGAAGGAAGAGATGGGTTTGTTTGAGTCAATTCGTCCAATGCTAGACCTGAGCTTTGAGGGTTAAGGGGGGATGCAGTTGCTGAGATTTCCCTTGAGAAAATGGTGTAAACGGCATAGGGTAGAGTCCGATTAGTTGCAATGCACATGGAGGTGCACCTAGGTGGCGATTGGCGGTGACTTGGGAGTTGGAATGACTTTCCTTGTTTCGAAATGTGGTGGATCAAGTCTAATCTTCTGTTCGCCTCTAAGAATGATGGGAAACAACAATAAAAGTATTAATGTCCATATAAAAATGGTGAGAAAGAATTAAAAAGGAAATTAATTTTGAAACATGGTTTAGAGATGACTCTAATCACTTGTAAGTTGATTAATTGACCTTAACTCCCGTTACAAGCTTAACCAAGGCAAGATAAGGTAAGTACGGGACGTCTTGGGCTTGGGGGAAACCAATGGCATGGCATCTATGGGTTACAATCGGAAGATTGAAGGAAAAGATGGGTTTGTTTGAGTCAATTCGTCCAATGCTAGACCTGAGATTTGACGGTAAAGGGGGGATGCAGTTGCTGAGATTTTCCTTGAGAAAATGATGTAAACGGCATAGGGTAGAGTCTGATTAGTTGCAATGCACATGGAGGTGCACCTAGGTGGCGATCGGCGGTGACTTGGGAGTTGGAATGACTTTCCTTGTTTTGAAATGTGGTGGATCAAGTCTAATCTTCTGTTCCCCTCTAAGAATGATGGGAAAGGACAATAAAAGTATTAATGTCCATATAAAAATGGTGCGAAAGAATTAAAAAGGAAATTAATTTAGAAACATGGTTTAGAGATGACTCTGATCACTTGTAAGTTGATTAATTGACCTTAACTCCCGTTACAAGCTTAACCAAGGCAAGATAAGGTGAGTACGGGACGTCTTGGGCTTGGGGGAAAACAATGGCATGGCATCTGTGGGTTACAATCGGAAGATTGAAGGAAGAGATGGGTTTGTTTGAGTCAATTCGTCCAATGCTAGACCTGAGTTTTGATGGTTAAGGGGGGATGCAGTTGCTGAGATTTCCCTTGAGAAAATGGTGTAAACGGCATAGGGTAGAGTCCGATTAGTTGCAATGCACATGGAGGTGCACCTAGGTGGCGATGGGCGATGACTTGGGAGTTGGAATGACTTTCCTTGTTTCGAAATGTGGTGGATCAAGTCTAATCTTCTGTTCCCCTCTAAGAATGATGGGAAACAACAATAAAAGTATTAATGTCCATATAAAAATGGTGACAAAGAATTAAAAAGGAAATTAATTTTGAAACATGGTTTAGAGATGACTCTAATCACTTGTAAGTTGATTAATTGACCTTAACTCCCGTTACAAGCTTAACCAAGGCAAGATAAGGTGAGTACGGGACGTCTTGGGCTAGGGGGAAAACAATGGCATGGCATCTGTGGGTTACAATCGGAAGATTGAAGGAAGATATGGGTTTGTTTGAGTCAATTCGTCCAATGCTAGACCTGAGATTTGACGGTTAAGGGGGGATGTAGTTGCTGAGATTTTCCTTGAGAAAATGATGTAAACGGCATAGGGTAGAGTCTGATTAGTTGCAATGCACATGGAGGTGCACCTAGGTGGCGATCGGCGGTGACTTGGGAGTTGGAATGACTTTCCTTGTTTCGAAATGTAGTGGATCAAGTCTAATCTTCTGTTCCCCTCTAAGAATGATGGGAGAGGAAAATAAAAGTATTAATGTCCATATAAAAATGGTGCGAAAGAATTAAAAAGGAAATGAATTTTGAAACATGGTTTAAAGATGACTCTAATCACTTGTAAGTTGATGAATTGACCTTAACTCTCGTTACAAGCTTAACCAAGGCAAGATAAGGTGACTACGGGACGTCTAGGGCTTGGGGGAAAACAGTGGCATGGCATCTGTGGGTTACAATCGGAAGATTGAAGGAAAAGATGGGTTTGTTTGAGTCAATTCTTCCAATGCTAGACCTGAGATTTGACAGTTAAGGGGGGATGCAGTTGCTGAGATTTCCCTTGAGAAAATGGTGTAAACGGCATAGGGTAGAGTCCGATTAGTTGCAATGCACATGGAGGTGCACCTAGGTGGCGATTGGCGATGACTTGGGAGTTGGAATGACTTTCCTTGTTTCGAAATGTGGTGGATCAAGTCTAATCTTCTGTTCCCCTCTAAGAATGATGGGAAACAACAATAAAAGTATTAATGTCCATATAAAAATGGTGAGAAAGAATTAAAAAGGAAATTAATTTTGAAACATGGTTTAGAGATGACTCTAATCACTTGTAAGTTGATTAATTGACCTTAACTCCCGTTACAAGCTTAACCAAGTCAAGATAAGGTGAGTACGGGACGTCTTGGGCTTGGGGGAAAACAATGGCATGGCATCTGTGGGTTACAATCGGAAGATTGAAGGAAAAGATGGGTTTGTTTGAGTCAATTCTTCCAATGCTAGACCTGAGATTTGTCGGTTAAGGGGGGATGCAGTTGCTGAGATTTCCCTTGAGAAAATGGTGTAAACGGCATAAGGTAGAGTCCGATTAGTTGCAATGCACATGGAGGTGAACCTAGGTGGCGATTGGCGGTGACTTGGGAGTTGGAATGACTTTCCTTGTTTCGAAATGTGGTGGATCAAGTCTAATCTTCTGTTCCCCTCTAAGAATGATGGGAAACAACAATTAAAGTATTAATGTCCATATAAAAATGGTGAGAAAGAATTAAAAAGGAAATTAATTTTGAAACATGGTTTAGAGATGACTCTAATCACTTGTAAGTTGATTAATTGACCTTAACTCCCGTTACAAGCTGAACCAAGGCAAGATAAGGTGAGTACGGGACGTCTTGGGCTTGGGGGAAAACAATGGCATGGCATCTCTGGGTTACAATCGGAAGATTGAAGGAAAAGATGGGTTTGTTTGAGTCAATTCGTCCAATGCTAGACCTGAGATTTGACGGTAAAGGGGGGATGCAGTTGCTGAGATTTTCCTTGAGAAAATGATGTAAACGGCATAGGGTAGAGTCTGATTAGTTGCAATGCACATGGAGGTGCACCTAGGTGGCGATCGGCGGTGACTTGGGAGTTGGAATGACTTTCCTTGTTTCGAAATGTAGTGGATCAAGTCTAATCTTCTGTTCCCCTCTAAGAATGATGGGAGAGGACAATAAAAGTATTAATGTCCATATAAAAATGGTGCGAAAGAATTAAAAAGGAAATGAATTTTGAAACATGGTTTAAAGATGACTCTAATCACTTGTAAGTTGATGAATTGACCTTAACTCTCGTTACAAGCTTAACCAAGGCAAGATAAGGTGAGTACGGGACGTCTTGGGCTTGGGGGAAAACAATGGCATGGCATCTGTGGGTTACAATCGGAAGATTGAAGGAAAAGATGGGTTTGTTTGAGTCAATTCTTCCAATGCTAGACCTGAGATTTGACAGTTAAGGGGGGATGCAGTTGCTGAGATTTCCCTTGAGAAAATGGTGTAAACGGCATAGGGTAGAGTCTGATTAGTTGCAATGCACATGGAGGTGCACCTAGGTGGCGATCGGCGGTGACTTGGGAGTTGGAATGACTTTCCTTGTTTTGAAATGTGGTGGATCAAGTCTAATCTTCTGTTCCCCTCTAAGAATGATGGGAAAGGACAATAAAAGTTTTAATGTCCATATAAAAATGGTGCGAAAGAATTAAAAAGGAAATTAATTTAGAAACATGGTTTAGAGATGACTCTGATCACTTGTAAGTTGATTAATTGACCTTAACTCCCGTTACAAGCTTAACCAAGGCAAGATAAGGTGAGTACGGGACGTCTTGGGCTTGGGGGAAAACAATGGCATGGCATCTGTGGGTTACAATCGGAAGATTGAAGGAAAAGATGGGTTTGTTTGAGTCAATTCTTCCAATGCTAGACCTGAGATTTGACAGTTAAGGGGGGATGCAGTTGCTGAGATTTCCCTTGAGAAAATGGTGTAAACGGCATAGGGTAGAGTCCGATTAGTTGCAATGCACATGGAGGTGAACCTAGGTGGCGATTGGCGGTGACTTGGGAGTTGGAATGACTTTCCTTGTTTCGAAATGTGGTGGATCAAGTCTAATCTTCTGTTCCCCTCTAAGAATGATGGGAAACAACAATAAAAGTATTAATGTCCATATAAAAATGGTGAGAAAGAATTAAAAAGGAAATTAATTTTGAAACATGGTTTAGAGATGACTCTAATCACTTGTAAGTTGATTAATTGACCTTAACTCCCGTTACAAGCTTAACCAAGTCAAGATAAGGTGAGTACGGGACGTCTTGGGCTTGGGGGAAAACAATGGCATGGCATCTGTGGGTTACAATCGGAAGATTGAAGGAAAAGATGGGTTTGTTTGAGTCAATTCTTCCAATGCTAGACCTGAGATTTGTCGGTTAAGGGGGGATGCAGTTGCTGAGATTTCCCTTGAGAAAATGGTGTAAACGGCATAAGGTAGAGTCCGATTAGTTGCAATGCACATGGAGGTGAACCTAGGTGGCGATTGGCGGTGACTTGGGAGTTGGAATGACTTTCCTTGTTTCGAAATGTGGTGGATCAAGTCTAATCTTCTGTTCCCCTCTAAGAATGATGGGAAACAACAATTAAAGTATTAATGTCCATATAAAAATGGTGAGAAAGAATTAAAAAGGAAATTAATTTTGAAACATGGTTTAGAGATGACTCTAATCACTTGTAAGTTGATTAATTGACCTTAACTCCCGTTACAAGCTGAACCAAGGCAAGATAAGGTGAGTACGGGACGTCTTGGGCTTGGGGGAAAACAATGGCATGGCATCTCTGGGTTACAATCGGAAGATTGAAGGAAAAGATGGGTTTGTTTGAGTCAATTCGTCCAATGCTAGACCTGAGATTTGACGGTAAAGGGGGGATGCAGTTGCTGAGATTTTCCTTGAGAAAATGATGTAAACGGCATAGGGTAGAGTCTGATTAGTTGCAATGCACATGGAGGTGCACCTAGGTGGCGATCGGCGGTGACTTGGGAGTTGGAATGACTTTCCTTGTTTCGAAATGTAGTGGATCAAGTCTAATCTTCTGTTCCCCTCTAAGAATGATGGGAGAGGACAATAAAAGTATTAATGTCCATATAAAAATGGTGCGAAAGAATTAAAAAGGAAATGAATTTTGAAACATGGTTTAAAGATGACTCTAATCACTTGTAAGTTGATGAATTGACCTTAACTCTCGTTACAAGCTTAACCAAGGCAAGATAAGGTGAGTACGGGACGTCTTGGGCTTGGGGGAAAACAATGGCATGGCATCTGTGGGTTACAATCGGAAGATTGAAGGAAAAGATGGGTTTGTTTGAGTCAATTCTTCCAATGCTAGACCTGAGATTTGACAGTTAAGGGGGGATGCAGTTGCTGAGATTTCCCTTGAGAAAATGGTGTAAACGGCATAGGGTAGAGTCTGATTAGTTGCAATGCACATGGAGGTGCACCTAGGTGGCGATCGGCGGTGACTTGGGAGTTGGAATGACTTTCCTTGTTTTGAAATGTGGTGGATCAAGTCTAATCTTCTGTTCCCCTCTAAGAATGATGGGAAAGGACAATAAAAGTATTAATGTCCATATAAAAATGGTGCGAAAGAATTAAAAAGGAAATTAATTTAGAAACATGGTTTAGAGATGACTCTGATCACTTGTAAGTTGATTAATTGACCTTAACTCCCGTTACAAGCTTAACCAAGGCAAGATAAGGTGAGTACGGGACGTCTTGGGCTTGGGGGAAAACAATGGCATGGCATCTGTGGGTTACAATCGGAAGATTGAAGGAAAAGATGGGTTTGTTTGAGTCAATTCTTCCAATGCTAGACCTGAGATTTGACAGTTAAGGGGGGATGCAGTTGCTGAGATTTCCCTTGAGAAAATGGTGTAAACGGCATAGGGTAGAGTCTGATTAGTTGCAATGCACATGGAGGTGCACCTAGGTGGCGATCGGCGGTGACTTGGGAGTTGGAATGACTTTCCTTGTTTTGAAATGTGGTGGATCAAGTCTAATCTTCTGTTCCCCTCTAAGAATGATGGGAAAGGACAATAAAAGTATTAATGTCCATATAAAAATGGTGCGAAAGAATTAAAAAGGAAATTAATTTAGAAACATGGTTTAGAGATGACTCTGATCACTTGTAAGTTGATTAATTGACCTTAACTCCCGTTACAAGCTTAACCAAGGCAAGATAAGGTGAGTACGGGACGTCTTGGGCTTGGGGGAAAACAATGGCATGGCATCTGTGGGTTACAATCGGAAGATTGAAGGAAAAGATGGGTTTGTTTGAGTCAATTCTTCCAATGCTAGACCTGAGATTTGACAGTTAAGGGGGGATGCAGTTGCTGAGATTTCCCTTGAGAAAATGGTGTAAACGGCATAGGGTAGAGTCTGATTAGTTGCAATGCACATGGAGGTGCACCTAGGTGGCGATCGACGGTGACTTGGGAGTTGGAATGACTTTCCTTGTTTTGAAATGTGGTGGATCAAGTCTAATCTTCTGTTCCCCTCTAAGAATGATGGGAAAGGACAATAAAAGTATTAATGTCCATATAAAAATGGTGCGAAAGAATTAAAAAGGAAATTAATTTAGAAACATGGTTTAGAGATGACTCTGATCACTTGTAAGTTGATTAATTGACCTTAACTCCCGTTACAAGCTTAACCAAGGCAAGATAAGGTGAGTACGGGACGTCTTGGGCTTGGGGGAAAACAATGGCATGGCATCTGTGGGTTACAATCGGAAGATTGAAGGAAGAGATGGGTTTGTTTGAGTCAATTCGTCCAATGCTAGACCTGAGTTTTGATGGTTAAGGGGGGATGCAGTTGCTGAGATTTCCCTTGAGAAAATGGTGTAAACGGCATAGGGTAGAGTCCGATTAGTTGCAATGCACATGGAGGTGCACCTAGGTGGCGATGGGCGATGACTTCGGAGTTGGAATGACTTTCCTTGTTTCGAAATGTGGTGGATCAAGTCTAATCTTCTGTTCCCCTCTAAGAATGATGGGAAAGGACAATAAAAGTATTAATGTCCATATAAAAATGGTGCGAAAGAATTAAAAAGGAAATTAATTTAGAAACATGGTTTAGAGATGACTCTGATCACTTGTAAGTTGATTAATTGACCTTAACTCCCGTTACAAGCTTAACCAAGGCAAGATAAGGTGAGTACGGGACGTCTTGGGCTTGGGGGAAAACAATGGCATGGCATCTGTGGGTTACAATCGGAAGATTGAAGGAAGAGATGGGTTTGTTTGAGTCAATTCGTCCAATGCTAGACCTGAGTTTTGATGGTTAAGGGGGGATGCAGTTGCTGAGATTTCCCTTGAGAAAATGGTGTAAACGGCATAGGGTAGAGTCCGATTAGTTGCAATGCACATGGAGGTGCACCTAGGTGGCGATGGGCGATGACTTGGGAGTTGGAATGACTTTCCTTGTTTCGAAATGTGGTGGATCAAGTCTAATCTTCTGTTCCCCTCTAAGAATGATGGGAAACAACAATAAAAGTATTAATGTCCATATAAAAATGGTGACAAAGAATTAAAAAGGAAATTAATTTTGAAACATGGTTTAGAGATGACTCTAATCACTTGTAAGTTGATTAATTGACCTTAACTCCCGTTACAAGCTTAACCAAGGCAAGATAAGGTGAGTACGGGACGCCTTGGGCTAGGGGGAAAACAATGGCATGGCATCTGTGGGTTACAATCGGAAGATTGAAGGAAGATAGGGGTTTGTTTGAGTCAATTCGTCCAATGCTAGACCTGAGATTTGACGGTTAAGGGGGGATGTAGTTGCTGAGATTTTCCTTGAGAAAATGATGTAAACGGCATAGGGTAGAGTCTGATTAGTTGCAATGCACATGGAGGTGCACCTAGGTGGCGATCGGCGGTGACTTGGGAGTTGGAATGACTTTCCTTGTTTCGAAATGTAGTGGATCAAGTCTAATCTTCTGTTCCCCGCTAAGAATGATGGGAGAGGACAATAAAAGTATTAATGTCCATATAAAAATGGTGCGAAAGAATTAAAAAGGAAATGAATTTTGAAACATGGTTTAAAGATGACTCTAATCACTTGTAAGTTGATGAATTGACCTTAACTCTCGTTACAAGCTTAACCAAGGCAAGATAAGGTGAGTACGGGACGTCTTGGGCTTGGGGGAAAACAATGGCATGGCATCTGTGGGTTACAATCGGAAGATTGAAGGAAAAGATGGGTTTGTTTGAGTCAATTCGTCCAATGCTAGACCTGAGATTTGACGGTTAAGGGGGGATGCAGTTGCTGAGATTTCCCTTGAGAAAATGGTGTAAACGGCATAGGGTAGAGTCTGATTAGTTGCAATGCACATGGAGGTGCACCTAGGTGGCGATCGGCGGTGACTTGGGAGTTGGAATGACTTTCCTTGTTTTGAAATGTGGTGGATCAAGTCTAATCTTCTGTTCCCCTCTAAGAATGATGGGAAAGGACAATAAAAGTATTAATGTCCATATAAAAATGGTGCGAAAGAATTAAAAAGGAAATTAATTTAGAAACATGGTTTAGAGATGACTCTGATCACTTGTAAGTTGATTAATTGACCTTAACTCCCGTTACAAGCTTAACCAAGGCAAGATAAGGTGAGTACGGGACGTCTTGGGCTTGGGGGAAAACAATGGCATGGCATCTGTGGGTTACAATCGGAAGATTGAAGGAAGAGATGGGTTTGTTTGAGTCAATTCGTCCAATGCTAGACCTGAGTTTTGATGGTTAAGGGGGGATGCAGTTGCTGAGATTTCCCTTGAGAAAATGGTGTAAACGGCATAGGGTAGAGTCCGATTAGTTGCAATGCACATGGAGGTGCACCTAGGTGGCGATGGGCGATGACTTGGGAGTTGGAATGACTTTCCTTGTTTCGAAATGTGGTGGATCAAGTCTAATCTTCTGTTCCCCTCTAAGAATGATGGGAAACAACAATAAAAGTATTAATGTCCATATAAAAATGGTGACAAAGAATTAAAAAGGAAATTAATTTTGAAACATGGTTTAGAGATGACTCTAACCACTTGTAAGTTGATTAATTGACCTTAACTCCCGTTACAAGCTTAACCAAGGCAAGATAAGGTGAGTACGGGACGCCTTGGGCTAGGGGGAAAACAATGGCATGGCATCTGTGGGTTACAATCGGAAGATTGAAGGAAGATAGGGGTTTGTTTGAGTCAATTCGTCCAATGCTAGACCTGAGATTTGACGGTTAAGGGGGGATGTAGTTGCTGAGATTTTCCTTGAGAAAATGATGTAAACGGCATAGGGTAGAGTCTGATTAGTTGCAATGCACATGGAGGTGCACCTAGGTGGCGATCGGCGGTGACTTGGGAGTTGGAATGACTTTCCTTGTTTCGAAATGTAGTGGATCAAGTCTAATCTTCTGTTCCCCTCTAAGAATGATGGGAGAGGACAATAAAAGTATTAATGTCCATATAAAAATGGTGCGAAAGAATTAAAAAGGAAATGAATTTTGAAACATGGTTTAAAGATGACTCTAATCACTTGTAAGTTGATGAATTGACCTTAACTCTCGTTACAAGCTTAACCAAGGCAAGATAAGGTGAGTACGGGACGTCTTGGGCTTGGGGGAAAACAATGGCATGGCATCTGTGGGTTACAATCGGAAGATTGAAGGAAAAGATGGGTTTGTTTGAGTCAATTCGTCCAATGCTAGACCTGAGATTTGACGGTAAAGGGGGGATGCAGTTGCTGAGATTTCCCTTGAGAAAATGGTGTAAACGGCATAGGGTAGAGTCCGATTAGTTGCAATGCACATGGAGGTGCACCTAGGTGGCGATTGGCGATGACTTGGGAGTTGGAATGACTTTCCTTGTTTCGAAATGTGGTGGATCAAGTCTAATCTTCTGTTCCCCTCTAAGAATGATGGGAAACAACAATAAAAGTATTAATGTCCATATAAAAATGGTGAGAAAGAATTAAAAAGGAAATTAATTTTGAAACATGGTTTAGAGATGACTCTAATCACTTGTACGTTGATTAATTGACCTTAACTCCCGTTACAAGCTTAACCAAGTCAAGATAAGGTGAGTACGGGACGTCTTGGGCTTGGGGGAAAACAATGGCATGGCATCTGTGGGTTACAATCGGAAGATTGAAGGAAAAGATGGGTTTGTTTGAGTCAATTCTTCCAATGCTAGACCTGAGATTTGACGGTTAAGGGGGGATGCAGTTGCTGAGATTTCCCTTGAGAAAATGGTGTAAACGGCATAAGGTAGAGTCCGATTAGTTGCAATGCACATGGAGGTGAACCTAGGTGGCGATTGGCGGTGACTTGGGAGTTGGAATGACTTTCCTTGTTTCGAAATGTGGTGGATCAAGTCTAATCTTCTGTTCCCCTCTAAGAATGATGGGAAACAACAATTAAAGTATTAATGTCCATATAAAAATGGTGACAAAGAATTAAAAAGGAAATTAATTTTGAAACATGGTTTAGAGATGACTCTAATCACTTGTAAGTTGATTAATTGACCTTAACTCCCGTTACAAGCTTAACCAAGGCAAGATAAGGTGAGTACGGGACGTCTTGGGCTTGGGGGAAAACAATGGCATGGCATCTCTGGGTTACAATCGGAAGATTGAAGGAAAAGATGGGTTTGTTTGAGTCAATTCGTCCAATGCTAGACCTGAGATTTGACGGTAAAGGGGGGATGCAGTTGCTGAGATTTTCCTTGAGAAAATGATGTAAACGGCATAGGGTAGAGTCTGATTAGTTGCAATGCACATGGAGGTGCACCTAGGTGGCGATCGGCGGTGACTTGGGAGTTGGAATGACTTTCCTTGTTTCGAAATGTAGTGGATCAAGTCTAATCTTCTGTTCCCCTCTAAGAATGATGGGAGAGGACAATAAAAGTATTAATGTCCATATAAAAATGGTGCGAAAGAATTAAAAAGGAAATGAATTTTGAAACATGGTTTAAAGATGACTCTAATCACTTGTAAGTTGATGAATTGACCTTAACTCTCGTTACAAGCTTAACCAAGGCAAGATAAGGTGAGTACGGGACGTCTTGGGCTTGGGGGAAAACAATGGCATGGCATCTGTGGGTTACAATCGGAAGATTGAAGGAAAAGATGGGTTTGTTTGAGTCAATTCTTCCAATGCTAGACCTGAGATTTGACAGTTAAGGGGGGATGCAGTTGCTGAGATTTCCCTTGAGAAAATGGTGTAAACGGCATAGGGTAGAGTCCGATTAGTTGCAATGCACATGGAGGTGCACCTAGGTGGCGATTGGCGATGACTTGGGAGTTGGAATGACTTTCCTTGTTTCGAAATGTGGTGGATCAAGTCTAATCTTCTGTTCCCCTCTAAGAATGATGGGAAACAACAATAAAAGTATTAATGTCCATATAAAAATGGTGAGAAAGAATTAAAAAGGAAATTAATTTTGAAACATGGTTTAGAGATGACTCTAATCACTTGTAAGTTGATTAATTGACCTTAACTCCCGTTACAAGCTTAACCAAGTCAAGATAAGGTGAGTACGGGACGTCTTGGGCTTGGGGGAAAACAATGGCATGGCATCTGTGGGTTACAATCGGAAGATTGAAGAAAAAGATGGGTTTGTTTGAGTCAATTCTTCCAATGCTAGACCTGAGATTTGACGGTTAAGGGGGGATGCAGTTGCTGAGATTTCCCTTGAGAAAATGGTGTAAACGGCATAAGGTAGAGTCCGATTAGTTGCAATGCACATGGAGGTGAACCTAGGTGGCGATTGGCGGTGACTTGGGAGTTGGAATGACTTTCCTTGTTTCGAAATGTGGTGGATCAAGTCTAATCTTCTGTTCCCCTCTAAGAATGATGGGAAACAACAATTAAAGTATTAATGTCCATATAAAAATGGTGAGAAAGAATTAAAAAGGAAATTAATTTTGAAACATGGTTTAGAGATGACTCTAATCACTTGTAAGTTGATTAATTGACCTTAACTCCCGTTACAAGCTTAACCAAGGCAAGATAAGGTGAGTACGGGACGTCTTGGGCTTGGGGGAAAACAATGGCATGGCATCTCTGGGTTACAATCGGAAGATTGAAGGAAAAGATGGGTTTGTTTGAGTCAATTCGTCCAATGCTAGACCTGAGATTTGACGGTAAAGGGGGGATGCAGTTGCTGAGATTTTCCTTGAGAAAATGATGTAAACGGCATAGGGTAGAGTCTGATTAGTTGCAATGCACATGGAGGTGCACCTAGGTGGCGATCGGCGGTGACTTGGGAGTTGGAATGACTTTCCTTGTTTCGAAATGTGGTGGATCAAGTCTAATCTTCTGTTCCCCTCTAAGAATGATGGGAAAGGACAATAAAAGTATTAATGTCCATATAAAAATGGTGCGAAAGAGTTAAAAAGGAAATTAATTTAGAAACATGGTTGAGAGATGACTCTAATCACTTGTAAGTTGATTAATTGACCTTAACTCCCGTTACAAGCTTAACCAAGGCAAGATAAGGTGAGTACGGGACGTCTTGGGCTTGGGGGAAAACAATGGCATGGCATCTGTGGGTTACAATCGGAAGATTGAAGGAAGAGATGGGTTTGTTTGAGTCAATTCGTCCAATGCTAGACCTGACTTTTGATGGTTAAGGGGGGATGCAGTTGCTGAGATTTCCCTTGAGAAAATGGTGTAAACGGCATAGGGTAGAGTCCGATTAGTTGCAATGCACATGGAGGTGCACCTAGGTGGCGATTGGCGATGACTTGGGAGTTGGAATGACTTTCCTTGTTTCGAAATGTGGTGGATCAAGTCTAATCTTCTGTTCCCCTCTAAGAATGATGGGAAACAACAATAAAAGTATTAATGTCCATATAAAAATGGTGACAAAGAATTAAAAAGGAAATTAATTTTGAAACATGGTTTAGAGATGACTCTAATCACTTGTAAGTTGATTAATTGACCTTACCTCCCGTTAGAAGCTTAACCAAGGCAAGATAAGGTGAGTACGGGACGTCTTGGGCTTGGGGGAAAACAATGGCATGGCATCTGTGGGTTACAATCGGAAGATTGAAGGAAGATATGGGTTTGTTTGAGTCAATTCGTCCAATGCTAGACCTGAGATTTGACGGTTAAGGGGGGATGCAGTTGCTGAGATTTTTCTTGAGAAAATGATGTAAACGGCATAGGGTAGAGTCTGATTAGTTGCAATGCACATGGAGGTGCACCTAGGTGGCGATCGGCGGTGACTTGGGAGTTGGAATGACTTTCCTTGTTTCGAAATGTAGTGGATCAAGTCTAATCTTCTGTTCCCCTCTAAGAATGATGGGAAAGGACAAGAAAAGTATTAATGTCCATATAAAAATGGTGCGAAAGAATTAAAAAGGAAATGAATTTTGAAACATCGTTTAGAGATGACTCTAATCACTTGTAAGTTGATGAATTGACCTTAACTCTCGTTACAAGCTTAACCAAGGCAAGAGAAGGTGAGTACGGGACGTCTTGGGCTTGGGGGAAAACAATGGCATGGCATCTGTGGGTTACAATCGGAAGATTGAAGGAAAAGATGGGTTTGTTTGAGTCAATTCTTCCAATGCTAGACCTTAGATTTGACAGTTAAGGGGGGATGCAGTTGCTGAGATTTCCCTTGAGAAAATGGTGTAAACGGCATAGGGTAGAGTCCGATTAGTTGCAATGCACATGGAGGTGCACCTAGGTGGCGATTGGCGATGACTTGGGAGTTGGAATGACTTTCCTTGTTTCGAAATGTGGTGGATCAAGTCTAATCTTCTGTTCCCCTCTAAGAATGATGGGAAACAACAATAAAAGTATTAATGTCCATATAAAAATGGTGACAAAGAATTAAAAAGGAAATTAATTTTGAAACATGGTTTAGAGATGACTCTAATCACTTGTAAGTTGATTAATTGACCTTAACTCCCGTTACAAGCTTAACCAAGGCAAGATAAGGTGAGTACGGGACGTCTTGGGCTTGGGGGAAAACAATGGCATGGCGTGTGTGGGCTACAATCAGAAGATTGGAGGAAAAGATGGGTTTGTTTGAGTCAATTCGTCCAATGCTAGACCTGAGATTCGACGGTTAAGGGGGGATGCAGTTGCTTAGATTTCCCTTGAGAAAATGGTGTAAACGGCATAGGGTAGAGTCCGATTAGTTGCAATGCACATGGAGGTGCACCTAGATGGCGATTGGCGGTGGCTTGGGGGTTGGAATGACTTTCCTTGTTTCGAAATGTGGTGGATCAAGTCTAATATTCTATTCTCCTCTAAGAATGATGGGAAAGGACATTAAAAGTATTAATGTCTATATAAAAATGGTGAGAAAGAATTAAAAAAGAAATTAATTTTGAAACATGGTTTAGAGATGACTAATCACTTGTAAGTTGATTAATTGACCTTAACTCCAGTTACCAGCTTAACCAAGGCAATATAAGGTGAGTACGGGACGTCTTGGGCTTGGGGGAAAACAATGGCATTGCATCTGTGGGTTACAATCGGAAGATTGAAGGAAGAGATGGGTTTGTTTGAGTCAATTCGTCCAATGCTAGACCTGAGTTTTGAGGGTTAAGGGGGGATGCAGTTGTTGAGATTTCCCTTGAGAAAATGGTGTAAACGGCATAGGGTAGAGTCCGATTAGTTGCAATGCACATGGAGGTGCACCTAGGTGGCGATTGGCGGTGACTTGGGAGTTGGAATGACTTTCCTTGTTTCGAAATCTGGTGGATCAAGTCTAATCTTCTGTTTCCCTCTAAGAATGATGGGAAACAACAATAAAAGTATTAATGTCGATATAAAAATGGTGAGAAAGAATTAAAAAGGAAATTAATTTTGAAACATGGTTTAGAGATGACTCTAATCACTTGTAAGTTGATTAATTGACCTTAACTCCCGTTACAAGCTTAACCAAGGCAAGATAAGGTGAGTACGGGACGTCTTGGGCTTGGGGGAAAACAATGGCATGGCATCTGTGGGTTACAATCGGAAGATTGAAGGAAAAGATGGGTTTGTTTGAGTCAATTCTTCCAATGCTAGACCTGACATTTGACGGTTAAGGGGGGATGCAGTTGCTGAGATTTCCCTTGAGAAAATGGTGTAAACGGCATAGGGTAGAGTCCGATTAGTTGCAATGCACATGGAGGTGCACCTAGGTGGCGATTGGCGGTGATTTGGGAGTTGGAATGACTTTCCTTGTTTCGAAATGTGGTGGATCAAGTCTAATCTTCTGTTCCCCTCTAAGAATGATGGGAAACAACAATAAAAGTATTAATGTCCATATAAAAATGGTGAGAAAGAATTAAAAAGGAAATTAATTTTGAAACATGGTTTAGAGATGACTCTAATCACTTGTAAGTTGATTAATTGACCTTAACTCCCGTTACAAGCTTAACCAAGGCAAGATAAGGTGAGTACGGGACGTCTTGGGCTTGGGGGAAAACAATGGCATGGCATCTATCGGTTACAATCGGAAGATTGAAGGAAAAGATGGGTTTGTTTGAGTCAATTCCTCCAATGCTAGACCTGAGATTTGACGGTAAAGGGGGGATGCAGTTGCTGAGATTTTCCTTGAGAAAATGATGTAAACGGCATAGGGTAGAGTCTGATTAGTTGCAATGCACACGGAGGTGCACCTAGGTGGCGATCGGCGGTGACTTGGGAGTTGGAATGACTTTCCTTGTTTCGAAATGTGGTGGATCAAGTCTAATCTTCTGTTCCCCTCTAAGAATGATGGGAAACAACAATAAAAGTATTAATGTCCATATAAAAATGGTGACAAAGAATTAAAAAGGAAATTAATTTTGAAACATGGTTTAGAGATGACTCTAATCACTTGTAAGTTGATTAATTGACCTTAACTCCCGTTACAAGCTTAACCAAGGCAAGATAAGGTGAGTACGGGACGTCTTGGGCTTGGGGGAAAACAATGGCATGGCATCTATCGGTTACAATCGGAAGATTGAAGGAAAAGATGGGTTTGTTTGAGTCAATTCCTCCAATGCTAGACCTGAGATTTGACGGTAAAGGGGGGATGCAGTTGCTGAGATTTTCCTTGAGAAAATGATGTAAACGGCATAGGGTAGAGTCTGATTAGTTGCAATGCACACGGAGGTGCACCTAGGTGGCGATCGGCGGTGACTTGGGAGTTGGAATGACTTTCCTTGTTTCGAAATGTGGTGGATCAAGTCTAATCTTCTGTTCCCCTCTAAGAATGATGGGAAACAACAATAAAAGTATTAATGTCCATATAAAAATGGTGACAAAGAATTAAAAAGGAAATTAATTTTGAAACATGGTTTAGAGATGACTCTAATCACTTGTAAGTTGATTAATTGACCTTAACTCCCGTTACAAGCTTAACCAAGGCAAGATAAGGTGAGTACGGGACGTCTTGGGCTTGGGGGAAAACAATGGCATGGCGTGTGTGGGCTACAATCCGAAGATTGGAGGAAAAGATGGGTTTGTTTGAGTCAATTCGTCCAATGCTAGACCTGAGATTCGACGGTTAAGGGGGGATGCAGTTGCTTAGATTTCCCTTGAGAAAATGGTGTAAACGGCATAGGGTAGAGTCCGATTAGTTGCAATGCACATGGAGGTGCACCTAGATGGCGATTGGCGGTGGCTTGGGGGTTGGAATGACTTTCCTTGTTTCGAAATGTGGTGGATCAAGTCTAATATTCTATTCTCCTCTAAGAATGATGGGAAAGGACATTAAAAGTATTAATGTCTATATAAAAATGGTGAGAAAGAATTAAAAAAGAAATTAATTTTGAAACATGGTTTAGAGATGACTAATCACTTGTAAGTTGATTAATTGACCTTAACTCCAGTTACCAGCTTAACCAAGGCAATATAAGGTGAGTACGGGACGTCTTGGGCTTGGGGGAAAACAATGGCATTGCATCTGTGGGTTACAATCGGAAGATTGAAGGAAGAGATGGGTTTGTTTGAGTCAATTCGTCCAATGCTAGACCTGAGTTTTGAGGGTTAAGGGGGGATGCAGTTGTTGAGATTTCCCTTGAGAAAATGGTGTAAACAGCATAGGGTAGAGTCCGATTAGTTGCAATGCACATGGAGGTGCACCTAGGTGGCGATTGGCGGTGACTTGGGAGTTGGAATGACTTTCCTTGTTTCGAAATCTGGTGGATCAAGTCTAATCTTCTGTTTCCCTCTAAGAATGATGGGAAACAACAATAAAAGTATTAATGTCGATATAAAAATGGTGAGAAAGAATTAAAAAGGAAATTAATTTTGAAACATGGTTTAGAGATGACTCTAATCACTTGTAAGTTGATTAATTGACCTTAACTCCCGTTACAAGCTTAACCAAGGCAAGATAAGGTGAGTACGGGACGTCTTGGGCTTGGGGGAAAACAATGGCATGGCATCTGTGGGTTACAATCGGAAGATTGAAGGAAAAGATGGGTTTGTTTGAGTCAATTCTTCCAATGCTAGACCTGACATTTGACGGTTAAGGGGGGATGCAGTTGCTGAGATTTCCCTTGAGAAAATGGTGTAAACGGCATAGGGTAGAGTCCGATTAGTTGCAATGCACATGGAGGTGCACCTAGGTGGCGATTGGCGGTGATTTGGGAGTTGGAATGACTTTCCTTGTTTCGAAATGTGGTGGATCAAGTCTAATCTTCTGTTCCCCTCTAAGAATGATGGGAAACAACAATAAAAGTATTAATGTCCATATAAAAATGGTGAGAAAGAATTAAAAAGGAAATTAATTTTGAAACATGGTTTAGAGATGACTCTAATCACTTGTAAGTTGATTAATTGACCTTAACTCCCGTTACAAGCTTAACCAAGGCAAGATAAGGTGAGTACGGGACGTCTTGGGCTTGGGGGAAAACAATGGCATGGCATCTATCGGTTACAATCGGAAGATTGAAGGAAAAGATGGGTTTGTTTCAGTCAATTCCTCCAATGCTAGACCTGAGATTTGACGGTAAAGGGGGGATGCAGTTGCTGAGATTTTCCTTGAGAAAATGATGTAAACGGCATAGGGTAGAGTCTGATTAGTTGCAATGCACACGGAGGTGCACCTAGGTGGCGATCGGCGGTGACTTGGGAGTTGGAATGACTTTCCTTGTTTCGAAATGTGGTGGATCAAGTCTAATCTTCTGTTCCCCTCTAAGAATGATGGGGAAGGACAATAAAAGTATTAATGTCCATATAAAAATGGTGCGAAAGAATTAAATAGGAAATTAATTTTGAAACATGGTTTAGAGATGACTCTAATCACTTGTAAGTTGATTAATTGACCTTAACTCCCGTTACAAGCTTAACCAAGGCAAGATAAGGTGAGTACGGGACGTCTTGGGCTTGGGGGAAAACAATGGCATGGCATCTGTGGGTTACAATCGGAAGATTGAAGGAAAAGATGGGTTTGTTTGAGTGAATTCGTCCAATGCTAGACCTGAGATTTGACGGTTAAGGTGGGATGTAGTTGCTGAGATTTCCCTTGAGAAAATGGTGTAAACGGCATAGGGTAGAGTCCGATTAGTTGCAATGCACATGGAGGTGCACCTAGATGGCGATTGGCGGTGGCTTGGGGGTTGCAATGACTTTCCTTGTTTCGAAATGTGGTGGATCAAGTCTAATCTTCTATTCTCCTCTAAGAATGATGGGAAAGGTCATTAAAAGTATTAATGTCTATATAAAAATGGTGAGAAAGAATTAAAAAGAAAATTAATTTTGAAACATGGTTTAGAGATGACTAATCACTTGTAAGTTGATTAATTGACCTTAACTCCCGTTACAAGCTTAACCAAGGCAAGATAAGGTGAGTACGGGACGTCTTGGGCTTGGGGGAAAACAATGGCATGGCATCTGTGGGTTACAATCGGAAGATTGAAGGAAAAGATGGGTTTGTTTGAGTCAATTCGTCCAATGCTAGATCTGAGATTTGACGGTTAAGGGGGGATGCTGTTGCTGAGATTTCCCTTGAGAAAATGGTGTAAACGGCATAGGGTAGAGTCCGATTAGTTACAATGCACATGGAGGTGAACCTAGGTGGCGATTGGCGGTGACTTGGGAGTTGGAATGACTTTCCTTGTTTCGAAATGCGGTGGATCAAGTCTAATCTTCTATTCTCCTCTAAGAATGAGGGGAAAGGACAATAAAAATATTAATGTCCATATAAAAATGGTGACAAAGAATTAAAAATGAAGTTAAGTTTGAAACGTGGTTTAGAGATGACTAATCACTTTTAAGTTGATTAATTGAACTTAACTCCCGTTATAAGCTTAACGAAGGCAAGTTAAGGTGAGTACGGGACGTCTTGGGCATGGGGGAAAACAATGGCATGGCATCTGTGGGTTACAATCGGAAGATTGAAGGAAAAGATGGGTTTGTTTGAGTCAATTCGTCCAATGCTAGACCTGAGATTTGACGGTTAAGGGGGGATGCAGTTGCTGAGATTTCCCATTGAGAAAATGGTCTTAACGGCATAGGGTAGAGTCCGATTAGTTGCAATGCACATGGAGGTGCACCTAGGTGGCGATTGGCGGTGACTTGGGAGTTGGAATGACTTTCCTTGTTTCGAAATGTGGTGGATCAAGTCTAATCTTCTGTTCCCCTCTAAGAATGATGGGAAACAACAATAAAAGTATTAATGTCCATATAAAAATGGTGAGAATGAATTAAAAAGGAAATTAATTTTGAAACATGGTTTAGAGATGACTCTAATCACTTGTAAGTTGATTAATTGACCTTAACTCCCGTTACAAGCTTAACCAAGGCAAGATAAGGTGAGTACGGGACGTCTTGGGCTTGGGGGAAAACAATGGCATGGCATCTGTGGGTTACAATCGGAAGATTGAAGGAAAAGATGGGTTTGTTTGAGTCAATTCGTCCAATGCTAGAGCTGAGATTTGACGGTTAAGGGGGGATGTTGTTGCTGAGATTTCCCTTGAGAAAATGGTGTAAACGGCATAGGGTAGAGTCCGATTAGTTGCAATGCACATGGAGGTGAACCTAGGTGGCGATTGGCGGTGACTTGGGAGTTGGAATGACTTTCCTTGTTTCGAAATGTGGTGGACCAAGTCTAATCTTCTATTCTCCTCTAAGAATGAGGGGAAAGGACAATAAAAGTATTAATGTCCATATAAAAATGGTGACAAAGAAATAAAAATGAAGTTAAGTTTGAAACATGGTTTAGAGATGACTAATCACTTTTAAGTTGATTAATTGACCTTAACTCCCGTTATAAGCTTAACGAAGGCAAGTTAAGGTGAGTACGGGACGTCTTGGGCATGGGGGAAAACAATGGCATGGCATCTGTGGGTTACAATCGGAAGATTGAAGGAAAAGATGGGTTTGTTTGAGTCAATTCGTCCAATGCGAGACCTGAGTTTCGACGGCTAAGGGGGGGATGCCGTTGCTGAGATTTCCCATTGAGAAAATGGTCTTAACGGCATAGGGTAGAGTCCGAATAGTTGCAATGCACATGGAGGTGCACCTAGATGGCGATTGGCGGTGGCTTGGGGGTTGGAATGACTTTCTTTGTTTCGAAATGTGGTGGATCAAGTCTAATCTTCTATTCTCCTCTAAGAATGATGGGAAACAACATTAAAAGTATTAATGTCCATATAAAAATGGTGAGAAAGAATTAAAAATGAAATTAAGCTTGAAACATTGTTTAGAGATGACTAATCACTTGTAAGTTGATTAATTGACCTTAACTCCCGTTACAAGCTTAACCAAGGCAAGATAAGTTGAGTACGGGACGTCCTGGGCTTGGGGGAAAACAATGGCATGGCATCTGAGGGTTACAATCGGAAGTTTCAAGGAAAAGATGGGCTTGTTTGAGTCAATTCGTCTAACGCTAGCCTTGAATTTCGACGGTTAAGGGGGGGATGTAGTTGCTGAGATTTCCCTTGAGAAAATGACGTAAACGGCATAGGGTAGAGTTGGATTCGCTGCAATGCACTTGGAGGTGCACCTAGGTGGTGATTAGCGGGGACTGGGCGTTGGAATGGCTTTCCTTGTTTTGAAAACTGGTAAATCAAGTCTAATTTCTAATTTACCCAGAGAATGATGGGAAACAACAATAAAAGTATTAATGTCCATATAAAAATGGTGGCAAAGAATTGAAAAGCAAATTAAGCTTGAAACATGGTTTCGACATGAGTAATTGGTTGTAAGTTAATTAATTCCCTTAACACCGGTTACAAGTTTCACCAAGGCTAGATAAGGCACATCTAGGGCTACAATTGGAAGAACGATTCAAAAGACAGGTCTCTTCATGTCAGTTCTTCCCAAGCTAGAAATGAACTAGATGGTTAAGGTGGGATACATTTGAGGAGATTTCACTTGAGAAATTAGTGTGAACGGCATAGGCTGGGGTCCGATTAGTTGCAACGCACATGGAGATGCACGTAGGTGCTGATTGGCGGTGACTTGGGAGTTGGAATGACTTTCCTTGTTTTGAAATGTGGCGGATCAAGTCCAATCTTGTATTCTCCTCTAAGAATGATGGGAAACAACAATAAAAGTATTAATGGCCATATAAAAATAGTGAGAAAAATTCAAAAGGATATTAATTTTGAAACATGGTTTCGAGACTAATCACTTGTAAGTTGATTAATTGACCTTAACTCCCGTTACAAGCTTAACCAAGGCAAGATAAGGTGAGTACGGGACGTCTTGGGCTTTGGGGAAAACAATGGCATGGCGTCTGTGGGTTACAATCAGAAGATTGAGGGAAAAGATGGGTTTGTTTGAGTCAATTCGTCCAATGCTAGACCTGAGATTTGACGGTTAAGGGGGGATGCAGTTGCTTAGATTTCCCTTGAGAAAATGGTGTAAACGGCATAGGTTGAGTCCGATCAGTTGCAATGCACATGGAGGTGAACCTAGGTGGCGATTGGCGGTGACTTGGGCGTTGGAATGACTTTTCTTGTTTCGAAATGTGGTGGATCAAGTCTAATCTTCTATTCTCCTCTGAGAATGAGGGGAAAGGACAATAAAAGTATTAATGTCCATATAAAAATGGTGACAAAGAAATAAAAATGAAGTTAAGTTTGAAACATGGTTTAGAGATGACTAATCACTTTTAAGTTGATTAATTGACCTTAACTCCCGTTATAAGCTTAACGAAGGCAAGTTAAGGTGAGTACGGGACGTCTTGGGCATGGGGGAAAACAATGGCATGGCATCTGTGGGTTACAATCGGAAGATTGAAGGAAAAGATGGGTTTGTTTGAGTCAATTCGTCCAATGCGAGACCTGAGTTTCGACGGCTAAGGGGGGGATGCCGTTGCTGAGATTTCCCATTGAGAAAATGGTCTTAACGGCATAGGGTAGAGTCCGAATAGTTGCAATGCACATGGAGGTGCACCTAGATGGCGATTGGCGGTGGCTTGGGGGTTGGAATGACTTTCTTTGTTTCGAAATGTGGTGGATCAAGTCTAATCTTCTATTCTCCTCTAAGAATGATGGGAAACAACATTAAAAGTATTAATGTCCATATAAAAATGGTGAGAAAGAATTAAAAATGAAATTAAGCTTGAAACATTGTTTAGAGATGACTAATCACTTCTAAGTTGATTAATTGACCTTAACTCCCGTTACAAGCTTAACCAAGGCAAGATAAGTTGAGTACGGGACGTCCTGGGCTTGGGGGAAAACAATGGCATGGCATCTGAGGGTTACAATCGGAAGTTTCAAGGAAAAGATGGGCTTGTTTGAGTCAATTCGTCTAACGCTATCCTTGAATTTCGACAGTTAAGGGGGGGATGTAGTTGCTGAGATTTCCCTTGAGAAAATGACGTAAACGGCATAGGGTAGAGTTCGATTCGCTGCAATGCACTTGGAGGTGCACCTAGGTGGTGATTAGCGGGGACTGGGCGTTGGAATGGCTTTCCTTGTTTTGAAAACTGGTAAATAAAGTCTAATTTCTAATTTACCCAGAGAATGATGGGAAACAACAATAAAAGTATTAATGTCCATATAAAAATGGTGGCAAAGAATTGAAAAGCAAATTAAGCTTGAAACATGGTTTCGACATGAGTAATCGGTTGTAAGTTAATTAATTCCCTTAACACCGGTTACAAGTTTCACCAAGGCTAGATAAGGCACATCTAGGGCTACAATTGAAAGAACGATACAAAAGACAGGTCTCTTCATGTCAGTTCTTCCCAAGCTAGAAATGAACAAGATGGTTAAGGTGGGATACATTTGAGGAGATTTCACTTGAGAAATTAGTGTGAACGGCATAGGCTGGGGTCCGATTAGTTGCAACGCACATGGAGATGCACGTAGGTGCTGATTGGCGGTGACTTGGGAGTTGGAATGACTTTCCTTGTTTCGAAATGTGGCGGATCAAGTCCAATCTTGTATTCTCCTCTAAGAATGACGGGAAACAACAATAAAAGTATTAATGGCCATATAAAAATAGTGAGAAAGAATTCAAAAGGATATTAATTTTGAAACATGGTTTCGAGACTAATCACTTGTAAGTTGATTAATTGACCTTAACTCCCGTTACAAGCTTAACCAAGGCAAGATAAGGTGAGTACGGGACGTCTTGGGCTTGGGGGAAAACAATGGCATGGCGTCTGTGGGTTACAATCAGAAGATTGAGGGAAAAGATGGGTTTGTTTGAGTCAATTCGTCCAATGCTAGACCTGAGATTTGACGGTTAAGGGGGGATGCAGTTGCTTAGATTTCCCTTGAGAAAATGGTGTAAACGGCATAGGTTGAGTCCGATCAGTTGCAATGCACATGGAGGTGAACCTAGGTGGCGATTGGCGGTGACTTGGGAGTTGGAATGACTTTCCTTGTTTCGAAATGTGGTGGATCAAGTCTAATCTTCTATTCTCCTCTGAGAATGAGGGGAAAGGACTATAAAAGTATTAATGTCCATATAAAAATGGTGACAAAGAAATAAAAATGAAGTTAAGTTTGAAACATGGTTTAGAGATGACTAATCACTTTTAAGTTGATTAATTGACCTTAACTCCCGTTATAAGCTTAACGAAGGCAAGTTAAGGTGAGTACGGGACGTCTTGGGCATGGGGGAAAACAATGGCATGGCATCTGTGGGTTACAATCGGAAGATTGAAGGAAAAGATGGGTTTGTTTGAGTCAATTCGTCCAATGCTAGACCTGAGTTTCGACGGCTAAGGGGGGGATGCCGTTGCTGAGATTTCCCATTGAGAAAATGGTCTTAACGGCATAGGGTAGAGTCCGAATAGTTGCAATGCACATGGAGGTGCACCTAGATGGCGATTGGCGGTGGCTTGGGGGTTGGAATGACTTTCTTTGTTTCGAAATGTGGTGGATCAAGTCTAATCTTCTATTCTCCTCTAAGAATGATGGGAAACAACATTAAAAGTATTAATGTCCATATAAAAATGGTGAGAAAGAATTAAAAATGAAATTAAGCTTGAAACATTGTTTAGAGATGACTAATCACTTCTAAGTTGATTAATTGACCTTAACTCCCGTTACAAGCTTAACCAAGGCAAGATAAGTTGAGTACGGGACGTCCTGGGCTTGGGGGAAAACAATGGCATGGCATCTGAGGGTTACAATCGGAAGTTTCAAGGAAAAGATGGGCTTGTTTGAGTCAATTCGTCTAACGCTATCCTTGAATTTCGACGGTTAAGGGGGGGATGTAGTTGCTGAGATTTCCCTTGAGAAAATGACGTAAACGGCATAGGGTAGAGTTCGATTCGCTGCAATGCACTTGGAGGTGCACCTAGGTGGTGATTAGCGGGGACTGGGCGTTGGAATGGCTTTCCTTGTTTTGAAAACTGGTAAATAAAGTCTAATTTCTAATTTACCCAGAGAATGATGGGAAACAACAATAAAAGTATTAATGTCCATATAAAAATGGTGGCAAAGAATTGAAAAGCAAATTAAGCTTGAAACATGGTTTCGACATGAGTAATCGGTTGTAAGTTAATTAATTCCCTTAACACCGGTTACAAGTTTCACCAAGGCTAGATAAGGCACATCTAGGGCTACAATTGAAAGAACGATACAAAAGACAGGTCTCTTCATGTCAGTTCTTCCCAAGCTAGAAATGAACAAGATGGTTAAGGTGGGATACATTTGAGGAGATTTCACTTGAGAAATTAGTGTGAACGGCATAGGCTGGGGTCCGATTAGTTGCAACGCACATGGAGATGCACGTAGGTGCTGATTGGCGGTGACTTGGGAGTTGGAATGACTTTCCTTGTTTCGAAATGTGGCGGATCAAGTCCAATCTTGTATTCTCCTCTAAGAATGACGGGAAACAACAATAAAAGTATTAATGGCCATATAAAAATAGTGAGAAAGAATTCAAAAGGATATTAATTTTGAAACATGGTTTCGAGACTAATCACTTGTAAGTTGATTAATTGACCTTAACTCCCGTTACAAGCTTAACCAAGGCAAGATAAGGTGAGTACGGGACGTCTTGGGCTTGGGGGAAAACAATGGCATGGCGTCTGTGGGTTACAATCAGAAGATTGAGGGAAAAGATGGGTTTGTTTGAGTCAATTCGTCCAATGCTAGACCTGAGATTTGACGGTTAAGGGGGGATGCAGTTGCTTAGATTTCCCTTGAGAAAATGGTGTAAACGGCATAGGTTGAGTCCGATCAGTTGCAATGCACATGGAGGTGAACCTAGGTGGCGATTGGCGGTGACTTGGGAGTTGGAATGACTTTCCTTGTTTCGAAATGTGGTGGATCAAGTCTAATCTTCTATTCTCCTCTGAGAATGAGGGGAAAGGACTATAAAAGTATTAATGTCCATATAAAAATGGTGACAAAGAAATAAAAATGAAGTTAAGTTTGAAACATGGTTTAGAGATGACTAATCACTTTTAAGTTGATTAATTGACCTTAACTCCCGTTATAAGCTTAACGAAGGCAAGTTAAGGTGAGTACGGGACGTCTTGGGCATGGGGGAAAACAATGGCATGGCATCTGTGGGTTACAATCGGAAGATTGAAGGAAAAGATGGGTTTGTTTGAGTCAATTCGTCCAATGCTAGACCTGAGTTTCGACGGCTAAGGGGGGGATGCCGTTGCTGAGATTTCCCATTGAGAAAATGGTCTTAACGGCATAGGGTAGAGTCCGAATAGTTGCAATGCACATGGAGGTGCACCTAGATGGCGATTGGCGGTGGCTTGGGGGTTGGAATGACTTTCTTTGTTTCGAAATGTGGTGGATCAAGTCTAATCTTCTATTCTCCTCTAAGAATGATGGGAAACAACATTAAAAGTATTAATGTCCATATAAAAATGGTGAGAAAGAATTAAAAATGAAATTAAGCTTGAAACATTGTTTAGAGATGACTAATCACTTGTAAGTTGATTAATTGACCTTAACTCCCGTTACAAGCTTAACCAAGGCAAGATAAGGTGAGTACGGGACGTCCTGGGCTTGGGGGAAAACAATGGCATGGCATCTGAGGG
Organism: Carya illinoinensis; assembly: GCF_018687715.1. Lineage (NCBI taxonomy): Eukaryota > Viridiplantae > Streptophyta > Magnoliopsida > Fagales > Juglandaceae > Carya > Carya illinoinensis. The sequence goes on along the minus strand of NC_056757.1, from coordinate 15,475,749 downwards.
TTACAATCGGAAGTTTCAAGGAAAAGATGGGTTTGTTTACTCAATTCGTCTAACGCTAGACTTGAATTTCGACAGTTAAGGGGGGGATGTAGTTGCTGAGATTTCCCTTGAGAAAATGACGTAAACGGCACAGGGTAGAGTTCGATTCGCTGCAATGCACTTGGAGGTGCACCTAGGTGGTGATTAGCGGTGACTGGGCGTTGGAATGGCTTTCCTTGTTTTGAAAACTGGTAAATAAAGTCTAATTTCTAATTTACCCAGAGAATGATGGGAAACAACAATAAAAGTATTAATGTCCATATAAAAATGGTGGCAAAGAATTGAAAAGCAAATTAAGCTTGAAACATGGTTTCGACATGAGTAATCGGTTGTAAGTTAATTAATTCCCTTAACATCGGTTACAAGTTTCACCAAGGCTAGATAAGGCACATCTAGGGCTACAATTGAAAGAACGATACAAAAGACAGGTCTCTTCATGTCAGTTCTTCCCAAGCTAGAAATGAACTAGATGGTTAAGGTGGGATACATTTGAGGAGATTTCACTTGAGAAATTAGTGTGAACGGCATAGGCTGGGGTCCGATTAGTTGCAACGCACATGGAGATGCACGTAGGTGCTGATTGGCGGTGACTTGGGAGTTGGAATGACTTTCCTTGTTTCGAAATGTGGCGGATCAAGTCCAATCTTGTATTCTCCTCTAAGAATGATGGGAAACAACAATAAAAGTATTAATGGCCATATAAAAATAGTGAGAAAGAATTCAAAAGGATATTAATTTTGAAACATGGTTTCGAGACTAATCACTTGTAAGTTGATTAATTGAACTTAACTCCCGTTACAAGCTTAACCAAGGCAAGATAAGGTGAGTACGGGACGTCTTGGGCTTGGGGGAAAACAATGGCATGGCGTCTGTGGGTTACAATCAGAAGATTGAAGGAAAAGATGGGTTTGTTTGAGTCAATTCGTCCAATGCTAGACCTGAGATTTGACGGTTAAGGGGGGATGCAATTGCTTAGATTTCCCTTGAGAAAATGGTGTAAACGGCATAGGTTGAGTCCGATCAGTTGCAATGCACATGGAGGTGAACCTAGGTGGCGATTGGCGGTGACTTGGGAGTTGGAATGACTTTCCTTGTTTCGAAATGTGGTGGATCAAGTCTAATCTTCTATTCTCCTCTGAGAATGAGGGGAAAGGACAATAAAAGTATTAATGTCCATATAAAAATGGTGACAAAGAAATAAAAATGAAGTTAAGTTTGAAACATGGTTTAGAGATGACTAATCACTTTTAAGTTGATTAATTGACCTTAACTCCCGTTATACGCTTAACGAAGGCAAGTTAAGGTGAGTACGGGACGTCTTGGGCATGGGGGAAAACAATGGCATGGCATCTGTGGGTTACAATCGGAAGATTGAAGGAAAAGATGGGTTTGTTTGAGTCAATTCGTCCAATGCTAGACCTGAGTTTCGACGGTTAAGGGGGGGATGCCGTTGCTGAGATTTCCCATTGAGAAAATGGTCTTAACGGCATAGGGTAGAGTCCGAATAGTTGCAATGCACATGGAGGTGCACCTAGATGGCGATTGGCGGTGGCTTGGGGGTTGGAATGACTTTCTTTGTTTCGAAATGTGGTGGATCAAGTCTAATCTTCTATTCTCCTCTAAGAATGATGGGAAACAACATTAAAAGTATTAATGTCCATATAAAAATGGTGAGAAACAGTTAAAAATGAAATTAAGCTTGAAACATTGTTTAGAGATGACTAATCACTTGTAAGTTGATTAATTGACCTTAACTCCCGTTACAAGCTTAACCAAGGCAAGATAAGGTGAGTACGGGATGTCCTGGGCTTGGGGGAAAACAATGGCATGGCATCTGAGGGTTACAATCGGAAGTTTCAAGGAAAAGATGCGTTTGTTTGAGTCAATTCGTCTAACGCTAGACTTGAATTTCGACGGTTAAGGGGGGGATGTAGTTGCTGAGAATTCCCTTGAGAAAATTACGTAAACGGCATAGGGTAGAGTTCGATTCGCTGCAATGCACTTGGAGGTGCACCTAGGTGGTGATTAGCGGTGACTGGGCGTTGGAATGGCTTTCCTTGTTTTGAAAACTGGTAAATAAAGTCTAATTTCTAATTTACCCAGAGAATGATGGGAAACAACAATAAAAGTATTAATGTCCATATAAAAATGGTGGCAAAGAATTGAAAAGCAAATTAAGCTTGAAACATGGTTTCGACATGAGTAATCGGTTGTAAGTTAATTAATTCCCTTAACACCGGTTACAAGTTTCACCAAGGCTAGATAAGGCACATCTAGGGCTACAATTGAAAGAACGATACAAAAGACAGGTCTCTTCATGTCAGTTCTTCCCAAGCTAGAAATGAACAAGATGGTTAAGGTGGGATACATTTGAGGAGATTTCACTTGAGAAATTAGTGTGAACGGCATAGGCTGGGGTCCGATTAGTTGCAACGCACATGGAGATGCACGTAGGTGCTGATTGGCGGTGACTTGGGAGTTGGAATGACTTTCCTTGTTTCGAAATGTGGCGGATCAAGTCCAATCTTGTATTCTCCTCTAAGAATGATGGGAAACAACAATAAAAGTATTAATGGCCATATAAAAATAGTGAGAAAGAATTCAAAAGGATATTAATTTTGAAACATGGTTTCGAGACTAATCACTTGTAAGTTGATTAATTGACCTTAACTCCCGTTACAAGCTTAACCAAGGCAAGATAAGGTGAGTACGGGACGTCTTGGGCTTGGGGGAAAACAATGGCATGGCGTCTGTGGGTTACAATCAGAAGATTGAAGGAAAATATGGGTTTGTTTGAGTCAATTCGTCCAATGCTAGACCTGAGATTTGACGGTTAAGGGGGGATGCAGTTGCTTAGATTTCCCTTGAGAAAATGGTGTAAACGGCATAGGTTGAGTCCGATCAGTTGCAATGCACATGGAGGTGAACCTAGGTGGCGATTGGCGGTGACTTGGGAGTTGGAATGACTTTCCTTGTTTCGAAATGTGGTGGATCAAGTCTAATCTTCTATTCTCCTCTGAGAATGAGGGGAAAGGACTATAAAAGTATTAATGTCCATATAAAAATGGTGACAAAGAAATAAAAATGAAGTTAAGTTTGAAACATGGTTTAGAGATGACTAATCACTTTTAAGTTGATTAATTGACCTTAACTCCCGTTATAAGCTTAACGAAGGCAAGTTAAGGTGAGTACGGGACGTCTTGGGCATGGGGGAAAACAATGGCATGGCATCTGTGGGTTACAATCGGAAGATTGAAGGAAAAGATGGGTTTGTTTGAGTCAATTCGTCCAATGCTAGACCTGAGTTTCGACGGTTAAGGGGGGGATGTCGTTGCTGAGATTTCCCATTGAGAAAATGGTCTTAACGGCATAGGGTAGAGTCCGAATAGTTGCAATGCACATGGAGGTGCACCTAGATGGCGATTGGCGGTGGCTTGGGGGTTGGAATGACTTTCTTTGTTTCGAAATGTGGTGGATCAAGTCTAATCTTCTATTCTCCTCTAAGAATGATGGGAAACAACATTAAAAGTATTAATGTCCATATAAAAATGATGAGAAAGAATTAAAAATGAAATTAAGCTTGAAACATTGTTTAGAGATGACTAATCACTTGTAAGTTGATTAATTGACCTTAACTCCCGTTACAAGCTTAACCAAGGCAAGATAAGGTGAGTACGGGACGTCCTGGGCTTGGGGGAAAACAATGGCATGGCATCTGAGGGTTACAATCGGAAGTTTCAAGGAAAAGATGGGTTTGTTTGAGTCAATTCGTCTAACGCTAGACTTGAATTTCGACGGTTAAGGGGGGGATGTAGTTGCTGAGATTTCCCTTGAGAAAATGACGTAAACGGCACAGGGTAGAGTTCGATTCGCTGCAATGCACTTGGAGGTGCACCTAGGTGGTGATTAGCGGTGACTGGGCGTTGGAATGGCTTTCCTTGTTTTGAAAACTGGTAAATCAAGTCTAATTTCTAATTTACCCAGAGAATGATGGGAAACAACAATAAAAGTATTAATGTCCATATAAAAATGGTGGCAAAGAATTGAAAAGCAAATTAAGCTTGAAACATGGTTTCGACATGAGTAATCGGTTGTAAGTTAATTAATTCCCTTAACATCGGTTACAAGTTTCACCAAGGCTAGATAAGGCACATCTAGGGCTACAATTGAAAGAACGATACAAAAGACAGGTCTCTTCATGTCAGTTCTTCCCAAGCTAGAAATGAACTAGATGGTTAAGGTGGGATACATTTGAGGAGATTTCACTTGAGAAATTAGTGTGAACGGCATAGGCTGGGGTCCGATTAGTTGCAACGCACATGGAGATGCACGTAGGTGCTGATTGGCGGTGACTTGGGAGTTGGAATGACTTTCCTTGTTTCGAAATGTGGCGGATCAAGTCCAATCTTGTATTCTCCTCTAAGAATGATGGGAAACAACAATAAAAGTATTAATGGCCATATAAAAATAGTGAGAAAGAATTCAAAAGGATATTAATTTTGAAACATGGTTTCGAGACTAATCACTTGTAAGTTGATTAATTGAACTTAACTCCCGTTACAAGCTTAACCAAGGCAAGATAAGGTGAGTACGGGACGTCTTGGGCTTGGGGGAAAACAATGGCATGGCGTCTGTGGGTTACAATCAGAAGATTGAAGGAAAAGATGGGTTTGTTTGAGTCAATTCGTCCAATGCTAGACCTGAGATTTGACGGTTAAGGGGGGATGCAATTGCTTAGATTTCCCTTGAGAAAATGGTGTAAACGGCATAGGTTGAGTCCGATCAGTTGCAATGCACATGGAGGTGAACCTAGGTGGCGATTGGCGGTGACTTGGGAGTTGGAATGACTTTCCTTGTTTCGAAATGTGGTGGATCAAGTCTAATCTTCTATTCTCCTCTGAGAATGAGGGGAAAGGACAATAAAAGTATTAATGTCCATATAAAAATGGTGACAAAGAAATAAAAATGAAGTTAAGTTTGAAACATGGTTTAGAGATGACTAATCACTTTTAAGTTGATTAATTGACCTTAACTCCCGTTATACGCTTAACGAAGGCAAGTTAAGGTGAGTACGGGACGTCTTGGGCATGGGGGAAAACAATGGCATGGCATCTGTGGGTTACAATCGGAAGATTGAAGGAAAAGATGGGTTTGTTTGAGTCAATTCGTCCAATGCTAGACCTGAGTTTCGACGGTTAAGGGGGGGATGCCGTTGCTGAGATTTCCCATTGAGAAAATGGTCTTAACGGCATAGGGTAGAGTCCGAATAGTTGCAATGCACATGGAGGTGCACCTAGATGGCGATTGGCGGTGGCTTGGGGGTTGGAATGACTTTCTTTGTTTCGAAATGTGGTGGATCAAGTCTAATCTTCTATTCTCCTCTAAGAATGATGGGAAACAACATTAAAAGTATTAATGTCCATATAAAAATGGTGAGAAACAGTTAAAAATGAAATTAAGCTTGAAACATTGTTTAGAGATGACTAATCACTTGTAAGTTGATTAATTGACCTTAACTCCCGTTACAAGCTTAACCAAGGCAAGATAAGGTGAGTACGGGATGTCCTGGGCTTGGGGGAAAACAATGGCATGGCATCTGAGGGTTACAATCGGAAGTTTCAAGGAAAAGATGCGTTTGTTTGAGTCAATTCGTCTAACGCTAGACTTGAATTTCGACGGTTAAGGGGGGGATGTAGTTGCTGAGAATTCCCTTGAGAAAATTACGTAAACGGCATAGGGTAGAGTTCGATTCGCTGCAATGCACTTGGAGGTGCACCTAGGTGGTGATTAGCGGTGACTGGGCGTTGGAATGGCTTTCCTTGTTTTGAAAACTGGTAAATAAAGTCTAATTTCTAATTTACCCAGAGAATGATGGGAAACAACAATAAAAGTATTAATGTCCATATAAAAATGGTGGCAAAGAATTGAAAAGCAAATTAAGCTTGAAACATGGTTTCGACATGAGTAATCGGTTGTAAGTTAATTAATTCCCTTAACACCGGTTACAAGTTTCACCAAGGCTAGATAAGGCACATCTAGGGCTACAATTGAAAGAACGATACAAAAGACAGGTCTCTTCATGTCAGTTCTTCCCAAGCTAGAAATGAACAAGATGGTTAAGGTGGGATACATTTGAGGAGATTTCACTTGAGAAATTAGTGTGAACGGCATAGGCTGGGGTCCGATTAGTTGCAACGCACATGGAGATGCACGTAGGTGCTGATTGGCGGTGACTTGGGAGTTGGAATGACTTTCCTTGTTTCGAAATGTGGCGGATCAAGTCCAATCTTGTATTCTCCTCTAAGAATGATGGGAAACAACAATAAAAGTATTAATGGCCATATAAAAATAGTGAGAAAGAATTCAAAAGGATATTAATTTTGAAACATGGTTTCGAGACTAATCACTTGTAAGTTGATTAATTGACCTTAACTCCCGTTACAAGCTTAACCAAGGCAAGATAAGGTGAGTACGGGACGTCTTGGGCTTGGGGGAAAACAATGGCATGGCGTCTGTGGGTTACAATCAGAAGATTGAAGGAAAATATGGGTTTGTTTGAGTCAATTCGTCCAATGCTAGACCTGAGATTTGACGGTTAAGGGGGGATGCAGTTGCTTAGATTTCCCTTGAGAAAATGGTGTAAACGGCATAGGTTGAGTCCGATCAGTTGCAATGCACATGGAGGTGAACCTAGGTGGCGATTGGCGGTGACTTGGGAGTTGGAATGACTTTCCTTGTTTCGAAATGTGGTGGATCAAGTCTAATCTTCTATTCTCCTCTGAGAATGAGGGGAAAGGACTATAAAAGTATTAATGTCCATATAAAAATGGTGACAAAGAAATAAAAATGAAGTTAAGTTTGAAACATGGTTTAGAGATGACTAATCACTTTTAAGTTGATTAATTGACCTTAACTCCCGTTATAAGCTTAACGAAGGCAAGTTAAGGTGAGTACGGGACGTCTTGGGCATGGGGGAAAACAATGGCATGGCATCTGTGGGTTACAATCGGAAGATTGAAGGAAAAGATGGGTTTGTTTGAGTCAATTCGTCCAATGCTAGACCTGAGTTTCGACGGTTAAGGGGGGGATGCCGTTGCTGAGATTTCCCATTGAGAAAATGGTCTTAACGGCATAGGGTAGAGTCCGAATAGTTGCAATGCACATGGAGGTGCACCTAGATGGCGATTGGCGGTGGCTTGGGGGTTGGAATGACTTTCTTTGTTTCGAAATGTGGTGGATCAAGTCTAATCTTCTATTCTCCTCTAAGAATGATGGGAAACAACATTAAAAGTATTAATGTCCATATAAAAATGATGAGAAAGAATTAAAAATGAAATTAAGCTTGAAACATTGTTTAGAGATGACTAATCACTTGTAAGTTGATTAATTGACCTTAACTCCCGTTACAAGCTTAACCAAGGCAAGATAAGGTGAGTACGGGACGTCCTGGGCTTGGGGGAAAACAATGGCATGGCATCTGAGGGTTACAATCGGAAGTTTCAAGGAAAAGATGGGTTTGTTTGAGTCAATTCGTCTAACGCTAGACTTGAATTTCGACGGTTAAGGGGGGGATGTAGTTGCTGAGATTTCCCTTGAGAAAATGACGTAAACGGCATAGGGTAGTGTTCGATTCGCTGCAATGCACTTGGAAGTGCACCTAGGTGGTGATTAGCGGTGACTGGGCGTTGGAATGGCTTTCCTTGTTTTGAAAACTGGTAAATCAAGTCTAATTTCTAATTTACCCAGAGAATGATGGGAAACAACAATAAAAGTATTAATGTCCATAGAAAAATGGTGGCAAAGAATTAAAAAGCAAATTAAGCTTGAAACATGGTTTCGACATGAGTAATCGGTTGTAAGTTAATTAATTCCCTTAACACCGGTTACAAGTTTCACCAAGGCTAGATAAGGCACATCTAGGGCTACAATTGGAAGAACGATACAAAAGACAGGTCTCTTCATGTTAGTTCTTCCCATGCTAGAAATGAACTAGATGGTTAAGGTGGGATACATTTGTTGAGATTTCACTTGAGAAATTAGTGTGAACGGCATAGGCTGGCGTCCGATTAGTTGCAACGCACATGGAGATGCACGTAGGTGTTGATTGGCGGTGACTTGGGAGTTGGAATGACTTTCCTTGTTTCGAAATGTGGCGGATCAAGTCTAATCTTGTATTCTCCTCTAAGAATGATGGGAAACAACAATAAAAGTATTAATGTCCACATAAAAATGCTGAGAAAAAATTAAAAAGGATATTAATTTTGAAACATGGTTTAGAGATGACTAATCACTTGTAAGTTGATTAATTGACCTTAACTCCAGTTACAAGCTTAACCAAGGCAAGATAAGGTGAGTACGGGACGTCTTGGGCTTGGGGGAAAACAATGGCATGGCATCTGTGGGTTACAATCGGAAGATTGAAGGAAGAGATGGGTTTGTTTTGAGTCAATTCGTCCAATGCTAGACCTGAGTTTTGAGGGTTAAGGGGGGATGCTGGTGCTGAGATTTCCCTTGAGAAAATGGTGTAAACGGCATAGGGTAGAGTCCGATTAGTTGCAATGCACATGGAGGTGCACCTAGGTGGCGATTGGCGGTGACTTGGGAGTTGGAATGACTTTCCTTGTTTCGAAATGTGGTGGATCAAGTCTAATCTTCTGTTCGCCTCTAAGAATGATGGGAAACAACAATAAAAGTATTAATATCCATATAAAAATGGTGAGAAAGAATTAAAAAGGAAATTAATTTTGAAACATGGTTTAGAGATGACTCTAATCACTTGTAAGTTGATTAATTGACCTTAACTCCCGTTACAAGCTTAACCAAGGCAAGATAAGGTGAGTACGGGACGTCTTGGGCTTGGGGGAAAACAATGGCATGGCATCTGTGGGTTACAATCGGAAGATTGAAGGAAGAGATGGGTTTGTTTGAGTCAATTCGTCCAATGCTAGACCTGAGTTTTGATGGTTAAGGGGGGATGCAGTTGCTGAGATTTCCCTTGAGAAAATGGTGTAAACGGCATAGGGTAGAGTCCGATTAGTTGCAATGCACATGGAGGTGCACCTAGGTGGCGATTGGCGATGACTTGGGAGTTGGAATCACTTTCCTTGTTTCGAAATGTGGTGGATCAAGTCTAATCTTCTGTTCCCCTCTAAGAATGATGGGAAACAACAATAAAAGTATTAATGTCCATATAAAAATGGTGACAAAGAATTAAAAAGGAAATTAATTTTGAAACATGGTTTAGAGATGACTCTAATCACTTGTAAGTTGATTAATTGACCTTAACTCCCGTTACAAGCTTAACCAAGGCAAGATAAGGTGAGTACGGGACGTCTTGGGCTTGGGGGAAAACAATGGCATGGCATCTGTGGGTTACAATCGGAAGATTGAAGGAAGATATGGGTTTGTTTGAGTCAATTCGTCCAATGCTAGACCTGAGATTTGACGGTTAAGGGGGGATGCAGTTGCTGAGATTTTCCTTGAGAAAATGATGTAAACGGCATAGGGTAGAGTCCGATTAGTTGCAATGCACATGGAGGTGCACCTAGGTGGCGATTGGCGATGACTTGGGAGTTGGAATGACTTTCCTTGTTTCGAAATGTGGTGGATCAAGTCTAATCTTCTGTTCCCAGAATGATGGGAAACAACAATAAAAGTGTTAATGTCCATATAAGAATGGTGAGAAAGAATTAAAAAGGAAATTAATTTTGAAACATGGTTTAGAGATGACTCTAATCACTTGTAAGTTGATTAATTGAGCTTAACTCCCGTTACAAGCTTAACCAAGGCAAGATAAGGTGAGTACGGGACGTCTTGGGCTTGGGGGAAAACAATGGCATGGCATCTGTGGGTTACAAATCGAAGATTGAAGGAAAAGATGGGTTTGTTTGAGTCAATTCGTCCAATGCTAGACCTGAGATTTGACGGTAAAGGGGGGATGCAGTTGCTGAGATTTTCCTTGAGAAAATGATGTAAACGGCATAGGGTAGAGTCTGATTAGTTGCAATGCACATGGAGGTCCACCTAGGTGGCGATCGGCGGTGACTTGGGAGTTGGAATGACTTTCCTTGTTTCGAAATGTGGTGGATCAAGTCTAATCTTCTGTTCCCCTCTAAGAATGATGGGAAAGGACAATAAAAGTATTAATGTCCATATAAAAATGGTGCGAAAGAATTAAAAAGGAAATTAATTTAGAAACATGGTTGAGAGATGACTCTAATCACTTGTAAGTTGATTAATTGACCTTAACTCCCGTTACAAGCTTAACCAAGGCAAGATAAGGTGAGTACGGGACATCTTGGGCTTGGGGGAAAACAATGGCATGGCATCTCGGGGTTACAATCGGAAGATTGAAGGAAGAGATGGGTTTGTTTGAGTCAATTCGTCCAATGCTAGACCTGAGTTTTGATGGTTAAGGGGGGATGCAGTTGCTGAGATTTCCCTTGAGAAAATGGTGTAAACGGCATAGGGTAGAGTCCGATTAGTTGCAATGCACATGGAGGTGCACCTAGGTGGCGATTGGCGATGACTTGGGAGTTGGAATGACTTTCCTTGTTTCGAAATGTGGTGGATCAAGTCTAATCTTCTGTTCCCCTCTAAGAATGATGGGAAACAACAATAAAAGTATTCATGTCCATATAAAAATGGTGACAAAGAATTAAAAAGGAAATTAATTTTGAAACATGGTTTAGAGATGACTCTAATCACTTGTAAGTTGATTAATTGACCTTAACTCCCGTTACAAGCTTAACCAAGGCAAGATAAGGTGAGTACGGGACGTCTTGGGCTTGGGGTAAAACAATGGCATGGCATCTGTGGGTTACAATCGGAAGATTGAAGGAAGATATGGGTTTGTTTGAGTCAATTCGTCCAATGCTAGACCTGAGATTTGACGGTTAAGGGGGGATGCAGTTGCTGAGATTTTCCTTGAGAAAATGATGTAAACGGCATAGGGTAGAGTCTGATTAGTTGCAATGCACATGGAGGTGCACCTAGCGGGCGATCGGCGGTGACTTGGGAGTTGGAATGACTTTCCTTGTTTCGAAATGTAGTGGATCAAGTCTAATCTTCTGTTCCCCTCTAAGAATGATGGGAAAGGACAATAAAAGTATTAATGTCCATATAAAAATGGTGCGAAAGAATTAAAAAGGAAATGAATTTTGAAACATGGTTTTAAGATGACTCTAATCACTTGTAAGTTGATGAATTGACCTTAACTCTCGTTACAAGCTTAAGCAAGGCAAGATAAGGTGAGTACGGGACGTCTTGGGCTTGGGGGAAAACAATGGCATGGCATCTGTGGGTTACAATCGGAAGATTGAAGGAAAAGATGGGTTTGTTTGAGTCAATTCTTCCAATGCTAGACCTGAGATTTGACAGTTAAGGGGGGATGCAGTTGCTGAGATTTCCCTTGAGAAAATGGTGTAAACGGCATAGGGTAGAGTCCGATTACTTGCAATGCACATGGAGGTGCACCTAGGTGGCGATTGGCGATGACTTGGGAGTTGGAATGACTTTCTTTGTTTCGAAATGTGGTGGATCAAGTCTAATCTTCTGTTCCCCTCTAAGAATGATGGGAAACAACAATAAAAGTATTAATGTCCATATAAAAATGGTGAGAAAGAATTAAAAAGGAAATTAATTTTGAAACATGGTTTAGAGATGACTCTAATCACTTGTAAGTTGATTAATTGACCTTAACTCCCGTTACAAGCTTAACCAAGGCAAGATAAGGTGAGTACGAGACGTCTTGGGCTTGGGGGAAAACAATGGCATGGCATCTGTGGGTTACAATCGGAAGATTGAAGGAAGATATGGGTTTGTTTGAGTCAATTCGTCCAATGCTAGACCTGAGATTTGACGGTTAAGGGGGGATGCAGTTGCTGAGATTTTTCTTGAGAAAATGATGTAAACGGCATAGGGTAGAGTCTGATTAGTTGCAATGCACATGGAGGTGCACCTAGGTGGCGATCGGCGGTGACTTGGGAGTTGGAATGACTTTCCTTGTTTCGAAATGTAGTGGATCAAGTCTAATCTTCTGTTCCCCTCTAAGAATGATGGGAAAGGACAATAAAAGTATTAATGTCCATATAAAAATGGTGCGAAAGAATTAAAAAGGAAATGAATTTTGAAACATGGTTTAAAGATGACTCTAATCACTTGTAAGTTGATGAATTGACCTTAACTCTCCTTACAAGCTTAACCAAGGCAAGATAAGGTGAGTACGGGACGTCTTGGGCTTGGGGGAAAACAATGGCATGGCATCTGTGGGTTACAATCGGAAGATTGAAGGAAAAGATGGGTTTGTTTGAGTCAATTCTTCCAATGCTAGACCTGAGATTTGACAGTTAAGGGGGGATGCAGTTGCTGAGATCTCCCTTGAGAAAATGGTGTAAACGGCATAGGGTAGAGTCCGATTAGTTGCAATGCACATGGAGGTGCACCTAGGTGGCGATTGGCGATGACTTTGGAGTTGGAATGACTTTCCTTGTTTCGAAATGTGGTGGATCAAGTCTAATCTTCTGTTCCCCTCTAAGAATGATGGGAAACAACAATAAAAGTATTAATGTCCATATAAGAATGGTGAGAAAGAATTAAAAAGGAAATTAATTTTGAAACATGGTTTAGAGATGACTCTAATCACTTGTAAGTTGATTAATTGACCTTAACTCCCGTTACAAGCTTAACCAAGGCAAGATAAGGTGAGTACGGGACGTCTTGGGCTTGGGGGAAAACAATGGCATGGCATCTGTGGGTTACAATCGGAAGATTGAAGGAAGATATGGGTTTGTTTGAGTCAATTCGTCCAATGCTAGACCTGAGATTTGACGGTTAAGGGGGGATGCAGTTGCTGAGATTTTCCTTGAGAAAATGATGTAAACGGCATAGGGTAGAGTCCGATTAGTTGCAATGCACATGGAGGTGCACCTAGGTGGCGATTGGCGATGACTTGGGAGTTGGAATGACTTTCCTTGTTTCGAAATGTGGTGGATCAAGTCTAATCTTCTGTTCCCAGAATGATGGGAAACAACAATAAAAGTGTTAATGTCCATATAAGAATGGTGAGAAAGAATTAAAAAGGAAATTAATTTTGAAACATGGTTTAGAGATGACTCTAATCACTTGTAAGTTGATTAATTGAGCTTAACTCCCGTTACAAGCTTAACCAAGGCAAGATAAGGTGAGTACGGGACGTCTTGGGCTTGGGGGAAAACAATGGCATGGCATCTGTGGGTTACAAATCGAAGATTGAAGGAAAAGATGGGTTTGTTTGAGTCAATTCGTCCAATGCTAGACCTGAGATTTGACGGTAAAGGGGGGATGCAGTTGCTGAGATTTTCCTTGAGAAAATGATGTAAACGGCATAGGGTAGAGTCTGATTAGTTGCAATGCACATGGAGGTCCACCTAGGTGGCGATCGGCGGTGACTTGGGAGTTGGAATGACTTTCCTTGTTTCGAAATGTGGTGGATCAAGTCTAATCTTCTGTTCCCCTCTAAGAATGATGGGAAAGGACAATAAAAGTATTAATGTCCATATAAAAATGGTGCGAAAGAATTAAAAAGGAAATTAATTTAGAAACATGGTTGAGAGATGACTCTAATCACTTGTAAGTTGATTAATTGACCTTAACTCCCGTTACAAGCTTAACCAAGGCAAGATAAGGTGAGTACGGGACATCTTGGGCTTGGGGGAAAACAATGGCATGGCATCTCGGGCTTACAATCGGAAGATTGAAGGAAGAGATGGGTTTGTTTGAGTCAATTCGTCCAATGCTAGACCTGAGTTTTGATGGTTAAGGGGGGATGCAGTTGCTGAGATTTCCCTTGAGAAAATGGTGTAAACGGCATAGGGTAGAGTCCGATTAGTTGCAATGCACATGGAGGTGCACCTAGGTGGCGATTGGCGATGACTTGGGAGTTGGAATCACTTTCCTTGTTTCGAAATGTGGTGGATCAAGTCTAATCTTCTGTTCCCCTCTAAGAATGATGGGAAACAACAATAAAAGTATTAATGTCCATATAAAAATGGTGACAAAGAATTAAAAAGGAAATTAATTTTGAAACATGGTTTAGAGATGACTCTAATCACTTGTAAGTTGATTAATTGACCTTAACTCCCGTTACAAGCTTAACCAAGGCAAGATAAGGTGAGTACGGGACGTCTTGGGCTTGGGGGAAAACAATGGCATGGCATCTGTGGGTTACAATCGGAAGATTGAAGGAAGATATGGGTTTGTTTGAGTCAATTCGTCCAATGCTAGACCTGAGATTTGACGGTTAAGGGGGGATGCAGTTGCTGAGATTTTCCTTGAGAAAATGATGTAAACGGCATAGGGTAGAGTCCGATTAGTTGCAATGCACATGGAGGTGCACCTAGGTGGCGATTGGCGATGACTTGGGAGTTGGAATGACTTTCCTTGTTTCGAAATGTGGTGGATCAAGTCTAATCTTCTGTTCCCAGAATGATGGGAAACAACAATAAAAGTGTTAATGTCCATATAAGAATGGTGAGAAAGAATTAAAAAGGAAATTAATTTTGAAACATGGTTTAGAGATGACTCTAATCACTTGTAAGTTGATTAATTGAGCTTAACTCCCGTTACAAGCTTAACCAAGGCAAGATAAGGTGAGTACGGGACGTCTTGGGCTTGGGGGAAAACAATGGCATGGCATCTGTGGGTTACAAATCGAAGATTGAAGGAAAAGATGGGTTTGTTTGAGTCAATTCGTCCAATGCTAGACCTGAGATTTGACGGTAAAGGGGGGATGCAGTTGCTGAGATTTTCCTTGAGAAAATGATGTAAACGGCATAGGGTAGAGTCTGATTAGTTGCAATGCACATGGAGGTCCACCTAGGTGGCGATCGGCGGTGACTTGGGAGTTGGAATGACTTTCCTTGTTTCGAAATGTGGTGGATCAAGTCTAATCTTCTGTTCCCCTCTAAGAATGATGGGAAAGGACAATAAAAGTATTAATGTCCATATAAAAATGGTGCGAAAGAATTAAAAAGGAAATTAATTTAGAAACATGGTTGAGAGATGACTCTAATCACTTGTAAGTTGATTAATTGACCTTAACTCCCGTTACAAGCTTAACCAAGGCAAGATAAGGTGAGTACGGGACATCTTGGGCTTGGGGGAAAACAATGGCATGGCATCTCGGGGTTACAATCGGAAGATTGAAGGAAGAGATGGGTTTGTTTGAGTCAATTCGTCCAATGCTAGACCTGAGTTTTGATGGTTAAGGGGGGATGCAGTTGCTGAGATTTCCCTTGAGAAAATGGTGTAAACGGCATAGGGTAGAGTCCGATTAGTTGCAATGCACATGGAGGTGCACCTAGGTGGCGATTGGCGATGACTTGGGAGTTGGAATGACTTTCCTTGTTTCGAAATGTGGTGGATCAAGTCTAATCTTCTGTTCCCCTCTAAGAATGATGGGAAACAACAATAAAAGTATTCATGTCCATATAAAAATGGTGACAAAGAATTAAAAAGGAAATTAATTTTGAAACATGGTTTAGAGATGACTCTAATCACTTGTAAGTTGATTAATTGACCTTAACTCCCGTTACAAGCTTAACCAAGGCAAGATAAGGTGAGTACGGGACGTCTTGGGCTTGGGGTAAAACAATGGCATGGCATCTGTGGGTTACAATCGGAAGATTGAAGGAAGATATGGGTTTGTTTGAGTCAATTCGTCCAATGCTAGACCTGAGATTTGACGGTTAAGGGGGGATGCAGTTGCTGAGATTTTCCTTGAGAAAATGATGTAAACGGCATAGGGTAGAGTCTGATTAGTTGCAATGCACATGGAGGTGCACCTAGCGGGCGATCGGCGGTGACTTGGGAGTTGGAATGACTTTCCTTGTTTCGAAATGTAGTGGATCAAGTCTAATCTTCTGTTCCCCTCTAAGAATGATGGGAAAGGACAATAAAAGTATTAATGTCCATATAAAAATGGTGCGAAAGAATTAAAAAGGAAATGAATTTTGAAACATGGTTTTAAGATGACTCTAATCACTTGTAAGTTGATGAATTGACCTTAACTCTCGTTACAAGCTTAAGCAAGGCAAGATAAGGTGAGTACGGGACGTCTTGGGCTTGGGGGAAAACAATGGCATGGCATCTGTGGGTTACAATCGGAAGATTGAAGGAAAAGATGGGTTTGTTTGAGTCAATTCTTCCAATGCTAGACCTGAGATTTGACAGTTAAGGGGGGATGCAGTTGCTGAGATTTCCCTTGAGAAAATGGTGTAAACGGCATAGGGTAGAGTCCGATTACTTGCAATGCACATGGAGGTGCACCTAGGTGGCGATTGGCGATGACTTGGGAGTTGGAATGACTTTCTTTGTTTCGAAATGTGGTGGATCAAGTCTAATCTTCTGTTCCCCTCTAAGAATGATGGGAAACAACAATAAAAGTATTAATGTCCATATAAAAATGGTGAGAAAGAATTAAAAAGGAAATTAATTTTGAAACATGGTTTAGAGATGACTCTAATCACTTGTAAGTTGATTAATTGACCTTAACTCCCGTTACAAGCTTAACCAAGGCAAGATAAGGTGAGTACGAGACGTCTTGGGCTTGGGGGAAAACAATGGCATGGCATCTGTGGGTTACAATCGGAAGATTGAAGGAAGATATGGGTTTGTTTGAGTCAATTCGTCCAATGCTAGACCTGAGATTTGACGGTTAAGGGGGGATGCAGTTGCTGAGATTTTTCTTGAGAAAATGATGTAAACGGCATAGGGTAGAGTCTGATTAGTTGCAATGCACATGGAGGTGCACCTAGGTGGCGATCGGCGGTGACTTGGGAGTTGGAATGACTTTCCTTGTTTCGAAATGTAGTGGATCAAGTCTAATCTTCTGTTCCCCTCTAAGAATGATGGGAAAGGACAATAAAAGTATTAATGTCCATATAAAAATGGTGCGAAAGAATTAAAAAGGAAATGAATTTTGAAACATGGTTTAAAGATGACTCTAATCACTTGTAAGTTGATGAATTGACCTTAACTCTCCTTACAAGCTTAACCAAGGCAAGATAAGGTGAGTACGGGACGTCTTGGGCTTGGGGGAAAACAATGGCATGGCATCTGTGGGTTACAATCGGAAGATTGAAGGAAAAGATGGGTTTGTTTGAGTCAATTCTTCCAATGCTAGACCTGAGATTTGACAGTTAAGGGGGGATGCAGTTGCTGAGATCTCCCTTGAGAAAATGGTGTAAACGGCATAGGGTAGAGTCCGATTAGTTGCAATGCACATGGAGGTGCACCTAGGTGGCGATTGGCGATGACTTTGGAGTTGGAATGACTTTCCTTGTTTCGAAATGTGGTGGATCAAGTCTAATCTTCTGTTCCCCTCTAAGAATGATGGGAAACAACAATAAAAGTATTAATGTCCATATAAGAATGGTGAGAAAGAATTAAAAAGGAAATTAATTTTGAAACATGGTTTAGAGATGACTCTAATCACTTGTAAGTTGATTAATTGACCTTAACTCCCGTTACAAGCTTAACCAAGGCAAGATAAGGTGAGTACGGGACGTCTTGGGCTTGGGGGAAAACAATGGCATGGCATCTGTGGGTTACAATCGGAAGATTGAAGGAAAAGATGGGTTTGTTTGAGTCAATTCGTCCAATGCTAGACCTGAGATTTGACGGTAAAGGGGGGATGCAGTTTTTGAGATTTTCCTTGAGAAAATGATGTAAACGGCATAGGGTAGAGTCTGATTAGTTGCAATGCACATGGAGGTGCACCTAGGTGGCGATCGGCGGTGACTTGGGAGTTGGAATGACTTTCCTTGTTTCGAAATGTGGTGGATCAAGTCTAATCTTCTGTTCCCCTCTAAGAATGATGGGAAAGGACAATAAAAGTATTAATGTCCATATAAAAATGGTGCGAAAGAATTAAAATGGAAATTAATTTAGAAACATGGTTGAGAGATGACTCTAATCACTTGTAAGTTGATTAATTGACCTTAACTCCCGTTACAAGCTTAACCAAGGCAAGATAAGGTGAGTACGGGACATCTTGGGCTTGGGGGAAAACAATGGCATGGCATCTGTGGGTTACAATCGGAAGATTGAAGGAAGAGATGGGTTTGTTTGAGTCAATTCGTCCAATGCTAGACCTGAGTTTTGATGGTTAAGGGGGGATGCAGTTGCTGAGATTTCCCTTGAGAAAATGGTGTAAACGGCATAGGGTAGAGTCCGATTAGTTGCAATGCACATGGAGGTGCACCTAGGTGGCGATTGGCGATGACTTGGGAGTTGGAATGACTTTCCTTGTTTCGAAATGTGGTGGATCAAGTCTAATCTTCTGTTCCCCTCTAAGAATGATGGGAAACAACAATAAAAGTATTAATGTCCATATAAAAATGGTGACAAAGAATTAAAAAGGAAATTAATTTTGAAACATGGTTTAGAGATGACTCTAATCACTTGTAAGTTGATTAATTGACCTTAACTCCCGTTACAAGCTTAACCAAGGCAAGATAAGGTGAGTACGGGACGTCTTGGGCTTGGGGGAAAACAATGGCATGGCATCTGTGGGTTACAATCGGAAGATTGAAGGAAGATATGGGTTTGTTTGAGTCAATTCGTCCAATGCTAGACCTGAGATTTGACGGTTAAGGGGGGATGCAGTTGCTGAGATTTTCCTTGAGAAAATGATGTAAACGGCATAGGGTAGAGTCTGATTAGTTGCAATGCACATGGAGGTGCACCTAGCGGGCGATCGGCGGTGACTTGGGAGTTGGAATGACTTTCCTTGTTTCGAAATGTAGTGGATCAAGTCTAATCTTCGGTTCCCCTCTAAGAATGATGGGAAAGGACAATAAAAGTATTAATGTCCATATAAAAATGGTGCGAAAGAATTTAAAAGGAAATGAATTTTGAAACATGGTTTTAAGATGACTCTAATCACTTGTAAGTTGATGAATTGACCTTAACTCTCGTTACAAGCTTAAGCAAGGCAAGATAAGGTGAGTACGGGACGTCTTGGGCTTGGGGGAAAACAATGGCATGGCATCTGTGGGTTACAATCGGAAGATTGAAGGAAAAGATGGGTTTGTTTGAGTCAATTCTTCCAATGCTAGACCTGAGATTTGACAGTTAAGGGGGGATGCAGTTGCTGAGATTTCCCTTGAGAAAATGGTGTAAACGGCATAGGGTAGAGTCCGATTACTTGCAATGCACATGGAGGTGCACCTAGGTGGCGATTGGCGATGACTTGGGAGTTGGAATGACTTTCTTTGTTTCGAAATGTGGTGGATCAAGTCTAATCTTCTGTTCCCCTCTAAGAATGATGGGAAACAACAATAAAAGTATTAATGTCCATATAAAAATGGTGAGAAAGAATTAAAAAGGAAATTAATTTTGAAACATGGTTTAGAGATGACTCTAATCACTTGTAAGTTGATTAATTGACCTTAACTCCCGTTACAAGCTTAACCAAGGCAAGATAAGGTGAGTACGGGACGTCTTGGGCTTGGGGGAAAACAATGGCATGGCATCTGTGGGTTACAATCGGAAGATTGAAGGAAGATATGGGTTTGTTTGAGTCAATTCGTCCAATGCTAGACCTGAGATTTGACGGTTAAGGGGGGATGCAGTTGCTGAGATTTTTCTTGAGAAAATGATGTAAACGGCATAGGGTAGAGTCTGATTAGTTGCAATGCACATGGAGGTGCACCTAGGTGGCGATCGGCGGTGACTTGGGAGTTGGAATGACTTTCCTTGTTTCGAAATGTAGTGGATCAAGTCTAATCTTCTGTTCCCCTCTAAGAATGATGGGAAAAGACAATAAAAGTATTAATGTCCATATAAAAATGGTGCGAAAGAATTAAAAAGGAAATGAATTTTGAAACATGGTTTAAAGATGACTCTAATCACTTGTAAGTTGATGAATTGACCTTAACTCTCCTTACAAGCTTAACCAAGGCAAGATAAGGTGAGTACGGGACGTCTTGGGCTTGGGGGAAAACAATGGCATGGCATCTGTGGGTTACAATCGGAAGATTGAAGGAAAAGATGGGTTTGTTTGAGTCAATTCTTCCAATGCTAGACCTGAGATTTGACAGTTAAGGGGGGATGCAGTTGCTGAGATCTCCCTTGAGAAAATGGTGTAAACGGCATAGGGTAGAGTCCGATTAGTTGCAATGCACATGGAGGTGCACCTAGGTGGCGATTGGCGATGACTTGGGAGTTGGAATGACTTTCCTTGTTTCGAAATGTGGTGGATCAAGTCTAATCTTCTGTTCCCCTCTAAGAATGATGGGAAACAACAATAAAAGTATTAATGTCCATATAAGAATGGTGAGAAAGAATTAAAAAGGAAATTAATTTTGAAACATGGTTTAGAGATGACTCTAATCACTTGTAAGTTGATTAATTGACCTTAACTCCCGTTACAAGCTTAACCAAGGCAAGATAAGGTGAGTACGGGACGTCTTGGGCTTGGGGGAAAACAATGGCATGGCATCTGTGGGTTACAATCGGAAGATTGAAGGAAAAGATGGGTTTGTTTGAGTCAATTCGTCCAATGCTAGACCTGAGATTTGACGGTAAAGGGGGGATGCAGTTGTTGAGATTTTCCTTGAGAAAATGATGTAAACGGCATAGGGTAGAGTCTGATTAGTTGCAATGCACATGGAGGTGCACCTAGGTGGCGATCGGCGGTGACTTGGGAGTTGGAATGACTTTCCTTGTTTCGAAATGTGGTGGATCAAGTCTAATCTTCTGTTCCCCTCTAAGAATGATGGGAAAGGACAATAAAAGTATTAATGTCCATATAAAAATGGTGCGAAAGAATTAAAATGGAAATTAATTTAGAAACATGGTTGAGAGATGACTCTAATCACTTGTAAGTTGATTAATTGACCTTAACTCCCGTTACAAGCTTAACCAAGGCAAGATAAGGTGAGTACGGGACATCTTGGGCTTGGGGGAAAACAATGGCATGGCATCTGTGGGTTACAATCGGAAGATTGAAGGAAGAGATGGGTTTGTTTGAGTCAATTCGTCCAATGCTAGACCTGAGTTTTGATGGTTAAGGGGGGATGCAGTTGCTGAGATTTCCCTTGAGAAAATGGTGTAAACGGCATAGGGTAGAGTCCGATTAGTTGCAATGCACATGGAGGTGCACCTAGGTGGCGATTGGCGATGACTTGGGAGTTGGAATGACTTTCCTTGTTTCGAAATGTGGTGGATCAAGCCTAATCTTCTGTTCCCCTCTAAGAATGATGGGAAACAACAATAAAAGTATTAATGTCCATATAAAAATGGTGACAAAGAATTAAAAAGGAAATTAATTTTGAAACATGGTTTAGAGATGACTCTAATCACTTGTAAGTTGATTAATTGACCTTAACTCCCGTTACAAGCTTAACCAAGGCAAGATAAGGTGAGTACGGGACGTCTTGGGCTTGGGGGAAAACAATGGCATGGCATCTGTGGGTTACAATCGGAAGATTGAAGGAAGATATGGGTTTGTTTGAGTCAATTCGTCCAATGCTAGACCTGAGATTTGACGGTAAAGGGGGGATGCAGTTGCTGAGATTTTCCTTGAGAAAATGATGAAAACGGCATAGGGTAGAGTCTGATTAGTTGCAATGCACATGGAGGTGCACCTAGGTGGCGATCGGCGGTGACTCGGGAGTTGGAATGACTTTCCTTGTTTCGAAATGTAGTGGATCAAGTCTAATCTTCTGTTCCCCTCTAAGAATGATGGGAAAGGACAATAAAAGTATTAATGTCCATATAAAAATGGTGCAAAAGAATTAAAAAGGAAATGAATTTTGAAACATGGTTTAGAGATGACTCTAATCACTTGTAAGTTGATGAATTGAGCTTAACTCTCGTTACAAGCTTAACCAAGGCAAGATAAGGTGAGTACGGGACGTCTTGGGCTTGCGGGAAAACAATGGCATGGCATCTGTGGGTTACAATCGGAAGATTGAAGGAAAAGATGGGTTTGCTTGAGTCAATTCTTCCAATGCTAGACCAGAGATTTGACAGTTAAGGGGGGATGCAGTTGCTGAGATTTCCCTTGAGAAAATGGTGTAAACGGCATAGGGTAGAGTCCGATTAGTTGCAATGCACATGGAGGTGCACCTAGGTGGCGATTGGCGATGACTTGGGAGTTGGAATGACTTTCCTTGTTTCGAAATGTGGTGGATCAAGTCTAATCTTCTGTTCCCCTCTAAGAATGATGGGAAACAACAATAAAAGTATTAATGTCCATATAAGAATGGTGAGAAAGAATTAAAAAGGAAATTAATTTTGAAACATGGTTTAGAGATGACTCTAATCACTTGTAAGTTGATTAATTGACCTTAACTCCCGTTACAAGCTTAACCAAGGCAAGATAAGGTGAGTACGGGACGTCTTGGGCTTGGGGGAAAACAATGGCATGGCATCTGTGGGTTACAATCGGAAGATTGAAGGAAGATATGGGTTTGTTTGAGTCAATTCGTCCAATGCTAGACCTGAGATTTGACGGTTAAGGGGGGATGCAGTTGCTGAGATTTTCCTTGAGAAAATGATGTAAACGGCATAGGGTAGAGTCTGATTAGTTGCAATGCACATGGAGGTGCACCTAGGGGGCGATCGGCGGTGACTTGGGAGTTGGAATGACTTTCCTTATTTCGAAATGTAGTGGATCAAGTCTAATCTTCTGTTCCCCTCTAAGAATGATGGGAAAGGACAATAAAAGTATTAATGTCCATATAAAAATGGTGCGAAAGAATTAAAAAGGAAATGAATTTTGAAACATGGTTTTAAGATGACTCTAATCACTTGTAAGTTGATGAATTGACCTTAACTCTCGTTACAAGCTTAACCAAGGCAAGATAAGGTGAGTACGGGACGTCTTGGGCTTGGGGGAAAACAATGGCATGGCATCTGTGGGTTACAATCGGAAGATTGAAAGAAAAGATGGGTTTGTTTGAGTCAATTCTTCCAATGCTAGACCTGAGATTTGACAGTTAAGGGGGGATGCAGTTGCTGAGATTTCCCTTGAGAAAATGGTGTAAACGGCATAGGGTAGAGTCCGATTACTTGCAATGCACATGGAGGTGCACCTAGGTGGCGATTGGCGATGACTTGGGAGTTGGAATGACTTTCTTTGTTTCGAAATGTGGTGGATCAAGTCTAATCTTCCGTTCCCCTCTAAGAATGATGGGAAACAACAATAAAAGTATTAATGTCCATATAAAAATGGTGAGAAAGAATTAAAAAGGAAATTAATTTTGAAACATGGTTTAGAGATGACTCTAATCACTTGTAAGTTGATTAATTGACCTTAACTCCCGTTACAAGCTTAACCAAGGCAAGATAAGCTGAGTACGGGACGTCTTGGGCTTGGGGGAAAACAATGGCATGGCATCTGTGGGTTACAATCGGAAGATTGAAGGAAGAGATGGGTTTGTTTGAGTCAATTCGTCCAATGCTAGACCTGAGATTTGACGGTAAAGGGGGGATGCAGTTGCTGAGATTTTCCTTGAGAAAATGATGTAAACGGCATAGGGTAGAGTCTGATTAGTTGCAATGCACATGGAGGTGCACCTAGGTGGCGATCGGCGGTGACTTGGGAGTTGGAATGACTTTCCTTGTTTCGAAATGTGGTGGATCAAGTCTAATCTTCTGTTCCCCTCTAAGAATGATGGGAAAGGACAATAAAAGTATTAATGTCCATATAAAAATGGTGCGAAAGAATTAAAATGGAAATTAATTTAGAAACATGGTTGAGAGATGACTCTAATCACTTGTAAGTTGATTAATTGACCTTAACTCCCGTTACAAGCTTAACCAAGGCAAGATAAGGTGAGTACGGGACATCTTGGGCTTGGGGGAAAACAATGGCATGGCATCTGTGGGTTACAATCGGAAGATTGAAGGAAGAGATGGGTTTGTTTGAGTCAATTCGTCCAATGCTAGACCTGAGTTTTGATGGTTAAGGGGGGATGCAGTTGCTGAGATTTCCCTTGAGAAAATGGTGTAAACGGCATAGGGTAGAGTCCGATTAGTTGCAATGCACATGGAGGTGCACCTAGGTGGCGATTGGCGATGACTTGGGAGTTGGAATGACTTTCCTTGTTTCGAAATGTGGTGGATCAAGCCTAATCTTCTGTTCCCCTCTAAGAATGATGGGAAACAACAATAAAAGTATTAATGTCCATATAAAAATGGTGACAAAGAATTAAAAAGGAAATTAATTTTGAAACATGGTTTAGAGATGACTCTAATCACTTGTAAGTTGATTAATTGACCTTAACTCCCGTTACAAGCTTAACCAAGGCAAGATAAGGTGAGTACGGGACGTCTTGGGCTTGGGGGAAAACAATGGCATGGCATCTGTGGGTTACAATCGGAAGATTGAAGGAAGATATGGGTTTGTTTGAGTCAATTCGTCCAATGCTAGACCTGAGATTTGACGGTAAAGGGGGGATGCAGTTGCTGAGATTTTCCTTGAGAAAATGATGAAAACGGCATAGGGTAGAGTCTGATTAGTTGCAATGCACATGGAGGTGCACCTAGGTGGCGATCGGCGGTGACTCGGGAGTTGGAATGACTTTCCTTGTTTCGAAATGTAGTGGATCAAGTCTAATCTTCTGTTCCCCTCTAAGAATGATGGGAAAGGACAATAAAAGTATTAATGTCCATATAAAAATGGTGCAAAAGAATTAAAAAGGAAATGAATTTTGAAACATGGTTTAGAGATGACTCTAATCACTTGTAAGTTGATGAATTGAGCTTAACTCTCGTTACAAGCTTAACCAAGGCAAGATAAGGTGAGTACGGGACGTCTTGGGCTTGCGGGAAAACAATGGCATGGCATCTGTGGGTTACAATCGGAAGATTGAAGGAAAAGATGGGTTTGCTTGAGTCAATTCTTCCAATGCTAGACCAGAGATTTGACAGTTAAGGGGGGATGCAGTTGCTGAGATTTCCCTTGAGAAAATGGTGTAAACGGCATAGGGTAGAGTCCGATTAGTTGCAATGCACATGGAGGTGCACCTAGGTGGCGATTGGCGATGACTTGGGAGTTGGAATGACTTTCCTTGTTTCGAAATGTGGTGGATCAAGTCTAATCTTCTGTTCCCCTCTAAGAATGATGGGAAACAACAATAAAAGTATTAATGTCCATATAAGAATGGTGAGAAAGAATTAAAAAGGAAATTAATTTTGAAACATGGTTTAGAGATGACTCTAATCACTTGTAAGTTGATTAATTGACCTTAACTCCCGTTACAAGCTTAACCAAGGCAAGATAAGGTGAGTACGGGACGTCTTGGGCTTGGGGGAAAACAATGGCATGGCATCTGTGGGTTACAATCGGAAGATTGAAGGAAGATATGGGTTTGTTTGAGTCAATTCGTCCAATGCTAGACCTGAGATTTGACGGTTAAGGGGGGATGCAGTTGCTGAGATTTTCCTTGAGAAAATGATGTAAACGACATAGGGTAGAGTCTGATTAGTTGCAATGCACATGGAGGTGCACCTAGGGGGCGATCGGCGGTGACTTGGGAGTTGGAATGACTTTCCTTGTTTCGAAATGTAGTGGATCAAGTCTAATCTTCTGTTCCCGTCTAAGAATGATGGGAAAGGACAATAAAAGTATTAATGTCCATATAAAAATGGTGCGAAAGAATTAAAAAGGAAATGAATTTTGAAACATGGTTTTAAGATGACTCTAATCACTTGTAAGTTGATGAATTGACCTTAACTCTCGTTACAAGCTTAACGAAGGCAAGATAAGGTGAGTACGGGACGTCTTGGGCTTGGGGGAAAACAATGGCATGGCATCTGTGGGTTACAATCGGAAGATTGAAGGAAAAGATGGGTTTGTTTGAGTCAATTCTTCCAATGCTAGACCTGAGATTTGACAGTTAAGGGGGGATGCAGTTGCTGAGATTTCCCTTGAGAAAATGGTGTAAACGGCATAGGGTAGAGTCCGATTACTTGCAATGCACATGGAGGTGCACCTAGGTGGCGATTGGCGATGACTTGGGAGTTGGAATGACTTTCTTTGTTTCGAAATGTGGTGGATCAAGTCTAATCTTCCGTTCCCCTCTAAGAATGATGGGAAACAACAATAAAAGTATTAATGTCCATATAAAAATGGTGAGAAAGAATTAAAAAGGAAATTAATTTTAAACATGGTTTAGAGATGACTCTAATCACTTGTAAGTTGATTAATTGACCTTAACTCCCGTTACAAGCTTAACCAAGGCAAGATAAGCTGAGTACGGGACGTCTTGGGCTTGGGGGAAAACAATGGCATGGCATCTGTGGGTTACAATCGGAAGATTGAAGGAAGAGATGGGTTTGTTTGAGTCAATTCGTCCAATGCTAGACCTGAGATTTGACGGTAAAGGGGGGATGCAGTTGCTGAGATTTTCCTTGAGAAAATGATGTAAACGGCATAGGGTAGAGTCTGATTAGTTGCAATGCACATGGAGGTGCACCTAGGTGGCGATCGGCGGTGACTTGGGAGTTGGAATGACTTTCCTTGTTTCGAAATGTGGTGGATCAAGTCTAATCTTCTGTTCCCCTCTAAGAATGATGGGAAAGGACAATAAAAGTATTAATGTCCATATAAAAATGGTGCGAAAGAATTAAAAAGGAAATTAATTTAGAAACATGGTTGAGAGATGACTCTAATCACTTGTAAGTTGATTAATTGACCTTAACTCCCGTTACAAGCTTAACCAAGGCAAGATAAGGTGAGTACGGGACGTCTTGGGCTTGGGGGAAAACAATGGCATGGCATCTGTGGGTTACAATCGGAAGATTGAAGGAAGAGATGGGTTTGTTTGAGTCAATTCGTCCAATGCTAGACCTGAGTTTTGATGGTTAAGGGGGGATGCAGTTGCTGAGATTTTCCTTGACAAAATGATGTAAACGGCATAGGGTAGAGTCTGATTAGTTGCAATGCACATGGAGGTGCACCTAGGGGGCGATCGGCGGTGACTTGGGAGTTGGAATGACTTTCCTTGTTTCGAAATGTAGTGGATCAAGTCTAATCTTCTGTTCCCCTCTAAGAATGATGGGAAAGGACAATAAAAGTATTAATGTCCATATAAAAATGGTGCGAAAGAATTAAAAAGGAAATGAATTTTGAAACATGGTTTTAAGATGACTCTAATCACTTGTAAGTTGATGAATTGACCTTAACTCTCGTTACAAGCTTAACCAAGGCAAGATAAGGTGAGTACGGGACGTCTTGGGCTTGGGGGAAAACAATGGCATGGCATCTGTGGGTTACAATCGGAAGATTGAAGGAAAAGATGGGTTTGTTTGAGTCAATTCTTCCAATGCTAGACCTGAGATTTGACAGTTAAGGGGGGATGCAGTTGCTGAGATTTCCCTTGAGAAAATGGTGTAAACGTCATAGGGTAGAGTCCGATTACTTGCAATGCACATGGAGGTGCACCTAGGTGGCGATTGGCGATGACTTGGGAGTTGGAATGACTTTCTTTGTTTCGAAATGTGGTGGATCAAGTCTAATCTTCCGTTCCCCTCTAAGAATGATGGGAAACAACAATAAAAGTATTAATGTCCATATAAAAATGGTGAGAAAGAATTAAAAAGGAAATTAATTTTGAAACATGGTTTAGAGATGACTCTAATCACTTGTAAGTTGATTAATTGACCTTAACTCCCGTTACAAGCTTAACCAAGGCAAGATAAGCTGAGTACGGGACGTCTTGGGCTTGGGGGAAAACAATGGCATGGCATCTGTGGGTTACAATCGGAAGATTGAAGGAAAAGATGGGTTTGTTTGAGTCAATTCGTCCAATGCCCGACCTGAGATTTGACGGTAAAGGGGGGATGCAGTTGCTGCGATTTTCCTTGAGAAAATGATGTAAACGGCATAGGGTAGAGTCTGATTAGTTGCAATGCACATGGAGGTGCACCTAGGTGGCGATCGGCGGTGACTTGGGAGTTGGAATGACTTTCCTTGTTTCGAAATGTGGTGGATCAAGTCTAATCTTCTGTTCCCCTCTAAGAATGATGAGAAAGGACAATAAAAGTATTAATGTCCATATAAAAATGGTGCGAAAGAATTAAAAAGGAAATTAATTTAGAAACATGGTTGAGAGATGACTCTAATCACTTGTAAGTTGATTAATTGACCTTAACTCCCGTTACAAGCTTAACCAAGGCAAGATAAGGTGAGTACGGGACGTCTTGGGCTTGGGGGAAAACAATGGCATGGCATCTGTGGGTTACAATCGGAAGATTGAAGGAAGAGATGGGTTTGTTTGAGTCAATTCGTCCAATGCTAGACCTGAGTTTTGATGGTTAAGGGGGGATGCAGTTGCTGAGATTTCCCTTGAGAAAATGGTGTAAACGGCATAGGGTAGAGTCCAATTAGTTGCAATGCACATGGAGGTGCACCTAGGTGGCGATTGGCGATGACTTGGGAGTTGGAATGACTTTCCTTGTTTCGAAATGTGGTGGATCAAGTCTAATCTTCTGTTCCCCTCTAAGAATGATGGGAAACAACAATAAAAGTATTAATGTCCATATAAAAATGGTGACAAAGAATTAAAAAGGAAATTAATTTTGAAACATGGTTTAGAGATGACTCTAATCACTTGTAAGTTGATTAATTGACCTTAACTCCCGTTACAAGCTTAACCAAGGCAAGATAAGGTGAGTACGGGACGTCTTGGGCTTGGGGGAAAACAATGGCATGGCATCTGTGGGTTACAATCGGAAGATTGAAGGAAGATATGGGTTTGTTTGAGTCAATTCGTCCAATGCTAGACCTGAGATTTGACGGTTAAGGGGGGATGCAGTTGCTGAGATTTTCCTTGAGAAAATGATGTAAACGGCATAGGGTAGAGTCTGATTAGTTGCAATGCACATGGAGGTGAACCTAGGTGGCGATCGGCGGTGACTTGGGAGTTGGAATGACTTTCCTTGTTTCGAAATGTAGTGGATTAAGTCTAATCTTCTGTTCCCCTCTAAGAATGATGGGAAAGGACAATAAAAGTATTAATGTCCATATAAAAATGGTGCGAAAGAATTAAAAAGGAAATGAATTTTGAAACATGGTTTAGAGATGACTCTAATCACTTGTAAGTTGATGAATTGACCTTAACTCTCGTTACAAGCTTAACCAAGGCAAGATAAGGTGAGTACGGGACGTCTTGGGCTTGGGGGAAAACAATGGCATGGCATCTGTGGGTTACAATCGGAAGATTGAAGGAAAAGATGGGTTTGTTTGAGTCAATTCTTCCAATGCTAGACCTGAGATTTGACAGTTAAGGGGGGATGCAGTTGCTGAGATTTCCCTTGAGAAAATGGTGTAAACGGCATAGGGTAGAGTCCGATTACTTGCAATGCACATGGAGGTGAACCTAGGTGGCGATTGGCGATGACTTGGGAGTTGGAATGACTTTCCTTGTTTCGGAATGTGGTGGATCAAGTCTAATCTTCTGTTCCCCTCTAAGAATGATGGGAAACAACAATAAAAGTATTAATGTCCATATAAAAATGGTGACAAAGAATTAAAAAGGAAATTAATTTTGAAACATGGTTTAGAGATGACTCTAATCACTTGTAAGTTGATTAATTGACCTTAACTCCCGTTACAAGCTTAACCAAGGCAAGATAAGGTGAGTACGGGACGTCTTGGGCTTGGGGGAAAACAATGGCATGGCATCTGTGGGTTACAATCGGAAGATTGAAGGAAAAGATGGGTTTGTTTGAGTCAATTCGTCCAATGCTAGACCTGAGATTTGATGGTTAAGGGGGGATGCAGTTGCTGAGATTTCCCTTGAGAAAATGGTGTAAACGGCAAAGGGTAGAGTCCGATTAGTTGCAATGCACATGGAGGTGCACCTAGGTGGCGATTGGCGATGACTTGGGAGTTGGAATGACTTTCCTTGTTTCGAAATGTGGTGGATCAAGTCTAATCTTCTGTTCCCCTCTAAGAATGATGGGAAAGGACAATAAAAGTATTAATGTCCATATAAAAATGGTGCGAAAGAATTAAAAAGGAAATTAATTTAGAAACATGGTTGAGAGATGACTCTAATCACTTGTAAGTTGATTAATTGACCTTAACTCCCGTTACAAGCTTAACCAAGGCAACATAAGGTGAGTACGGGACGTCTTGGGCTTGGGGGAAAACAATGGCATGGCATCTGTGGGTTACAATCGGAAGATTGAAGGAAGAGATGGGTTTGTTTGAGTCAATTCGTCCAATGCTAGACCTGAGTTTTGATGGTTAAGGGGGGATGCAGTTGCTGAGATTTCCCTTGAGAAAATGGTGTAAACGGCAAAGGGTAGAGTCTGATTAGTTGCAATGCACATGGAGGTGCACCTAGGTGGCGATTGGCGATGACTTGGGAGTTGGAATGACTTTCCTTGTTTCGAAATGTGGTGGATCAAGTCTAATCTTCTGTTCCCCTCTAAGAATGATGGGAAACAACAATAAAAGTATTAATGTCCATATAAAAATGGTGACAAAGAATTAAAAAGGAAATTAATTTTGAAACATGGTTTAGAGATGACTCTAATCACTTGTAAGTTGATTAATTGACCTTAACTCCCGTTACAAGCTTAACCAAGGCAAGATAAGGTGAGTACGGGACGTCTTGGGCTTGGGGGAAAACTATGGCAGGGCATCTGTGGGTTACAATCGAAAGATTGAAGGAAAAGATGGGTTTGTTTGAGTCAATTCGTCCAATGCTAGACCTGAGATTTGACGGTAAAGGGGGGATGCAGTTGCTGAGATTTTCCTTGAGAAAATGATGTAAACGGCATAGGGTAGAGTCTGATTAGTTGCAATGCACATGGAGGTGCACCTAGGTGGCGATCGGCGGTGACTTGGGAGTTGGAATGACTTTCCTTGTTTCGAAATGTGGTGGATCAAGTCTAATCTTATGTTCCCCTCTAAGAATGATGGGAAAGGACAATAAAAGTATTAATGTCCATATAAAAATGGTGCGAAAGAATTAAAAAGGAAATTAATTTAGAAACATGGTTGAGAGATGACTCTAATCACTTGTAAGTTGATTAATTGACCTTAACTCCCGTTACAAGCTTAACCAAGGCAAGATAAGGTGAGTACGGGACGTCTTGGGCTTGGGGGAAAACAATGGCATGGCATCTGTGGGTTACAATCGGAAGATTGAAGGAAGAGATGGGTTTGTTTGAGTCAATTCGTCCAATGCTAGACCTGAGTTTTGACGGTTAAGGGGGGATGCAGTTGCTGAGATTTCCCTTGAGAAAATGGTGTAAACGGCATAGGGTAGAGTCCGATTAGTTGCAATGCACATGGAGGTGCACCTAGGTGGCGATTGGCGATGACTTGGGAGTTGGAATGACTTTCCTTGTTTCGAAATGTTGTGGATCAAGTCTAATCTTCTGTTCCCCTCTAAGAATGATGGGAAACAACAATAAAAGTATTAATGTCCATATAAAAATGGTGACAAAGAATTAAAAAGGAAATTAATTTTGAAACATGGTTTAGAGATGACTCTAATCACTTGTAAGTTGATTAATTGACCTTAACTCTCGTTACAAGCTTAACCAAGGCAAGATAAGGTGAGTACGGGACGTCTTGGGCTTGGGGGAAAACAATGGCATGGCATCTGTGGGTTACAATCGGAAGATTGAAGGAAGATATGGGTTTGTTTGAGTCAATTCGTCCAATGCTAGACCTGAGATTTGACGGTTAAGGGGGGATGCAGTTGCTGAGATTTTCCTTGAGAAAATGATGTAAACGGCATAGGGTAGAGTCTGATTAGTTGCAATGCACATGGAGGGGCACCTAGGTGGCGATCGGCGGTGACTTGGGAGTTGGACTGACTTTCCTTGTTTCGAAATGTAGTGGATCAAGTCTAATCTTCTGTTCCCCTCTAAGAATGATGGGAAAGGACAATAAAAGTATTAATGTCCATATAAAAATGGTGCGAAAGAATTAAAAAGGAAATGAATTTTGAAACATGGTTTAGAGATGACTCTAATCACTTGTAAGTTGATGAATTGACCTTAACTCTCGTTACAAGCTTAACCAAGGCAAGATAAGGTGAGTACGGGACGTCTTGGGCGTGGGGGAAAACAATGGCATGGCATCTGTGGGTTACAATCGGAAGATTGAAGGAAAAGATGGGTTTGTTTGAGTCAATTCTTCCAATGCTAGACCTGAGATTTGACAGTTAAGGGGGGATGCAGTTGCTGAGATTTCCCTTGAGAAAATGGTGTAAACGGCGTAGGGTAGAGTCCGATTAGTTGCAATGCACATGGAGGTGCACCTAGGTGGCGATTGGCGATGACTTGGGAGTTGGAATGACTTTCCTTGTTTCGAAATGTGGTGGATCAAGTCTAATCTTCTGTTCCCCTCTAAGAATGATGGGAAACAACAATAAAAGTATTAATGTCCATATAAAAATGGTGACAAAGAATTAAAAAGGAAATTAATTTTGAAACATGGTTTAGAGATGACTCTAATCACTTGTAAGTTGATTAATTGACCTTAACTCCCGTTACAAGCTTAACCAAGGCAAGATAAGGTGAGTACGGGACGTCTTGGGCTTGGGGGAAAACAATGGCATGGCATCTGTGGGTTACAATCGGAAGATTGAAGGAAGATATGGGTTTGTTTGAGTCAATTCGTCCAATGCTAGACCTGAGATTTGACGGTTAAGGGGGGATGCAGTTGCTGAGATTTTCCTTGAGAAAATGATGTAAACGGCATAGGGTAGAGTCTGATTAGTTGCAATGCACATGGAGGTGCACCTAGGTGGCGATCGGCGGTGACTTGGGAGTTGGAATGACTTTCCTTGTTTCGAAATGTAGTGGATCAAGTCTAATCTTCTGTTCCCCTCTAAGAATGATGGGAAAGGACAATAAAAGTATTAATGTCCATATAAAAATGGTGCGAAAGAATTAAAAAGGAAATGAATTTTGAAACATGGTTTAGAGATGACTCTAATCACTTGTAAGTTGATGAATTGACCTTAACTCTCGTTACAAGCTTAACCAAGGCAAGATAAGGTGAGTACGGGACGTCTTGGGCGTGGGGGAAAACAATGGCATGGCATCTGTGGGTTACAATCGGAAGATTGAAGGAAAAGATGGGTTTGTTTGAGTCAATTCTTCCAATGCTAGACCTGAGATTTGACAGTTAAGGGGGGATGCAGTTGCTGA
This sequence comes from Carya illinoinensis, assembly GCF_018687715.1. Classification (NCBI taxonomy): domain Eukaryota; kingdom Viridiplantae; phylum Streptophyta; class Magnoliopsida; order Fagales; family Juglandaceae; genus Carya; species Carya illinoinensis. The sequence goes on along the minus strand of NC_056757.1, from coordinate 15,442,539 downwards.
GATTTCCCTTGAGAAAATGGTGTAAACGGCATAGGGTAGAGTCCGATTAGTTGCAATGCACATGGAGGTGCACCTAGGTGGCGATTGGCGATGACTTGGGAATTGGAATGACTTTCCTTGTTTCGAAATGTTGTGGATCAAGTCTAATCTTCTGTTCCCCTCTAAGAATGATGGGAAGCAACAATAAAAGTATTAATGTCCATATAAAAATGGTGACAAAGAATTAAAAAGGAAATGAATTTTGAAACATGGTTTAGAGATGACTCTAATCACTTGTAAGTTGATTAATTGACCTTAACTCCCGTTACAAGCTTAACCAAGGCAAGATAAGGTGAGTACGGGACGTCTTGGGCTTGGGGGAAAACAATGGCATGGCATCTGTGGGTTACAATCGGAAGATTGAAGGAAAAGATGGGTTTGTTTGAGTCAATTCGTCCAATGCTAGACCTGAGATTTGACGGTAAAGGGGGGATGTAGTTGCTGAGATTTTCCTTGAGAAAATGATGTAAACGGCATAGGGTAGAGTCTGATTAGTTGCAATGCACATGGAGGTGCACCTAGGTGGCGATCGGCGGTGACTTGGGAGTTGGAATGACTTTCCTTGTTTCGAAATGTGGTGGATCAAGTCTAATCTTATGTTCCCCTCTAAGAATGATGGGAAAGGACAATAAAAGTATTAATGTCCGTATAAAAATGGTGCGAAAGAATTAAAAAGGAAATTAATTTAGAAACATGGTTGAGAGATGACTCTAATCACTTGTAAGTTGATTAATTGACCTTAACTCCCGTTACAAGCTTAACCAAGGCAAGATAAGGTGAGTACGGGACGTCTTGGGCTTGGGGGAAAACAATGGCATGGCATCTGTGGGTTACAATCGGAAGATTGAAGGAAGAGATGGGTTTGTTTGAGTCAATTCGTCCAATGCTAGACCTGAGATTTGACGGTTAAGGGGGGATGCAGTTGCTGAGATTTCCCTTGAGAAAATGATGTAAACGGCATAGGGTAGAGTCCGATTAGTTGCAATGCACATGGAGGTGCACCTAGGTGGCGATTGGCGATGACTTGGGAGTTGGAATGACTTTCCTTGTTTCGAAATGTGGTGGATCAAGTCTAATCTTCTGTTCCCCTCTAAGAATGATGGGAAAGGACAATAAAAGTATTAATGTCCATATAAAAATGGTGACAAAGAATTAAAAAGGAAATTAATTTTGAAAGATGGTTTAGAGACGACTCTAATCACTTGTAAGTTGATTAATTGACCTTAACTCCCGTTACAAGCTTAACCAAGGCAAGATAAGGTGAGTACGGGACGTCTTGGGCTTGGGGGAAAACAATGGCATGGCATCTGTGGGTTACAATCGGAAGATTGAAGGAAGATATGGGTTTGTTTGAGTCAATTCGTCCAATGCTAGACCTGAGATTTGACGGTTAAGGGGGGATGCAGTTGCTGAGATTTTCCTTGAGAAAATGATGTAAACGGCATAGGGTAGAGTCTGATTAGTTGCAATGCACATGGAGGTGCACCTAGGTGGCGATCGCCGGTGACTTGGGAGTTGGAATGACTTTCCTTGTTTCGAAATGTAGTGGATCAAGTCTAATCTTCTGTTCCCCTCTAAGAATGATGGGAAACAACAATAAAAGTATTAATGTCCATATAAAAATGGTGACAAAGAATTAAAAAGGAAATTAATTTTGAAACATGGTTTAGAGATGACTCTAATCACTTGTAAGTTGATTAATTGACCTTAACTCCCATTACAAGCTTAACCAAGGCAAGATAAGGTGAGTACGGGACGTCTTGGGCTTGGGGGAAAACAATGGCATGGCATCTGTGGGTTACAATCGGAAGATTGAAGGAAAAGATGGGTTTGTTTGAGTCAATTCGTCCAATGCTAGACCTGAGATTTGACGGTAAAGGGGGGATGCAGTTGCTGAGATTTTCCTTGAGAAAATGATGTAAACGACATAGGGTAGAGTCTGATTAGTTGCAATGCACATGGAGGTGCACCTAGGTGGCGATCGGCGGTGACTTGGGAGTTGGAATGACTTTCCTTGTTTCAAAATGTGGTGGATCAAGTCTAATCTTCTGTTCCCCTCTAAGAATGATGGGAAAGGACAATAAAAGTATTAATGTCCATATAAAAATGGTGCGAAAGAATTAAAAAGGAAATTAATTTAGAAACATGGTTGAGAGATGACTCTAATCACTTGTAAGTTGATTAATTGACCTTAACTCCCGTTACAAGCTTAACCAAGGAATGATAAGGTGAGTACGGGACGTCTTGGGCTTGGGGGAAAACAATGGCATGGCATCTGTGGGTTACAATCGGAAGATTGAAGGAAGAGATGGGTTTGTTTGAGTCAATTCGTCCAATGCTAGACCTGAGTTTTGATGGTTAAGGGGGGATGCAGTTGCTGAGATTTCCCTTGAGAAAATGGTGTAAACGGCATAGGGTAGAGTCCGATTAGTTGCAATGCACATGGAGGTGCACCTAGGTGGCGATTGGCGATGACTTGGGAGTTGGAATGACTTTCCTTGTTTCGAAATGTTGTGGATCAAGTCTAATCTTCTGTTCCCCTCTAAGAATGATGGGAAACAACAATAAAAGTATTAATGTCCATATAAAAATGGTGACAAAGAATTAAAAAGGAAATTAATTTTGAAACATGGTTTAGAGATGACTCTAATCACTTGTAAGTTGATTAATTGACCTTAACTCCCGTTACAAGCTTAACCAAGGCAAGATAAGGTGAGTACGGGACGTCTTGGGCTTGGGGGAAAACAATGGCATGGCATCTGTGGGTTACAATCGGAAGATTGAAGGAAGATATGGGTTTGTTTGAGTCAATTCGTCCAATGCTAGACCTGAGATTTGACGGTTAAGGGGGGATGCAGTTGCTGAGATTTTCCTTGAGAAAATAATGTAAACGGCATAGGGTAGAGTCTGATTAGTTGCAATGCACATGGAGGTGCACCTAGGTGGCGATCGGCGGTGACTTGGGAGTTGGACTGACTTTCCTTGTTTCGAAATGTAGTGGATCAAGTCTAATCTTCTGTTCCCCTCTAAGAATGATGGGAAAGGACAATAAAAGTATTAATGTCCATATAAAAATGGTGCGAAAGAATTAAAAAGGAAATGAATTTTGAAACATGGTTTAGAGATGACTCTAATCACTTGTAAGTTGATGAATTGACCTTAACTCTCGTTACAAGCTTAACCAAGGCAAGATAAGGTGAGTACGGGACGTCTTGGGCGTGGGGGAAAACAATGGCATGGCATCTGTGGGTTACAATCGGAAGATTGAAGGAAAAGATGGGTTTGTTTGAGTCAATTCTTCCAATGCTAGACCTGAGATTTGACAGTTAAGGGGGGATGCAGTTGCTGAGATTTCCCTTGAGAAAATGGTGTAAACGGCATAGGGTAGAGTCCGATTAGTTGCAATGCACATGGAGGTGCACCTAGGTGGCGATTGGCGATGACTTGGGAGTTGGAATGACTTTCCTTGTTTCGAAATGTGGTGGATCAAGTCTAATCTTCTGTTCCCCTCTAAGAATGATGGGAAACAACAATAAAAGTATTAATGTCCATATAAAAATGGTGACAAAGAATTAAAAAGGAAATTAATTTTGAAACATGGTTTAGAGATGACTCTAATCACTTGTAAGTTGATTAATTGACCTTAACTCCCGTTACAAGCTTAACCAAGGCAAGATAAGGTGAGTACGGGACGTCTTGGGCTTGGGGGAAAACAATGGCATGGCATCTGTGGGTTACAATCGGAAGATTGAAGGAAGATATGGGTTTGTTTGAGTCAATTCGTCCAATGCTAGACCTGAGATTTGACGGTTAAGGGGGGATGCAGTTGCTGAGATTTTCCTTGAGAAAATGATGTAAACGGCATAGGGTAGAGTCTGATTAGTTGCAATGCACATGGAGGTGCACCTAGGTGGCGATCGGCGGTGACTTGGGAGTTGGAATGACTTTCCTTGTTTCGAAATGTAGTGGATCAAGTCTAATCTTCTGTTCCCCTCTAAGAATGATGGGAAAGGACAATAAAAGTATTAATGTCCATATAAAAATGGTGCGAAAGAATTAAAAAGGAAATGAATTTTGAAACATGGTTTAGAGATGACTCTAATCACTTGTAAGTTGATGAATTGACCTTAACTCTCGTTACAAGCTTAACCAAGGCAAGATAAGGTGAGTACGGGACGTCTTGGGCGTGGGGGAAAACAATGGCATGGCATCTGTGGGTTACAATCGGAAGATTGAAGGAAAAGATGGGTTTGTTTGAGTCAATTCTTCCAATGCTAGACCTGAGATTTGACAGTTAAGGGGGGATGCAGTTGCTGAGATTTCCCTTGAGAAAATGGTGTAAACGGCATAGGGTAGAGTCCGATTAGTTGCAATGCACATGGAGGTGCACCTAGGTGGCGATTGGCGATGACTTGGGAGTTGGAATGACTTTCCTTGTTTCGAAATGTTGTGGATCAAGTCTAATCTTCTGTTCCCCTCTAAGAATGATGGGAAGCAACAATAAAAGTATTAATGTCCATATAAAAATGGTGACAAAGAATTAAAAAGGAAATGAATTTTGAAACATGGTTTAGAGATGACTCTAATCACTTGTAAGTTGATTAATTGACCTTAACTCCCGTTACAAGCTTAACCAAGGCAAGATAAGGTGAGTACGGGACGTCTTGGGCTTGGGGGAAAACAATGGCATGGCATCTGTGGGTTACAATCGGAAGATTGAAGGAAAAGATGGGTTTGTTTGAGTCAATTCGTCCAATGCTAGACCTGAGATTTGACGGTAAAGGGGGGATGTAGTTGCTGAGATTTTCCTTGAGAAAATGATGTAAACGGCATAGGGTAGAGTCTGATTAGTTGCAATGCACATGGAGGTGCACCTAGGTGGCGATCGGCGGTGACTTGGGAGTTGGAATGACTTTCCTTGTTTCGAAATGTGGTGGATCAAGTCTAATCTTATGTTCCCCTCTAAGAATGATGGGAAAGGACAATAAAAGTATTAATGTCCGTATAAAAATGGTGCGAAAGAATTAAAAAGGAAATTAATTTAGAAACATGGTTGAGAGATGACTCTAATCACTTGTAAGTTGATTAATTGACCTTAACTCCCGTTACAAGCTTAACCAAGGCAAGATAAGGTGAGTACGGGACGTCTTGGGCTTGGGGGAAAACAATGGCATGGCATCTGTGGGTTACAATCGGAAGATTGAAGGAAGAGATGGGTTTGTTTGAGTCAATTCGTCCAATGCTAGACCTGAGATTTGACGGTTAAGGGGGGATGCAGTTGCTGAGATTTCCCTTGAGAAAATGATGTAAACGGCATAGGGTAGAGTCCGATTAGTTGCAATGCACATGGAGGTGCACCTAGGTGGCGATTGGCGATGACTTGGGAGTTGGAATGACTTTCCTTGTTTCGAAATGTGGTGGATCAAGTCTAATCTTCTGTTCCCCTCTAAGAATGATGGGAAAGGACAATAAAAGTATTAATGTCCATATAAAAATGGTGACAAAGAATTAAAAAGGAAATTAATTTTGAAAGATGGTTTAGAGACGACTCTAATCACTTGTAAGTTGATTAATTGACCTTAACTCCCGTTACAAGCTTAACCAAGGCAAGATAAGGTGAGTACGGGACGTCTTGGGCTTGGGGGAAAACAATGGCATGGCATCTGTGGGTTACAATCGGAAGATTGAAGGAAGATATGGGTTTGTTTGAGTCAATTCGTCCAATGCTAGACCTGAGATTTGACGGTTAAGGGGGGATGCAGTTGCTGAGATTTTCCTTGAGAAAATGGTGTAAACGGCATAGGGTAGAGTCCGATTAGTTGCAATGCACATGGAGGTGCACCTAGGTGGCGATTGGCGATGACTTGGGAGTTGGAATGACTTTCCTTGTTTCGAAATGTTGTGGATCAAGTCTAATCTTCTGTTCCCCTCTAAGAATGATGGGAAACAACAATAAAAGTATTAATGTCCATATAAAAATGGTGACAAAGAATTAAAAAGGAAATTAATTTTGAAACATGGTTTAGAGATGACTCTAATCACTTGTAAGTTGATTAATTGACCTTAACTCCCATTACAAGCTTAACCAAGGCAAGATAAGGTGAGTACGGGACGTCTTGGGCTTGGGGGAAAACAATGGCATGGCATCTGTGGGTTACAATCGGAAGATTGAAGGAAAAGATGGGTTTGTTTGAGTCAATTCGTCCAATGCTAGACCTGAGATTTGACGGTAAAGGGGGGATGCAGTTGCTGAGATTTTCCTTGAGAAAATGATGTAAACGACATAGGGTAGAGTCTGATTAGTTGCAATGCACATGGAGGTGCACCTAGGTGGCGATCGGCGGTGACTTGGGAGTTGGAATGACTTTCCTTGTTTCCAAATGTGGTGGATCAAGTCTAATCTTCTGTTCCCCTCTAAGAATGATGGGAAAGGACAATAAAAGTATTAATGTCCATATAAAAATGGTGCGAAAGAATTAAAAAGGAAATTAATTTAGAAACATGGTTGAGAGATGACTCTAATCACTTGTAAGTTGATTAATTGACCTTAACTCCCGTTACAAGCTTAACCAAGGAATGATAAGGTGAGTACGGGACGTCTTGGGCTTGGGGGAAAACAATGGCATGGCATCTGTGGGTTACAATCGGAAGATTGAAGGAAGAGATGGGTTTGTTTGAGTCAATTCGTCCAATGCTAGACCTGAGTTTTGATGGTTAAGGGGGGATGCAGTTGCTGAGATTTCCCTTGAGAAAATGGTGTAAACGGCATAGGGTAGAGTCCGATTAGTTGCAATGCACATGGAGGTGCACCTAGGTGGCGATTGGCGATGACTTGGGAGTTGGAATGACTTTCCTTGTTTCGAAATGTTGTGGATCAAGTCTAATCTTCTGTTCCCCTCTAAGAATGATGGGAAACAACAATAAAAGTATTAATGTCCATATAAAAATGGTGACAAAGAATTAAAAAGGAAATGAATTTTGAAACATGGTTTAGAGATGACTCTAATCACTTGTAAGTTGATTAATTGACCTTAACTCCCGTTACAAGCTTAACCAAGGCAAGATAAGGTGAGTACGGGACGTCTTGGGCTTGGGGGAAAACAATGGCATGGCTTCTGTGGGTTACAATCGGAAGATTGAAGGAAAAGATGGGTTTGTTTGAGTCAATTCGTCCAATGCTAGACCTGAGATTTGACGGTAAAGGGGGGATGTAGTTGCTGAGATTTTCCTTGAGAAAATGATGTAAACGGCATAGGGTAGAGTCTGATTAATTGCAATGCACATGGAGGTGCACCTAGGTGGCGATCGGCGGTGACTTGGGAGTTGGAATGACTTTCCTTGTTTCGAAATGTGGTGGATCAAGTCTAATCTTATGTTCCCCTCTAAGAATGATGGGAAAGGACAATAAAAGTATTAATGTCCGTATAAAAATGGTGCGAAAGAATTAAAAAGGAAATTAATTTAGAAACATGGTTGAGAGACGACTCTAATCACTTGTAAGTTGATTAATTGACCTTAACTCCCGTTACAAGCTTAACCAAGGCAAGATAAGGTGAGTACGGGACGTCTTGGGCTTGGGGGAAAACAATGGCATGGCATCTGTGGGTTACAATCGGAAGATTGAAGGAAGAGATGGGTTTGTTTGAGTCAATTCGTCCAATGCTAGACCTGAGATTTGACGGTTAAGGGGGGATGCAGTTGCTGAGATTTTCCTTGAGAAAATGATGTAAACGGCATAGGGTAGAGTCCGATTAGTTGCAATGCACATGGAGGTGCACCTAGGTGGCGATTGGCGATGACTTGGGAGTTGGAATGACTTTCCTTGTTTCGAAATGTGGTGGATCAAGTCTAATCTTCTGTTCCCCTCTAAGAATGATGGGAAAGGACAATAAAAGTATTAATGTCCATATAAAAATAGTGACAAAGAATTAAAAAGGAAATTAATTTTGAAAGATGGTTTAGAGACGACTCTAATCACTTGTAAGTTGATTAATTGACCTTAACTCCCGTTACAAGCTTAACCAAGGCAAGATAAGGTGAGTACGGGACGTCTTGGGCTTGGGGGAAAACAATGGCATGGCATCTGTGGGTTACAATCGGAAGATTGAAGGAAGATATGGGTTTGTTTGAGTCAATTCGTCCAATGCTAGACCTGAGATTTGACGGTTAAGGGGGGATGCAGTTGCTGAGATTTTCCTTGAGAAAATGATGTAAACGGCATAGGGTAGAGTCTGATTAGTTGCAATGCACATGGAGGTGCACCTAGGTGGCGATCGCCGGTGACTTGGGAGTTGGAATGACTTTCCTTGTTTCGAAATGTAGTGGATCAAGTCTAATCTTCTGTTCCCCTCTAAGAATGATGGGAAACAACAATAAAAGTATTAATGTCCATATAAAAATGGTGACAAAGAATTAAAAAGGAAATTAATTTTGAAACATGGTTTAGAGATGACTCTAATCACTTGTAAGTTGATTAATTGACCTTAACTCCCATTACAAGCTTAACCAAGGCAAGATAAGGTGAGTACGGGACGTCTTGGGCTTGGGGGAAAACAATGGCATGGCATCTGTGGGTTACAATCGGAAGATTGAAGGAAAAGATGGGTTTGTTTGAGTCAATTCGTCCAATGCTAGACCTGAGATTTGACGGTAAAGGGGGGATGCAGTTGCTGAGATTTTCCTTGAGAAAATGATGTAAACGACATAGGGTAGAGTCTGATTAGTTGCAATGCACATGGAGGTGCACCTAGGTGGCGATCGGCGGTGACTTGGGAGTTGGAATGACTTTCCTTGTTTCAAAATGTGGTGGATCAAGTCTAATCTTCTGTTCCCCTCTAAGAATGATGGGAAAGGACAATAAAAGTATTAATGTCCATATAAAAATGGTGCGAAAGAATTAAAAAGGAAATTAATTTAGAAACATGGTTGAGAGATGACTCTAATCACTTGTAAGTTGATTAATTGACCTTAACTCCCGTTACAAGCTTAACCAAGGAATGATAAGGTGAGTACGGGACGTCTTGGGCTTGGGGGAAAACAATGGCATGGCATCTGTGGGTTACAATCGGAAGATTGAAGGAAGAGATGGGTTTGTTTGAGTCAATTCGTCCAATGCTAGACCTGAGTTTTGATGGTTAAGGGGGGATGCAGTTGCTGAGATTTCCCTTGAGAAAATGGTGTAAACGGCATAGGGTAGAGTCCGATTAGTTGCAATGCACATGGAGGTGCACCTAGGTGGCGATTGGCGATGACTTGGGAGTTGGAATGACTTTCCTTGTTTCGAAATGTTGTGGATCAAGTCTAATCTTCTGTTCCCCTCTAAGAATGATGGGAAACAACAATAAAAGTATTAATGTCCATATAAAAATGGTGACAAAGAATTAAAAAGGAAATTAATTTTGAAACATGGTTTAGAGATGACTCTAATCACTTGTAAGTTGATTAATTGACCTTAACTCCCGTTACAAGCTTAACCAAGGCAAGATAAGGTGAGTACGGGACGTCTTGGGCTTGGGGGAAAACAATGGCATGGCATCTGTGGGTTACAATCGGAAGATTGAAGGAAGATATGGGTTTGTTTGAGTCAATTCGTCCAATGCTAGACCTGAGATTTGACGGTTAAGGGGGGATGCAGTTGCTGAGATTTTCCTTGAGAAAATGATGTAAACGGCATAGGGTAGAGTCTGATTAGTTGCAATGCACATGGAGGTGCACCTAGGTGGCGATCGGCGGTGACTTGGGAGTTGGACTGACTTTCCTTGTTTCGAAATGTAGTGGATCAAGTCTAATCTTCTGTTCCCCTCTAAGAATGATGGGAAAGGACAATAAAAGTATTAATGTCCATATAAAAATGGTGCGAAAGAATTAAAAAGGAAATGAATTTTGAAACATGGTTTAGAGATGACTCTAATCACTTGTAAGTTGATGAATTGACCTTAACTCTCGTTACAAGCTTAACCAAGGCAAGATAAGGTGAGTACGGGACGTCTTGGGCGTGGGGGAAAACAATGGCATGGCATCTGTGGGTTACAATCGGAAGATTGAAGGAAAAGATGGGTTTGTTTGAGTCAATTCTTCCAATGCTAGACCTGAGATTTGACAGTTAAGGGGGGATGCAGTTGCTGAGATTTCCCTTGAGAAAATGGTGTAAACGGCATAGGGTAGAGTCCGATTAGTTGCAATGCACATGGAGGTGCACCTAGGTGGCGATTGGCGATGACTTGGGAGTTGGAATGACTTTCCTTGTTTCGAAATGTGGTGGATCAAGTCTAATCTTCTGTTCCCCTCTAAGAATGATGGGAAACAACAATAAAAGTATTAATGTCCATATAAAAATGGTGACAAAGAATTAAAAAGGAAATTAATTTTGAAACATGGTTTAGAGATGACTCTAATCACTTGTAAGTTGATTAATTGACCTTAACTCCCGTTACAAGCTTAACCAAGGCAAGATAAGGTGAGTACGGGACGTCTTGGGCTTGGGGGAAAACAATGGCATGGCATCTGTGGGTTACAATCGGAAGATTGAAGGAAGATATGGGTTTGTTTGAGTCAATTCGTCCAATGCTAGACCTGAGATTTGACGGTTAAGGGGGGATGCAGTTGCTGAGATTGTCCTTGAGAAAATGATGTAAACGGCATAGGGTAGAGTCTGATTAGTTGCAATGCACATGGAGGTGCACCTAGGTGGCGATCGGCGGTGACTTGGGAGTTGGAATGACTTTCCTTGTTTCGAAATGTAGTGGATCAAGTCTAATCTTCTGTTCCCCTCTAAGAATGATGGGAAAGGACAATAAAAGTATTAATGTCCATATAAAAATGGTGCGAAAGAATTAAAAAGGAAATGAATTTTGAAACATGGTTTAGAGATGACTCTAATCACTTGTAAGTTGATGAATTGACCTTAACTCTCGTTACAAGCTTAACCAAGGCAAGATAAGGTGAGTACGGGACGTCTTGGGCGTGGGGGAAAACAATGGCATGGCATCTGTGGGTTACAATCGGAAGATTGAAGGAAAAGATGGGTTTGTTTGAGTCAATTCTTCCAATGCTAGACCTGAGATTTGACAGTTAAGGGGGGATGCAGTTGCTGAGATTTCCCTTGAGAAAATGGTGTAAACGGCATAGGGTAGAGTCCGATTAGTTGCAATGCACATGGAGGTGCACCTAGGTGGCGATTGGCGATGACTTGGGAGTTGGAATGACTTTCCTTGTTTCGAAATGTTGTGGATCAAGTCTAATCTTCTGTTCCCCTCTAAGAATGATGGGAAGCAACAATAAAAGTATTAATGTCCATATAAAAATGGTGACAAAGAATTAAAAAGGAAATGAATTTTGAAACATGGTTTAGAGATGACTCTAATCACTTGTAAGTTGATTAATTGACCTTAACTCCCGTTACAAGCTTAACCAAGGCAAGATAAGGTGAGTACGGGACGTCTTGGGCTTGGGGGAAAACAATGGCATGGCATCTGTGGGTTACAATCGGAAGATTGAAGGAAAAGATGGGTTTGTTTGAGTCAATTCGTCCAATGCTAGACCTGAGATTTGACGGTAAAGGGGGGATGTAGTTGCTGAGATTTTCCTTGAGAAAATGATGTAAACGGCATAGGGTAGAGTCTGATTAGTTGCAATGCACATGGAGGTGCACCTAGGTGGCGATCGGCGGTGACTTGGGAGTTGGAATGACTTTCCTTGTTTCGAAATGTGGTGGATCAAGTCTAATCTTATGTTCCCCTCTAAGAATGATGGGAAAGGACAATAAAAGTATTAATGTCCGTATAAAAATGGTGCGAAAGAATTAAAAAGGAAATTAATTTAGAAACATGGTTGAGAGATGACTCTAATCACTTGTAAGTTGATTAATTGACCTTAACTCCCGTTACAAGCTTAACCAAGGCAAGATAAGGTGAGTACGGGACGTCTTGGGCTTGGGGGAAAACAATGGCATGGCATCTGTGGGTTACAATCGGAAGATTGAAGGAAGAGATGGGTTTGTTTGAGTCAATTCGTCCAATGCTAGACCTGAGATTTGACGGTTAAGGGGGGATGCAGTTGCTGAGATTTCCCTTGAGAAAATGATGTAAACGGCATAGGGTAGAGTCCGATTAGTTGCAATGCACATGGAGGTGCACCTAGGTGGCGATTGGCGATGACTTGGGAGTTGGAATGACTTTCCTTGTTTCGAAATGTGGTGGATCAAGTCTAATCTTCTGTTCCCCTCTAAGAATGATGGGAAAGGACAATAAAAGTATTAATGTCCATATAAAAATGGTGACAAAGAATTAAAAAGGAAATTAATTTTGAAAGATGGTTTAGAGACGACTCTAATCACTTGTAAGTTGATTAATTGACCTTAACTCCCGTTACAAGCTTAACCAAGGCAAGATAAGGTGAGTACGGGACGTCTTGGGCTTGGGGGAAAACAATGGCATGGCATCTGTGGGTTACAATCGGAAGATTGAAGGAAGATATGGGTTTGTTTGAGTCAATTCGTCCAATGCTAGACCTGAGATTTGACGGTTAAGGGGGGATGCAGTTGCTGAGATTTTCCTTGAGAAAATGATGTAAACGGCATAGGGTAGAGTCTGATTAGTTGCAATGCACATGGAGGTGCACCTAGGTGGCGATCGCCGGTGACTTGGGAGTTGGAATGACTTTCCTTGTTTCGAAATGTAGTGGATCAAGTCTAATCTTCTGTTCCCCTCTAAGAATGATGGGAAACAACAATAAAAGTATTAATGTCCATATAAAAATGGTGACAAAGAATTAAAAAGGAAATTAATTTTGAAACATGGTTTAGAGATGACTCTAATCACTTGTAAGTTGATTAATTGACCTTAACTCCCATTACAAGCTTAACCAAGGCAAGATAAGGTGAGTACGGGACGTCTTGGGCTTGGGGGAAAACAATGGCATGGCATCTGTGGGTTACAATCGGAAGATTGAAGGAAAAGATGGGTTTGTTTGAGTCAATTCGTCCAATGCTAGACCTGAGATTTGACGGTAAAGGGGGGATGCAGTTGCTGAGATTTTCCTTGAGAAAATGATGTAAACGACATAGGGTAGAGTCTGATTAGTTGCAATGCACATGGAGGTGCACCTAGGTGGCGATCGGCGGTGACTTGGGAGTTGGAATGACTTTCCTTGTTTCAAAATGTGGTGGATCAAGTCTAATCTTCTGTTCCCCTCTAAGAATGATGGGAAAGGACAATAAAAGTATTAATGTCCATATAAAAATGGTGCGAAAGAATTAAAAAGGAAATTAATTTAGAAACATGGTTGAGAGATGACTCTAATCACTTGTAAGTTGATTAATTGACCTTAACTCCCGTTACAAGCTTAACCAAGGAATGATAAGGTGAGTACGGGACGTCTTGGGCTTGGGGGAAAACAATGGCATGGCATCTGTGGGTTACAATCGGAAGATTGAAGGAAGAGATGGGTTTGTTTGAGTCAATTCGTCCAATGCTAGACCTGAGTTTTGATGGTTAAGGGGGGATGCAGTTGCTGAGATTTCCCTTGAGAAAATGGTGTAAACGGCATAGGGTAGAGTCCGATTAGTTGCAATGCACATGGAGGTGCACCTAGGTGGCGATTGGCGATGACTTGGGAGTTGGAATGACTTTCCTTGTTTCGAAATGTTGTGGATCAAGTCTAATCTTCTGTTCCCCTCTAAGAATGATGGGAAACAACAATAAAAGTATTAATGTCCATATAAAAATGGTGACAAAGAATTAAAAAGGAAATGAATTTTGAAACATGGTTTAGAGATGACTCTAATCACTTGTAAGTTGATTAATTGACCTTAACTCCCGTTACAAGCTTAACCAAGGCAAGATAAGGTGAGTACGGGACGTCTTGGGCTTGGGGGAAAACAATGGCATGGCATCTGTGGGTTACAATCGGAAGATTGAAGGAAAAGATGGGTTTGTTTGAGTCAATTCGTCCAATGCTAGACCTGAGATTTGACGGTAAAGGGGGGATGTAGTTGCTGAGATTTTCCTTGAGAAAATGATGTAAACGGCATAGGGTAGAGTCTGATTAATTGCAATGCACATGGAGGTGCACCTAGGTGGCGATCGGCGGTGACTTGGGAGTTGGAATGACTTTCCTTGTTTCGAAATGTGGTGGATCAAGTCTAATCTTATGTTCCCCTCTAAGAATGATGGGAAAGGACAATAAAAGTATTAATGTCCGTATAAAAATGGTGCGAAAGAATTAAAAAGGAAATTAATTTAGAAACATGGTTGAGAGATGACTCTAATCACTTGTAAGTTGATTAATTGACCTTAACTCCCGTTACAAGCTTAACCAAGGCAAGATAAGGTGAGTACGGGACGTCTTGGGCTTGGGGGAAAACAATGTCATGGCATCTGTGGGTTACAATCGGAAGATTGAAGGAAGAGATGGGTTTGTTTGAGTCAATTCGTCCAATGCTAGACCTGAGATTTGACGGTTAAGGGGGGATGCAGTTGCTGAGATTTTCCTTGAGAAAATGATGTAAACGGCATAGGGTAGAGTCCGATTAGTTGCAATGCACATGGAGGTGCACCTAGGTGGCGATTGGCGATGACTTGGGAGTTGGAATGACTTTCCTTGTTTCGAAATGTGGTGGATCAAGTCTAATCTTCTGTTCCCCTCTAAGAATGATGGGAAAGGACAATAAAAGTATTAATGTCCATATAAAAATAGTGACAAAGAATTAAAAAGGAAATTAATTTTGAAAGATGGTTTAGAGACGACTCTAATCACTTGTAAGTTGATTAATTGACCTTAACTCCCGTTACAAGCTTAACCAAGGCAAGATAAGGTGAGTACGGGACGTCTTGGGCTTGGGGGAAAACAATGGCATGGCATCTGTGGGTTACAATCGGAAGATTGAAGGAAGATATGGGTTTGTTTGAGTCAATTCGTCCAATGCTAGACCTGAGATTTGACGGTTAAGGGGGGATGCAGTTGCTGAGATTTTCCTTGAGAAAATGATGTAAACGGCATAGGGTAGAGTCTGATTAGTTGCAATGCACATGGAGGTGCACCTAGGTGGCGATCGCCGGTGACTTGGGAGTTGGAATGACTTTCCTTGTTTCAAAATGTGGTGGATCAAGTCTAATCTTCTGTTCCCCTCTAAGAATGATGGGAAAGGACAATAAAAGTATTAATGTCCATATAAAAATGGTGCGAAAGAATTAAAAAGGAAATTAATTTAGAAACATGGTTGAGAGATGACTCTAATCACTTGTAAGTTGATTAATTGACCTTAACTCCCGTTACAAGCTTAACCAAGGAAAGATAAGGTGAGTACGGGACGTCTTGGGCTTGGGGGAAAACAATGGCATGGCATCTGTGGGTTACAATCGGAAGATTGAAGGAAGAGATGGGTTTGTTTGAGTCAATTCGTCCAATGCTAGACCTGAGTTTTGATGGTTAAGGGGGGATGCAGTTGCTGAGATTTCCCTTGAGAAAATGGTGTAAACGGCATAGGGTAGAGTCCGATTAGTTGCAATGCACATGGAGGTGCACCTAGGTGGCGATTGGCGATGACTTGGGAGTTGGAATGACTTTCCTTGTTTCGAAATGTGGTGGATCAAGTCTAATCTTCTGTTCCCATCTAAGAATGATGGGAAAGGACAATAAAAGTATTAATGTCCATATAAAAATGGTGACAAAGAATTAAAAAGGAAATTAATTTTGAAAGATGGTTTAGAGACGACTCTAATCACTTGTAAGTTGATTAATTGACCTTAACTCCCGTTACAAGCTTAACCAAGGCAAGATAAGGTGAGTACGGGACGTCTTGGGCTTGGGGGAAAACAATGGCATGGCATCTGTGGGTTACAATCGGAAGATTGAAGGAAGATATGGGTTTGTTTGAGTCAATTCGTCCAATGCTAGACCTGAGATTTGACGGTTAAGGGGGGATGCAGTTGCTGAGATTTTCCTTGAGAAAATGATGTAAACGGCATAGGGTAGAGTCTGATTAGTTGCAATGCACATGGAGGTGCACCTAGGTGGCGATCGGCGGTGACTTGGGAGTTGGAATGACTTTCCTTGTTTCGAAATGTAGTGGATCAAGTCTAATCTTCTGATCCCCTCTAAGAATGATGGGAAAGGACAATAAAAGTATTAATGTCCATATAAAAATGGTGCAAAAGAATTAAAAAGGAAATGAATTTTGAAACATGGTTTAGAGATGACTCTAATCACTTGTAAGTTGATGAATTGACCTTAACTCTCGTTACAAGCTTAACCAAGGCAAGATAAGGTGAGTACGGGACGTCTTGGGCTTGGGGGAAAACAATGGCATGGCATCTGTGGGTTACAATCCGAAGATTGAAGGAAAAGATGGGTTTGTTTGAGTCAATTCTTCCAATGCTAGACCTGAGATTTGACAGTTAAGGGGGGATGCAGTTGCTGAGATTTCCCTTGAGAAAATGGTGTAAACGGCATAGGGTAGAGTCCGATTAGTTGCAATGCACATGGAGGTGCACCTAGGTGGCGATTGGCGATGACTTGGGAGTTGGAATGACTTTCCTTGTTTCGAAATGTGGTGGATCAAGTCTAATCTTCTGTTCCCCTCTAAGAATGATGGGAAAGGACAATAAAAGTATTAATGTCCATATAAAAATGGTGACAAAGAATTAAAAAGGAAATTAATTTTGAAAGATGGTTTAGAGACGACTCTAATCACTTGTAAGTTGATTAATTGACCTTAACTCCCGTTACAAGCTTAACCAAGGCAAGATAAGGTGAGTACGGGACGTCTTGGGCTTGGGGGAAAACAATGGCATGGCATCTGTGGGTTACAATCGGAAGATTGAAGGAAGATATGGGTTTGTTTGAGTCAATTCGTCCAATGCTAGACCTGAGATTTGACGGTTAAGGGGGGATGCAGTTGCTGAGATTTTCCTTGAGAAAATGATGTAAACGGCATAGGGTAGAGTCTGATTAGTTGCAATGCACATGGAGGTGCACCTAGGTGGCGATCGCCGGTGACTTGGGAGTTGGAATGACTTTCCTTGTTTCGAAATGTAGTGGATCAAGTCTAATCTTCTGTTCCCCTCTAAGAATGATGGGAAACAACAATAAAAGTATTAATGTCCATATAAAAATGGTGACAAAGAATTAAAAAGGAAATTAATTTTGAAACATGGTTTAGAGATGACTCTAATCACTTGTAAGTTGATTAATTGACCTTAACTCCCATTACAAGCTTAACCAAGGCAAGATAAGGTGAGTACGGGACGTCTTGGGCTTGGGGGAAAACAATGGCATGGCATCTGTGGGTTACAATCGGAAGATTGAAGGAAAAGATGGGTTTGTTTGAGTCAATTCGTCCAATGCTAGACCTGAGATTTGACGGTAAAGGGGGGATGCAGTTGCTGAGATTTTCCTTGAGAAAATGATGTAAACGGCATAGGGTAGAGTCTGATTAGTTGCAATGCACATGGAGGTGCACCTAGGTGGCGATCGGCGGTGACTTGGGAGTTGGAATGACTTTCCTTGTTTCAAAATGTGGTGGATCAAGTCTAATCTTCTGTTCCCCTCTAAGAATGATGGGAAAGGACAATAAAAGTATTAATGTCCATATAAAAATGGTGCGAAAGAATTAAAAAGGAAATTAATTTAGAAACATGGTTGAGAGATGACTCTAATCACTTGTAAGTTGATTAATTGACCTTAACTCCCGTTACAAGCTTAACCAAGGAAAGATAAGGTGAGTACGGGACGTCTTGGGCTTGGGGGAAAACAATGGCATGGCATCTGTGGGTTACAATCGGAAGATTGAAGGAAGAGATGGGTTTGTTTGAGTCAATTCGTCCAATGCTAGACCTGAGTTTTGATGGTTAAGGGGGGATGCAGTTGCTGAGATTTCCCTTGAGAAAATGGTGTAAACGGCATAGGGTAGAGTCCGATTAGTTGCAATGCACATGGAGGTGCACCTAGGTGGCGATTGGCGATGACTTGGGAGTTGGAATGACTTTCCTTGTTTCGAAATGTGGTGGATCAAGTCTAATCTTCTGTTCCCATCTAAGAATGATGGGAAACAACAATAAAAGTATTAATGTCCATATAAAAATGGTGACAAAGAATTAAAAAGGAAATTAATTTTGAAAGATGGTTTAGAGACGACTCTAATCACTTGTAAGTTGATTAATTGACCTTAACTCCCGTTACAAGCTTAACCAAGGCAAGATAAGGTGAGTACGGGACGTCTTGGGCTTGGGGGAAAACAATGGCATGGCATCTGTGGGTTACAATCGGAAGATTGAAGGAAGATATGGGTTTGTTTGAGTCAATTCGTCCAATGCTAGACCTGAGATTTGACGGTTAAGGGGGGATGCAGTTGCTGAGATTTTCCTTGAGAAAATGATGTAAACGGCATAGGGTAGAGTCTGATTAGTTGCAATGCACATGGAGGTGCACCTAGGTGGCGATCGGCGGTGACTTGGGAGTTGGAATGACTTTCCTTGTTTCGAAATGTAGTGGATCAAGTCTAATCTTCTGATCCCCTCTAAGAATGATGGGAAAGGACAATAAAAGTATTAATGTCCATATAAAAATGGTGCAAAAGAATTAAAAAGGAAATTAATTTTGAAACATGGTTTAGAGATGACTCTAATCACTTGTAAGTTGATTAATTGACCTTAACTCCCATTACAAGCTTAACCAAGGCAAGATAAGGTGAGTACGGGACGTCTTGGGCTTGGGGGAAAACAATGGCATGGCATCTGTGGGTTACAATCGGAAGATTGAAGGAAAAGATGGGTTTGTTTGAGTCAATTCGTCCAATGCTAGACCTGAGATTTGACGGTAAAGGGGGGATGCAGTTGCTGAGATTTTCCTTGAGAAAATGATGTAAACGGCATAGGGTAGAGTCTGATTAGTTGCAATGCACATGGAGGTGCACCTAGGTGGCGATCGGCGGTGACTTGGGAGTTGGAATGACTTTCCTTGTTTCAAAATGTGGTGGATCAAGTCTAATCTTCTGTTCCCCTCTAAGAATGATGGGAAAGGACAATAAAAGTATTAATGTCCATATAAAAATGGTGCGAAAGAATTAAAAAGGAAATTAATTTAGAAACATGGTTGAGAGATGACTCTAATCACTTGTAAGTTGATTAATTGACCTTAACTCCCGTTACAAGCTTAACCAAGGAAAGATAAGGTGAGTACGGGACGTCTTGGGCTTGGGGGAAAACAATGGCATGGCATCTGTGGGTTACAATCGGAAGATTGAAGGAAGAGATGGGTTTGTTTGAGTCAATTCGTCCAATGCTAGACCTGAGTTTTGATGGTTAAGGGGGGATGCAGTTGCTGAGATTTCCCTTGAGAAAATGGTGTAAACGGCATAGGGTAGAGTCCGATTAGTTGCAATGCACATGGAGGTGCACCTAGGTGGCGATTGGCGATGACTTGGGAGTTGGAATGACTTTCCTTGTTTCGAAATGTGGTGGATCAAGTCTAATCTTCTGTTCCCATCTAAGAATGATGGGAAACAACAATAAAAGTATTAATGTCCATATAAAAATGGTGACAAAGAATTAAAAAGGAAATTAATTTTGAAAGATGGTTTAGAGACGACTCTAATCACTTGTAAGTTGATTAATTGACCTTAACTCCCGTTACAAGCTTAACCAAGGCAAGATAAGGTGAGTACGGGACGTCTTGGGCTTGGGGGAAAACAATGGCATGGCATCTGTGGGTTACAATCGGAAGATTGAAGGAAGATATGGGTTTGTTTGAGTCAATTCGTCCAATGCTAGACCTGAGATTTGACGGTTAAGGGGGGATGCAGTTGCTGAGATTTTCCTTGAGAAAATGATGTAAACGGCATAGGGTAGAGTCTGATTAGTTGCAATGCACATGGAGGTGCACCTAGGTGGCGATCGGCGGTGACTTGGGAGTTGGAATGACTTTCCTTGTTTCGAAATGTAGTGGATCAAGTCTAATCTTCTGATCCCCTCTAAGAATGATGGGAAAGGACAATAAAAGTATTAATGTCCATATAAAAATGGTGCAAAAGAATTAAAAAGGAAATGAATTTTGAAACATGGTTTAGAGATGACTCTAATCACTTGTAAGTTGATGAATTGACCTTAACTCTCGTTACAAGCTTAACCAAGGCAAGATAAGGTGAGTACGGGATGTCTTGGGCTTGGGGGAAAACAATGGCATGGCATCTGTGGGTTACAATCCGAAGATTGAAGGAAAAGATGGGTTTGTTTGAGTCAATTCTTCCAATGCTAGACCTGAGATTTGACAGTTAAGGGGGGATGCAGTTGCTGAGATTTCCCTTGAGAAAATGGTGTAAACGGCATAGGGTAGAGTCCGATTAGTTGCAATGCACATGGAGGTGCACCTAGGTGGCGATTGGCGATGACTTGGGAGTTGGAATGACTTTCCTTGTTTCGAAATGTGGTGGATCAAGTCTAATCTTCTGTTCCCCTCTAAGAATGATGGGAAACAACAATAAAAGTATTAATGTCCATATAAAAATGGTGACAAAGAATTAAAAAGGAAATTAATTTTGAAACATGGTTTAGAGATGACTCTAATCACTTGTAAGTTGATTAATTGACCTTAACTCCCGTTACAAGCTTAACCAAGGCAAGATAAGGTGAGTACGGGACGTCTTGGGCTTGGGGGAAAACAATGGCATGGCATCTGTGGGTTACAATCGGAAGATTGAAGGAAGATATGGGTTTGTTTGAGTCAATTCGTCCAATGCTAGACCTGAGATTTGACGGTTAAGGGGGGATGCAGTTGCTGAGATTTTCCTTGAGAAAATGATGTAAACGGCATAGGGTAGAGTCTGATTAGTTGCAATGCACATGGAGGTGCACCTAGGTGGCGATCGGCGGTGACTTGGGAGTTGGAATGACTTTCCTTGTTTCGAAATGTAGTGGATCAAGTCTAATCTTCTGATCCCCTCTAAGAATGATGGAAAGGACAATAAAAGTATTAATGTCCATATAAAAATGGTGCAAAAGAATTAAAAAGGAAATGAATTTTGAAACATGGTTTAGAGATGACTCTAATCACTTGTAAGTTGATGAATTGACCTTAACTCTCGTTACAAGCTTAACCAAGGCAAGATAAGGTGAGTACGGGACGTCTTGGGCTTGGGGGAAAACAATGGCATGGCATCTGTGGGTTACAATCCGAAGATTGAAGGAAAAGATGGGTTTGTTTGAGTCAATTCTTCCAATGCTAGACCTGAGATTTGACAGTTAAGGGGGGATGCAGTTGCTGAGATTTCCCTTGAGAAAATGGTGTAAACGGCATAGGGTAGAGTCCGATTAGTTGCAATGCACATGGAGGTGCACCTAGGTGGCGATTGGCGATGACTTGGGAGTTGGAATGACTTTCCTTGTTTCGAAATGTGGTGGATCAAGTCTAATCTTCTGTTCCCCTCTAAGAATGATGGGAAACAACAATAAAAGTATTAATGTCCATATAAAAATGGTGACAAAGAATTAAAAAGGAAATTAATTTTGAAACATGGTTTAGAGATGACTCTAATCACTTGTAAGTTGATTAATTGACCTTAACTCCCGTTACAAGCTTAACCAAGGCAAGATAAGGTGAGTACGGGACGTCTTGGGCTTGGGGGAAAACAATGGCATGGTATCTGTGGGTTACAATCGGAAGATTGAAGGAAAAGATGGGTTTGTTTGAGTCAATTCGTCCAATGCTAGACCTGAGTTTTGACGGTAATGGGGGGATGCAGTTGCTGAGATTTTCCTTGAGAAAATGATGTAAACGGCATAGGGTAGAGTCTGATTAGTTGCAATGCACATGGAGGTGCACCTAGGTGGCGATCGGCGGTGACTTGGGAGTTGGAATGACTTTCCTTGTTTCGAAATGTGGTGGATCAAGTCTAATCTTCTGTTCCCCTCTAAGAATGATGGGAAAGGACAATAAAAGTATTAATGTCCATATAAAAATGGTGCGAAAGAATTAAAAAGGAAATTAATTTTGAAACATGGTTGAGAGATGACTCTAATCACTTGTAAGTTGATTAATTGACCTTAACTCCCGTTACAAGCTTAACCAAGGCAAGATAAGGTGAGTACGGGACGTCTTGGGCTTGGGGGAAAACAATGGCATGGCATCTGTGGGTTACAATCGGAAGATTGAAGGAAGAGATGGGTTTGTTTGAGTCAATTCGTCCAATGCTAGACCTGAGTTTTGATGGTTAAGGGGGGATGCAGTTGCTGAGATTTCCCTTGAGAAAATGGTGTAAACGGGATAGGGTAGAGTCCGATTAGTTGCAATGCACATGGAGGTGCACCTAGGTGGCGATTGGCGATGACTTGGGAGTTGGAATGACTTTCCTTGTTTCGAAATGTGGTGGATCAAGTCTAATCTTCTGTTCCCCTCTAAGAATGATGGGAAAGGACAATAAAAGTATTAATGTCCATATAAAAATGGTGAGAAAGAATAAAAAAAAAAATTAAGTTTGAAACATGGTTTAGAGATGACTCTAATCACTTGTAAGTTGATTAATTGACCTTAACTCCCGTTACAAGCTTAACCAAGGAAAGATAAGGTGAGTACGGGACGTCTTGGGCTTGGGGGAAAACAATGGCATGGCATCTGTGGGTTACAATCGGAAGATTGAAGGAAGAGATGGGTTTGTTTGAGTCAATTCGTCCAATGCTAGACCTGAGTTTTGATGGTTAAGGGGGGATGCAGTTGCTGAGATTTCCCTTGAGAAAATGGTGTAAACGGCATAGGGTAGAGTCCGATTAGTTGCAATGCACATGGAGGTGCACCTAGGTGGCGATTGGCGATGACTTGGGAGTTGGAATGACTTTCCTTGTTTCGAAATGTGGTGGATCAAGTCTAATCTTCTGTTCCCATCTAAGTATGATGGGAAAGGACAATAAAAGTATTAATGTCCATATAAAAATGGTGACAAAGAATTAAAAAGGAAATTAATTTTGAAAGATGGTTTAGAGACGACTCTAATCACTTGTAAGTTGATTAATTGACCTTAACTCCCGTTACAAGCTTAACCAAGGCAAGATAAGGTGAGTACGGGACGTCTTGGGCTTGGGGGAAAACAATGGCATGGCATCTGTGGGTTACAATCGGAAGATTGAAGGAAGATATGGGTTTGTTTGAGTCAATTCGTCCAATGCTAGACCTGAGATTTGACGGTTAAGGGGGGATGCAGTTGCTGAGATTTTCCTTGAGAAAATGATGTAAACGGCATAGGGTAGAGTCTGATTAGTTGCAATGCACATGGAGGTGCACCTAGGTGGCGATCGGCGGTGACTTGGGAGTTGGAATGACTTTCCTTGTTTCGAAATGTAGTGGATCAAGTCTAATCTTCTGATCCCCTCTAAGAATGATGGGAAAGGACAATAAAAGTATTAATGTCCATATAAAAATGGTGCAAAAGAATTAAAAAGGAAATTAATTTTGAAACATGGTTTAGAGATGACTCTAATCACTTGTAAGTTGATTAATTGACCTTAACTCCCATTACAAGCTTAACCAAGGCAAGATAAGGTGAGTACGGGACGTCTTGGGCTTGGGGGAAAACAATGGCATGGCATCTGTGGGTTACAATCGGAAGATTGAAGGAAAAGATGGGTTTGTTTGAGTCAATTCGTCCAATGCTAGACCTGAGATTTGACGGTAAAGGGGGGATGCAGTTGCTGAGATTTTCCTTGAGAAAATGATGTAAACGGCATAGGGTAGAGTCTGATTAGTTGCAATGCACATGGAGGTGCACCTAGGTGGCGATCGGCGGTGACTTGGGAGTTGGAATGACTTTCCTTGTTTCAAAATGTGGTGGATCAAGTCTAATCTTCTGTTCCCCTCTAAGAATGATGGGAAAGGACAATAAAAGTATTAATGTCCATATAAAAATGGTGCGAAAGAATTAAAAAGGAAATTAATTTAGAAACATGGTTGAGAGATGACTCTAATCACTTGTAAGTTGATTAATTGACCTTAACTCCCGTTACAAGCTTAACCAAGGAAAGATAAGGTGAGTACGGGACGTCTTGGGCTTGGGGGAAAACAATGGCATGGCATCTGTGGGTTACAATCGGAAGATTGAAGGAAGAGATGGGTTTGTTTGAGTCAATTCGTCCAATGCTAGACCTGAGTTTTGATGGTTAAGGGGGGATGCAGTTGCTGAGATTTCCCTTGAGAAAATGGTGTAAACGGCATAGGGTAGAGTCCGATTAGTTGCAATGCACATGGAGGTGCACCTAGGTGGCGATTGGCGATGACTTGGGAGTTGGAATGACTTTCCTTGTTTCGAAATGTGGTGGATCAAGTCTAATCTTCTGTTCCCATCTAAGAATGATGGGAAACAACAATAAAAGTATTAATGTCCATATAAAAATGGTGACAAAGAATTAAAAAGGAAATTAATTTTGAAAGATGGTTTAGAGACGACTCTAATCACTTGTAAGTTGATTAATTGACCTTAACTCCCGTTACAAGCTTAACCAAGGCAAGATAAGGTGAGTACGGGACGTCTTGGGCTTGGGGGAAAACAATGGCATGGCATCTGTGGGTTACAATCGGAAGATTGAAGGAAGATATGGGTTTGTTTGAGTCAATTCGTCCAATGCTAGACCTGAGATTTGACGGTTAAGGGGGGATGCAGTTGCTGAGATTTTCCTTGAGAAAATGATGTAAACGGCATAGGGTAGAGTCTGATTAGTTGCAATGCACATGGAGGTGCACCTAGGTGGCGATCGGCGGTGACTTGGGAGTTGGAATGACTTTCCTTGTTTCGAAATGTAGTGGATCAAGTCTAATCTTCTGATCCCCTCTAAGAATGATGGGAAAGGACAATAAAAGTATTAATGTCCATATAAAAATGGTGCAAAAGAATTAAAAAGGAAATGAATTTTGAAACATGGTTTAGAGATGACTCTAATCACTTGTAAGTTGATGAATTGACCTTAACTCTCGTTACAAGCTTAACCAAGGCAAGATAAGGTGAGTACGGGACGTCTTGGGCTTGGGGGAAAACAATGGCATGGCATCTGTGGGTTACAATCCGAAGATTGAAGGAAAAGATGGGTTTGTTTGAGTCAATTCTTCCAATGCTAGACCTGAGATTTGACAGTTAAGGGGGGATGCAGTTGCTGAGATTTCCCTTGAGAAAATGGTGTAAACGGCATAGGGTAGAGTCCGATTAGTTGCAATGCACATGGAGGTGCACCTAGGTGGCGATTGGCGATGACTTGGGAGTTGGAATGACTTTCCTTGTTTCGAAATGTGGTGGATCAAGTCTAATCTTCTGTTCCCCTCTAAGAATGATGGGAAACAACAATAAAAGTATTAATGTCCATATAAAAATGGTGACAAAGAATTAAAAAGGAAATTAATTTTGAAACATGGTTTAGAGATGACTCTAATCACTTGTAAGTTGATTAATTGACCTTAACTCCCGTTACAAGCTTAACCAAGGCAAGATAAGGTGAGTACGGGACGTCTTGGGCTTGGGGGAAAACAATGGCATGGCATCTGTGGGTTACAATCGGAAGATTGAAGGAAGATATGGGTTTGTTTGAGTCAATTCGTCCAATGCTAGACCTGAGATTTGACGGTTAAGGGGGGATGCAGTTGCTGAGATTTTCCTTGAGAAAATGATGTAAACGGCATAGGGTAGAGTCTGATTAGTTGCAATGCACATGGAGGTGCACCTAGGTGGCGATCGGCGGTGACTTGGGAGTTGGAATGACTTTCCTTGTTTCGAAATGTAGTGGATCAAGTCTAATCTTCTGATCCCCTCTAAGAATGATGGAAAGGACAATAAAAGTATTAATGTCCATATAAAAATGGTGCAAAAGAATTAAAAAGGAAATGAATTTTGAAACATGGTTTAGAGATGACTCTAATCACTTGTAAGTTGATGAATTGACCTTAACTCTCGTTACAAGCTTAACCAAGGCAAGATAAGGTGAGTACGGGACGTCTTGGGCTTGGGGGAAAACAATGGCATGGCATCTGTGGGTTACAATCCGAAGATTGAAGGAAAAGATGGGTTTGTTTGAGTCAATTCTTCCAATGCTAGACCTGAGATTTGACAGTTAAGGGGGGATGCAGTTGCTGAGATTTCCCTTGAGAAAATGGTGTAAACGGCATAGGGTAGAGTCCGATTAGTTGCAATGCACATGGAGGTGCACCTAGGTGGCGATTGGCGATGACTTGGGAGTTGGAATGACTTTCCTTGTTTCGAAATGTGGTGGATCAAGTCTAATCTTCTGTTCCCCTCTAAGAATGATGGGAAACAACAATAAAAGTATTAATGTCCATATAAAAATGGTGACAAAGAATTAAAAAGGAAATTAATTTTGAAACATGGTTTAGAGATGACTCTAATCACTTGTAAGTTGATTAATTGACCTTAACTCCCGTTACAAGCTTAACCAAGGCAAGATAAGGTGAGTACGGGACGTCTTGGGCTTGGGGGAAAACAATGGCATGGTATCTGTGGGTTACAATCGGAAGATTGAAGGAAAAGATGGGTTTGTTTGAGTCAATTCGTCCAATGCTAGACCTGAGTTTTGACGGTAATGGGGGGATGCAGTTGCTGAGATTTTCCTTGAGAAAATGATGTAAACGGCATAGGGTAGAGTCTGATTAGTTGCAATGCACATGGAGGTGCACCTAGGTGGCGATCGGCGGTGACTTGGGAGTTGGAATGACTTTCCTTGTTTCGAAATGTGGTGGATCAAGTCTAATCTTCTGTTCCCCTCTAAGAATGATGGGAAAGGACAATAAAAGTATTAATGTCCATATAAAAATGGTGCGAAAGAATTAAAAAGGAAATTAATTTTGAAACATGGTTGAGAGATGACTCTAATCACTTGTAAGTTGATTAATTGACCTTAACTCCCGTTACAAGCTTAACCAAGGCAAGATAAGGTGAGTACGGGACGTCTTGGGCTTGGGGGAAAACAATGGCATGGCATCTGTGGGTTACAATCGGAAGATTGAAGGAAGAGATGGGTTTGTTTGAGTCAATTCGTCCAATGCTAGACCTGAGTTTTGATGGTTAAGGGGGGATGCAGTTGCTGAGATTTCCCTTGAGAAAATGGTGTAAACGGGATAGGGTAGAGTCCGATTAGTTGCAATGCACATGGAGGTGCACCTAGGTGGCGATTGGCGATGACTTGGGAGTTGGAATGACTTTCCTTGTTTCGAAATGTGGTGGATCAAGTCTAATCTTCTGTTCCCCTCTAAGAATGATGGGAAAGGACAATAAAAGTATTAATGTCCATATAAAAATGGTGAGAAAGAATAAAAAAAAAAATTAAGTTTGAAACATGGTTTAGAGATGACTCTAATCACTTGTAAGTTGATTAATTGACCTTAACTCCCGTTACAAGCTTAACCAAGGAAAGATAAGGTGAGTACGGGACGTCTTGGGCTTGGGGGAAAACAATGGCATGGCATCTGTGGGTTACAATCGGAAGATTGAAGGAAGAGATGGGTTTGTTTGAGTCAATTCGTCCAATGCTAGACCTGAGTTTTGATGGTTAAGGGGGGATGCAGTTGCTGAGATTTCCCTTGAGAAAATGGTGTAAACGGCATAGGGTAGAGTCCGATTAGTTGCAATGCACATGGAGGTGCACCTAGGTGGCGATTGGCGATGACTTGGGAGTTGGAATGACTTTCCTTGTTTCGAAATGTGGTGGATCAAGTCTAATCTTCTGTTCCCATCTAAGAATGATGGGAAAGGACAATAAAAGTATTAATGTCCATATAAAAATGGTGACAAAGAATTAAAAAGGAAATTAATTTTGAAAGATGGTTTAGAGACGACTCTAATCACTTGTAAGTTGATTAATTGACCTTAACTCCCGTTACAAGCTTAACCAAGGCAAGATAAGGTGAGTACGGGACGTCTTGGGCTTGGGGGAAAACAATGGCATGGCATCTGTGGGTTACAATCGGAAGATTGAAGGAAGATATGGGTTTGTTTGAGTCAATTCGTCCAATGCTAGACCTGAGATTTGACGGTTAAGGGGGGATGCAGTTGCTGAGATTTTCCTTGAGAAAATGATGTAAACGGCATAGGGTAGAGTCTGATTAGTTGCAATGCACATGGAGGTGCACCTAGGTGGCGATCGGCGGTGACTTGGGAGTTGGAATGACTTTCCTTGTTTCGAAATGTAGTGGATCAAGTCTAATCTTCTGATCCCCTCTAAGAATGATGGGAAAGGACAATAAAAGTATTAATGTCCATATAAAAATGGTGCAAAAGAATTAAAAAGGAAATTAATTTTGAAACATGGTTTAGAGATGACTCTAATCACTTGTAAGTTGATTAATTGACCTTAACTCCCATTACAAGCTTAACCAAGGCAAGATAAGGTGAGTACGGGACGTCTTGGGCTTGGGGGAAAACAATGGCATGGCATCTGTGGGTTACAATCGGAAGATTGAAGGAAAAGATGGGTTTGTTTGAGTCAATTCGTCCAATGCTAGACCTGAGATTTGACGGTAAAGGGGGGATGCAGTTGCTGAGATTTTCCTTGAGAAAATGATGTAAACGGCATAGGGTAGAGTCTGATTAGTTGCAATGCACATGGAGGTGCACCTAGGTGGCGATCGGCGGTGACTTGGGAGTTGGAATGACTTTCCTTGTTTCAAAATGTGGTGGATCAAGTCTAATCTTCTGTTCCCCTCTAAGAATGATGGGAAAGGACAATAAAAGTATTAATGTCCATATAAAAATGGTGCGAAAGAATTAAAAAGGAAATTAATTTAGAAACATGGTTGAGAGATGACTCTAATCACTTGTAAGTTGATTAATTGACCTTAACTCCCGTTACAAGCTTAACCAAGGAAAGATAAGGTGAGTACGGGACGTCTTGGGCTTGGGGGAAAACAATGGCATGGCATCTGTGGGTTACAATCGGAAGATTGA
The DNA here is from genome assembly GCF_018687715.1 of Carya illinoinensis. Taxonomy (NCBI): domain Eukaryota; kingdom Viridiplantae; phylum Streptophyta; class Magnoliopsida; order Fagales; family Juglandaceae; genus Carya; species Carya illinoinensis. Next base: position 15,413,582 of record NC_056757.1, on the reverse strand, counting down.
AGGAAGAGATGGGTTTGTTTGAGTCAATTCGTCCAATGCTAGACCTGAGTTTTGATGGTTAAGGGGGGATGCAGTTGCTGAGATTTCCCTTGAGAAAATGGTGTAAACGGCATAGGGTAGAGTCCGATTAGTTGCAATGCACATGGAGGTGCACCTAGGTGGCGATTGGCGATGACTTGGGAGTTGGAATGACTTTCCTTGTTTCGAAATGTGGTGGATCAAGTCTAATCTTCTGTTCCCATCTAAGAATGATGGGAAACAACAATAAAAGTATTAATGTCCATATAAAAATGGTGACAAAGAATTAAAAAGGAAATTAATTTTGAAAGATGGTTTAGAGACGACTCTAATCACTTGTAAGTTGATTAATTGACCTTAACTCCCGTTACAAGCTTAACCAAGGCAAGATAAGGTGAGTACGGGACGTCTTGGGCTTGGGGGAAAACAATGGCATGGCATCTGTGGGTTACAATCGGAAGATTGAAGGAAGATATGGGTTTGTTTGAGTCAATTCGTCCAATGCTAGACCTGAGATTTGACGGTTAAGGGGGGATGCAGTTGCTGAGATTTTCCTTGAGAAAATGATGTAAACGGCATAGGGTAGAGTCTGATTAGTTGCAATGCACATGGAGGTGCACCTAGGTGGCGATCGGCGGTGACTTGGGAGTTGGAATGACTTTCCTTGTTTCGAAATGTAGTGGATCAAGTCTAATCTTCTGATCCCCTCTAAGAATGATGGGAAAGGACAATAAAAGTATTAATGTCCATCTAAAAATGGTGCAAAAGAATTAAAAAGGAAATGAATTTTGAAACATGGTTTAGAGATGACTCTAATCACTTGTAAGTTGATGAATTGACCTTAACTCTCGTTACAAGCTTAACCAAGGCAAGATAAGGTGAGTACGGGACGTCTTGGGCTTGGGGGAAAACAATGGCATGGCATCTGTGGGTTACAATCCGAAGATTGAAGGAAAAGATGGGTTTGTTTGAGTCAATTCTTCCAATGCTAGACCTGAGATTTGACAGTTAAGGGGGGATGCAGTTGCTGAGATTTCCCTTGAGAAAATGGTGTAAACGGCATAGGGTAGAGTCCGATTAGTTGCAATGCACATGGAGGTGCACCTAGGTGGCGATTGGCGATGACTTGGGAGTTGGAATGACTTTCCTTGTTTCGAAATGTGGTGGATCAAGTCTAATCTTCTGTTCCCCTCTAAGAATGATGGGAAACAACAATAAAAGTATTAATGTCCATATAAAAATGGTGACAAAGAATTAAAAAGGAAATTAATTTTGAAACATGGTTTAGAGATGACTCTAATCACTTGTAAGTTGATTAATTGACCTTAACTCCCGTTACAAGCTTAACCAAGGCAAGATAAGGTGAGTACGGGACGTCTTGGGCTTGGGGGAAAACAATGGCATGGCATCTGTGGGTTACAATCGGAAGATTGAAGGAAGATATGGGTTTGTTTGAGTCAATTCGTCCAATGCTAGACCTGAGATTTGACGGTTAAGGGGGGATGCAGTTGCTGAGATTTTCCTTGAGAAAATGATGTAAACGGCATAGGGTAGAGTCTGATTAGTTGCAATGCACATGGAGGTGCACCTAGGTGGCGATCGGCGGTGACTTGGGAGTTGGAATGACTTTCCTTGTTTCGAAATGTAGTGGATCAAGTCTAATCTTCTGATCCCCTCTAAGAATGATGGAAAGGACAATAAAAGTATTAATGTCCATATAAAAATGGTGCAAAAGAATTAAAAAGGAAATGAATTTTGAAACATGGTTTAGAGATGACTCTAATCACTTGTAAGTTGATGAATTGACCTTAACTCTCGTTACAAGCTTAACCAAGGCAAGATAAGGTGAGTACGGGACGTCTTGGGCTTGGGGGAAAACAATGGCATGGCATCTGTGGGTTACAATCCGAAGATTGAAGGAAAAGATGGGTTTGTTTGAGTCAATTCTTCCAATGCTAGACCTGAGATTTGACAGTTAAGGGGGGATGCAGTTGCTGAGATTTCCCTTGAGAAAATGGTGTAAACGGCATAGGGTAGAGTCCGATTAGTTGCAATGCACATGGAGGTGCACCTAGGTGGCGATTGGCGATGACTTGGGAGTTGGAATGACTTTCCTTGTTTCGAAATGTGGTGGATCAAGTCTAATCTTCTGTTCCCCTCTAAGAATGATGGGAAACAACAATAAAAGTATTAATGTCCATATAAAAATGGTGACAAAGAATTAAAAAGGAAATTAATTTTGAAACATGGTTTAGAGATGACTCTAATCACTTGTAAGTTGATTAATTGACCTTAACTCCCATTACAAGCTTAACCAAGGCAAGATAAGGTGAGTACGGGACGTCTTGGGCTTGGGGGAAAACAATGGCATGGTATCTGTGGGTTACAATCGGAAGATTGAAGGAAAAGATGGGTTTGTTTGAGTCAATTCGTCCAATGCTAGACCTGAGTTTTGACGGTAATGGGGGGATGCAGTTGCTGAGATTTTCCTTGAGAAAATGATGTAAACGGCATAGGGTAGAGTCTGATTAGTTGCAATGCACATGGAGGTGCACCTAGGTGGCGATCGGCGGTGACTTGGGAGTTGGAATGACTTTCCTTGTTTCGAAATGTGGTGGATCAAGTCTAATCTTCTGTTCCCCTCTAAGAATGATGGGAAAGGACAATAAAAGTATTAATGTCCATATAAAAATGGTGCGAAAGAATTAAAAAGGAAATTAATTTTGAAACATGGTTGAGAGATGACTCTAATCACTTGTAAGTTGATTAATTGACCTTAACTCCCGTTACAAGCTTAACCAAGGCAAGATAAGGTGAGTACGGGACGTCTTGGGCTTGGGGGAAAATAATGGCATGGCATCTGTGGGTTACAATCGGAAGATTGAAGGAAGAGATGGGTTTGTTTGAGTCAATTCGTCCAATGCTAGACCTGAGTTTTGATGGTTAAGGGGGGATGCAGTTGCTGAGATTTCCCTTGAGAAAATGGTGTAAACGGGATAGGGTAGAGTCCGATTAGTTGCAATGCACATGGAGGTGCACCTAGGTGGCGATTGGCGATGACTTGGGAGTTGGAATGACTTTCCTTGTTTCGAAATGTGGTGGATCAAGTCTAATCTTCTGTTCCCCTCTAAGAATGATGGGAAAGGACAATAAAAGTATTAATGTCCATATAAAAATGGTGAGAAAGAATAAAAAAAAAAATTAATTTTGAAACATGGTTTAGAGATGACTCTAATCACTTGTAAGTTGATTAATTGACCTTAACTCCCGTTACAAGCTTAACCAAGGCAAGATAAGGTGAGTACGGGACGTCTTGGTCTTGGGGGAAAACAATGGCATGGCATCTGTGGGTTACAATCGGAAGATTGAAGGAAAAGATGGGTTTGTTTGAGTCAATTCGTCCAATGCTAGACCTGAGATTTGACGGTTAAGGGGGGATGCAGTTGCTGAGATTTTCCTTGAGAAAATGATGTAAACGGCATAGGGTAGAGTCCGATTAGTTGCAATGCACTTGGAGGTGCACCTAGGTGGCGATCGACGGTGACTTGGGAGTTGGAATGACTTTCCTTGTTTCGAAATGTGGTGGATCAAGTCTAATCTTCTGTTCCCCTCTAAGAATGATGGGAAAGGACAATAAAAGTATTAAGGTCCATATAAAAATGGTGAGAAAGAATTAAAAAGGAAATTAATTTTGAAACATGGTTTAGAGATGACTCTAATCACTTGTAAGTTGATTAATTGACCTTAACTCCCGTTACAAGCTTAACCAAGGCAAGATAAGGTGAGTACGGGACGTCTTGGGCTTGGGGGAAAACAATGGCATGGCATCTGTGGGTTACAATCGGAAGATTGAAGGAAAAGATGGGTTTGTTTGAGTCAATTCTTCCAATGCTAGACCTGAGATTTGACGGTTAAGGGGGGATGCAGTTGCTGAGATTTCCCTTGAGAAAATGGTGTAAACGGCATAAGGTAGAGTCCGATTAGTTGCAATGCACATGGAGGTGAACCTAGGTGGCGATTGGCGGTGACTTGGGAGTTGGAATGACTTTCCTTGTTTCGAAATGTGGTGGATCAAGTCTAATATTCTATTCTCCTCTAAGAATGGGGGGAAAGGACAATAAAAGTATTAATGTCCATATAAAAATGGTGACAAAGAATAAAAAATGAAGTTAAGTTTGAAACATGGTTTAGAGATGACTAATCACTTTTAAGTTGATTAGTTGACCTTAACTCCCGTTATAAGCTTAACGAAGGCAACTTAAGGTGAGTACGGGACGTCTTGGGCGTGGGTGAAAACAATGGCATGGCATCTGTGGGTTACAATCGGAAGATTGAAGGAAAAGATGGGTTTGTTTGAGTCAATTCGTCCAATGCTAGACCTGAGTTTCGACGGTTAAGGGGGGGATGCAGTTGCTGAGATTTCCCATTGAGAAAATGGTCTTAACGGCATAGGGTAGAGTCCGATTAGTTACAATGCACATAGAGGTGCACCTAGATGGCGATTGGCGGTGGCTTGGGGGTTGGAATGACTTTCCTTGTTTCGAAACGTGGTGGATCAAGTCTAATCTTCTATTCTCCTCTAAGAATGATGGGAAACAACATTAAAAGTATTAATGTCCATATAAAAATGGTGACAAAGAATTAAAAAATGAAATTAAGCTTGAAACATTGTTTAGAGACGACTAATCACTTGTAAGTTGATTAATTGACCATAACTCCCGTTACAAGCCTAACCAAGGCAAGATAAGGTGAGTACGGGACGTCTTGGGCTTGGGGGAAAACAATGGCATGGCATTTGTGGGTTACAATCGGTAGCTTCAAGGAAAAGATGGGTTTGTTTGAGTCAATTCGTCTAACGCTAGACTTGAATTTGGACGGTTAAGGGGGGGATGTAGTTGCTGAGATTTTCCTTGAGAAAATGACGTAAACGGCATAGGGTAGAGTTCGATTCGCTGCAATGCACTTGGAGGTGCACCTAGGTGGTGATTAGCAGTGACTGGGCGTTGGAATGGCTTTCCTTGTTTTGAAAACTGGTAAATCAAGTCTAATTTCTAATTTACCCAGAGAATGATGGGAAACAACAATAAAAGTATTAATGTCCATAGAAAAATGGTGGCAAAGAATTAAAAAGCAAATTAAGCTTGAAACATGGTTTCGACATGAGTAATCGGTTGTAAGTTAAATAATTCCCTTAACACCGGTTACAAGTTTCACCAAGGCTAGATAAGGCACATCTAGGGCTACAATTGGAAGAACGATACAAAAGACAGGTCTCTTCATGTCAGTTCTTCCCATGCTAGGAATGAACTAGATGGTTAAGGTGGGATACATTTGATGAGATTTCACTTGAGAAATTAGTGTGAACGGCATAGGCTGGCGTCCGATTAGTTGCAACGCACATGGAGATGCACGTAGGTGTTGATTGGCGGTGACTTGGGAGTTGGAATGACTTTCCTTATTTCGAAATGTGGCCGATCAAGTCTAATCTTGTATTCTCCTCTAAGAATGATGGGAAACAACAATAAAAGTATTAATGTCCACATAAAAATGGTGAGAAAAAATTAAAAGGGATATTAATTTTGAAACATGGTTTAGTGATTACTAATCACTTTTTAGTTGATTAATTGACCTTAACTCCAGTTACCAGCTTAACCAAGGCAATATAAGGTGAGTACGGGACGTCTTGGGCTTGGGGGAAAACAATGGCATTGCATCTGTGGGTTACAATCGGAAGATTGAAGGAAGAGATGGGTTTGTTTGAGTCAATTCGTCCAATGCTAGACCTGAGTTTTGAGGGTTAAGGGGGGATGCAGTTGCTGAGATTTCCCTTGAGAAAATGGTGTAAACGGCATAGGGTAGAGTCCGATTAGTTGCAATGCACATGGAGGTGCACCTAGGTGGCGATTGGCGGTGACTTGGGAGTTGGAATGACTTTCCTTGTTTCGAAATGTGGTGGATCAAGTCTAATCTTCTGTTCCCCTCTAAGAATGATGCGAAACAACAATAAAAGTATTAATGTCCATATAAAAATGGTGAGAAAGAATTAAAAAGGAAATTATTTTTGAAACATGGTTTAGAGACGACTCTAATCACTTGTAAGTTGATTAATTGAACTTAACTCCCGTTACAAACTTAACCAAGGCAAGATAAGGTGAGTACGGGACGTCTTGGGCTTGGGGGAAAACAATGGCATGGCATCTATGGGTTACAATCGGAAGATTGAAGGAAAAGATGGGTTTGTTTGAGTCAATTCGTCTAATGCTAGACCTGAGATTTGACGGTAAAGGGGGGATGCAGTTGCTGAGATTTTCCTTGAGAAAATGATGTAAACGGCATAGGGTAGAGTCTGATTAGTTGCAATGCACATGGAGGTGCACCTAGGTGGCGATCGGCGGTGACTTGGGAGTTGGAATGACTTTCCTTGTTTCGAAATGTGGTGGATCAAGTCTAATCTTCTGTTCCCCTCTAAGAATGATGGGAAAGGACATTAAAAGTATTAATGTCTATATAAAAATGGTGAGAAAGAATTAAAAAGGAAATTAATTTTGAAACATGGTTTAGAGATGACTAATCACTTGTAAGTTGATTAATTGACCTTAACTCCAGTTACCAGCTTAACCAAGGCAATATAAGGTGAGTACGGGACGTCTTGGGCTTGGGGGAAAACAATGGCATTGCATCTGTGGGTTACAATCGGAAGATTGAAGGAAGAGATGGGTTTGTTTGAGTCAATTCGTCCAATGCTAGACCTGAGTTTTGAGGGTTAAGGGGGGATGTAGTTGCTGAGATTTCCCTTGAGAAAATGGTGTAAACGGCATAGGGTAGAGTCCGATTAGTTGCAATGCACATGGAGGTGCACCTAGGTGGCGATTGGCGGTGACTTGGGAGTTGGAATGACTTTCCTTGTTTCGAAATCTGGTGGATCAAGTCTAATCTTCTGTTTCCCTCTAAGAATGATGGGAAACAACAATAAAAGTATTAATGTCCATATAAAAATGGTGAGAAAGAATTAAAAAGGAAATTAATTTTGAAACATGGTTTAGAGATGACTCTAATCACTTGTAAGTTGATTAATTGACCTTAACTCCCGTTACAAGCTTAACCAAGGCAAGATAAGGTGAGTACGGGACGTCTTGGGCTGGGGGGAAAACAATGGCATGGCATCTATCGGTTACAATCGGAAGATTGAAGGAAAAGATGGGTTTGTTTGAGTCAATTCTTCCAATGCTAGACCTGAGATTTGACGGTTAAGGGGGGATGCAGTTGCTGAGATTTTCCTTGAGAAAATGATGTAAACGGCATAGGGTAGAGTCTGATTAGTTGCAATGCTCATGGAGGTGCACCCAGGTGGCGATCGGCGGTGACTTGGGAGTTGGAATGACTTTCCTTGTTTCGAAATGTGGTGGATCAAGTCTAATCTTTTGTTCCCCTCTAAGAATGATGGGGAAGGACAATAAAAGTATTAATGTCCATATAAAAGTGGTGCAAAAGAATTAAAAAGGAAATTAATTTTGAAACATGGTTTAGAGATGACTCTATTCACTTGTAAGTTGATTAATTGACCTTAACTCCCGTTACAAGCTTACCCAAGGCAAGATAAGGTGAGTACGGGACGTCTTGGGCTTGGGGGAAAACAATGGCATGGCATCTGTGGGTTACAATCGGAAGATTGAAGGAAAACATGGGTTTGTTTGAGTCAATTCTTCCAATGCTAGACCTGAGATTTGACGGTTAAGGGGGGATGCAGTTGCTGAGATTTCCCTTGAGAAAATGGTGTAAACGGCATAGGGTAGAGTCCGATTAGTTGCAATGCACATGGAGGTGCACCTAGATGGCGATTGGCGGTGGCTTGGGGGTTGGAATGACTTTCCTTGTTTCGAAATGTGGTGGATCAGGTCTAATCTTCTATTCTCCTCTAAGAATGATGGGAAAGGACATTAAAAGTATTAATGTCTATATAAAAATGGTGAGAAAGAATTAAAAAGGAAATTAATTTTGAAACATGGTTTAGAGATTTCTAATCACTTGTAAGTTGATTAATTGACCTTAACTCCAGTTACCAGCTTAACCAAGGCAGTATAAGGTGAGTACGGGACGTCTTGGGCTTGGGGGAAAACAATGGCATTGCATCTGTGGGTTACAATCGGAAGATTGAAGGAAGAGATGGGTTTGTTTGAGTCAATTCGTCCAATGCTAGACCTGAGTTTTGACGGTTAAGGGGGGATGCAGTTGCTGAGATTTCCATTGAGAAAATGGTGTAAACGGCATAGGGTAGAGTCCGATTAGTTGCAATGCACATGGAGGTGCACCTAGGTGGCGATTGGCGGTGATTTGGGAGTTGGAATGACTTTCCTTGTTTCGAAATGTGGTGGATCAAGTCTAATCTTCTGTTCCCCTCTAAGAATGATGCGAAACAACAATGAAAGTATTAATGTCCATATAAAAATAGTGAGAAAGAATTAAAAAGGAAATTAATTTTGAAACATGGTTTAGAGATGACTCTAATCACTTGTAAGTTGATTAATTGACCTTAACTCCCGTTACAAGCTTAACCAAGGCAAGATAAGGTGAGTACGGGACGTCTTGGGCTTGGGGGAAAACAATGGCATGGCATCTATCGGTTACAATCGGAAGATTGAAGGAAAAGATGGGTTTGTTTGAGTCAATTCCTCCAATGCTAGACCTGAGATTTGACGGTAAAGGGGGAATGCAGTTGCTGAGATTTTCCTTGAGAAAATGATGTAAACGGCATAGGGTAGAGTCTGATTAGTTGCATTGCACATGGAGGTGCACCTAGGTGGCGATCGGCGGTGACTTGGGAGTTGGAATGACTTTCCTTGTTTCGAAATGTGGTGGATCAAGTCTAATCTTCTGTTCCCCTCTAAGAATGATGGGGAAGGACAATAAAAGTATTAATGTCCATATAAAAATGGTGGGAAAGAATTAAAAAGGAAATTAATTTTGAAACATGGTTTAGAGATGACTCTAATCACTTGTAAGTTGATTAATTGACCTTAACTCCCGTTACAAGCTTAACCAAGGCAAGATAAGGTGAGTACGGGACGTCTTGGGCTTGGGGGAAAACAATGGCATGGCATCTGTGGGTTACAATCGGAAGATTGAAGGAAAAGATGGGTTTGTTTGAGTCAATTCTTCCAATGCTAGACTTGAGATTTGATGGTTAAGGGGGGATGCAGTTGCTGAGATTTCCCTTGAGAAAATGGTGTAAACGGCATAGGGTAGAGTTCGATTAGTTGCAATGCACATGGAGGTGCACCTAGATGGCGATTGGCGGTGGCTTGGGGGTTGGAATGACTTTCCTTGTTTCGAAATGTGGTGGATCAGGTCTAATCTTCTATTCTCCTCTAAGAATGATGGGAAAGGACATTAAAAGTATTAATGTCTATATAAAAATGGTGAGAAAGAATTAAAAAGGAAATTAATTTTGAAACATGGTTTAGAGATTTCTAATCACTTGTAAGTTGATTAATTGACCTTAACTCCCGTTACAAGCTTAACCAAGGCAAGATAAGGTGAGTACGGGACGTCTTGGGCTTGGGGGAAAACAATGGCGTGGCATCTGTGGGTTACAATCGGAAGATTGAAGGAAGCGATGGGTTTGTTTGAGTCAATTCGTCCAATGCTAGACCTGAGTTTTGATGGTTAAGGGGGGATGCAGTTGCTGAGATTTCCCTTGAGAAAATGGTGTAAACGGCATAGGGTAGAGTCCGATTAGTTGCAATGCACATGGAGGTGCACCTAGGTGGCGATTGGCGATGACTTGGGAGTTGGAATGACTTTCCTTGTTTCGAAATGTGGTGGATCAAGTCTAATCTTCTGTTCCCATCTAAGAATGATGGGAAACAACAATAAAAGTATTAATGTCCATATAAAAATGGTGACAAAGAATTAAAAAGGAAATTAATTTTGAAAGATGGTTTAGAGACGACTCTAATCACTTGTAAGTTGATTAATTGACCTTAACTCCCGTTACAAGCTTAACCAAGGCAAGATAAGGTGAGTACGGGACGTCTTGGGCTTGGGGGAAAACAATGGCATGGCATCTGTGGGTTACAATCGGAAGATTGAAGGAAGATATGGGTTTGTTTGAGTCAATTCGTCCAATGCTAGACCTGAGATTTGACGGTTAAGGGGGGATGCAGTTGCTGAGATTTTCCTTGAGAAAATGATGTAAACGGCATAGGGTAGAGTCTGATTAGTTGCAATGCACATGGAGGTGCACCTAGGTGGCGATCGGCGGTGACTTGGGAGTTGGAATGACTTTCCTTGTTTCGAAATGTAGTGGATCAAGTCTAATCTTCTGATCCCCTCTAAGAATAATGGGAAAGGACAATAAAAGTATTAATGTCCATATAAAAATGGTGCAAAAGAATTAAAAAGGAAAAGAATTTTGAAACATGGTTTAGAGATGACTCTAATCACTTGTAAGTTGATGAATTGACCTTAACTCTCGTTACAAGCTTAACCAAGGCAAGATAAGGTGAGTACGGGACGTCTTGGGCTTGGGGGAAAACAATGGCATGGCATCTGTGGGTTACAATCGGAAGATTGAAGGAAAACATGGGTTTGTTTGAGTCAATTCTTCCAATGCTAGACCTGAGATTTGACGGTTAAGGGGGGATGCAGTTGCTGAGATTTCCCTTGAGAAAATGGTGTAAACGGCATAGGGTAGAGTCCGATTAGTTGCAATGCACATGGAGGTGCACCTAGATGGCGATTGGCGGTGGCTTGGGGGTTGGAATGACTTTCCTTGTTTCGAAATGTGGTGGATCAGGTCTAATCTTCTATTCTCCTCTAAGAATGATGGGAAAGGACATTAAAAGTATTAATGTCTATATAAAAATGGTGAGAAAGAATTAAAAAGGAAATTAATTTTGAAACATGGTTTAGAGATTTCTAATCACTTGTAAGTTGATTAATTGACCTTAACTCCAGTTACCAGCTTAACCAAGGCAGTATAAGGTGAGTACGGGACGTCTTGGGCTTGGGGGAAAACAATGGCATTGCATCTGTGGGTTACAATCGGAAGATTGAAGGAAGAGATGGGTTTGTTTGAGTCAATTCGTCCAATGCTAGACCTGAGTTTTGACGGTTAAGGGGGGATGCAGTTGCTGAGATTTCCCTTGAGAAAATGGTGTAAACGGCATAGGGTAGAGTCCGATTAGTTGCAATGCACATGGAGGTGCACCTAGGTGGCGATTGGCGGTGATTTGGGAGTTGGAATGACTTTCCTTGTTTCGAAATGTGGTGGATCAAGTCTAATCTTCTGTTCCCCTCTAAGAATGATGCGAAACAACAATAAAAGTATTAATGTCCATATAAAAATAGTGAGAAAGAATTAAAAAGGAAATTAATTTTGAAACATGGTTTAGAGATGACTCTAATCACTTGTAAGTTGATTAATTGACCTTAACTCCCGTTACAAGCTTAACCAAGGCAAGATAAGGTGAGTACGGGACGTCTTGGGCTTGGGGGAAAACAATGGCATGGCATCTATCGGTTACAATCGGAAGATTGAAGGAAAAGATGGGTTTGTTTGAGTCAATTCCTCCAATGCTAGACCTGAGATTTGACGGTAAAGGGGGGATGCAGTTGCTGAGATTTTCCTTGAGAAAATGATGTAAACGGCATAGGGTAGAGTCTGATTAGTTGCATTGCACATGGAGGTGCACCTAGGTGGCGATCGGCGGTGACTTGGGAGTTGGAATGACTTTCCTTGTTTCGAAATGTGGTGGATCAAGTCTAATCTTCTGTTCCCCTCTAAGAATGATGGGGAAGGACAATAAAAGTATTAATGTCCATATAAAAATGGTGCGAAAGAATTAAAAAGGAAATTAATTTTGAAACATGGTTTAGAGATGACTCTAATCACTTGTAAGTTGATTAATTGACCTTAACTCCCGTTACAAGCTTAACCAAGGCAAGATAAGGTGAGTACGGGACGTCTTGGGCTTGGGGGAAAACAATGGCATGGCATCTGTGGGTTACAATCGGAAGATTGAAGGAAAAGATGGGTTTGTTTGAGTCAATTCTTCCAATGCTAGACTTGAGATTTGATGGTTAAGGGGGGATGCAGTTGCTGAGATTTCCCTTGAGAAAATGGTGTAAACGGCATAGGGTAGAGTTCGATTAGTTGCAATGCACATGGAGGTGCACCTAGATGGCGATTGGCGGTGGCTTGGGGGTTGGAATGACTTTCCTTGTTTCGAAATGTGGTGGATCAGGTCTAATCTTCTATTCTCCTCTAAGAATGATGGGAAAGGACATTAAAAGTATTAATGTCTATATAAAAATGGTGAGAAAGAATTAAAAAGGAAATTAATTTTGAAACATGGTTTAGAGATTTCTAATCACTTGTAAGTTGATTAATTGACCTTAACTCCCGTTACAAGCTTAACCAAGGCAAGATAAGGTGAGTACGGGACGTCTTGGGCTTGGGGGAAAACAATGGCATGGCATCTGTGGGTTACAATCGGAAGATTGAAGGAAGAGATGGGTTTGTTTGAGTCAATTCGTCCAATGCTAGACCTGAGTTTTGATGGTTAAGGGGGGATGCAGTTGCTGAGATTTCCCTTGAGAAAATGGTGTAAACGGCATAGGGTAGAGTCCGATTAGTTGCAATGCACATGGAGGTGCACCTAGGTGGCGATTGGCGGTGATTTGGGAGTTGGAATGACTTTCCTTGTTTCGAAATGTGGTGGATCAAGTCTAATCTTCTGTTCCCCTCTAAGAATGATGCGAAACAACAATAAAAGTATTAATGTCCATATAAAAATAGTGAGAAAGAATTAAAAAGGAAATTAATTTTGAAACATGGTTTAGAGATGACTCTAATCACTTGTAAGTTGATTAATTGACCTTAACTCCCGTTACAAGCTTAACCAAGGCAAGATAAGGTGAGTACGGGACGTCTTGGGCTTGGGGGAAAACAATGGCATGGCATCTATCGGTTACAATCGGAAGATTGAAGGAAAAGATGGGTTTGTTTGAGTCAATTCCTCCAATGCTAGACCTGAGATTTGACGGTAAAGGGGGGATGCAGTTGCTGAGATTTTCCTTGAGAAAATGATGTAAACGGCATAGGGTAGAGTCTGATTAGTTGCATTGCACATGGAGGTGCACCTAGGTGGCGATCGGCGGTGACTTGGGAGTTGGAATGACTTTCCTTGTTTCGAAATGTGGTGGATCAAGTCTAATCTTCTGTTCCCCTCTAAGAATGATGGGGAAGGACAATAAAAGTATTAATGTCCATATAAAAATGGTGCGAAAGAATTAAAAAGGAAATTAATTTTGAAACATGGTTTAGAGATGACTCTAATCACTTGTAAGTTGATTAATTGACCTTAACTCCCGTTACAAGCTTAACCAAGGCAAGATAAGGTGAGTACGGGACGTCTTGGGCTTGGGGGAAAACAATGGCATGGCATCTGTGGGTTACAATCGGAAGATTGAAGGAAAAGATGGGTTTGTTTGAGTCAATTCTTCCAATGCTAGACTTGAGATTTGATGGTTAAGGGGGGATGCAGTTGCTGAGATTTCCCTTGAGAAAATGGTGTAAACGGCATAGGGTAGAGTTCGATTAGTTGCAATGCACATGGAGGTGCACCTAGATGGCGATTGGCGGTGGCTTGGGGGTTGGAATGACTTTCCTTGTTTCGAAATGTGGTGGATCAGGTCTAATCTTCTATTCTCCTCTAAGAATGATGGGAAAGGACATTAAAAGTATTAATGTCTATATAAAAATGGTGAGAAAGAATTAAAAAGGAAATTAATTTTGAAACATGGTTTAGAGATTTCTAATCACTTGTAAGTTGATTAATTGACCTTAACTCCCGTTACAAGCTTAACCAAGGCAAGATAAGGTGAGTACGGGACGTCTTGGGCTTGGGGGAAAACAATGGCATGGCATCTGTGGGTTACAATCGGAAGATTGAAGGAAGAGATGGGTTTGTTTGAGTCAATTCGTCCAATGCTAGACCTGAGTTTTGATGGTTAAGGGGGGATGCAGTTGCTGAGATTTCCCTTGAGAAAATGGTGTAAACGGCATAGGGTAGAGTCCGATTAGTTGCAATGCACATGGAGGTGCACCTAGGTGGCGATTGGCGATGACTTGGGAGTTGGAATGACTTTCCTTGTTTCGAAATGTGGTGGATCAAGTCTAATCTTCTGTTCCCATCTAAGAATGATGGGAAACAACAATAAAAGTATTAATGTCCATATAAAAATGGTGACAAAGAATTAAAAAGGAAATTAATTTTGAAAGATGGTTTAGAGACGACTCTAATCACTTGTAAGTTGATTAATTGACCTTAACTCCCGTTACAAGCTTAACCAAGGCAAGATAAGGTGAGTACGGGACGTCTTGGGCTTGGGGGAAAACAATGGCATGGCATCTGTGGGTTACAATCGGAAGATTGAAGGAAGATATGGGTTTGTTTGAGTCAATTCGTCCAATGCTAGACCTGAGATTTGACGGTTAAGGGGGGATGCAGTTGCTGAGATTTTCCTTGAGAAAATGATGTAAACGGCATAGGGTAGAGTCTGATTAGTTGCAATGCACATGGAGGTGCACCTAGGTGGCGATCGGCGGTGACTTGGGAGTTGGAATGACTTTCCTTGTTTCGAAATGTAGTGGATCAAGTCTAATCTTCTGATCCCCTCTAAGAATAATGGGAAAGGACAATAAAAGTATTAATGTCCATATAAAAATGGTGCAAAAGAATTAACAAGGAAAAGAATTTTGAAACATGGTTTAGAGATGACTCTAATCACTTGTAAGTTGATGAATTGACCTTAACTCTCGTTACAAGCTTAACCAAGGCAAGATAAGGTGAGTACGGGACGTCTTGGGCTTGGGGGAAAACAATGGCATGGCATCACTGGGTTACAATCGGAAGATTGAAGGAAAAGATGGGTTTGTTTGAGTCAATTCTTCCAATGCTAGACCTGAGATTTGACAGTTAAGGGGGGATGCAGTTGCTGAGATTTCCCTTGAGAAAATGGTGTAAACGGCATAGGGTAGAGTCCGATTAGTTCCAATGCACATGGAGGTGCACCTAGGTGGCGATTGGCGATGACTTGGGAGTTGGAATGACTTTCCTTGTTTCGAAATGTGGTGGATCAAGTCTAATCTTCTGTTCCCCTCTAAGAATGATGGGAAACAACAATAAAAGTATTAATGTCCATATAAAAATGGTGACAAAGAATTAAAAAGAAAATTAATTTTGAAACATGGTTTAGAGATGACTCTAATCACTTGTAAGTTGATTAATTGACCTTAACTCCCGTTACAAGCTTAACCAAGGCAAGATAAGCTGAGTACGGGACGTCTTGGGCTTGGGGGAAAACAATGGCATGGTATCTGTGGGTTACAATCGGAAGATTGAAGGAAAAGATGGGTTTGTTTGAGTCAATTCGTCCAATGCTAGACATGAGATTTGACGGTAAAGGGGGGATGCAGTTGCTGAGATTTTCCTTGAGAAAATGATGTAAACGGCATAGGGTAGAGTCTGATTAGTTGCAATGCACATGGAGGTGCACCTAGGTGGCGATCGGCGGTGCCTTGGGAGTTGGAATGACTTTCCTTGTTTCGAAATGTGGTGGATCAAGTCTAATCTTCTGTTCCCCTCTAAGAATGATGGGAAAGGACAATAAAAGTATTAAGGTCCATATAAAAATGGTGAGAAAGAATTAAAAAGGAAATTAATTTTGAAACATGGTTTAGAGATGACTCTAATCACTTGTAAGTTGATTAATTGACCTTAACTCCCGTTACAAGCTTAACCAAGGCAAGATAAGGTGAGTACGGGACGTCTTGGGCTTGGGGGAAAACAATGGCATGGCATCTGTGGGTTACAATCGGAAGATTGAAGGAAAAGATGGGTTTGTTTGAGTCAATTCTTCCAATGCTAGACCTGAGATTTGACGGTTAAGGGGGGATGCAGTTGCTGAGATTTCCCTTGAGAAAATGGTGTAAACGGCATAAGGTAGAGTCCGATTAGTTGCAATGCACATGGAGGTGAACCTAGGTGGCGATTAGCGGTGACTTGGGAGTTGGAATGACTTTCCTTGTTTCGAAATGTGGTGGATGAAGTCTAATCTTCTATTCTCCTCTAAGAATGATGGGAAAGGACATTAAAAGTATTAATGTCCATATAAAAATGGTGACAAAGAATTAAAAAATGAAATTAAGCTTGAAACATTGTTTAGAGACGACTAATCACTTGTAAGTTGATTAATTGACCATAACTCCCGTTACAAGCCTAACCAAGGCAAGATAAGGTGAGTACGGGACGTCTTAGGCTTGGGGGAAAACAATGGCATGGCATCTGTGGGTTACAATCGGTAGCTTCAAGGAAAAGATGGGTTTGTTTGAGTCAATTCGTCTAACACTAGACTTGAATTTCGACGGTTAAGGGGGGGATGTAGTTGCTGAGATTTCCCTTGAGAAAATGACGTAAACGGCATAGGGTAGAGTCCGATTCGCTGCAATGAACTTGGAGGTGCACCTAGGTGGTGATTAGCAGTGACTGGGCGTTGGAATGGCTTTCCTTGTTTTGAAAACTGGTAAATCAAGTCTAATTTCTAATTTACCCAGAGAATGATGGGAAACAACAATAAAAGTATTAATGTCCATAGAAAAATGGTGGCAAAGAATTAAAAAGCAAATTAAGCTTGAAACATGGTTTCGACATGAGTAATCGGTTGTAAGTTAATTAATTCCCTTAACACCGGTTACAAGTTTCACCAAGGCTAGATAAGGCACATCTAGGGCTACAATTGGAAGAACGATACAAAAGACAGGTCTCTTCATGTCAGTTCTTCCCATGCTAGAAATGAACTAGATGGTTAAGGTGGGATACATTTGATGAGATTTCACTTGAGAAATTAGTGTGAACGGCATAGGCTGGCATCCGATTAGTTGCAACGCACATGGAGATGCACGTAGGTGTTGATTGGCGGTGACTTGGAAGTTGGAATGACTTTCCTTGTTTCGAAATGTGGCCGATCAAGTCTAATCTTGTATTCTCCTCTAAGAATGATGGGAAACAACAATAAAAGTATTAATGTCCACATAAAAATGGTGAGAAAAAATTAAAAGGGATATTAATTTTGAAACATGGTTTAGTGATGACTAATCACTTGTAAGTTGATTAATTGACCTTAACTCCAGTTACCAGCTTAACCAAGGCAATATAAGGTGAGTACGGGACGTCTTGGGCTTGGGGGAAAACAATGGCATTGCATCTGTGGGTTACAATCGGAAGATTGAAGGAAGAGATGGGTTTGTTTGAGTCAATTCGTCCAATGCTAGACCTGAGTTTTGAGGGTTAAGGGGGGATGCAGTTGCTGAGATTTCCCTTGAGAAAATGGTGTAAACGGCATAGGGTAGAGTCCGATTAGTTGCAATGCACATGGAGGTGCACCTAGGTGGCGATTGGCGGTGACTTGGGAGTTGGAAAGACTTTCCTTGTTTCGAAATGTGGTGGATCAAGTCTAATCTTCTGTTCCCCTCTAAGAATGATGCGAAACAACAATAAAAGTATTAATGTCCATATAAAAAAGGTGAGAAAGAATTAAAAAGGAAATTATTTTTGAAACATGGTTTAGAGACGACTCTAATCACTTGTAAGTTGATTAATTGAACTTAACTCCCGTTACAAGCTTAACCAAGGCAAGATAAGGTGAGTACGGGACGTCTTGGGCTTGGGGGAAAACAATGGCATGGCATCTATGGGTTACAATCGGAAGATTGAAGGAAAAGATGGGTTTGTTTGAGTCAATTCGTCCAATGCTAGACCTGAGATTTGACGGTAAAGGGGGGATGCAGTTGCTGAGATTTTCCTTGAGAAAATGATGTAAACGGCATAGGGTAGAGTCTGATTAGTTGCAATGCACATGGAGGTGCACCTAGGTGGCGATCGGCGGTGACTTGGGAGTTGGAATGACTTTCCTTGTTTCGAAATGTGGTGGATCAAGTCTAGTCTTCTGTTCCCCTCTAAGAATGATGGGAAAGGACATTAAAAGTATTAATGTCTATATAAAAATGGTGAGAAAGAATTAAAAAGGAAATTAATTTTGAAACATGGTTTAGAGATGACTAATCACTTGTAAGTTGATTAATTGACCTTAACTCCAGTTACCAGCTTAACCAAGGCAATATAAGGTGAGTACGGGACGTCTTGGGCTTGGGGGAAAACAATGGCATTGCATCTGTGGGTTACAATCGGAAGATTGAAGGAAGAGATGGGTTTGTTTGAGTCAATTCGTCCAATGCTAGACCTGAGTTTTGAGGGTTAAGGGGGGATGTAGTTGCTGAGATTTCCCTTGAGAAAATGGTGTAAACGGCATAGGGTAGAGTCCGATTAGTTGCAAAGCACATGGAGGTGCACCTAGGTGGCGATTGGCGGTGACTTGGGAGTTGGAATGACTTTCCTTGTTTCGAAATCTGGTGGATCAAGTCTAATCTTCTGTTTCCCTCTAAGAATGATGGGAAACAACAATAAAAGTATTAATGTCCATATAAAAATGGTGAGAAAGAATTAAAAAGGAAATTAATTTTGAAACATGGTTTAGAGATGACTCTAATCACTTGTAAGTTGATTAATTGACCTTAACTCCCGTTACAAGCTTAACCAAGGCAAGATAAGGTGAGTACGGGACGTCTTGGGCTTGGGGGAAAACAATGACATGGCATCTATCGGTTACAATCGGAAGATTGAAGGAAAAGATGGGTTTGTTTGAGTCAATTCTTCCAATGCTAGACCTGAGATGTGACGGTTAAGGGGGGATGCAGTTGCTGAGATTTCCCTTGAGAAAATGGTGTAAACGGCATAGGGTAGAGTCCGATTAGTTGCAATGCACATGGAGGTGCACCTAGATGGCGATTGGCGGTGGCTTGGGGGTTGGAATGACTTTCCTTGTTTCGAAATGTGGTGGATCAGGTCTAATCTTCTATTCTCCTCTAAGAATGATGGGAAAGGACATTAAAAGTATTAATGTCTATATAAAAATGGTGAGAAAGAATTAAAAAGGAAATTAATTTTGAAACATGGTTTAGAGATTTCTAATCACTTGTAAGTTGATTAATTGACCTTAACTCCAGTTACCAGCTTAACCAAGGCAGTATAAGGTGAGTACGGGACGTCTTGGGCTTGGGGGAAAACAATGGCATTGCATCTGTGGGTTACAATCGGAAGATTGAAGGAAGAGATGGGTTTGTTTGAGTCAATTCGTCCAATGCTAGACCTGAGTTTTGACGGTTAAGGGGGGATGCAGTTGCTGAGATTTCCCTTGAGAAAATGGTGTAAACGGCATAGGGTAGAGTCCGATTAGTTGCAATGCACATGGAGGTGCACCTAGGTGGCGATTGGCGGTGATTTGGGAGTTGGAATGACTTTCCTTGTTTCGAAATGTGGTGGATCAAGTCTAATCTTCTGTTCCCCTCTAAGAATGATGCGAAACAACAATAAAAGTATTAATGTCCATATAAAAAAGGTGAGAAAGAATTAAAAAGGAAATTATTTTTGAAACATGGTTTAGAGACGACTCTAATCACTTGTAAGTTGATTAATTGAACTTAACTCCCGTTACAAGCTTAACCAAGGCAAGATAAGGTGAGTACGGGACGTCTTGGGCTTGGGGGAAAACAATGGCATGGCATCTATGGGTTACAATCGGAAGATTGAAGGAAAAGATGGGTTTGTTTGAGTCAATTCGTCCAATGCTAGACCTGAGATTTGACGGTAAAGGGGGGATGCAGTTGCTGAGATTTTCCTTGAGAAAATGATGTAAACGGCATAGGGTAGAGTCTGATTAGTTGCAATGCACAAGGAGGTGCACCTAGGTGGCGATCGGCGGTGACTTGGGAGTTGGAATGACTTTCCTTGTTTCGAAATGTGGTGGATCAAGTCTAATCTTCTGTTCCCCTCTAAGAATGATGGGAAAGGACATTAAAAGTATTAATGTCTATATAAAAATGGTGAGAAAGAATTAAAAAGGAAATTAATTTTGAAACATGGTTTAGAGATGACTAATCACTTGTAAGTTGATTAATTGACCTTAACTCCAGTTACCAGCTTAACCAAGGCAATATAAGGTGAGTACGGGACGTCTTGGGCTTGGGGGAAAACAATGGCATTGCATCTGTGGGTTACAATCGGAAGATTGAAGGAAGAGATGGGTTTGTTTGAGTCAATTCGTCCAATGCTAGACCTGAGTTTTGAGGGTTAAGGGGGGATGTAGTTGCTGAGATTTCCCTTGAGAAAATGGTGTAAACGGCATAGGGTAGAGTCCGATTAGTTGCAATGCACATGGAGGTGCACCTAGGTGGCGATTGGCGGTGACTTGGGAGTTGGAATGACTTTCCTTGTTTCGAAATCTGGTGGATCAAGTCTAATCTTCTGTTTCCCTCTAAGAATGATGGGAAACAACAATAAAAGTATTAATTTCCATATAAAAATGGTGAGAAAGAATTAAAAAGGAAATTAATTTTGAAACATGGTTTAGAGATGACTCTAATCACTTGTAAGTTGATTAATTGACCTTAACTCCCGTTACAAGCTTAACCAAGGCAAGATAAGGTGAGTACGGGACGTCTTGGGCTTGGGGGAAAACAATGACATGGCATCTATCGGTTACAGTCGGAAGATTGAAGGAAAAGATGGGTTTGTTTGAGTCAATTCTTCCAATGCTAGACCTGAGATTTGACGGTTAAGGGGGGATGCAGTTGCTGAGATTTTCCTTGAGAAAATGATGTAAACGGCATAGGGTAGAGTCTGATTAGTTGCAATGCTCATGGAGGTGCACCTAGGTGGCGATCGGCGGTGACTTGGGAGTTGGAATGACTTTCCTTGTTTCGAAATGTGGTGGATCAAGTCTAATCTTCTGTTCCCCTCTAAGAATGATGGGAAACAACAATAAAAGTATTAATGTCCATATAAAAATGGTGAGAAAGAATTAAAAAGGAAATTAATTTTGAAACATGGTTTAGACATGACTCTAATCACTTGTAAGTTGATTAATTGACCTTAACTCCCGTTACAAGCTTAACCAAGGCAAGATAAGGTGAGTACGGGACGTCTTGGGCTTGGGGGAAAACAATGGCATGGCATCTGTGGGTTACAATCGGAAGATTGAAGGAAAAGATGGGTTTGTTTGAGTCAATTCGTCCAATGCTAGACCTGAGATTTGACGGTTAAGGGGGGATGCAGTTGCTGAGATTTTCCTTGAGAAAATGATGTAAACGACATAGGGTAGAGTCTGATTAGTTGCAATGCACATGGAGGTGCACCTAGGTGGCGATCGGCGGTGACTTGGGAGTTGGAATGACTTTCCTTGTTTCGAAATGTGGTGGATGAAGTCTAATCTTCTGTTCCCCTCTAAGAATGATGGGAAAGGACAATAAAAGTATTAAGGTCCATATAAAAATGGTGAGAAAGAATTAAAAAGGAAATTATTTTTGAAACATGGTTTAGAGATGACTCTAATCACTTGTAAGTTGATTAATTGACCTTAACTCCCGTTACAAGCTTAACCAAGGCAAGATAAGGTGAGTACGGGACGTCTTGGGCTTGGGGGAAAACAATGGCATGGCATCTGTGGGTTACAATCGGAAGATTGAAGGAAAAGATGGGTTTGTTTGAGTCAATTCGTCCAATGCTAGACCTGAGATTTGACGGTTAAGGTGGGATGTAGTTGCTGAGATTTCCCTTGAGAAAATGGTGTAAACGGCATAGGGTAGAGTCCGATTAGTTACAATGCACATGGAGGTGAACCTAGGTGGCGATTGGCGGTGACTTGGGAGTTGGAATGACTTTCCTTGTTTCGAAATGTGGTGGATCAAGTCTAATCTTTTATTCTCCTTTAAGAATGATGGGAAACAACATTAAAAGTATTAATGTCCATATAAAAATGGTGACAAAGAATTAAAAAATGAAATTAAGCTTGAAACATTGTTTAGAGATGACTAATCACTTGTAAGTTGATTAATTGACCTTAACTCCCGTTACAAGCTTAACCAAGGCAAGATAAGGTGAGTACGGGACGTCCTGGGCTTGGGGGAAAACAATGGCATGGCATCTGTGGGTTACAATCGGAAATTTCATGGAAAAGATGTGTTTGTTTGAGTCAATTCGTCTAACGCTAGACTTGAATTTCGACGGTTAAGGGGTGGATGTAGTTGCTGAGATTTCCCTTGAGAAAATGACGTAAACGGCATAGGGTAGAGTTCGATTCGCTGCAATGCACTTGGAGGTGCACATAGGTGGTGATTAGCGGTGACTGGGCGTTGGAATGGCTTTCCTTGTTTTGGAAACTGGTAAATCAAGTCTAATTTCTAATTTACCCAGAGAATGATGGGAAACAACAATAAAAGTATTAATGTCCATATAAAAATGGTGGCAAAGAATTAAAAAGCAAATTAAGCTTGAAACATGGTTTCGACATGAGTAATCGGTTGTAAGTTAATTAATTCCCTTAACACCGGTTACAAGTTTCACAAGGCTAGATAAGGCACATCTAGGGCTACAATTGGAAGAACGATACAAGAGACAGGTCTCTTCATGTTAGTTCTTCCCATGCTAGAAATGAACTAGATGGTTAAGGTGGGATACATTTGATGAGATTTCACTTGAGAAATTAGCGTGAACGGCATAGGCTGGGGTCCGATTAGTTGCAATGCACATGGAGATGCACGTAGGTGCTGATTGGGCACTTGGGAGTTGGAATGACTTTCCTTGTTTCGAAATGTGGTGGATCAAGTCTAATCTTCTGTTCCCCTCTAAGAATGATGGGAAACAACAATAAAAGTATTAATGTCCATATAAAAATGGTGAGAAAGAGTTAAAAAGGAAATTAATTTTGAAACATGGTTTAGACATGACTCTAATCACTTGTAAGTTGATTAATTGACCTTAACTCCCGTTACAAGCTTAACCAAGGCAAGATAAGGTGAGTACGGGACGTCTTGGGCTTGGGGGAAAACAATGGCATGGCATCTGTGGGTTACAATCGGAAGATTGAAGGAAAAGATGGGTTTGTTTGAGTCAATTCGTCCAATGCTAGACCTGAGATTTGACGGTAAAGGGGGGATGCAGTTGCTGAGATTTTCCTTGAGAAAATGATGTAAACGGCATAGGGTAGAGTCTGATTAGTTGCAATGCACATGGAGGTGCACCTAGGTGGCGATCGGCGGTGACTTGGGAGTTGGAATGACTTTCCTTGTTTCGAAATGTGGTGGATCAAGTCTAATCTTCTGTTCCCCTCTAAGAATGATGGGAAAGGACATTAAAAGTATTAATGTCTATATAAAAATGGTGAGAAAGAATTAAAAAGGAAATTAATTTTGAAACATGGTTTAGAGATGACTAATCACTTGTAAGTTGATTAATTGACCTTAACTCCAGTTACCAGCTTAACCAAGGCAATATAAGGTGAGTACGGGACGTCTTGGGCTTGGGGGAAAACAATGGCATTGCATCTGTGGGTTACAATCGGAAGATTGAAGGAAGAGATGGGTTTGTTTGAGTCAATTCGTCCAATGCTAGACCTGAGTTTTGAGGGTTAAGGGGGGATGTAGTTGCTGAGATTTCCCTTGAGAAAATGGTGTAAACGGCATAGGGTAGAGTCCGATTAGTTGCAATGCACATGGAGGTGCACCTAGGTGGCGATTGGCGGTGACTTGGGAGTTGGAATGACTTTCCTTGTTTCGAAATCTGGTGGATCAAGTCTAATCTTCTGTTTCCCTCTAAGAATGATGGGAAACAACAATAAAAGTATTAATGTCCATATAAAAATGGTGAGAAAGAATTAAAAAGGAAATTAATTTTGAAACATGGTTTAGAGATGACTCTAATCACTTGTAAGTTGATTAATTGACCTTAACTCCCGTTACAAGCTTAACCAAGGCAAGATAAGGTGAGTACGGGACGTCTTGGGCTTGGGGGAAAACAATGACATGGCATCTATCGGTTACAATCGGAAGATTGAAGGAAAAGATGGGTTTGTTTGAGTCAATTCTTCCAATGCTAGACCTGAGATTTGACGGTTAAGGGGGGATGCAGTTGCTGAGATTTTCCTTGAGAAAATGATGTAAACGACATAGGGTAGAGTCTGATTAGTTGCAATGCTCATGGAGGTGCACCTAGGTGGCGATCGGCGGTGACTTGGGAGTTGGAATGACTTTCCTTGTTTCGAAATGTGGTGGATCAAGTCTAATCTTTTGTTCCCCTCTAAGAATGATGGGAAAGGACAATAAAAGTATTAATGTCCATATAAAAGTGGTGCGAAAGAATTAAAAAGGAAATTAATTTTGAAACATGGTTTAGAGATGACTCTATTCACTTGTAAGTTGATTAATTGACCTTAACTCCCGTTACAAGCTTACCCAAGGCAAGATAAGGTGAGTACGGGACGTCTTGGGCTTGGGGGAAAACAATGGCATGGCATCTGTGGGTTACAATCGGAAGATTGAAGGAAAACATGGGTTTATTTGAGTCAATTCTTCCAATGCTAGACCTGAGATTTGACGGTTAAGGGGGGATGCAGTTGCTGAGATTTCCCTTGAGAAAATGGTGTAAACGGCATAGGGTAGAGTCCGATTAGTTGCAATGCACATGGAGGTGCACCTAGATGGCGATTGGCGGTGGCTTGGGGGTTGGAATGACTTTCCTTGTTTCGAAATGTGGTGGATCAGGTCTAATCTTCTATTCTCCTCTAAGAATGATGGGAAAGGACATTAAAAGCATTAATGTCTATATAAAAATGGTGAGAAAGAATTAAAAAGGAAATTAATTTTGAAACATGGTTTAGAGATTTCTAATCACTTGTAAGTTGATTAATTGACCTTAACTCCAGTTACCAGCTTAACCAAGGCAGTATAAGGTGAGTACGGGACGTCTTGGGCTTGGGGGAAAACAATGGCATTGCATCTGTGGGTTACAATCGGAAGATTGAAGGAAGAGATGGGTTTGTTTGAGTCAATTCGTCCAATGCTAGACCTGAGTTTTGACGGTTAAGGGGGGATGCAGTTGCTGAGATTTCCCTTGAGAAAATGGTGTAAACGGCATAGGGTAGAGTCCGATTAGTTGCAATGCACATGGAGGTGCACCTAGGCGGCGATTGGCGGTGATTTGGGAGTTGGAATGACTTTCCTTGTGTCGAAATGTGGTGGATCAAGTCTAATCTTCTGTTCCCCTCTAAGAATGATGCGAAACAACAATAAAAGTATTAATGTCCATATAAAAATAGTGAGAAAGAATTAAAAAGGAAATTAATTTTGAAACATGGTTTAGAGATGACTCTCATCACTTGTAAGTTGATTAATTGACCTTAACTCCCGTTACAAGCTTAACCAAGGCAAGATAAGGTGAGTACGGGACGTCTTGGGCTTGGGGGAAAACAATGGCATGGCATCTATCGGTTACAATCGGAAGATTGAAGGAAAAGATGGGTTTGTTTGAGTCAATTCCTCCAATGCTAGACCTGAGATTTGACGGTAAAGGGGGGATGCAGTTGCTGAGATTTTCCTTGAGAAAATGATGTAAACGGCATAGGGTAGAGTCTGATTAGTTGCATTGCACATGGAGGTGCACCTAGGTGGCGATCGGCGGTGACTTGGGAGTTGGAATGACTTTCCTTGTTTCGAAATGTGGTGGATCAAGTCTAATCTTCTGTTCCCCTCTAAGAATGATGGGAAAGGACATTAAAAGTATTAATGTCTATATAAAAATGGTGAGAAAGAATTAAAAAGGAAATTAATTTTGAAACATGGTTTAGAGATGACTAATCACTTGTAAGTTGATTAATTGACCTTAACTCCAGTTACCAGCTTAACCAAGGCAATATAAGGTGAGTACGGGACGTCTTGGGCTTGGGGGAAAACAATGGCATTGCATCTGTGGGTTACAATCGGAAGATTGAAGGAAGAGATGGGTTTGTTTGAGTCAATTCGTCCAATGCTAGACCTGAGTTTTGATGGTTAAGGGGGGATGTAGTTGCTGAGATTTCCCTTGAGAAAATGGTGTAAACGGCATAGGGTAGAGTCCGATTAGTTGCAATGCACATGGAGGTGCACCTAGGTGGCGATTGGCGGTGACTTGGGAGTTGGAATGACTTTCCTTGTTTCGAAATCTGGTGGATCAAGTCTAATCTTCTGTTTCCCTCTAAGAATGATGGGAAACAACAATAAAAGTATTAATGTCCATATAAAAATGGTGAGAAAGAATTAAAAAGGAAATTAATTTTGAAACATGGTTTAGAGATGACTCTAATCACTTGTAAGTTGATTAATTGACCTTAACTCCCGTTACAAGCTTAACCAAGGCAAGATAAGGTGAGTACGGGACGTCTTGGGCTTGGGGGAAAACAATGACATGGCATCTATCGGTTACAATCGGAAGATTGAAGGAAAAGATGGGTTTGTTTGAGTCAATTCTTCCAATGCTAGACCTGAGATTTGACGGTTAAGGGGGGATGCAGTTGCTGAGATTTTCCTTGAGAAAATGATGTAAACGGCATAGGGTAGAGTCTGATTAGTTACAATGCTCATGGAGGTGCACCTAGGTGGCGATCGGCGGTGACTTGGGAGTTGGAATGACTTTCCTTGTTTCGAAATGTGGTGGATCAAGTCTAATCTTTTGTTCCCCTCTA
This sequence comes from Carya illinoinensis, assembly GCF_018687715.1. Classification (NCBI taxonomy): domain Eukaryota; kingdom Viridiplantae; phylum Streptophyta; class Magnoliopsida; order Fagales; family Juglandaceae; genus Carya; species Carya illinoinensis. Next base: position 15,386,894 of record NC_056757.1, on the reverse strand, counting down.
AGAATGATGGGGAAGGACAACAAAAGTATTAATGTCCATATAAAAGTGGTGCGAAAGAATTAAAAAGGAAATTAATTTTGAAACATGGTTTAGAGATGACTCTATTCACTTGTAAGTTGATTAATTGACCTTAACTCCCGTTACAAGCTTACCCAAGGCAAGATAAGGTGAGTACGGGACGTCTTGGGCTTGGGGGAAAACAATGGCATGGCATCTGTGGGTTACAATCGGAAGATTGAAGGAAAACATGGGTTTATTTGAGTCAATTCTTCCAATGCTAGACCTGAGATTTGACGGTTAAGGGGGGATGCAGTTGCTGAGATTTCCCTTGAGAAAATGATGTAAACGGCATAGGGTAGAGTCCGATTAGTTGCAATGCACATGGAGGTGCACCTAGATGGCGATTGGCGGTGGCTTGGGGGTTGGAATGACTTTCCTTGTTTCGAAATGTGGTGGATCAGGTCTAATCTTCTATTCTCCTCTAAGAATGATGGGAAAGGACATTAAAAGCATTAATGTCTATATAAAAATGGTGAGAAAGAATTAAAAAGGAAATTAATTTTGAAACATGGTTTAGAGAGTTCTAATCACTTGTAAGTTGATTAATTGACCTTAACTCCAGTTACCAGCTTAACCAAGGCAGTATAAGGTGAGTACGGGACGTCTTGGGCTTGGGGGAAAACAATGGCATTGCATCTGTGGGTTACAATCGGAAGATTGAAGGAAGAGATGGGTTTGTTTGAGTCAATTCGTCCAATGCTAGACCTGAGTTTTGACGGTTAAGGGGGGATGCAGTTGCTGAGATTTCCCTTGAGAAAATGGTGTAAACGGCATAGGGTAGAGTCCGATTAGTTGCAATGCACATGGAGGTGCACCTAGGTGGCGATTGGCGGTGATTTGGGAGTTGGAATGACTTTCCTTGTTTCGAAATGTGGTGGATCAAGTCTAATCTTCTGTTCCCCTCTAAGAATGATGCGAAACAACAATAAAAGTATTAATGTCCATATAAAAATAGTGAGAAAGAATTAAAAAGGAAATTAATTTTGAAACATGGTTTAGAGATGACTCTAATCACTTGTAAGTTGATTAATTGACCTTAACTCCCGTTACAAGCTTAACCAAGGCAAGATAAGGTGAGTACGGGACGTCTTGGGCTTGGGGGAAAACAATGGCATGGCATCTATCGGTTACAATCGGAAGATTGAAGGAAAAGATGGGTTTGTTTGAGTCAATTCCTCCAATGCTAGACCTGAGATTTGACGGTAAAGGGGGGATGCAGTTGCTGAGATTTTCCTTGAGAAAATGATGTAAACGGCATAGGGTAGAGTCTGATTAGTTGCATTGCACATGGAGGTGCACCTAGGTGGCGATCGGCGGTGACTTGGGAGTTGGAATGACTTTCCTTGTTTTGAAATGTGGTGGATCAAGTCTAATCTTCTGTTCCCCTCTAAGAATGATGGGGAAGGACAATAAAAGTATTAATGTCCATATAAAAATGGTGCGAAAGAATTAAAAAGGAAATTAATTTTGAAACATGGTTTAGAGATGACTCTAATCACTTGTAAGTTGATTAATTGACCTTAACTCCCGTTACAAGCTTAACCAAGGCAAGATAAGGTGAGTACGGGACGTCTTGGGCTTGGGGGAAAACAATGGCATGGCATCTATCGGTTACAATCGGAAGATTGAAGGAAAAGATGGGTTTGTTTGAGTCAATTCCTCCAATGCTAGACCTGAGATTTGACGGTAAAGGGGGGATGCAGTTGCTGAGATTTTCCTTGAGAAAATGATGTAAACGGCATAGGGTAGAGTCTGATTAGTTGCATTGCACATGGAGGTGCACCTAGGTGGCGATCGGCGGTGACTTGGGAGTTGGAATGACTTTCCTTGTTTGGAAATGTGGTGGATCAAGTCTAATCTTCTGTTCCCCTCTAAGAATGATGGGGAAGGACAATAAAAGTATTAATGTCCATATAAAAATGGTGCGAAAGAATTAAAAAGGAAATTAATTTTGAAACATGGTTTAGAGATGACTCTAATCACTTGTAAGTTGATTAATTGACCTTAACTCCAGTTACCAGCTTAACCAAGGCAGTATAAGGTGAGTACGGGACGTCTTGGGCTTGGGGGAAAACAATGGCATTGCATCTGTGGGTTACAATCGGAAGATTGAAGGAAGAGATGGGTTTGTTTGAGTCAATTCGTCCAATGCTAGACCTGAGTTTTGACGGTTAAGGGGGGATGCAGTTGCTGAGATTTCCCTTGAGAAAATGGTGTAAACGGCATAGGGTAGAGTCCGATTAGTTGCAATGCACATGGAGGTGCACCTAGGTGGCGATTGGCGGTGATTTGGGAGTTGGAATGACTTTCCTTGTTTCGAAATGTGGTGGATCAAGTCTAATCTTCTGTTCCCCTCTAAGAATGATGCGAAACAACAATAAAAGTATTAATGTCCATATAAAAATAGTGAGAAAGAATTAAAAAGGAAATTAATTTTGAAACATGGTTTAGAGATGACTCTAATCACTTGTAAGTTGATTAATTGACCTTAACTCCCGTTACAAGCTTAACCAAGGCAAGATAAGGTGAGTACGGGACGTCTTGGGCTTGGGGGAAAACAATGGCATGGCATCTATCGGTTACAATCGGAAGATTGAAGGAAAAGATGGGTTTGTTTGAGTCAATTCCTCCAATGCTAGACCTGAGATTTGACGGTAAAGGGGGGATGCAGTTGCTGAGATTTTCCTTGAGAAAATGATGTAAACGGCATAGGGTAGAGTCTGATTAGTTGCATTGCACATGGAGGTGCACCTAGGTGGCGATCGGCGGTGACTTGGGAGTTGGAATGACTTTCCTTGTTTCGAAATGTGGTGGATCAAGTCTAATCTTCTGTTCCCCTCTAAGAATGATGGGAAAGGACATTAAAAGTATTAATGTCTATATAAAAATGGTGAGAAAGAATTAAAAAGGAAATTAATTTTGAAACATGGTTTAGAGATGACTAATCACTTGTAAGTTGATTAATTGACCTTAACTCCAGTTACCAGCTTAACCAAGGCAATATAAGGTGAGTACGGGACGTCTTGGGCTTGGGGGAAAACAATGGCATTGCATCTGTGGGTTACAATCGGAAGATTGAAGGAAGAGATGGGTTTGTTTGAGTCAATTCGTCCAATGCTAGACCTGAGTTTTGAGGGTTAAGGGGGGATGTAGTTGCTGAGATTTCCCTTGAGAAAATGGTGTAAACGGCATAGGGTAGAGTCCGATTAGTTGCAATGCACATGGAGGTGCACCTAGGTGGCGATTGGCGGTGACTTGGGAGTTGGAATGACTTTCCTTGTTTCGAAATCTGGTGGATCATGTCTAATCTTCTATTCTCCTCTAAGAATGATGGGAAAGGACATTAAAAGTATTAATGTCTATATAAAAATGGTGAGAAAGAATTAAAAAGGAAATTAATTTTGAAACATGGTTTAGAGATTTCTAATCACTTGTAAGTTGATTAATTGACCTTAACTCCCGTTACAAGCTTAACCAAGGCAAGATAAGGTGAGTACGGGACGTCTTGGGCTTGGGGGAAAACAATGGCATGGCATCTGTGGGTTACAATCGGAAGATTGAAGGAAAAGATGGGTTTGTTTGAGTCAATTCGTCCAATGCTAGACCTGAGATTTGACGGTTAAGGTGGGATGTAGTTGCTGAGATTTCCCTTGAGAAAATGGTGTAAACGGCATAGGGTAGAGTCCGATTAGTTACAATGCACATGGAGGTGAACCTAGGTGGCGATTGGCGGTGACTTGGGAGTTGGAATGACTTTCCTTGTTTCGAAATGTGGTGGATCAAGTCTAATCTTTTATTCTCCTTTAAGAATGATGGGAAACAACATTAAAAGTATTAATGTCCATATAAAAATGGTGACAAAGAATTAAAAAATGAAATTAAGCTTGAAACATTGTTTAGAGATGACTAATCACTTGTAAGTTGATTAATTGACCTTAACTCCCGTTACAAGCTTAACCAAGGCAAGATAAGGTGAGTACGGGACGTCCTGGGCTTGGGGGAAAACAATGGCATGGCATCTGTGGGTTACAATCGGAAATTTCATGGAAAAGATGTGTTTGTTTGAGTCAATTCGTCTAACGCTAGACTTGAATTTCGACGGTTAAGGGGTGGATGTAGTTGCTGAGATTTCCCTTGAGAAAATGACGTAAACGGCATAGGGTAGAGTTCGATTCGCTGCAATGCACTTGGAGGTGCACATAGGTGGTGATTAGCGGTGACTGGGCGTTGGAATGGCTTTCCTTGTTTTGGAAACTGGTAAATCAAGTCTAATTTCTAATTTACCCAGAGAATGATGGGAAACAACAATAAAAGTATTAATGTCCATATAAAAATGGTGGCAAAGAATTAAAAAGCAAATTAAGCTTGAAACATGGTTTCGACATGAGTAATCGGTTGTAAGTTAATTAATTCCCTTAACACCGGTTACAAGTTTCACAAGGCTAGATAAGGCACATCTAGGGCTACAATTGGAAGAACGATACAAGAGACAGGTCTCTTCATGTTAGTTCTTCCCATGCTAGAAATGAACTAGATGGTTAAGGTGGGATACATTTGATGAGATTTCACTTGAGAAATTAGCGTGAACGGCATAGGCTGGGGTCCGATTAGTTGCAATGCACATGGAGATGCACGTAGGTGCTGATTGGGCACTTGGGAGTTGGAATGACTTTCCTTGTTTCGAAATGTGGTGGATCGAGTCTAATCTTCTGTTCCCCTCTAAGAATGATGGGAAACAACAATAAAAGTATTAATGTCCATATAAAAATGGTGAGAAAGAATTAAAAAGGAAATTAATTTTGAAACATGGTTTAGACATGACTCTAATCACTTGTAAGTTGATTAATTGACCTTAACTCCCGTTACAAGCTTAACCAAGGCAAGATAAGGTGAGTACGGGACGTCTTGGGCTTGGGGGAAAACAATGGCATGGCATCTGTGGGTTACAATCGGAAGATTGAAGGAAAAGATGGGTTTGTTTGAGTCAATTCGTCCAATGCTAGACCTGAGATTTGACGGTTAAGGGGGGATGCAGTTGCTGAGATTTTCCTTGAGAAAATGATGTAAACGACATAGGGTAGAGTCTGATTAGTTGCAATGCACATGGAGGTGCACCTAGGTGGCGATCGGCGGTGACTTGGGAGTTGGAATGACTTTCCTTGTTTCGAAATGTGGTGGATCAAGTCTAATCTTTTGTTCCCCTCTAAGAATGATGGGAAAGGACAATAAAAGTATTAAGGTCCATATAAAAATGGTGAGAAAGAATTAAAAAGGAAATTATTTTTGAAACATGGTTTAGAGATGACTCTAATCACTTGTAAGTTGATTAATTGACCTTAACTCCCGTTACAAGCTTAACCAAGGCAAGATAAGGTGAGTACGGGACGTCTTGGGCTTGGGGGAAAACAATGGCATGGCATCTGTGGGTTACAATCGGAAGATTGAAGGAAAAGATGGGTTTGTTTGAGTCAATTCGTCCAATGCTAGACCTGAGATTTGACGGTTAAGGTGGGATGTAGTTGCTGAGATTTCCCTTGAGAAAATGGTGTAAACGGCATAGGGTAGAGTCCGATTAGTTACAATGCACATGGAGGTGAACCTAGGTGGCGATTGGCGGTGACTTGGGAGTTGGAATGACTTTCCTTGTTTCGAAATGTGGTGGATCAAGTCTAATCTTTTATTCTCCTTTAAGAATGATGGGAAACAACATTAAAAGTATTAATGTCCATATAAAAATGGTGACAAAGAATTAAAAAATGAAATTAAGCTTGAAACATTGTTTAGAGATGACTAATCACTTGTAAGTTGATTAATTGACCTTAACTCCCGTTACAAGCTTAACCAAGGCAAGATAAGGTGAGTACGGGACGTCCTGGGCTTGGGGGAAAACAATGGCATGGCATCTGTGGGTTACAATCGGAAATTTCATGGAAAAGATGTGTTTGTTTGAGTCAATTCGTCTAACGCTAGACTTGAATTTCGACGGTTAAGGGGTGGATGTAGTTGCTGAGATTTCCCTTGAGAAAATGACGTAAACGGCATAGGGTAGAGTTCGATTCGCTGCAATGCACTTGGAGGTGCACATAGGTGGTGATTAGCGGTGACTGGGCGTTGGAATGGCTTTCCTTGTTTTGGAAACTGGTAAATCAAGTCTAATTTCTAATTTACCCAGAGAATGATGGGAAACAACAATAAAAGTATTAATGTCCATATAAAAATGGTGGCAAAGAATTAAAAAGCAAATTAAGCTTGAAACATGGTTTCGACATGAGTAATCGGTTGTAAGTTAATTAATTCCCTTAACACCGGTTACAAGTTTCACAAGGCTAGATAAGGCACATCTAGGGCTACAATTGGAAGAACGATACAAGAGACAGGTCTCTTCATGTTAGTTCTTCCCATGCTAGAAATGAACTAGATGGTTAAGGTGGGATACATTTGATGAGATTTCACTTGAGAAATTAGCGTGAACGGCATAGGCTGGGGTCCGATTAGTTGCAATGCACATGGAGATGCACGTAGGTGCTGATTGGGCACTTGGGAGTTGGAATGACTTTCCTTGTTTCGAAATGTGGTGGATCAAGTCTAATCTTCTGTTCCCCTCTAAGAATGATGGGAAACAACAATAAAAGTATTAATGTCCATATAAAAATGGTGAGAAAGAATTAAAAAGGAAATTAATTTTGAAACATGGTTTAGACATGACTCTAATCACTTGTAAGTTGATTAATTGACCTTAACTCCCGTTACAAGCTTAACCAAGGCAAGATAAGGTGAGTACGGGACGTCTTGGGCTTGGGGGAAAACAATGGCATGGCATCTGTGGGTTACAATCGGAAGATTGAAGGAAAAGATGGGTTTGTTTGAGTCAATTCGTCCAATGCTAGACCTGAGATTTGACGGTTAAGGGGGGATGCAGTTGCTGAGATTTTCCTTGAGAAAATGATGTAAACGACATAGGGTAGAGTCTGATTAGTTGCAATGCACATGGAGGTGCACCTAGGTGGCGATCGGCGGTGACTTGGGAGTTGGAATGACTTTCCTTGTTTCGAAATGTGGTGGATCAAGTCTAATCTTCTGTTCCCCTCTAAGAATGATGGGAAAGGACAATAAAAGTATTAAGGTCCATATAAAAATGGTGAGAAAGAATTAAAAAGGAAATTATTTTTGAAACATGGTTTAGAGATGACTCTAATCACTTGTAAGTTGATTAATTGACCTTAACTCCCGTTACAAGCTTAACCAAGGCAAGATAAGGTGAGTACGGGACGTCTTGGGCTTGGGGGAAAACAATGGCATGGCATCTGTGGGTTACAATCGGAAGATTGAAGGAAAAGATGGGTTTGTTTGAGTCAATTCGTCCAATGCTAGACCTGAGATTTGACGGTTAAGGTGGGATGTAGTTGCTGAGATTTCCCTTGAGAAAATGGTGTAAACGGCATAGGGTAGAGTCCGATTAGTTACAATGCACATGGAGGTGAACCTAGGTGGCGATTGGCGGTGACTTGGGAGTTGGAATGACTTTCCTTGTTTCGAAATGTGGTGGATCAAGTCTAATCTTTTATTCTCCTTTAAGAATGATGGGAAACAACATTAAAAGTATTAATGTCCATATAAAAATGGTGACAAAGAATTAAAAAATGAAATTAAGCTTGAAACATTGTTTAGAGATGACTAATCACTTGTAAGTTGATTAATTGACCTTAACTCCCGTTACAAGCTTAACCAAGGCAAGATAAGGTGAGTACGGGACGTCCTGGGCTTGGGGGAAAACAATGGCATGGCATCTGTGGGTTACAATCGGAAATTTCATGGAAAAGATGTGTTTGTTTGAGTCAATTCGTCTAACGCTAGACTTGAATTTCGACGGTTAAGGGGTGGATGTAGTTGCTGAGATTTCCCTTCAGAAAATGACGTAAACGGCATAGGGTAGAGTTCGATTCGCTGCAATGCACTTGGAGGTGCACATAGGTGGTGATTAGCGGTGACTGGGCGTTGGAATGGCTTTCCTTGTTTTGGAAACTGGTAAATCAAGTCTAATTTCTAATTTACCCAGAGAATGATGGGAAACAACAATAAAAGTATTAATGTCCATATAAAAATGGTGGCAAAGAATTAAAAAGCAAATTAAGCTTGAAACATGGTTTCGACATGAGTAATCGGTTGTAAGTTAATTAATTCCCTTAACGCCGGTTACAAGTTTCACAAGGCTAGATAAGGCACATCTAGGGCTACAATTGGAAGAACGATACAAGAGACAGGTCTCTTCATGTTAGTTCTTCCCATGCTAGAAATGAACTAGATGGTTAAGGTGGGATACATTTGATGAGATTTCACTTGAGAAATTTGCGTGAACGGCATAGGCTGGGGTCCGATTAGTTGCAATGCACATGGAGATGCACGTAGGTGCTGATTGGGCACTTGGGAGTTGGAATGACTTTCCTTGTTTCGAAATGTGGTGGATCGAGTCTAATCTTCTGTTCCCCTCTAAGAATGATGGGAAACAACAATAAAAGTATTAATGTCCATATAAAAATGGTGAGAAAGAATTAAAAAGGAAATTAATTTTGAAACATGGTTTAGACATGACTCTAATCACTTGTAAGTTGATTAATTGACCTTAACTCCCGTTACAAGCTTAACCAAGGCAAGATAAGGTGAGTACGGGACGTCTTGGGCTTGGGGGAAAACAATGGCATGGCATCTGTGGGTTACAATCGGAAGATTGAAGGAAAAGATGGGTTTGTTTGAGTCAATTCGTCCAATGCTAGACCTGAGATTTGACGGTTAAGGGGGGAAGCAGTTGCTGAGATTTTCCTTGAGAAAATGATGTAAACGGCATAGGGTAGAGTCTGATTAGTTGCAATGCACATGGAGGTGCACCTAGGTGGCGATCGGCGGTGACTTGGGAGTTGGAATGACTTTCCTTGTTTCGAAATGTGGTGGATCAAGTCTAATCTTCTGTTCCCCTCTAAGAATGATGGGAAAGGACAATAAAAGTATTAAGGTCCATATAAAAATGGTGAGAAAGAATTAAAAAGGAAATTATTTTTGAAACATGGTTTAGAGATGACTCTAATCACTTGTAAGTTGATTAATTGACCTTAACTCCCGTTACAAGCTTAACCAAGGCAAGATAAGGTGAGTACGGGACGTCTTGGGCTTGGGGGAAAACAATGGCATGGCATCTGTGGGTTACAATCGGAAGATTGAAGGAAAAGATGGGTTTGTTTGAGTCAATTCTTCCAATGCTAGACCTGAGATTTGACGGTTAAGGGGGGATGCAGTTACTGAGATTTCCCTTGACAAAATGGTGTAAACGGCATAGGGTAGAGTCCGATTAGTTGCAATGCACATGGAGATGCACCTAGATGGCGATTGGCGGTGGCTTGGGGGTTGGAATGACTTTCCGTGTTTCGAAATGTGGTGGATCAAGTCTGATATTCTATTCTCCTCTAAGAATGATGGGAAAGGACATTAAAAGTATTAATGTCTATATAAAAATGGTGAGAAAGAATTAAAAAGGAAATTAATTTGAAACATGGTTTAGAGATGACTAATCACTTGTAAGTTGATTAATTGACCTTAACTCCAGTTACCAGCTTAACCAAGGCAATATAAGGTGAGTACGGGACGTCTTGGGCTTGGGGGAAAACAATGGCATTGCATCTGTGGGTTACAATCGGAAGATTGAAGGAAGAGATGGGTTTGTTTGAGTCAATTCGTCCAATGCTAGACCTGAGTTTTGAGGGTTAAGGGGGGATGCAGTTGCTGAGATTTCCCTTGAGAAAATGGTGTAAACGGCATAGGGTAGAGTCCGATTAGTTGCAATGCACATGGAGGTGCACCTAGATGGCGATTGGCGGTGGCTTGGGGGTTGGAATGACTATCGTTGTTTCGAAATGTGGTGGATCAAGTCTAATCTTCTATTCTCCTCTAAGAATGATGGGAAAGGACATTAAAAGTATTAATGTCTATATAAAAATGGTGAGAAAGAATTAAAAAGGAAATTAATTTTGAAACATGGTTTAGAGATTTCTAATCACTTGTAAGTTGATTAATTGACCTTAACTCCAGTTACCAGCTTAACCAAGGCAGTATAAGGTGAGTACGGGACGTCTTGGGCTTGGGGGAAAACAATGGCATTGCATCTGTGGGTTACAATCGGAAGATTGAAGGAAGAGATGGGTTTGTTTGAGTCAATTCGTCCAATGCTAGACCTGAGTTTTGACGGTTAAGGGGGGATGCAGTTGCTGAGATTTCCCTTGAGAAAATGGTGTAAACGGCATAGGGTAGAGTCCGATTAGTTGCAATGCACATGGAGGTGCACCTAGGTGGCGATTGGCGGTGATTTGGGAGTTGGAATGACTTTCCTTGTTTCGAAATGCGGTGGATCAAGTCTAATCTTCTGTTCCCCTCTAAGAATGATGCGAAACAACAATAAAAGTATTAATGTCCATATAAAAATGGTGAGAAAGAATTAAAAAGGAAATTATTTTTGAAACATGGTTTAGAGACGACTCTAATCACTTGTAAGTTGATTAATTGAACTTAACTCCCGTTACAAGCTTAACCAAGGCAAGATAAGGTGAGTACGGGACGTCTTGGGCTTGGGGGAAAACAATGGCATGGCATCTATGGGTTACAATCGGAAGATTGAAGGAAAAGATGGGTTTGTTTGAGTCAATTCGTCCAATGCTAGACCTGAGATTTGACGGTAAAGGGGGGATGCAGTTGCTGAGATTTTCCTTGAGAAAATGATGTAAACGGCATAGGGTAGAGTCTGATTAGTTGCAATGCACATGGAGGTGCACCTAGGTGGCGATCGGCGGTGACTTGGGAGTTGGAATGACTTTCCTTGTTTCGAAATGTGGTGGATCAAGTCTAATCTTCTGTTCCCCTCTAAGAATGATGGGAAAGGACATTAAAAGTATTAATGTCTATATAAAAATGGTGAGAAAGAATTAAAAAGGAAATTAATTTTGAAACATGGTTTAGAGATGACTAATCACTTGTAAGTTGATTAATTGACCTTAACTCCAGTTACCAGCTTAACCAAGGCAATATAAGGTGAGTACGGGACGTCTTGGGCTTGGGGGAAAACAATGGCATTGCATCTGTGGGTTACAATCGGAAGATTGAAGGAAGAGATGGGTTTGTTTGAGTCAATTCGTCCAATGCTAGACCTGAGTTTTGAGGGTTAAGGGGGGATGTAGTTGCTGAGATTTCCCTTGAGAAAATGGTGTAAACGGCATAGGGTAGAGTCCGATTAGTTGCAATGCACATGGCGGTGCACCTAGGTGGCGATTGGCGGTGACTTGGGAGTTGGAATGACTTTCCTTGTTTCGAAATCTGGTGGATCAAGTCTAATCTTCTGTTTCCCTCTAAGAATGATGGGAAACAACAATAAAAGTATTAATGTCCATATAAAAATGGTGAGAAAGAATTAAAAAGGAAATTAATTTTGAAACATGGTTTAGAGATGACTCTAATCACTTGTAAGTTGATTAATTGACCTTAACTCCCGTTACAAGCTTAACCAAGGCAAGATAAGGTGAGTACGGGACGTCTTGGGCTTGGGGGAAAACAATGACATGGCATCTATCGGTTACAATCGGAAGATTGAAGGAAAAGATGGGTTTGTTTGAGTCAATTCTTCCAATGCTAGACCTGAGATTTGACGGTTAAGGGGGGATGCAGTTGCTGAGATTTTCCTTGAGAAAATGATGTAAACGGCATAGGGTAGAGTCTGATTAGTTGCAATGCTCATGGAGGTGCACCTAGGTGGCGATCGGCGGTGACTTGGGAGTTGGAATGACTTTCCTTGTTTCGAAATGTGGTGGATCAAGTCTAATCTTTTGTTCCCCTCTAAGAATGATGGGGAAGGACAATAAAAGTATTAATGTCCATATAAAAGTGGTGCGAAAGAATTAAAAAGGAAATTAATTTTGAAACATGGTTTAGAGATGACTCTATTCACTTGTAAGTTGATTAATTGACCTTAACTCCCGTTACAAGCTTACCCAAGGCAAGATAAGGTGAGTACGGGACGTCTTGGGCTTGGGGGAAAACAATGGCATGGCATCTGTGGGTTACAATCGGAAGATTGAAGGAAAACATGGGTTTATTTGAGTCAATTCTTCCAATGCTAGACCTGAGATTTGACGGTTAAGGGGGGATGCAGTTGCTGAGATTTCCCTTGAGAAAATGGTGTAAACGGCATAGGGTAGAGTCCGATTAGTTGCAATGCACATGGAGGTGCACCTAGATGGCGATTGGCGGTGGCTTGGGGGTTGGAATGACTTTCCTTGTTTCGAAATGTGGTGGATCAGGTCTAATCTTCTATTCTCCTCTAAGAATGATGGGAAAGGACATTAAAAGTATTAATGTCTATATAAAAATGGTGAGAAAGAATTAAAAAGGAAATTAATTTTGAAACATGGTTTAGAGATTTCTAATCACCTGTAAGTTGATTAATTGACCTTAACTCCAGTTACCAGCTTAACCAAGGCAGTATAAGGTGAGTACGGGACGTCTTGGGCTTGGGGGAAAACAATGGCATTGCATCTGTGGGTTACAATCGGAAGATTGAAGGAAGAGATGGGTTTGTTTGAGTCAATTCGTCCAATGCTAGACCTGAGTTTTGACGGTTAAGGGGGGATGCAGTTGCTGAGATTTCCCTTGAGAAAATGGTGTAAACGGCATAGGGTAGAGTCCGATTAGTTGCAATGCACATGGAGGTGCACCTAGGTGGCGATTGGCGGTGATTTGGGAGTTGGAATGACTTTCCTTGTTTCGAAATGTGGTGGATCAAGTCTAATCTTCTGTTCCCCTCTAAGAATGATGCGAAACAACAATAAAAGTATTAATGTCCATATAAAAATAGTGAGAAAGAATTAAAAAGGAAATTAATTTTGAAACATGGTTTAGAGATGACTCTAATCACTTGTAAGTTGATTAATTGACCTTAACTCCCGTTACAAGCTTAACCAAGGCAAGATAAGGTGAGTACGGGACGTCTTGGGCTTGGGGGAAAACAATGGCATGGCATCTATCGGTTACAATCGGAAGATTGAAGGAAAAGATGGGTTTGTTTGAGTCAATTCCTCCAATGCTAGACCTGAGATTTGACGGTAAAGGGGGGATGCAGTTGCTGAGATTTTCCTTGAGAAAATGATGTAAACGGCATAGGGTAGAGTCTGATTAGTTGCATTGCACATGGAGGTGCACCTAGGTGGCGATCGGCGGTGACTTGGGAGTTGGAATGACTTTCCTTGTTTTGAAATGTGGTGGATCAAGTCTAATCTTCTGTTCCCCTCTAAGAATGATGGGGAAGGACAATAAAAGTATTAATGTCCATATAAAAATGGTGCGAAAGAATTAAAAAGGAAATTAATTTTGAAACATGGTTTAGAGATGACTCTAATCACTTGTAAGTTGATTAATTGACCTTAACTCCCGTTACAAGCTTAACCAAGGCAAGATAAGGTGAGTACGGGACGTCTTGGGCTTGGGGGAAAACAATGGCATGGCATCTGTGGGTTACAATCGGAAGATTGAAGGAAAAGATGGGTTTGTTTGAGTCAATTCTTCCAATGCTAGACTTGAGATTTGATGGTTAAGGGGGGATGCAGTTGCTGAGATTTCCCTTGAGAAAATGGTGTAAACGGCATAGGGTAGAGTTCGATTAGTTGCAATGCACATGGAGGTGCACCTAGATGGCGATTGGCGGTGGCTTGGGGGTTGGAATGACTTTCCTTGTTTCGAAATGTGGTGGATCAGGTCTAATCTTCTATTCTCCTCTAAGAATGATGGGAAAGGACATTAAAAGTATTAATGTCTATATAAAAATGGTGAGAAAGAATTAAAAAGGAAATTAATTTTGAAACATGGTTTAGAGATTTCTAATCACTTGTAAGTTGATTAATTGACCTTAACTCCCGTTACAAGCTTAACCAAGGCAAGATAAGGTGAGTACGGGACGTCTTGGGCTTGGGGGAAAACAATGGCATGGCATCTGTGGGTTACAATCGGAAGATTGAAGGAAAAGATGGGTTTGTTTGAGTCAATTCGTCCAATGCTAGACCTGAGATTTGACGGTTAAGGTGGGATGTAGTTGCTGAGATTTCCCTTGAGAAAATGGTGTAAACGGCATAGGGTAGAGTTCGATTAGTTGCAATGCACATGGAGGTGCACCTAGATGGCGATTGGCGGTGGCTTGGGGGTTGGAATGACTTTCCTTGTTTCGAAATGTGGTGGATCAGGTCTAATCTTCTATTCTCCTCTAAGAATGATGGGAAAGGACATTAAAAGTATTAATGTCTATATAAAAATGGTGAGAAAGAATTAAAAAGGAAATTAATTTTGAAACATGGTTTAGAGATTTCTAATCACTTGTAAGTTGATTAATTGACCTTAACTCCCGTTACAAGCTTAACCAAGGCAAGATAAGGTGAGTACGGGACGTCCTGGGCTTGGGGGAAAACAATGGCATGGCATCTGTGGGTTACAATCGGAAATTTCATGGAAAAGATGTGTTTGTTTGAGTCAATTCGTCTAACGCTAGACTTGAATTTTGACGGTTAAGGGGTGGATGTAGTTGCTGAGATTTCCCTTGAGAAAATGACGTAAACGGCATAGGGTAGAGTTCGATTCGCTGCAATGCACTTGGAGGTGCACATAGGTGGTGATTAGCGGTGACTGGGCGTTGGAATGGCTTTCCTTGTTTTGGAAACTGGTAAATCAAGTCTAATTTCTAATTTACCCAGAGAATGATGGGAAACAACAATAAAAGTATTAATGTCCATATAAAAATGGTGGCAAAGAATTAAAAAGCAAATTAAGCTTGAAACATGGTTTCGACATGAGTAATCGGTTGTAAGTTAATTAATTCCCTTAACACCGGTTACAAGTTTCACAAGGCTAGATAAGGCACATCTAGGGCTACAATTGGAAGAACGATACAAGAGACAGGTCTCTTCATGTTAGTTCTTCCCATGCTAGAAATGAACTAGATGGTTAAGGTGGGATACATTTGATGAGATTTCACTTGAGAAATTAGCGTGAACGGCATAGGCTGGGGTCCGATTAGTTGCAATGCACATGGAGATGCACGTAGGTGCTGATTGGGCACTTGGGAGTTGGAATGACTTTCCTTGTTTCGAAATGTGGTGGATCAAGTCTAATCTTCTGTTCCCCTCTAAGAATGATGGGAAACAACAATAAAAGTATTAATGTCCATATAAAAATGGTGAGAAAGAATTAAAAAGGAAATTAATTTTGAAACATGGTTTAGACATGACTCTAATCACTTGTAAGTTGATTAATTGACCTTAACTCCCGTTACAAGCTTAACCAAGGCAAGATAAGGTGAGTACGGGACGTCTTGGGCTTGGGGGAAAACAATGGCATGGCATCTGTGGGTTACAATCGGAAGATTGAAGGAAAAGATGGGTTTGTTTGAGTCAATTCGTCCAATGCTAGACCTGAGATTTGACGGTTAAGGGGGGATGCAGTTGCTGAGATTTTCCTTGAGAAAATCATGTAAACGGCATAGGGTAGAGTCTGATTAGTTGCAATGCACATGGAGGTGCACCTAGGTGGCGATCGGCGGTGACTTGGGAGTTGGAATGACTTTCCTTGTTTCGAAATGTGGTGGATCAAGTCTAATCTTCTGTTCCCCTCTAAGAATGATGGGAAAGGACAATAAAAGTATTAAGGTCCATATAAAAATGGTGAGAAAGAATTAAAAAGGAAATTATTTTTGAAACATGGTTTAGAGATGACTCTAATCACTTGTAAGTTGATTAATTGACCTTAACTCCCGTTACAAGCTTAACCAAGGCAAGATAAGGTGAGTACGGGACGTCTTGGGCTTGGGGGAAAACAATGGCATGGCATCTGTGGGTTACAATCGGAAGATTGAAGGAAAAGATGGGTTTGTTTGAGTCAATTCTTCCAATGCTAGACCTGAGATTTGACGGTTAAGGGGGGATGCAGTTACTGTGATTTCCCTTGAGAAAATGGTGTAAACGGCATAGGGTAGAGTCCGATTAGTTGCAATGCACATGGAGGTGCACCTAGATGGCGATTGGCGGTGGCTTGGGGGTTGGAATGACTTTCCGTGTTTCGAAATGTGGTGGATCAAGTCTGATATTCTATTCTCCTCTAAGAATGATGGGAAAGGACATTAAAAGTATTAATGTCTATATAAAAATGGTGAGAAAGAATTAAAAAGGAAATTAATTTGAAACATGGTTTAGAGATGACTAATCACTTGTAAGTTGATTAATTGACCTTAACTCCAGTTACCAGCTTAACCAAGGCAATATAAGGTGAGTACGGGACGTCTTGGGCTTGGGGGAAAACAATGGCATTGCATCTGTGGGTTACAATCGGAAGATTGAAGGAAGAGATGGGTTTGTTTGAGTCAATTCGTCCAATGCTAGACCTGAGTTTTGAGGGTTAAGGGGGGATGCAGTTGCTGAGATTTCCCTTGAGAAAATGGTGTAAACGGCATAGGGTAGAGTCCGATTAGTTGCAATGCACATGGAGGTGCACCTAGATGGCGATTGGCGGTGGCTTGGGGGTTGGAATGACTATCCTTGTTTCGAAATGTGGTGGATCAAGTCTAATCTTCTATTCTCCTCTAAGAATGATGGGAAAGGACATTAAAAGTATTAATGTCTATATAAAAATGGTGAGAAAGAATTAAAAAGGAAATTAATTTTGAAACATGGTTTAGAGATTTCTAATCACTTGTAAGTTGATTAATTGACCTTAACTCCAGTTACCAGCTTAACCAAGGCAATATAAGGTGAGTACGGGACGTCTTGGGCTTGGGGGAAAACAATGGCATTGCATCTGTGGGTTACAATCGGAAGATTGAAGGAAGAGATGGGTTTCTTTGAGTCAATTCGTCCAATGCTAGACCTGAGTTTTGACGGTTAAGGGGGGATGCAGTTGCTGAGATTTCCCTTGAAAAAATGGTGTAAACGACATAGGGTAGAGTCCTATTAGTTGCAATGCACATGGAGGTGCACCTAGGTGGCGATTGGCGGTGACTTGGGAGTTGGAATGACTTTCCCTGTTTCGAAATGTGGTGGATCAAGTCTAATCTTCTATTCTCCCCTATGAATGAGGGGAAAGGAAAATAAAAGTATTAATGTCCATATAAAAATGGTGACAAAGAATTAAAAATGAAGTTAAGTTTGAAACATGGTTTAGAGATGCCTAATCACTTTTAAGTTGATTAATTGTCCTTAACTCCCATTATAAGCTTAACGAAGGCAAGTTAAGGTGAGTACGGGACGTCTTGGGAATGGGGGAAAACAATGGCATGGCATCTGTGGGTTACAATCGGAAGATTGAAGGAAAAGATGGGTTTGTTTGAGTCAATTCGTCCAATGCTAGAACTGAGTTTCGACGGTTAAGGGGGGGATGCAGTTGCTGAGATTTCCCATTGAGAAAATGGTCTTAACGGCATAGGGTAGAGTCCGATTAGTTGCAATACACATGGAGGTGCACCTAGGTGGCGATTGGCGGTGACTTGGGAGTTGGAATGACTTTCCTTGTTTCGAAATGTGGTGGATCAAGTCTAATCTTCTGTTCCCCTCTAAGAATGATGGGAAACAACAATAAAAGTATTAATGTCCATATAAAAATGGTGAGAAAGAATTAAAAAGGAAATTAATTTTGAAACATGGTTTAGAGATGACTCTAATGACCTGTAAGTTGATTAATTGACCTTAACTCCCGTTACAAGCTTAACCAAGGCAAGTTAAGGTGAGTACGGGACGTCTTGGGAATGGGGGAAAACAATGGCATGGCATCTGTGGGTTACAATCGGAAGATTGAAGGAAAAGATGGGTTTGTTTGAGTCAATTCGTCCAATGCTAGACCTGAGTTTCGACGGTTAAGGGGGGGATGCAGTTGCTGAGATTTCCCATTGAGAAAATGGTCTTAACGGCATAGGGTAGAGTCCGATTAGTTGCAATGCACATGGAGGTGCACCTAGATGGCGATTGGCGGTGGCTTGGGGGTTGGAATGACTTTCCTTGTTTCGAAATGTGGTGGATCAAGTCTAATCTTCTATTCTCCTCTAAGAATGATGGGAAACAACATTAAAAGTATTAATGTCCATATAAAAATGGTGACAAAGAATTAAAAATGAAATTAAGCTTGAAACATTGTTTAGAGATGACTAATCACTTGTAAGTTGATTAATTGACCTTAACTCCAGTTACCAGCTTAACCAAGGCAATATAAGGTGAGTACGGGACGTCTTGGGCTTGGGGGAAAACAATGGCATTGCATCTGTGGGTTACAATCGGAAGATTGAAGGAAGAGATGGGTTTGTTTGAGTCAATTCGTCCAATGCTAGACCTGAGTTTTGACGGTTAATGGGGGATACAGTTGCTGAGATTTCCCTTGAAAAAATGGTGTAAACGACATAGGGTAGAGTCCTATTAGTTGCAATGCACATGGAGGTGCACCTAGGTGGCGATTGGCGGTGACTTGGGAGTTGGAATGACTTTCCCTGTTTCGAAATGTGGTGGATCAAGTCTAATCTTCTGTTCCCCTCTAAGAATGATGGGAAACAACATTAAAAGTATTAATGTCCATATAAAAATGGTGAGAAAGAATTAAAAAGGAAATTAATTTTGAAACATGGTTTAGAGATGACTCTAATCACTTGTAAGTTGATTAATTGACCTTAACTCCCGTTACAAGCTTAACCAAGGCAAGATAAAATGAGTACGGGACGTCTTGGGCTTGGGGGATAACAGTGGCATGGCATCTGTGGGTTACAATCAGAAGATTGAAGGAAAAGATGGGTTTGTTTGAGTCAATTCGTCCAATGCTAGAGCTGAGATTTGACGGTTAAGGGGGGATGCAGTTGCTGAGATTTCCCTTGAGAAAATGGTGTAAACGGCATAGGGTAGAGTCTGATTAGTTGCAATGCACATGGAGGTGCACCTAGGTGGCGATTGGCGGTGACTTGGGAGTTGGAATGACTTTCCTTGTTTCGAAATGTGGTGGATCAAGTCTAAACTTCTATTCTCCCCTATGAATGAGGGGAAAGGACAACAAAAGTATTAATGTCCATATAAAAATGGTGACAAAGAATTAAAAATGAAGTTAAGTTTGAAACATGGTTTAGAGATGCCTAATCACTTTTAAGTTGATTAATTGTCCTTAACTCCCGTTATAAGCTTAACGAAGGCAAGTTAACGTGAGTACGGGACGTCTTGGGAATGGGGGAAAACAATGGCATGGCATCTGTGGGTTACAATCGGAAGATTGATGGAAAAGATGGGTTTGTTTGAGTCAATTCGTCCAATGCTAGACCTGAGTTTCGACAGTTAAGGGGGGGATGCAGTTGCTGAGATTTCCCATTGAGAAAATGGTGTTAACGGCATAGGGTAGAGTCCGATTAGTTGCAATGCACATGGAGGTGCACCTAGGTGGCGATTGGCGGTGACCTGGGAGTTGGAATGACTTTCCTTGTTTCGAAATGTGGTGGATCAAGTCTAATCTTCTGTTCCCCTCTAAGAATGATGGGAAACAACAATAAAAGTATTAATGTCCATATAAAAATGGTGAGAAAGAATTAAAAAGGAAATTAATTGTGAAACATGGTTTAGAGATGACTCTAATGACCTGTAAGTTGATTAATTGACCGTAACTCCCATTACAAGCTTAACCAAGGCAAGATTAGGTGAGTACGGGACGTCTTGGGCATGGGGGAAAACAATGGCATGGCATCTATGGGTTACAATCGTAAGATTGAAGGAAAAGATGGGTTTGTTTGAGTCAATTTGTCCAATGCTAGACCTGAGTTTCGACGGTTAAGGGGGGGATGCAGTTGCTGAGATTTCCCATTGAGAAAATGGTCTTAACGGCATAGGGTAGAGTCCGATTAGTTGCAATGCACATGGAGGTGCACCTAGATTGCGATTGGCGGTGGCTTGGGGGTTGGAATGACTTTCCTTGTTTCGAAATGTGGTGGATCAAGTCTAATCTTCTATTCTCCTCTAAGAATGATGGGAAACAACATTAAAAGTATTAATGTCCATATAAAAATGGTGACAAAGAATTAAAAATGAAATTAAGCTTGAAACATTGTTTAGAGATGACTAATCACTTGTAAGTTGATTAATTGACCTTAACTCCCGTTACAAGCTTAACCAAGGCAAGATAAGGTGAGTACGGGACGTCCTGGGCTTGGGGGAAAACAATGGCATGGCATCTGTGGGTTACAATCGGAAGTTTCAAGGAAAAGATGGGTTTGTTTGAGTCAATTCGTCTAACGCTAGACTTGAATTTCGACGGTTAAGGGGGGGATGTAGTTGCTGAGATTTCCCTTCAGAAAATGACGTAAACGGCATAGGGTATAGTTCGATTCGCTGCAATGCACTTGGAGGTGCACCTAGGTGGTGATTAGCGGTGACTGGGCGTTGGAATGGCTTTCCTTGTTTTGAAAACTGGTAAATCAAGTCTAATTTCTAATTTACCCAGAGAATGATGGGAAACAACAATAAAAGTATTAATGTTCATATAAAAATGGTGGCAAAGAATTAAAAAGCAAATTAAGCTTGAAACATGGTTTCGACATGAGTAATCGGTTGTAAGTTAATTAATTCCCTTAACACCGGTTAC
This sequence comes from Carya illinoinensis, assembly GCF_018687715.1. Taxonomy (NCBI): domain Eukaryota; kingdom Viridiplantae; phylum Streptophyta; class Magnoliopsida; order Fagales; family Juglandaceae; genus Carya; species Carya illinoinensis. The sequence continues at coordinate 15,366,173 of NC_056757.1, read as the reverse complement.
AAGTTTCACCAAGGCTAGATAAGGCACATCTAGGGCTACAATTGGAAGAACGATACAAAAGACAGGTCTCTTCATGTCAGTTCTTCCCATGCTAGAAATGAACTAGATGGTTAAGGTGGGATACATTTGATGAGATTTCACTTGAGAAATTAGTGTGAACGGCTTAGGCTGGGGTCCGATTAGTTGCAACGCACATGGAGATGCACGTAGGTGCTGATTGGCGGTGACTTGGGAGTTGGAATGACTTTCCTTGTTTCGAAATGTGGTGGATCAAGTCTAATCTTCTGTTCCCCTCTAAGAATGATGGGAAGCAACAATAAAAGTATTAATGTCCATATAAAAATGGTGATAAAGAATTAAAAAGGAAATTAATTTTGAAACATGGTTTAGAGATGACTCTAATCACTTGTAAGTTGATCAATTGACCTTAACTCCCGTTACAAGCTTAACCAAGGCAAGATAAGGTGAGTACGGGACGTCTTGGGCTTGGGGGAAAACAATGGCATGGCATCTGTGGGTTACAATCGGAAGATTGAAGGAAAAGATGGGTTTGTTTTTAGTCAATTCGTCCAATGCTAGACCTGAGATTTTGCGGTTAAGGGGGGATGCAGTTGCTTAGATTTCCATTGAGAAAATGGTGTAAATAGAGTCCGATTAGTTGCAATGCACATGGAGGTGCACCTAGGTGGCGATTGGGGGTGACTTGGGAGTTGGAATGACTTTCCTTGTTTCGAAATGTGGTGGATCAAGTCTAATCTTCTATTCTCCTCTAAGAATGAGGGGAAAGGACAATAAAAGTATTAATGTCCATATAAAAATGGTGACAAAGAATTAAAAATGAAGTTAAGTTTGAAACATGGTTTAGAGATGACTAATCACTTTTAAGTTGATTAGTTGACCTTAACTCCCGTTATAAGCTTAACGAAGGCAAGTTAAGGTGAGTACGGGTCGTCTTGGGCATGGGGGAAAACAATGGCACGGCATCTGTGGGTTACAATCGGAAGATTGAAGGAAAAGATGGGTTTGTTTGAGTCAATTCGTCGAATGCTAGACCTGAGTTTCGACGGTTAAGGGGGGGATGCAGTTGCTGAGATTTCCCATTGAGAAAATGGTCTTAACGGCATAGGGTAGAGTCCGATTAGTTGCAATGCACATGGAGGTGCACCTAGATGGCGATTGGCGGTGGCTTGGGGGTTGGAATGACTTTCCTTGTTTCGAAATGTGGTGGCTCAAGTCTAATCTTCTATTCTCCTCTAAGAGTGATGGGAAACAACATTAAAAATATTAATGTCCATATAAAAATGGTGACAAAGAATTAAAAATGAAATTAAGCTTGAAACATTGTTTAGAGATGACTAATCACTTGTAAGTTGATTAATTGACCTTAACTCCCATTACAAGCTTAACCAACGCAAGATAAGGTGAGTACGGGACGTCTTGGGCTTGGAGGAAAACAATGGCATGGCATCTGTGGGTTACAATCGGAAGTTTCAAGGAAAACATGGGTTTGTTTGAGTCAATTCGTCTAACGCTAGACTTGAATTTTGACGGTTAAGGGGGGGATGTAGTTGCTGAGATTTCCCTTGAGAAAATGTCGTAAACGGCATAGGGTAGAGTTCGATTCACTGCAATGCACTTGGAGGTGCACCTAGGTGGTGATTAGCGGTGACTTGGGTGTTGGAATGGCTTTCCTTCTTTTGAAAATTGGTAAATCAAGTCTAATTTCTAATTTATCCAGAGAATGATGGGAAACAACAATAAAAGTATTAATGTCCATATAAAAATGGTGACAAAGAATTAAAAAGCAACTTAAGCTTGAAACATAGTTTCGACATGAGTAATCGGTTGTAAGTTAGTTAATTCCCTTAACACCGGTTACAAGTTTCACCAAGGCTAGATAAGGCACATCTAGGGCTACAATTGGAAGAACGATACAAAAGACAGGTCTCTTCATGTCAGTTCTTCCCATGCTAGAAATGAACTAGATGGTTAAGGTGGGATACATTTGATGAGATTTCATTTGAGAAATTAGTGTGAACGGCATAGGCTGGGGTCCGATTAGTTGCAACGCACATGGAGATGGACGTAGGTGCTGATTGGCGGTGACTTGGGAGTTGGAATGAGTTTCCTTGTTTCGAAATGTGGCGGATCAAGTCTAATCTTGTATTCTCCTCTAAGAATGATGGGAAACAACAATAAAAGTATTAATGTCCAGATAAAAATGGTGAGAAAGAATTAAAAAGGATATTAATTTTGAAACATGGTTTAGAGATGACTAATCACTTGTTAGTTGATTAATTGACCTTAACTCCCGTTACAAGCTAAACCAAGGCAAGATAAGGTGAGTACGGGACGTCTTCGGCTTGGGGGAAAACAATGGCATTGCATCTGTGGGTTACAATCGGAAGATTGAAGGAAGAGATGGGTTTGTTTGAGTCAATTCGTCCAGTGCTAGACCTGAGTTTTGACGGTTAAGGGGGGATGCAGTTGCTGAGATTTCCCTTGAGAAAATGGTGTAAACGGCATAGGGTAGAGTCCGATTAGTTGCAATGCACATGGAGGTGCACCTAGGTGGCGATTGGGGTGACATGGGAGTTGGATTGACTTTCCTTGTTTCGAAATGTGGCGGATCAAGTCTAATCTTGTATTCTCCTCTAAGAATGATGGGAAACAACAATAAAAGTATTAATGTCCATATAAAAATGGTGAGAAAGAATTAAAAAGGAAATGAATTTTGGAACATGGTTTAGAGATGACTAATTACTTGTAAGTTGATTAATTGACCATAACTCCCATTACAAGCTTAACCAAGGCAAGATAAGGTGAGTACGGGACGTCTTGGGCTTGGGGGAAAACAATGGCATGGCATCTGTGGGTTACAATCGGAAGATTGAAGGAAAAGATGGGTTTGTTTGAGTCAATTCGTCCAATGCTAGACCTGAGTTTCGACGGTTAAGGGGGGGATGCAGTTGCTGAGATTTCCCATTGAGAAAATGGTCTTAACGGCATAGGGTAGAGTCCGATTAGTTGCAATGCACATGGAGGTGCACCTAGGGGGCGATTGGCGGTGACTTGGGAGTTGGAATGACTTTCTTTGTTTCGGAATGTGGTGGATCAAGTCTAATCTTCTACTCTCCTCTAAGAATGATGGGAAACAACCTTAAAAGTATTAATGTCCATATAAAAATGGTGACAAAGAACTAAAAATGAAATTAAGGTTGAAACATTGTTTAGAGATGACTAATCACTTGTAAGCTGATTAATTGACCTTAACTCCCGTTACAAGCTTAACCAAGGCAAGATAAGGTGAGTACGGGACGTCCTGGGGTTGGGGGAAAAGAATGGAATGGCATCTGTGGGTTACAATCGGAAGTTTCAAGGAAAAGATGGGTTTGTTTGAGTCAATTCGTCTAACGCTAGACTTGAATTTCGACGGTTAAGGGGGGGATGTAGTTGCTGAGATTTCCCTTGAGAAAATGACGTAAACGGCATAGGGTAGAGTTCGATTCGCTGCAATGCACTTGGAGGTGCACCTAGGTGGTGATTAGCGGTGACTTGGGCGTTGGAATGGCTTTCCTTGTTTTGAAAACTGGTAAATCAAGTCTAATTTCTAATTTACCCAGAGAATGATGGGAAAAAACTATAAAAGTATTAATGTCCATATAAAAATGGTGACAAAGAATTAAAAAGCAAATTAAGCTTGAAACATGGTTTCGACATGAGTAATTGGTTCTAAGTTAATTAATGCCTTAACACCGGTTACAAGTTTCACCAAGGCTAGATAAGGCACATCTAGGGCTACAATTGGAAGAACGATACAAAAGACAGGTCTCTTCATGTCAGTTCTTCCCATGCTAGAAATGAACTAGATGGTTAAGGTGGGATACATTTGATGAGATTTCACTTGAAAAATTAGTGTGAACGGCATTGGCTGGGGTCCGATTAGTTGCAACGCACATGGAGACGGACGTAGGTGCTAATTGGCGGTGACTTGGGAGTTGGAATGACTTTCCTTGTTTCGAAAGGTGGTGGATCAAGCCTAATCTTGTATTCTCCTCTAAGAATGATAGGAAACAACAATAAAAGTATTAATGTCCACATAAAAATGGTGAGAAAGATTTAAAACGGATATTAATTTTGAAACATGGTTTAGAGATGACTAATCACTTGTAAGTTGATGAATTGACATTAACTACAGTTACAAGCTTAACCAAGGCAAGATAAGGTGAGTACGGGACGTCTTGGGCTTGGGGGAAAACAATGGCATTGCATCTGTGGGTTACAATCGGAAGATTGAAGGAAGATATGGGTTTGTTTGAGTCAATTCGTCCAATGCTAGACCTGAGTTTTGACGGTTAAGGGGGGATGCAGTTGCTGAGATTTCCCTTGAGAAAATGGTGTAAACGGCATAGGGTAGAGTCGGATTAGTTGCAATGCACATGGAGGTGCACCTAGGTGGCGATTGGCGGTGACTTGGGAGTTGGAATGACTTTCCTTGTTTCGAAATGTGGTGGATCAAGTCTAATCTTCTGTTCCCCTCTAAGAATGATGGGAAACAACAATAAAACTATTAATGTCCATATAAAAATGGTGAGAAAGAATTAAAAAGGAAATTAATTGTGAAACATGGTTTAGGGATGACTCTAATGACCTGTAAGTTGATTAATTGACCTTAACTCCCATTACAAGCTTAACCAAGGCAAGATAAGGTGAGTACGGGACGTCTTGGGCATGGGGGAAAACAATGGCATGGCATCTATGGGTTACAATCGTAAGATTGAAGGAAAAGATGGGTTTGTTTGAGTCAATTTGTCCAATGCTAGACCTGAGTTTCGACGGTTAAGGGGGGGATGCAGTTGCTGAGATTTCCCATTGAGAAAATGGTCTTAACGGCATAGGGTAGAGTCCGATTAGTTGCAATGCACATGGAGGTGCACCTAGATGGCGATTGGCGGTGGCTTGGGGGTTGGAATGACTTTCTTTGTTTCGAAATGTGGTGGATCAAGTCTAATCTTCTATTCTCCTCTAAGAATGATGGGAAACAACATTAAAAGTATTAATGTCCATATAAAAATGGTGACAAAGAATTAAAAATGAAATTAAGCTTGAAACATTGTTTAGAGATGACTAATCACTTGTAAGTTGATTAATTGCCCTTAACTCCCCTTACAATCTTAACCAAGGCAAGATAAGGTGAGTACGGGACGTCTTGGGCCTGGGGGAAAACAATGGCATGGCATCTGTGCGTTACAATCGGAAGATTGAAGGAAAAGATGGGTTTGTTTGAGTCAATTCGTCCAATGCTAGACCTGAGTTTCGACAGTTAAGGGGGGATGCAGTTGTTGAGATTTCCCATTGAGAAAATGTTCTTAACGGCATAGGGTAGAGTCCGATTAGTTGCAATGCACATGGAGGTGCACCTAGATGGCGATTGGCAGTGGCTTGGGGGTTGGAATGACTTTCCTTGTTTCGAAATGTGGTGGATCAAGTCTAATCTTCTATTCTCCTCTAAGAATGATGGGAAACAACATTAAACATATTAATGTCCATATAAAAATGGTGACAAAGAATTAAAAATGAAATTAAGCTTGAAACATTGTTTAGAGATGACTAATCACTTGTAAGTTGATTAATTGACCTTAACTCCCCTTACAAGCTTAACCAAGGCAAGATAAGGTGAGTACGGGACGTCCTGGGCTTGGGGGAAAACAATGGCATGGCATCTGTGGGTTACAATCGGAAGTTTCAAGGAAAAGATGGGTTTGTTTGTGTCCAATTCGTCTAACGCTAGACTTGAATTTCGACGGTTAAGGGGGGGATGTAGTTGCTGAGATTTCCCTTGAGAAAATGTCGTAAACGGCATAGGGTAGAGTTCGATTCGCTGCAATGCACTTGGAGGTGCACCTAGGTGGTGATTAGCGGTGACTTGGGCGTTGGAATGGCTTTCCTTGTTTTGAAAACTGGTAAATCAAGTCTAATTTCAAATTTACCCAGAGAATGATGGGAAACAACAATAAAAGTATTAATGTCCATATAAAAATGGTGACAAAGAATTAAAAAGCAAATTAAGCTTGAAACATGGTTTCGACATGAGTAATCGGTTGTAAGTTAATTAATTCCCTTAACACCGGTTACAAGTTTCACCAAGGCTAGATAAGGCACATCTAGGGCTACAATTGGAAGAACGATACAAAAGACAGGTCTCTTCATGTCAGTTCTTCCCATGCTAGAAATGAACTAGATGGTTAAGGTGGGATACATTTGATGAGATTTCCCTTGAGAAAATGGTGTAAACGGCATAGGCTGGGGTCCAATTAGTTACAATGCACATGGAGATGCACGTAGGTGCTGATTGGCGGTGACTTGGGAGTTGGAATGACTTTCCTTGTTTCGAAATGTGGTGGATCAAGTCTAATCTTGTATTCTCGTCTAGGAATGATGGGAAACAACAATAAAAGTATTAATGTCCATATAAAAATGGTGAGAAAGAATTAAAAAGGATATTAAGTTTGAAACATGGTTTAGAGATGACTAATCACTTTTAAGTTGATTAATTGACCTTAACTCTCGTTATAAGCTTAACGAAGGCAAGTTAAGGTGAGTACGGGGCGTCTTGGGCTTGGGGGAAAACAATGGCATGGCATCTGTGGGTTACAATCGGAAGATTGAAGGAAAAGATGGGTTTGTTTGAGTCAATTCGTCCAATGCTAGACCTGAGTTTCGACGGTTAAGGGGGGGATGCTGTTGCTGAGATTTCCCATTGAGAAAATGGTCTTAACGGCATAGGGTAGAGTCTGATTAGTTGCAATGCACATGGAGGTGCACCTAGATGGCGATTGGCGGTGGCTTGGGGGTTGGAATGACTTTCCTTGTTTCGAAATGTGGTGGATCAAGTCTAATCTTCTATTCTCCTCTAGGAATGATGGGAAACAACATAAAAAGTATTAATGTCCATATAAAAATGGTGACAAAGAATTAAAAATGAAATTAAGCTTGAAACATTGTTTAGAGATGACTAATCACTTGTAAGTTGATTAATTGACCTTAACTCCCCTTACAAGCTTAACCAAGGCAAGATAAGGTGAGTACGGGACGTCCTGGGCTTGGGGGAAAACAATGGCATGGCATCTGTGGGTTACAATCGGAAGATTGAAGGAAAAGATGGGTTTGTTTGAGTCAATTCGTCCAATGCTAGACCTGAGTTTTGACGGTTAAGGCGGGATGCAATTGCTGAGATTTCGCTTGAGAAAATGGTGTAAATGGCATAGGGTAGAGTCCGATTAGTTGCAATGCACATGGAGGTGCACCTAGGTGGCGATTGGCGGTGACTTGGGGGTTGGAATGACTTTCCTTGTTTCGAAATGTGTGGATCAAGTCTAATCTTCTATTCTCCTCTAAGAATGAGGGGAAAGGACAATAAAAGTATTAATGTCCATATAAAAATCGTGACAAAGAATTAAAAATGAAATTAAGCTTGAAACATTGTTTAGAGATGACTAATGGCTTGTAAGTTGATTAATTGACCTTAACTCCCCTTACAAGCTTAACCAAGGCAAGATAAGGTGAGTACGGGACGTCCTGGGCTTGGGGAAAAACAATGGCATGGCATCTGTGGGTTACAATCGGAAGTTTAAAGGAAAAGATGGGTTTGTTTGAGTCAATTCGTCCAATGCTAGACCTGAGATTTGACGGTTAAGGGGGGATACAGTTGCTGAGATTTCCCTTGAGAAAGTGGTGTAAATGGCATAGGGTAGAGTCTGATTAGTTGCAATGCACATGGAGGTGCACCTAGGTGGCGATTGGCGGTGACTTGGGAGTTGGAATGACTTTCCGTGTTTCGAAATGTGGTGGATCAAGTCTAATCTTCTATTCTCCTCTAAGAATGAGGGGAAAGGACAATAAAAGAATTAATGTCCATATAAAAATGGTGACAAAGAATTAAAAATGAAGTTAAGTTTGAAACATGGTTTAGAGATGACTAATCACTTTTAAGTTGATTAATTGACCTTAACTCCCGTTAAAAGATTAACGAAGGCAAGTTAAGGTGAGTACGGGACGTCTTGGGCATGGGGGAAACCAATGGCATGGCATCTGTGTGTTACAATCGGAAGATTGACGGAAAAGATGGGTTTGTTTGAGTCAATTCGTCCAATGCTAGACCTGAGTTTCGACGGTTAAGGGGGGGATGCAGTTGCTGAGATTTCCCATTGAGAAAATGGTCTTAACGGCATAGGGTAGAGTCCGATTAGTTGCAATGCACATGGAGGTGCACCTAGATGGCGATTGGCGGTGGCTTGGGGGTTGGAATGACTTTCCTTCTTTTGAAATGTGGTGGATCAAGTCTAATCGTCTATTCTCCTCTAGGAATGATGGGAAACAACATTAAAAGTATTAATGTCCATATAAAAATGGTGACAAAGAATTAAAAATGAAATTAAGCTTGAAACATTGTTTAGAGATGACTAATCACTTGTAAGTTGATTAATTGACCTTAACTCCCCTTACAAGCTTAACCAAGGCAAGATAAGGTGAGTACGGGTCGTCCTAGGCTTGGGGGAAAACAATGGCATGGCATCTGTGGGTTACAATTGGAAGTTTCAAGGAAAAGATGGGTTTGTTTGAGTCCAATTCGTCTAACGCTAGACTTGAATTTCGACGGTTAAGGGGGGGATGTAGTTGCTGCGATTTCCATTGAGAAAATGACGTAAATGGCATAGGGTAGAGTTCGATTCCCTGCAATGCACTTGGAGGTGCACCTAGGTGGTGATTAGCGGTGACTTGGGCGTTGGAATGGCTTTCCATGTTTTGAAAACTGGTAAATCAAGTCTAATTTCTAATTTACCCAGAGAATGATGGGAAACAACAATAAAAGTATTATTGTCCACAGAAAAATGGTGACAAAGAATTAAAAAGCAAATTAAGATTGAAACATGGTTTCGACATGAGTAATCGGTTGTAAGTTAATTAATTCCCTTAACACCGGTTACAAGTTTCACCAAGGCTAGATAAGGCACATCTAGGGCTACAATTGGAAGAACGATACAAAAGATAGGTCTCTTCATGTCAGTTCTTCCCACGCTAGAAATGAACTAGATGGTTAAGGTGGGATACATTTGATGAGATTTCACTTGAGAAATTAGTGTGAACGGCACAAGCTGGGGTCCGATTAGTTGCAACACACATGGAGATGCACGGAGGTGCTGATAGGCGGTGACTTGGGAGTTGGAATGACTTTCCTTGTTTGGAAATGTGGTGGATCAAGTCTAATCTTGTATTCTCGTCTAAGAATGATGGGAAACAACAATAAAAGTATTAATGTCCATATAAAAATGGTGAGAAAGTATTAAAAAGGATATTAATTTCGAAACATGGTTTAGAAATGACTAATCACTTGTAAGTTGATTAATTGACCTTAACTTCAGTTACAAGCTTAACCAAGGCAAGATAAGGTGAGTACGGGACGTCTTGGGCTTGGGGGAAAATAATGGCATTGCATCTGTGGGTTACAATCGGAAGATTGAAGGAAGAGATGGGTTTGTTTGAGTCAATTCGTCCAATGCTAGACCTGAGTTTTGACGGTTAAGGGGGGATGCAGTTGCTGACATTTCCCATGAGAAAATGGTGTAAACGGCATAGGGTAGAGTCCGATTAGTTGCAATGCACATGGAGGTGCACCTAGGTGGCGATTGGCGGTGACTTGGGAGTTGGAATGACTTTCCTTGTTTCGAAATGTGGTGGATCAAGTCTAATCTTCTATTCCCCTCTAAGAATGATGGGAAACAATAATAAAAGTATTAATCTCCATATAAAAATGGTGAGAAAGAATTAAAAAGGAAATTAATTTTGAAACATGGTTTAGAGATGACTAATCACTTGTAAGTTGATTAATTGACCTTAACTCCCGTTACAATCTTAACCAAGGCAAGTTAAGGTGAGTACGGGACATCTTGGGCTTGGGGGAAAACAATGGCATGGCATCTGTAGGTTACAATCGGAAGATTGAAGGAAAAGATGGGTTTGTTCGAGTCAATTCGTCCAATGCTAGACTTGAGATTTGACGGTTAAGGGGGGATGCAGTTGCTGAGATTTCCCTTGAGAAAATGGTGTAAACGGCATAGGGTAGAGTCCGATTAGTTGCAATGCACATGGTAGTGCACCTAGATGGCGATTAGCGGTGGCTTGGGGGTTGGAATGACTTTCCTTGTTTCGAAATGTGGTGGATCAAGTCTAATCTTCTATTCCCCTCTAAGAATGATGGGAAACAACAATAAAAGTATTAATGTCGATATAAAAATGGTGACAAAGAATTAAAAAAGAAGTTAAGTTTGAAACATGGTTTAGAGATGACTAATCACTTTTAAGTTGATTAATTGGCCTTAACTCCCGTTACAAACTTAACCAAGGCATGATAAGGTGAGTACGGGACATCTTGGGCGTGGGGGAAAACAATGGCATGGCATCTGTGGGTTACAATCGGAAGATTGAAGGAAAAGATTGGTTTGTTTGAGTCAATTTGTCCAATGCTAGACCTGAGTTTCGACGGTTAAGGGGGGGATGCAGTTGCTGAGATTTCCCTTGAGAAAATGGTGTAAACGGCATAGGGTAGAGTCCGATTAGTTGCAATGCATATGGAGGGGCACCTAGCTGGCGATTGGCGGTGGCTTGGGAGTTGGAATGACTTTCCTTGTTTCGAAATGTGGTAGATCAAGTCTAATCTTCTAATTTACCGAGAGAATGATGTGAAACAACAATAAATGTATTAATGTCCACATAAAAATGGTGACAAAGAATTAAAAAGCAAATTAAACTTGAAACATGGTTTCGACCTGAGTAATCGGTTGTAAGTTAATTAATGCCCTTAACACCGGTTACAAGTTTCACCATGGCTAGATAAGGCACATCTAGGGCTACAATTGGAAGAACGATACAAAAGATAGGTCTCTTCGTGTCAGTTCATCCCATGCTTGAAATGAGCTAGACGGTTAAGGTGGGATACATTTGATGAGATTTCACTTGAGAAATTAGTGTCAACGGCATAGGCTGATGTGAACCCCAATAGACTTGCTTTGAGACCCAACAACAATACTGGAAAAACAACCCAGGAAAGCCAAGCTCAGGTATAGGGATGGAGAATCTAGACCCGATGAGAACTTGTTCAAAGAACCTAGATTATATCAAAATCTAGACCCGTTGAAGAACCCGTCTCAAGAACCTAAATTACAAAGGAAGAACGCCACAAAGGTTTTGATTTACCCTTGATAAGTTCAGAAGTTCAGGAAGAACAAGGGGAGATCACTCAACTCTCAATCACAATTCCATATAGTCTGCCTCTCAAATGAGGTTACAATTGGTTTAAATAGACAATCCCCAAAAATCCTAAGTAAACAATGCGTCGGGTACTGTAGCATGAACAGTGCCATACGCCGCGCTACAGTAACTTCTGACACCCTAGTAAGACATAAAATTATAACTTTCCAAATAAACCCTTGGCCAAAATACAAGGCCTTCCCCAAACCCTAGATCATTAGAAATAAGACATGTGGGCTGGACAGCCCCCAAGCCAAATTATTCTTGATTAATTCATTCGACTAATAAAATAAGCCATTTTAATGAAATCTAAGTCCATGACGTTCAATAACAATAAGCCCAAGTCGTGTCTTCCATAGCTTGGATCAAGTGGATCAAAACTGGTTCTCCTTCTTTCAACCCACCATGAGTGTTGGGCTCTTGCTAGCTTGATCCCAATTGGATTGCACCAATTCTTGTATTGCTCCCTTGATCTTCGTGGCTCTTAATCTTGCAATGGATTCTTAAGACTTGGTCCGCCTTGGGGCCCATCATAGGCTGGGGTCCGATTAGTTGCAACGCACATGGAGATGCACGTAGGTGCTGATTGGCGGTGACTTGGGAGTTGGAATGACTTTCCTTGTTTCAAAATGTGGTGGATCAAGTCTAATCTTGTATTCTCCTCTAAGAATGATGGGAAACAACAATAAAAGTATTAATATCCATATAAAAATGGTAACAAAGAATTAAAAATGAAATTAAGTTTGAAACATGGTTTAGAGATGACTAATCACTTTTAAGTTGATTAATTGACCTTAACTCCCGTTACAAGCATAACCAAGGCAAGATAAGGTGAGTACGGGACGTCTTGGGCATGGGGGAAAACAATGGCATGGCATCTGTGGGTTACAATCGGAAGATTGAAGGAAAAGATGGGTTTGTTTGAGTCAATTCGTCCAATGCTAGACCTGAGTTTCGACGGTTAAGGGGAGATGCAGTTGCTGAGATTTCCCTTCAGAAAATGGTGTAAACGGCATAGGGTAGAGTCCGATTAGTTGCAATGTACATGGAGGTGCACCTAGGTGGCGATTGGCGGTGACTTGGGAGTTGGAATGACTTTCCTTGTTTCGAAATGTGGTGGATCAAGTCTAATCTACTATTGAGACTCTAAGAATGATGGGAAACGACAATAAAAGTATTAATGTCCATATAAAAATGGTGACAAAGAATTAAAAATGAAGTTAAGTTTGAAACATGGTGTACAGATGACTAATAACTTTTAAGTTGATTAATTGACCATAACTCCCGTTACAAACTTAACCAAGGCAAGATAAGGTGAGTACGGGACGTCTTGGGCATGGGGGAAAACAATGGCATGGCATCTGTGGATTACAATCGGAAGATTGAAGGAAAAGATGGGCTTGTTTAAGTCAATTCGTCCAATGCTAGACCAGAGTTTCGACGGTTTAGGGGGGGATGTAGTTGCTGAGATTTTCCTTGAGAAATTGGCGTAAACGGCATAGGGGAGAGTTTGATTAGCTGCAATGCACATGGAGGTGCACCTAGGTGGGGATTGGCGGTGACTTGGGCGTTGGAATGACTTTCCTTGTTTTGAGAGCTGGTTAATCAAGTCTAATCTTCTACTTTACCCAGAGAATGATGGGAAACAACAATAAAAGTATTAATGTCCATATAAAAATGGTGACAAAGAATTAAAAATGAAATTAAGCTAGAAACATAGTTTCGACCTGAGTAATCGGTTTTAAGTTAATTAATGCCCTTAACACGGGTTACAAGTTTCACCAAGGCTAGATAAGGCACATCTAGGGCTACAATTGGAAGAACGATACAAAAGACAGGTCTCTTAGTGTCAGTTCATCCCATGCTAGAAATGAGCTAGACGGTTAACGTGGGATGCATTTGATGAGATTTCACTTGAGAAATTAGTGTGAACGGCATAGGCTGGGGTCCGATTAGTTGCAACGCACATGGAGATGTACGTAGGTGCTGATTGGCGGTGACTTGGGAGTCGGAATGACTTTCCTTGTTTCGAAATGTGGTGGATCAAGTCTAATCTTCTATTCTCCTCTAAGAATGATGGGAAACAACAATAAAAGTATTAATATCCATATAAAAATGGTAACAAAGAATAAAAAATGAAATTAAGTTTGAAACATGGTTTAGAGATGACTAATCACTTTTAAGTTTATTAATTGACCTTAACTCCCGTTACAAGCATAACCAAGGCAAGATAAGGTGAGTACGGGACGTCTTGGGCATGGGGGAAAACAATGGCATGGCATCTGTGGGTTACAATCGGAAGATTGAAGGAAAAGATGGGTTTGTTTGAGTCAATTCGTCCAATGCTAGACCTGAGTTTCGACGGTTAAGGGGGGGGGGATGTGGTTGCTGAGATTTCCCTTGAGAAAATGGCGTAAACGGCATAGGGTAGAGTTCGATTAGCTGCAATGCACATGAGGTGCACCTAGGTGGTGATTAGCGGTGACTTGAGCATTGGAATGGCTTTCCTTGATTTGAAAGCTGGTGAATCAAGTCTAATTTCTAATTTACCCAGAGAATGATGGGAAACAACAATAAAAGTATTAATGTCCATATAAAAATGGTGACAATGAATTAAAAAGTAAATTAAGCTGGAAACATGGTTTCGACATGAGTAATCGGTTGTAAGTTAAATAATGCCCTTAACACGGGTTACAAGTTTCACCAAGGCTAGATAAGGCACATCTTGGGCTACAATTGGAAGAACGATACAAAAGACAGGTCTCTTCGTCTCAGTTCTTCCCATGCTAGAAATGAGCTAGACGGTTAAGGTGGGATACATTTGATGAGATTTCACTTCAGAAATTAGTGTGAACGGCATAGGCTGGGGTCCGATTAGTTGCAACGCACATGGAGATGCACGTAGGTGCTGATTGGTGGTGACTTGGGAGTCGGAATGACTTTCCTTGTTTCGAAATGTGGTGGATCAAGTCTAATCTTGTATTCTCCTCTAAGAATGATGGGAAACAACAATAAAAGTATTAATGTCCATATAAAAATGGTGAGAAAGAATTAAAAAGGAAATTAATTTTGAAACATGGTTTAGAGATGACTAATCACTTGTATGTTGAATAATTGACCTTAACTCCCGTTACAAGCTTAACCAAGGCAAGATAAGGTGAGTACGGGACGTCTTGGGCTTGGGGGAAAACAATGGCATGGCATCTGTGGGTTACAATAGGAAGATTGAAGGAAAAGATGGGTTTGTTTGAGTCAATTCGTCCAATGCTAGATCTGAGTTCCGACGGTTAAGGGGGGATGCAGTTGCTGAGATTTCCCTTGATAAAATGGTGTAAACGGCATAGGGTAGAGTCCGATTAGTTGCAATGTACATGGAGGTGCACCTAGGTGGCGATTGGCGGTGACTTGGGAGTTGGAATAACTTTCCTGGTTTCGAAATATGGTGGATCAAGTCTACTCTTCTATTGAGACTCTAAGAATGATGGGAAACGACAATAAAAGTATTAATGTCCATATAAAAATGCTGACAAAGAATTAAAAATGAAATTAAGTTTGAAACATGGTTTAGAGATGACTACTCACTTGTAAGTTGATTAATTGACCTTAACTCCCGTTACAAGCTTAACCAAGGCAAGGTAAGGTGAGTACGGGACGTCTTGGGCTTTGGGGAAAACAATGGCATGGCATCTGTGGGTTACAATCGGAAGATTGAAGAAAAAGATGGGTTTGTTTGAGTCAATTCGTCCAATGCTAGACCTGAGTTTCGACGGTTAAGGCGGCATGCAGTTGCTGAGATTTCCCTTGAGAAAATGGTGTAAACGGCATAGGGTAGAGTCCGATTAGTTCCAATGTACATGGAGGTGCACCTAGGTGGCGATTGGCGATGACTTGGGAGTTGGAATGACTTTCCTTGTTTCGAAATGTGGTGGATCAAGTCTAATCTTCTATTGAGACTCTAAGAATGATGAGAAACGACAATAAAAGTATTAATGTCCATATAAAAATGATGACAAAGAATTAAAAATGAAGTTCAGTTTGAAACATGGTTTAGAGATGACTAATCACTTTTAAGTTGATTAATTGACCATAACTCCCGTTACAAAGTTAACCAAGGCAAGAGAAGGTGAGTACGGGACGTCTTGGGCATGGGGGAAAACATTGGCATGGCATCTATGGATTACAATCGGAAGATTGAAGGAAATGATGGGTTTGTTCAAGTCAATTCGTCCAATGCTAGACCTGAGTTTCGACAGTTAAGGGGGGGATGTAGTTGCTGAGATTTCCCTTGAGAAAATGGCGTAAACGGCATAGGGTAGAGTTCGATTAGCTGCAATGCACATGGTGGTGCACCTAGGTGGGGATTAAAGGTGACTTGGGCGTTGGAATGGCTAGATAAGGCACATCTAGGGCTACAATTGGAAGAAGGATACAAAAGACAGGTCTCTTCGTCTCAGTTCATCCCATGATAGAAATGAGCTAGACGGTTAAGGTGGGATACATTTGATGAGATTTCACTTGAGAAATTAGTGTGAACGGCATAGGTTGGGGTCCGATTAGTTGCAACGCACATGGAGATGCACGTAGGTGCTGATTGGCGGTTACTTGGGAGTTGCAATGACTTTCCTTGTTTCGAAATGTGGTGGATGAAGTCTAATCTTCTATTCTCCTCTAAGAATATTGGGAAACGACAATAAAAGTATTAATGTCCATATAAAAATCGTCAGAAAGAATTAAAAAGGAAATTAATTTTGAAACATGGTTTAGAGATAACTAATCACTTGTAAGTTGATTAATTGACCTTAACTCCCGTTACAAGCTTAACCAAGGCAAGATAAGGTGAGTACGGGACGTCTTGGGCTTGTGGGAAAACAATGGCATGGCATCTGTGGGTTACAATCGGAAGATTGAAGGAAAAGGTGGGTTTGTTTGAGTCAATTCGTCCAATCCTAGACCTGAGTTTCGACGGTTAAGGGGGGATGCAGTTGCTGAGATTTCCCTTGAGAAAATGGTGTAAACGGCATAGGGTAGAGTCCGATTAGTTGCAATGTACAAGGAGGTGCACCTAGGTGGCGATTCGTGGTGACTTGGGAGTTGGAATAACTTTCCTGGTTTCGAAATATGGTGGATCAAGTCTAATCTTCTATTGAGACTCTAAGAATGATGGGAAACGACAATAAAAGTATTAATGTCCATATAAAAATGGTGACAAAGAATTAAAAATGAAATTAAGTTT
Organism: Carya illinoinensis; assembly: GCF_018687715.1. NCBI lineage: Eukaryota > Viridiplantae > Streptophyta > Magnoliopsida > Fagales > Juglandaceae > Carya > Carya illinoinensis. The sequence continues at coordinate 15,349,633 of NC_056757.1, read as the reverse complement.
GAAACATGGTTTAGAGATGACTAATCACTTGTAAGTTGATTAATTGACCTTAACTCCCGTTAGAAGCTTAACCAAGGCAAGATAAGGTGAGTACGGGACGTCTTGGGCAGGGGGGAAAACAATGGCATGGCATCTGTGGGTTACAATCGGAAGATTGAAGGAAAAGATGGGTTTGTTTGAGTCAATCCGTCCAATGCTAGACCTGAGTTTCGACGGTTAAGGGGGGGATGTAGTTGCTGAGATTTCCCTTGAGAAAATGGCGTAAACGGCATAGGGTAGAGTTCGATTAGCTGCAATGCTGATGGAGGTGCACCTGGGTGGGGATTAGGGGCGACTTGGGCGTTGGAATGGCTAGATAAGGCACATCTAGGGCTACAATTGGAAGAACGATACAAACGACAGGTCTCTTCGTGTCAGTTCATCCCATGATAGAAATGAGCTGGACGGTTAAGGTGGGATACATTTGATGTGATTTTCCCTGAGAAATTAGTGTGAACGGCATAGGCTGGGGTCCGATTAGTTGCAACGCACATGGAGATGCACGTAGGTGCTGATTGGCGGTGACTTGGGAGTTGCAATGACTTTCCTTGTTACGAAATGTGGTGGATGAAGTCTAAGCTTTTATTCTCCTCTAAGAATATTGGGAAACGACAATAAAAGTATTAATGTCCATATAAAAATCGTGAGAAAGAATTAAAAAGGAAATTAATTTTGAAACATGGTTTAGAGATAACTAATCACTTGTAAGTTGATTAATTGACCTTAACTCCGGTTACAAGCTTAACCAAGGCAAGATAAGGTGAGTACGGGACGTCTTGGGCTTGGCGGAAAACAATGGCATGGCATCTGTGGGTTACAATCGGAGGATTGAAGGAAAAGATGGGTTTGTTTGAGTCAATTCATCCAATCCTAGACCTGAGTTACGACGGTTAAGGGGGGATGCAGTTGCTGAGATTTCCATTGAGAAAATGGTGTAAATGGCATAGGGTAGAGTCCGATTAGTTGCAATGCACATGGAGGTACACCTAGGTGGCGATTGGCGGTGACTTGGGAGTTGGAATGACTTTCCTTGTTCCGAAATGTGGTGGATCAAGTCTAATCTTCTATTCTCCTCTAAGAATGATGGGAGACAACAATAAAAGTATTAATGTCCATATAAAAATGGTGACAAAGAATTAAAAATGAAATTAAGTTTGAAACATGGTTTAGAGATGACTAATCACTTGTAAGTTGATTAATTGACCTTAACTCCGGTTACAAGCTTAACCAAGGCAAGATAAGGTGAGTACGAGACGTCTTGTGCTTGGGGGAAAACAATGGCATGGCATCTGTGTGTTACAATCGGAGGATTGAAGGAAAAGATGGGTTTGTTTGAGTCAAATCGTCCAATCCTAGACCTGAGTTACGACGGTTAAGGTGGGATGCATTTGATGAGATTTCACTTGAGAAACTAGTGTGAACGGCATAGGGTAGAGTCCGATTAGTTGCAATGCACATGGAGGTACACCTAGGTGGCGATTGGCGGTGACTTGGGAGTTGGAATGACTTTCCTTGTTCCGAAATGTGGTGGATCAAGTCTAATCTTCTATTCTCCTCTAAGAATGATGGGAGACAACAATAAAAGTATTAATGTCCATATAAAAATGGTGACAAAGAATTAAAAATGAAATTAAGTTTGAAACATGGTTTAGAGATGACTAATCACTTGTAAGTTGATTAATTGACCTTAACTCCCGTTACAAGCTTAACCAAGGCAAGATAAGGTGAGTACGAGACGTCTTGGGCTTGGGGGAAAACAATGGCATGGCATCTATGGGTTACAATCGGAGGATTGAAGGAAAAGATGGGTTTGTTTGAGTCAATTCGTCCAATCCTAGACCTGAGTTACGACGGTTAAGGGGGGGATGTAGTTGCTGAGATTTCCCTTGAGAGAATGGCGTAAACGGCATAGGGTAGAGTTTGATTAGCTGCAATGCACATGGAGGTGCACCTAGGTGGTGATTAGCGGTGACTTGCGCGTTGGAATGGCTTTCCTTGTTTTGAAAGCTGGTGAATCAAGTCTAATTTCTAATTTACCCAAAGAATGATGGGAAACAACAATAAAAGTATTAATGTCCATATAAAAATGCTTACAATGAATTAAAAAGCCAATGAAGCTTGAAACAAGGTTTCGACATGAGTAATCGCTAGTAAGTTAATTAATGCCCTTAACACCGGTTACAAGTTTCACCAAGGCTAGATAAGGCACATCTAGGGCTACAATTGGAAGAATGATACAAAAGACAGGTCTCTTCGTGTCAGTTCATCCCATGATAGAAATGAGCTAGAGGGTTAAGGTGGGATACATTTGATGAGATTTCACTTGAGAAATTAGTGTGAACGGCATAGGCTGGGGTCTGATTAGTTGCAACGCACATGCCGATGCACGTAGGTGCTGATTGGCCGTGACTTGGGAGTCGGAATGACTTTCCTTGTTTTGAAATGTGTTGGATCAAGTCTAATCTTGTATTCTCCTCTAAGAATGATGGGAAACAACAATAAAAGTATTAATGTCCATATAAAAATGGTGAGAAAGAATTATAAAGGAAATTAATTTTAAAACATGGTTTAGAGATGACTAATCACTTGTAAGTTGATTAATTGACCTTAACTCTCGTTAGAAGCTTAACCAAGGCAAGTTAAGGTGACTACGGGACCTCTTGGGCAGGGGGAAAACAATGGCATGGCATCTGTGGGTTACAATCGGAAGATTGAAGGAAAAGATGGGTTTGTTTGAGTCAATTCGTCCAATGCTAGATCTGAGTTTCGACGGTTAAGGGGGGGATGTAGTTGCTGAGATTTCCCTTGAGAAAATGGCGTAAACGGCATAGGGTAGAGTTCGATTAGCTGCAATGCACATGGAGGTGCACCTAGGTGGGGATTAGCGGTGACTTGGGCGTTGGAATGGCTAGATAAGGCACATCTAGGGCTACAATTGGAAGAACGATACAAAAGACAGGTCTCTTCGTGTCAGTTCATCCCATGATAGAAATGACCTAGATGGTTAAGGTGGGATACATTTGATGAGATTTCACTTGTGAAATTAGTGTGAACGGCATAGGCTGGGGTCCGATTAGTTGCAACGCACATGGAGATGCACGTAGGTGCTGATTGGCGGTGACTTGGGAGTTGCAATGACTTTCCTTGTTTCGAAATGTGGTGGATGAAGTCTAATCTCCTATTCTCCTCTAAGAATATTGGGAAACGACAATAAAAGTATTAATGTCCATATAAAAATGGTGAGAAAGAATTAAAAGGGAAATTAATTTTGAAACATGGTTTAGAGATCACTAATCACTTGTAAGTTGATTAATTGAACTTAACTCCGGTTACAAGCTTAACCAAGGCAAGATAAGGTGAGTACGGGACGTCTTGGGCTTGGGGGAAAACAATGGCATGGCATCTGTGGGTTACAATCGGAGGATTGAAGGAAAAGATGGGTTTGTTTGAGTCAATTCATCCAATCCTAGACCTGAGTTACGACGGTTAAGGGGGGATGCAGTTGCTGAGATTTCCCTTGAGAAAATGGTGTAAATGGCATAGGGTAGAGTCCGATTAGTTGCAATGCACATGGAGGTACACCTAGGTGGCGATTGGCGGTGACTTGGGAGTTGGAATGACTTTCCTTGTTCCGAAATGTAGTGGATCAAGTCTAATCTTCTATTCTCCTCTAAGAATGATGGGAGACAACAATAAAAGTATTAATGTCCATATAAAAATGGTGAGAAAGAATTAAAAAGGAAATTAATTTTGAAACATGGTTTAGAGATGACTAATCAGTTGTAGGTTGATTAATTGACCTTAACTCCCGTTACAAGCTTAACCAAGGCAAGATAAGGTGAGTACGGGACGTCTTGGGCTTGGGGGAAAACAATGGCATGGCATCTGTGGGTTACAATCGGAGGATTGAAGGGAAAGATAGGTTCGTTTGAGTCAATTCGTCCAATCCTAGACCTGAGTTACGACGGTTAAGGGGGGATGCAGTTGCTGAAATTTCCCACGAGAAAATGGTGTAAATGGCATAGGGTAGAGTCCGATTAGTTGCAATGCACATGGAGGTACACCTAGGTGGCGATTGGCGGTGACTTGGGAGTTGGAATGACTTTCCTTATTTCGAAATGTGGTGGATCAAGTCTAATCTTCTATTCTCCTCTAAGAATGATGGGAGACAACAATAAAAGTATTAATGTCCATATAAAACTGGTGACAAAGAATTAAAAATGAAATTAAGTTTGAAACATGGTTTAGAGATGACTAATCACTTGTAAGTTGATTAATTGACCTTAACTCCCGTTACAAGCTTAACCAAGGCAAGATTAGCTGAGTACGAGACGTCTTGGGCTTGGGGGAAAACAATGGCATGGCATCTGTGGGTTACAATCGGAGGATTGAAGGAAAAGATGGGTTTGTTTGAGTCAATTCGTCCAATCCTAGACCTGAGTTACGACGGTTAAGGGGGGATGCAGTTGCTAAGATTTCCCTTGAGAAAATGGTGTAAATGGCATAGGGTAGAGTCCGATTAGTTGCAATGCACATGGAGGTACACCTAGGTGGCGATTGGCGGTGTCTTGGGAGTTGGAATGACTGTCCTTGTTTTGAAAGCTGGTGAATCAAGTCTAATCTTCTAATTTACCCAGAGAATGATGGGAAACAACAATAAAAGTATTAATGACCATATAAAAATGGTGACAAAGAATTAAAAAGCAAATTAAGCTTGAAATATGGTTTCGACATGAGTAATCGGTTGTAAGTTAATTAATGCCCCTAACACCGGTTACAAGTTTCACCAAGGCTAGATAAGGCACATCTAGGGCTACAATTGGAAGAATGATACAAAAGACGGGTCTCTCCGTGTCAGTTCTTCCCATGCTAGAAATGAGCTAGACGGTAAAGGTGGGGTGCATTTGTTGAGATTTCACTTGAGAAATTAGTGTCAACGGCATAGGCTGCAGTCTGATTAGTTGCAACGCACATGGAGATGCACGTAGGAGCTGATTGGCGGTGACTTGGGAGTTGGAATGACTTTCCTTGTTTCGAAATGCGGTGGATCAAGTCTAATCTTCTATTCTCCTCTAAGAATGATGCGAAACAACAATAAAAGTATTAACGTCGATATAAAAATGGTGACAAAGAATTAAAAAGGAAATTAATTTTGAAACATGGTTTAGAGATGACTAATCACTTTTAAGTTGATTAATTGACCTTAACTCTCGTTACAAGCTTAACCAAGGCAAGATAAGGTGAGTACGGGACGTCTTGGGCAGGGGGGAAAACAATGGCATCGCTTCTGTGGGTTACAATCGGAAGATTGAAGGAAAAGATGGGTTTGTTTGTGTCAATTCGTCCAATGCTAGATCTGAGTTTCGACGGTTAAGGGGGGATGTAGTTGCTGAGATTTCCCTTGAGAAAATGGCGTAAACGGCATAGGGTACAGTTCAATTAGCTGCAATGCACATGGAGGTGCACCTAGGTGGGGATTAGCGGTGACTTGGGCGTTGGAATGGCTAGATAAGGCACATCTAGGGCTACAATTGGAAGAACGATACAAAAGACAGGTCTCTTCGTGTCAGTTCATCCCATGATAGAAATGACCTAGACGGTTAAAGTGGGATACATTTGATGAGATTTCACTTGTGAAATTAGTGTGAAGGGCATAGGCTGGGGTCCGATTAGTTGCAACGCACATGGAGATGCACGTAGGTGCTGATTGGCGGTGACTTGGGAGTTGCAATGACTTTCCTTGTTTCGAAATGTGGTGGATGAAGTCTAATCTCCTATTCTCCTCTAAGAATATTGGGAAACAACAATAAAAGTATTAATGTCCATATAAAAATGGTGGGAAAGAATTAAAAGGGAAATTAATTTTGAAACATGGTTTAGAGATCACTAATCACTTGTAAGTTGATTAATTGACCTTAACTCCCGTTACAAGCTTAACCAAGTCAAGATATGGTGAGTAAGGGACGTCTTGGGCTTGGGGGAAAACAATGGCATGGCATCTATGGGTTACAATCGGAAGATTGAAGGAAAAGATGGGTTTGTTTGAGTCAATTTGTCCAATGCTAGACCTGAGTTTCGACGGTTAAGGGGGGGATGTGGTTGCGGAGATTTCCCTTGAGAAAATGGCGTAAACGGCATAGGGTAGAGTTCGATTAGCTGCAATGCACATGGAGGTGCACCTAGGTGGTGATTAGCGGTAACTTGGGCGTCGGAATGGCTTTCCTTGTTTTGAAAGCGGGTGAGTCAAGTTTAATTTCTAATTTACCCAGAGAACAATGGGAAACAACAATACAAGTATTAATATCCATATAAAAATGGTTACAATGAATTAAGAAGCAAATTAAGTTTGAAACATGGTTTCGACATGAGTAATCGGTTGTAAGTTCACTAATGCCCTTAACACCGGTTACAAGTTTCACCAAGGCTAGATAAGGCACATCTAGGGCTAGAATTGGAAGAACGATACAAAAGACAGGTCTTTTCGTGTCAGCTCATCCCACGCTAGAAATGAGCTAGACGGTTAAGGTGGGACACATTTCATGAGATTTCACTTCAGAAATTAGTGTAAACGGCATAGGCTGGGGTCCGATTAGTTTCTAATACTCATGGAGATGCACGTAGGTGCTGATTGGCGGTGACTTGGGTGTTGAAATGACTTTCCTCATTTCGAAATTTAGTGGATCAAGTCTAATCTTCTATTCTCCTCTAAGAATGATGGGAAACAACAACAAAAGTATTAATGTCCATTTAAAAATGGTGAGAAAGAATTAAAAATGAAATTAAGTTTGAAACATGGTTTAGGGATGACTAATCACTTGTAAGTTGATTAATTGACCTTAACTCCCGTTACAAGCTTAACCAAGGCAAGATTAGCTGAGTACGAGACGTCTTGGGCTTGGGGGAAAACAATGGCATGGCATCTGTGGGTTACAATCGGAGGATTGAAGGAAAAGATGGGTTTGTTTGAGTCAATTCGTCCAATCCTAGACCTGAGTTACGACGGTTAAGGGGGGATGCAGTTGCTAAGATTTCCCTTGAGAAAATGGTGTAAATGGCATAGGGTAGAGTCCGATTAGTTGCAATGCACATGGAGGTACACCTAGGTGGCGATTGGCGGTGACTTGGGAGTTGGAATGACTTTCCTTGTTCCGAAATGTGGTGGATCAAGTCTAATCTTCTATTCTCCTCTAAGAATGATGGGAGACAACAATAAAAGTATTAATGTCCATATAAAAATGGTGACAAAGAATTAAAAATGAAATTAAGTTTGAAACATGGTTTAGAGATGACTAATCACTTATAAGTTGATTAATTGACCTTAACTCCCGTTACAAGCTTAACCAAGGCAAGATAAGGTGAGTACGAGACGTCTTGGGCTTGGGGGAAAACAATGGCATGGCATCTGTGGGTTACAATCGGAGGATTGAAGGAAAAGATGGGTTTGTTTGAGTCAATTCGTCCAATCCTAGACCTGAGTTACGACGGTTAAGGGGGGATGCAGTTGCTAAGATTTCCCTTGAGAAAATGGTGTAAATGGCATAGGGTACAGTCCGATTAGTTGCAATGCACATGGAGGTACACCTAGGTGGCGATTGGCGGAGACTTGGGAGTTGGAATGACTTACCTTGTTTCGAAATGTGGTGGATCAAGTCTAATCTTCTATTCTCTTCTAAGAATGATGGGAGACAACAATAAAAGTATTAATGTCCATATAAAAATGGTGACAAAGAATTAAAAATGAAATTAAGTTTGAAACATGGTTTAGAGATGACTAATCACTTGTAAGTTGATTAATTGACCTTAACTCCCGTTACAAGCTTAACCAAGGCAAGATAAGGTGAGTACGGGACGTCTTGGGCAGGGGGGAAAACAATGGCATGGCATCTGTGGGTTACAATCGGAAGATTGAAGGAAAAGATGGGTTTGTTTGAGCCAATTTGTCCAATGCTAGACCTGAGTTTCGACAGTTAAGGGGGGGATGTGGTTGCTGAGATTTCCCTTGAGAGAATGGCGTGAACGGCATAGGGTAGAGTTTGATTAGCTGCAATGCACATGGAGGTGCACCTAGGTGGTGATTAGCGGTGACTTGGGCGTTGGAATGGCTTTCCTTGTTTTGAAAGCTGGTGAATCAAGTCTAATTTCTAATTTACCCAAAGAATGATGGGAAACAACGATAAAAGTATTAATGTCCATATAAAAATGCTTACAATGAATTAAAAAGCCAATTAAGCTTGAAACATGGTTTCGACATGAGTAATCGGTTGTAAGTTAATTAATGCCCTTAACACCGGATACAAGTTTCAGCAAGGCTAGATAAGGCACATCTAGGGCTACAATTGGAAGAATGATACAAAAGACAGGTCTCTTCGTGTCAGTTCATCCCATGATAGAAATGAGCTAGACGGTTAAGGTGAGATACATTTGATGAGATTTCACTTGAGAAATTAGTGTGAACGGCATAGGCTGGGGTCCGATTAGTTGCAACGCACATGGAGATGCATGTAGGTGCTGATTGGCAGTGAGTTGGGAGTTGCAATGACTTTCCTTGTTTCGAAATGTGGTGGATGAAGTCTAATTTTCTATTCTCCTCTATGAATATTGGGAAACGACAATAAAAGTATTAATGTCCATATAAAAATGGTGAGAAAGAATTAAAAAGGAAATTAATTTTGAAACATGGTGTAGAGATAACTAATCACTTGTAAGTTGATTAATTGACCGTAACTCCCATTACAAGCTTAACCAAGGCAAGATAAGGTGAGTACGGGACGTCTTGGGCTTGGGGGAAAACAATGGCATGGCATCTGTGGGTTACAATCGGAAGATTGAAGGAAAAGATGGGTTTGTTTGAGTCAATTCTTCCAATGCTAGACCTGAGATTTGACGGTTAAGGGGGGATGCAGTTGCTGAGATTTCCCTTGAGAAAATGGTGTAAACGGCATAAGGTAGAGAATTAGTTGCAATGCACATGGAGGTGAACCTAGGTGGCGATTGGCGGTGACTTGGGAGTTGGAATGACTTTCCTTGTTTCGAAATGTGGTGGATCAAGTCTAATATTCTATTCTCCTCTAAGAATGGGGGGAAAGGACAATAAAAGTATTAATGTCCATATAAAAATGGTGACAAAGAATAAAAAATGAAGTTAAGTTTGAAACATGGTTTAGAGATGACTAATCACTTTTAAGTTGATTAGTTGACCTTAACTCCCGTTATAAGCTTAACGAAGGCAAGTTAAGGTGAGTACGGGACGTCTTGGGCGTGGGTGAAAACAATGGCATGGCATCTGTGGGTTACAATCGGAAGATTGAAGGAAAAGATGGGTTTGTTTGAGTCAATTCGTCCAATGCTAGACCTGAGTTTCGACGGTTAAGGGGGGGATGTAGTTGCTGAGATTTCCCTTGAGGGAATGGCGTAAACGGCATAGGGTAGAGTTTGATTAGCTGCAATGCACATGGAGGTGCACCTAGGTGGTGATTAGCGGTGACTTGGGCGTTGGAATGGCTTTCCTTGTTTTGAAAGCTGGTGAATCAAGTTTAATTTCTAATTTACCCAGAGAACGATGGGAAACAACGATAAAAGTATTAATGTCCATATAAAAATGCTTACAATGAATTAAAAAACCAATTAAGCTTGAAACATGGTTTCGACATGAGTAATCGGTTGTAAGTTAATTAATGCCCTTAACACCGGTTACAAGTTTCAGCAAGGCTAGATAAGGCATATCTAGGGCTACAATTGGAAGAACGATACAAAAGACAGTTCTCTTCGTGTCAGCTCATCGCACGCTAGAAATGAGCTAGACGGTTAAGGTGGGATACATTTGATGAGATTTCACTTCAAAAATTAGTGTAAACGGCATAGGCTGGGGTCCGATTAGTTGCAACGCACATGGAGATGCACGTAGGTGCTGATTGGCGGTGACTTGCGAGTTGGAATGACTTTCCTCGTTTCGAAATGTAGTGGATCAAGTCTAATCTTCTATTCTCCTCTAAGAATGATGGGAAACAACAACAAAAGTATTAATGTCCATATAAAAAAGGTGAGAAAAAATTAAAAGGGAAATTAATTTTGAAACATGGTTTCGAGATGACTAATCACTTGTAAGTTGATTAATTGACCTTAACTCCCGTTACAAGCTTAACCAAGTCAAGATAAGGTGTGTACGGGACGTCTTGGGCTTGGGGGAAAACAATGGCATGGCATCTGTGGGTTACAATCGGAGGATTGAAGGAAAAGATGGGTTTGTTTGAGTCAATTCATCCAATCCTAGACCTGAGTTACGACGGTTAAGGGGGGATGCAGTTGCTGAGATTTCCCTTGAGAAAATGGTGTAAATGGCATAGGGTAGAGTCCGATTAGTTGCAATGCACATGGAGGTACACCTAGGTGGCGATTGTCGGTGACTTGGGAGTTGGAATGACTTTCCTTGTTCCGAAATGTGGTGGATCAAGTCTAATCTTCTATTCTCCTCTAAGAATGATGGGAGACAACAATAAAAGTATTAATGTCCATATAAAAATGGTGACAAAGAATTAAAAATGAAATTAAGTTTGAAACATGGTTTAGAGATAACTAATCACTTGTAAGTTGATTAATTGACCTTAACTCCCGTTACAAGCTTAACCAAGCCAAGATAAGGTGAGTATAGGACGTCTTGGGCAGGGGGGAAAACAATGGCATGGCATCTGTGGGTTACAATCGGAAGATTGAAGGAAAAGATGGGTTTGTTTGAGTCAATTCGTCCAATGCTAGACCTGAGTTTCGACGGTTAAGGGGGGGATGTAGTTGCTGAGATTTCCCTTGAGGGAATGGCGTAAACGGCATAGGGTAGAGTTTGATTAGCTGCAATGCACATGGAGGTGCACCTAGGTGGTGATTAGCGGTGAGTTGGGCATTGGAATGGCTTTCCTTGTTTTGAAAGCTGGTGAATCAAGTCTAATTTCTAATTTACCCAAAGAATGATGGGAAACAACGATAAAAGTATTAATGTCCATATAAAAATGCTTACAATGAATTAAAAAACCAATTAAGCTTGAAACATGGTTTCGACATGAGTAATCGGTTGTAAGTTAATTAATGCCCTTAACACCGGTTACAAGTTTCAGCAAGGCTAGAGAAGGCACATCTAGGGCTACAATTGGAAGAATGATACAAAAGACAGGTCTCTTCGTGTCAGTTCATCCCATGATAGAAATGAGCTAGACGGTTAAGGTGGGATAACTAATCACTTGTAAGTCGATTAATTGACCTTAACTCCCGTTACAAGCTTAACCAAGGCAAGATAAGGTGAGTACGAGAGGTCTTGGGCAGGGGGGAAAATAATGGCATAGCATCTGTGGGTTACAATCGGAAGATTGAAGGAAAAGATGGGTTTGTTTGAGTCAATTCGTCTAATACAAGACCTGAGTTTTGACGGTTAAGGGGGGGGATGTAATTGCTGAGATTTCCCTTGAGAAAGTGGCGTACACGGCATAGGGTAGAGTTCGATTCGCTGCAATGCACACGGTGGTGCACCTAGGTGGTGATTAGCGGTGACTTGGGCGTTGGAATGGCTTTCCTTGTTTTGAAAGCTGGTGAATCAAGTCTAATTTCTA